>NC_139606.1:113635164-114260164 GCF_964270895.1 Podarcis filfolensis
TTCATGGTGGCATGGAGAGCTGTTACATTTACCAGAGTCTCATTTAATATAGCAGTAACAAGAAAAACAATAACAAGAATCTCCATTTGCCTCCAAGTACACATCTCAGGCAACCTCTATGGTCTGCTGAGATTGGGATCTCGACAGAATTCCCTGTACCAGGGATAGCTGGGGCCTGAAAATAATTAATGGTAGGTACTGCCATCAACACAAAAATTCCTGTCATTGAAACTCCGAGGTGCAATTCAAACATTGCTACATGGTGAAAAAAATGCCTCCATGTTGTAACCATTGGTTTTCCACATTGGTCAGCCAGCTTGCCGGGTAATTACGAAAGCCACCCCACACAAGGTTATGTTCAACAATGGCAAAGGTACTCACCTACAGTGCTGCCAACCCACGAGAGAAGGCAATTCCAGTTGTGATTTGAAGCTCCCGTTATGCATTGGCGGGCGTTTCCCCCATCAGCAACTGAGTCACACCTAACAAAGCCTTAGTATCTTCTGGAAGCAACACAGCTATATTTATTTTAGCAGGTGTTTGGTGGCCAAAAAATCAGTAGGAGATTATTTCGGCAATTGTTTCTTTACAGCCTATATTTTGCAAGGTAAGCTGCCAATTGATTCAGGACAATTTTCAGTCATTTAAACACCTACCTTTTAATCGATTCATCAAGTTTAAATAAATGTGCATATTCCCAAAGACAATATTTGGCGGCTTCTTGTGATGTTGAAAGAACTGTAAGATGACTACAATTCAATATGCAAAAGCTATCATTCAATGTTAGGACACCTTTATGCTTTTCTTTTTAATTACCTATTATAGTATGCCATCAAGATCAAACTAGCCTCAAAAAATGAGTAAGCTCTTCATTCTCAAAACCACTGGGTAAAATGTGTACCCCACTAATCAACTTAAGCTTTACAGAACAGTACTATGGAGGGGGGGGGGAGGAGAATCTGGGGTGGAGTTACCACCACTTCCAGAGCCTCAGGGCAGGAAGTGGAGGGTGCAGCTTTTCAGAGAGTGGAGGGTAACTCCTTTCCCTTTGGTTTGTTTCCTAACGCAACTGACTACAATGGGACGGAATCAACTACCCAAACTCTAGAAGTGATGTAGTTTCAGGATTTAAAAAAAATCAACAGGATCCTGTGGATTTACAGCTTCTTGGGCACTCCAGCACCCCAATATGCCTTGCTTTTAACCCCCACTGCTGGCAGGACAGAAGTGGAGTTTTTCACAGCACCGCTGAAGGAGACCTCCATAAGCAGATAGGTCATTCCACCGGTGGGCCTCTCTTTCTGCAAACAGAGCAGTACCTCCAACACATCCTATGGCCCCCTTGGCCAAGCTTCTGGGGAGCATAAGACTGTATCTTACATTGACCAATCCAATATAGTGATTCCAGTTTGCAGCCCTATGATATACCAATGGTTATATATTAAAAGGACAGAGATACCTGTATGTGTATAAATAAATATAATGGGAGATTTTAGGAGGGTGCCGGGCACTGCAGGGGGAAAAGGGGGCATTCAAAAACCGCCATTCTCCATTCGGACAACACATTCCTTCCACCAGCAGTCATTCACCAGTGGGTACCACTGACATACTTACACACACACATATACTGTGTGTGTGTGTGTGTGTTATTGCAAGCCACCTGATCCTACAGGATAAAGCATACGACAAATGCAAATCTTCACAACCCTCTCAACCCAATCCACCCCCAGTTTTACAACTAGTAGTAACTAGTTGTAAATCCCCTCCCTCTTCCCCACTTTTACGCCTTTCCAGTTTAATGTGTTTGGTTTGCAAATATGCCCTCCTGATTAAAAAGATGTCTGAATATGTGCCATGAAGATAATAGGTGCTGTTGAGAGAAGGACCACACAGTGGCTTATACCGCTGCTTTGTCTTGAGATATCTGTGACACTAGGAAAACATCTTGAGTACTTGGGTTTTCTAAGAAAAGGGAAAGTGGTCTGCCTTCAAGGTGAACTGTCATTGTCAGCTTCTTGCAAAGCCATATAATTTCATGTTCCTCAACTCTTTCCAAGTACAGTATCCCAATAGCTAATCATTACTTACGGTCTCTGAGAATACCACAATCCTGGCCATCTTTACTTCCTAGACTGTCTTTATCCTCGACACGTCCTTCGCTAACTCATCACATCTTAATGTTTATTAGAAAGACTAGGATTCAGGACTGCGTGAAAGGCGCCATCAACAGACATCTGTATCAGCTACAGGTTTCCAGTTTGGACCAATTCTTTTTGACACTAACATTACTTTACATGAGTCAGGCAGGAGGAGGGTGGATATGGAATGTGACAGAGTAAATCGAAATCGGATTAAAAACAAAAGTTTAGACACTAGCAGGGAGATGCCTGGCGATGGCTTTTGAAGGCAAAATTGCTCAAACTGTCTTCACGTCACATCCCTTTTGAACACTTCACTTCCTAACTCTGGGCTGCTTCCAATATTGCACGTTACATGCATGATACACATGGCAGAAAGTCTTAGGTGTGAAATAAACTTCTTTAAAAAATCTGTAACAAGAAAAAGTAAATACTAGTCACCTGTATAAATTATGCAAACATTGCATGGTATATTCTGCAGTTGTTGGCTTTTTTGCATAAATTATTTTCCTAGTTATGGTGAAGGGCTGGGGAACATGCACAGGGCAAAGAATGACTAGTCCTATTAATATGCCCTCCTGTGTCTATTTTTTTTTTAGCAAGGAACAACCAAACACTTTCAGCCAAAGCAGAGGTGGCACAATTGATCCACTTAGGAACTGATTTAATGGTTTCTTTTAGAGTAAGCAACAACTGCCCAGGGTCTGATCTGGATTGGGACCCTTAGAGAGGCAAAAAGGGGGCTTTAGCCCTTTGTCACTGTGGTCATATAGTCTAGGTTGGGGGCCCTGCTTCTGCTATTAGATTTGGGAGCAACGTTCCCACTGATGAATGGAAGCTTTCCTTCCAATGCAAATAGCAGGTGCAATTAAGTCAAGAGTTAAAGCCTTTCCATCTTCTCTGATAAGATCTAAACCACACTTGATATTTAGTCTGCAATCAGTAAGCTCCACTGAATTCAATAAGACTTACTTCCGAGCAGGCATGGTCAGAACTGTGATGTTGCTCTTTCTAAAAATAATGATTCACACAATTACTAAGTGATCAAATCTTAGTTTGGCCCTTTCAAGCAAATGTTCGCATCAACAGAAACTTGCAAAGAAGGAAAAAGGCAGAAAGATGAATCTTGCACTAAATAACAAATGGGGGTTTTTTTGCCTACATTGGTTCCCTGGAGTGATTACCAGAGGAAAACAAACAGTTTTTGGAGGTGCGTGTATGACATATTCAAGTGCACAAGTAAAACATGTTACAAACCCCAGCCTCCCTCCCTTGCCAATGTCGAGGTGTGGTCGCCTGGAACACAACATATCAAAAGTTGCAGTACAAATTTAACAAATAAACAGCCGAAATAGAAAAAGGCCAAGGTACAATGATTAAACCTTGGACATCATGGGAAATGCAAAAGGCAGACAAACAACAACTTCTGCTGTGAGTGAGCAAATTATTTTTCATATAGAATTTTGGAAAAAAAAGATCTATTGGTACAAATAAGCATGTGCCTGTACTAACTTGTTAAAGCCATCAACTTATATGTAGACTAGGCCTTGTTTCCCCCCTTTTCCTTTTTTTTTTTTACCAGTCACACAAGCTCTAAGATCAGAAGAAACACCATCCCCTTTGAAGATCCTCAAAATGCAGCAATTTAAAAGGGACATCAGTTGTTTTCAAAGATCCATGAGTATCTTTATAAGAATTTAATTTTTCTTTATTGACCACCTCTTACCTCTCCCCAAGCCGCCTCACTTAACGGTACACAAAACCTATCAGTAAATAAAATGATGCACAGTTTATTACCAAATAGTAACACCTCAGATAGGCGGTACCATATGCTTATGATGCAAAAAAAAAAGCATTATTACTGGAATACGTGTGCAGTCGACAAAGAGCTATTTTATGGAGCCTTCTTAGGACAAAACAAAATAAAACAAAGAACTGTAATAACAAGGGATAGGAATGGTTTAGGTCAAATCATCACAAGCTGGTGCCCTTAAGATGGTTTTGCACTACCATTTTGGGGCTGATGGAATCCAAAACTATCTCCAGCGGACCAGGTTGGAGGGGGTTATTTTAGGTCTTCAAAGTACTGAAAATATTTCAGATTCATCATCTATCTGATTTGAAATTCCTTCTCAGGACTCATTTAACCTGCTGCTATGTCTCATGCTACCTCCTTCAAATCCCTCTTCAAAACCTTCCTTTTCCATGACAAACCCTTCAGACTAACTTTTTAATCCTCAGCCTCAGCAGAAAGGAAGCCTGAATATATACGCAAATGAGCCTTTTCGCGCATTTCTCCCTTGTTAATCTCGCCTCTTGGCTCCATGGCCTCTGCCTGCCAAAACTGAGACCTGGTTTGTACATTTCACCAGGCTACTGGTGGTAGTTTCTTGAGGTAGAGGAGAGGGAACAGGCACACTGTGTGGCCCAATCACACAGATAATCAGCTGTTTTGTTGTTGAGTTTATATACCGCCCTATACCCAGAGGTCTCAGGGCAGTTCACAGAAAAATTCGAAATATAAAACCACAAAATACATAATCAATTTTTTAAAAAAACAACAACCCAATAACCCCTCCCCAAACCCCACATTTTAAAAGGGCATAGGATGTCAATCAAATCAAATAAATCAAAGGTGCCAGGTGAACTTCCCTGGGGAGAGCATTCCACAAACAGGGAGCCACTGCAAAGAAGGCCTGTTCTCGTGTTGCCACCCTCCGGACCTCTCGAGGAGGAGGAACACGAGGAAGGTTTGTGACGTCTTCTTCCATTCTTTGGTGGGGGGGGGGGAACTATACAAATCAGGCAGCCTTGTGAAGAAACAGTGTCACACACGTGGTATGCTGCACATAAAACGCAGAAAGGGAGAAGACCAACTCACTCTTCCACAACACAGAGATTCTTGCCAGTCACTGAAAATACAAATTTAAGACTTAAAATATCACCATCCTAACTAACAGTGTGGTAATTATTATTATTAATAATAATAATAATAATAATAATAATAATAATATACAAAGATTTAACACTTTCCTGAGTAGCTCCAATGAGAAACAAATATGAATCTCTGTATGTCAGGGGTAGACTGTCTTGCATAGTCCAACTTATTTATTTATTGAAAGAGACCTCACGTTTCACCTGCCTTGCCACATTTCGTCAGCTGCTAAACTGTGATCTATAAAATGGTTCCGTATGTGAAATATAAAATACATGAAATATTGTCAAGCTGCCTATTTTATTTTGTAAATATTGTGCTTAGTGCTGGAAAACAACTAAAGGCTACATATATATATATATATATATATATATATATATATATATATATATTCATTATCTGGGATTTCTAAAAACAAAAAAATCCATTCTTAATATTGTTGTTGTTTTAAAAAAAGCTTGATGATGCTTTTGTGAGAAATCCCCTGAAGACAGTGGGCAATTTCTCTTTAGTGTGACATAGTCAACACTCCTGTTAGAAAAGAAACTGTATTTTCTTCTATTTTACTTTTCATCCGATTTGGAGAAATGGAATAGAATTAACACTAATGCCTTGGAACCAAAGTAAAGTTAAAAAAAAAATAGCAGTTCAAGTCTCACTAGTATTTGTTTGAAAAAGGAAAAGGAAAAGGGGGGGAAGCCCTTCTTCAGCAGAAATATTGATACTGATTTCAGCTAAGCAGTCTACTTCAGTTGCCCACAGTTCTTACCATTAGGAAAAAGGCTTTAGATTTTTCATTCTGAAAGAGAAACTATTGGCTTACTTTCGATACAAGGTGAAAGAAAAGAAACTCAATCTTTCAAGTTGTTGGTTTTTTTTAATCAAATTTGGTGTGGAATAGACCATGTTCATCTGTGTGGGCTACAAGTAACCAGCCATTCATAAGCCCTGCACATTTTTGCTAGCCATACTTATTAACTGGCGGGAATTTTAATCTGTGATTAAAGCTATCATTGATTAATCACATCAATTCATCACTTAAAGCTTGCAATACTAATTACGTTTTACCTTGCTAATTAAACCCAACTGAAGCTACCAACCCAAAATTCAAGCTCTCAGGCAAACAAAGACCCCAGTACTTGCATTTCTTAAAACGGAACCTAGAATGCTATTTCGGACTTCTGTTATTGTTTAAAAATAATTGTTGGTGTTGGAGTGAAGGGCCAATTTAACTGAGCTTTTGAATCATGTTGTGTGTGCTTTTTAAAAAAAAAATATATTCTAGCTCTAAGATCAAATTGTCGGTGTAACCATTCCGCAGTGGCATTAAAGAACTGAGAGCATATAAACAAGAGCTCATTGTTTATAACTGACCAGCTCTCCCCGGATATCCCTTCGTCATCATGTTCAACGTTCAACTATTCCAGGGTGAATTCAAGGAGTGGTGCCGATTTGTAGCAAAATAACACACTGACAATGCCTATCTGCAAAACAAGCAGCACACTCTAAAGGAGCTTCTCCTCAATGGCAATCTCACGGAAAGATTAAGATCCGATTGCTTTCTTGATGCTAAGGCTGCTATTTTGTTATCTCAACTGAAAAACATGATATTCAATCTGCATAGTCAAGGGGTAAACAGATACAGATATGGTTATAGATGATAAAATATATAGATAACACCTGATCCAAACTTGGTTTACATATATTCATTCAATATAGAAAAGTGTATTTGTTTAAACAGCAATCTGTACAGGTAAAGCTCCCACTGTGATTGCATCAGACTATTTAGTCTGGTTCTCTAGGGAAGAGAACGGATACCTCCATGCACAGTCTGAAAACTTCAACTTCAACATCTTACTGACAACTCATTTCTTTCCACCATTAGAAAATGCATATAGTTGTTAAAGGGGAAGGCACTTTCTTCTTTGTCTCCTCTGTACATTTTGCTAAACTTTGACAGCTGTTGCTTCTGCTAAATGAATGCATTATTTTAAAAGTGGGTGGGTGTCAGAACAGCCCCTCCCCAAATATACATTTTGATTTAGCTTTGTTGTAAACCTCAAGACAACAGAGAACCAACTCCGAATGTAAGGACCAGGTTGCTTCTTTTTTTGGCAGTGAGCAAAAGAGAATGCAGAACATAGCATATGTTAACTGTGTTTCCTTTGTTTCAATCAGATGAAGGGGCTGCTGTTGCCTTTAAGAATTAATGTGTGGCCATTCTTTAACAAAATGAAAGATTTCAACAAGTAACAGGAAGGTATTTCTCATCACGCCATCCTCACATTATCTCTCCATCTTTATATTCATTTGTTTAAAATGTAAAGGAAGGGGTGGGGAACAGGAGAGAGAAATGGTCTTATTCTTATATAAAATTGGATGAAAAATAAAAAAGGGGGTGTTTTCATTTTATCTCAGATCACAGAAAACAACCCTGTGGAAAATCTGGCATATTGAACATTTTCCCCCCCACTGCTGTCATTCTCTCTAGGCTACCTAAGTCTTCTACAATTCCCCAGACTGCCTCCATATTAAGCCTGCTGTGTACAGCTTTATTATAGTGTGGTGGTGAAGGGACATTAATATTCCTTGGGTTGCATCTGACAGATTATTTACATGCGCCCATCTGAGCTCATACCCGAAAGCCACTCTGAGGTGCTCCAATTGTAAAGGCAAATGAAGAACACATATTCCCCGCAGGGATCGGGACTAACCTTCCCGCACCACAAACAGACACACACACGCATACCTCAAACCTTGCCCTCACCAACCTGACTCAACACCACCTCGGAATGAGGAATGTGCTCAGGGGCTGGCAAGGGGTGGCTCACCCCACAGAGGGAAGCAAAACACACCTCCCTGAAATAAGTTTTTAAAATGCAGGAGGAGCAGAGGAAAAGGCTGCCTAGCAAACTCCACCACGCCTCATCAGGAGCACGTTTGCATACTAAAATGGGCTGGGAAATAGCAGGTAGATGTTCCTAATTCAGATAACATCAAAACTAGGTTGGCATGGAGAAAAAGGAGCTCTTCTCTCTCTCCCTCCAAAGGTAGGAGCTTCAACACAAAGATGCGCCTTCGGTTCTGTTTAAAACTTGAGCAAAGACAGCCATTTTGCAACACTTTCTATCCCACTTTTAACCACACATCTGCACCTGTTGGTTCACAAAACCCTGCTTACCACTTGGCAGGATTTTATCAACGACCAAGCTAGCAAGGGTGAGACACCTCAGCCCAGGGTCGTTTGCTCATATAGATAAACACCCCGACAATGCCCAGTGAGATGTTTGGTCCTGGAGAGAGATTCAGCAGAGAAGCACCCCTTCCCCAGCAAGCACAGGCACACACCATTGTAATGTTGCAGTATATCATTTGAAACACAGAGACAAAGATTTCAGGGACAGGGAAAATAAACAGAATGATGCTAAGGCTCACTTTGGGATACATTCAAGATTAAATTGCTTTTCGAAAAACGAAGTAAGTATTTTTATGAGACCTTGCTGTTACTTTCTTCTACCTCATAATATCTATAGCAACTGTATCAACAAAAGGTTCGTTCCCTTTGGTTTTTAATGCAATGGGAGATGAGATGCCTATTTTTTTCTTAACCAAATGGTGGGCCCAGATTCAGTAAGGGTCACCAGACACACAGTGATACCTCAGGTTACATACGCTTCAGGTTACAGACTCCACTAACCCAGAAATAGTACCTCAGGTTAAGAACTTTCTTCAGGATAAGAACAGAAATTGTGCGGCGGCGGCACAATGGCAGCGGGAGGCCCCATTAGCTAAAGTGGTGTCTCAGGTTAAGAACAGTTTCAGGTTAAGAACAGACCTCCGGAACGAATTAAGTCCTTAACCTGAGGTACCACTGTATGCCGTCTGAAACAGAAATGTGTTTTGAGAGGGGGAGTAGACAGCTCCTCCCTGAGGAAAGAAAATGCACCTAACTTCTTGCCGCCACTAGGCTTGACCATCTACTGGGCAGATGCAACATTTGTCCTAGTTGCTTAACCCTAGAGAGGGAATAGACCAGTCTTCCTTCTAAAAGAGGAAAGCGGTAAATCTATGAGGGAAGATTGATGAGGGGAGGTGGAGGTAGAACTTTGAGTCCCAAGTGGAGAAGACATGAAAGGGAAGTTGATGCAAGCCTTAAAGGAAGGATGGTATGGTAAGGCTGCTCTTGGAGCAGAAAGAGGAGCAGAGATATCTTCTGACCAGGACATCTAAATAGACAGCACTGGGCCTACATATCCCATCAGTTATGACATGCACAGAAGCCCACATTGGCAACCTTCCTGAAAGTATGTCCCCAAGAACATGGGTTTATATTTCTGTACATCCATGTTTTACTATCTGCTCACTGTGATGTGAACAATTCAGTTGGCTTCACAAGTGGCAAAAGAGCAAATATTTCCTCACATGCACCATCCTTCAACACTTACAATTCTCATGTATGCAGAATGTAAAATTCTGAAGAGTACATAGGTAGCCTAGTCTCAATAGCATATAACCTATGCAGAAATAGCAACTTTGCACATCTACTTTCATTTTGCAGCCACAAGGACCTATAGAGAGCTAAGACCTGGTCACTGGAAATTCTCTTCTGGCTCCCCCTTCCCCAGCTTCTGAGATTTCACACCTATCTTCACGGGCTAGAAACTTGTTTTTCTTTTTGTGTGTATGATTTTGCTTAGAAAAATTAAAAGCAAGGTTCTCAGGATGCTGAATTCTCTGCCAAACACTTTTGCACTTCATTAGAACTGCAGCATACAAAACACTCCTGCATATAATAGCTATTCCTATGTGTTTAATCTGTAAGCACAGTATACATATATGAAAACCTGTAGTTAGTGAGCCCATAGTCCTATGAAATACCAACTGTTCTAGGATCCTGTAAAAAAAAATATCTAAGCAGTAACATAAGACTGATGTAACAGACATGGATCAAGTTATTCACTGATTGAACTATAAAACTTAGAAGTTTATATGCTCATCTGAACAAGACTTTTTGGAAAAGAGGACAAAGAAAATCAATTTTAAATGAAAATTAATGAAGTACTATTGGCTGAGCTCATGCTCCCTGATATTATTTACAAAAGACATTCCTAATCTTATTTACTCCACAATCTGATATAGCGGTATGACCAAAGCGAACAAAACTGGACGAGCACACTGTACACAATACAAAATGTAGATTTTCCAGGCAATAAGGAGAAAATCTGAAAGACTCTTTACAGGGCCTCTTCACACATTACCAGCACGGTGTATATACAGGTACGCTCATGAGGGAGGTTGAATGAGCAAGATGCCTTCCTGTATACAAACTAGGGTTTCTTCCTGTGTAATGCAATCTTAAGCAGAGTACAGGCAGTGACAATTTTAGGCATGTCCAACTGAAGCATGACTGCCAACGCATATGTCATTTTGGACCGGGAAGAGGGAGGAATGGGGGCAGAATGGGGGGGGCGGAATAGGGTGGCCTTATGTGTTTTCCACCGAAGCACTTTGACCCAGAACGCAACCCCCGCAGAAACAGGGAGTTGCCTGTAATCATAGCGCCTGATCCAGCTGGGCTCTGCCAACAGGGGGAGTTTCACCACAACAAAGGCACCCCCCTGCATGACATCACATTGGAGCACATGTAATTGCCAGCAGTAGCTAGGGAAAAGCCCCAAAATGGGGAATACATACAGAGCATACAAGGAGTAGAGCTGGATCTGCTGGACTGAAAGCCAACACTTTCCTGATGAGAGACCCAATACGCACCCCTGTGCAGCACCAGCCCGGACGTGATGCAATGAAAATGGGGGGGGGTCCCACCTTGGCAGGTGGGGCTGAGGATGCAGTAAAGAATCCCTTTCCCGTCACACCCCAGTTAGAATTGCTCTGTGAGATTCTATATTCAAACATGCACCCAATCAGTTAAACATGCATAAACAAAGCACTCATTCTCACAGCAATGCTACTTAAAAGATTGCCCCCCCAAAACACACCCTATTATTGTTACATAGGAAAATGTATTAATTCTACTATTACTTTAATATAGCAAAATGCCATATTGTTTTTGGTCACTCTAACTGCAGCTTGTGGAGGGGGGGCGGAGAGAAGTTGGTTTTGCTGTACAATATTGTATCAAACTGAATGAGGTCTGAAAAGTGAATTTTGTCCGAAAGATCCTGCATATTCTAAGTGACAAACACATGCATATTTCACATACACTGTCTGAAATTATTATGTCACTTTGGTTCTCGTTTTGCGTTTGAAAGGCTCACAGAAAGAATGCGGGTTCTTGGCATTTCACAAAGCTGAAATAGTTTCAATCTGTTTCACAATATTAGAAGCCTGCATGAAAGAATTATTTCCTTCCTCTTCATTTTGATCTAAAATATTTTGTTTATTCATTGGTACTCTACTTGCCCCCCCCAAGACACACAAAGACACACACACAAACCTCCCCTCCTCCAGTGTCCCTGCTGAGCCCCCATAAATCAATCTTTTTATTGTCTAAGCAAGTACAGCCGCACAAGGCCTTGCATTTATTAAATTATTTTGGAGCTGATACAGATATAGATATATATAATCAGTGCTTTTTTTCTGGGATGACACAGGGGTACACATACCGCTAAACATTTTGTGAATCTAAGTTCGGCCTCATTGAGGGACAGTATTTCAATATGAGTAGGAAAATGAGAGTACCCCTAAACATTTTTTTTAGGAAAAAAAGCACTGTATATAATGACTGGAAACTGAAATGTGGATAAATGGATAAATAGACAGATCTATTTGATTTGCATCCAGGTTTATTTCGATTCATTGGCTGTGCGACAATTAAATGCCAGACACTCAAACGAGAAAGAAAGAATGACGGTATTCATAATCCCTTATGCCGAACGATACTCTTGTGAGAGAAGAAATTGTGTTAATTCGAGGAACTTCAGCCCATGTGGAGGCTGCTTTGAAATACTTATGCTCAATCAGAAGGAAACTTCTCTGCATGCTGTTATTGTTTATTCAAACACAATAAATATAGATACACACTCACACATACATACACACTTTGGAAGTGGTGTAGAAAAAAAGAGATCCCATATATATGTTTGAAGTAACAGCTGATTTTTGCATCAATCATCTGGAATGGAGAGGGTGGAGAAAAACCAGTACAATTCCCCCCCACCTGCTGTTCCCATATACAAAGGATGAACACGAGACACGTGGAGCTTTCTCCCAAATTGCAACTTGAGAAACAAATGTGGAGAAGCACACACATGCCAATTATATCACACATGCATCTCGCTCCAAAACTGCTCCCCTCTTGTGCGTGCAAATCAGAAGAACTTTGGGGTCGTCTGCAACATAGCATGGTTTTTCTTTGCTTGACAGAAGTAAAATTTCACATCCAAACAGGCCTCTGGGTTTAATTAAGCTTCTCCAAAGTCTTCTGACAACGGTCCAGCCAGAGAAAGGCAGGCACTTCTGTAGCTCAGTCGTGCAATTGTTGTGACGGTTCTATTTACAATTTGTCTTGGAAAGACTCGCTCTGACATTGTGCTTTGACCAAAAAACAACAACAGCCAGCCTGCCAGTTCACAACCTTTCCTGTGTCTTATTTACAAATGCTGCTCACATGGTGTGATCCAGGAAGCATTCCTTTTGCCTTTGGGAAATCCCTCCAAATTTTTTCAGCTTAAAACAATCTTCTGTGCCCTTCTGAATTGAGCAAGATCAGCTAATGGCTGGAGCTTAGCACTGGGGCTGTTTCCCACCTGCCCATCCAAACTTCAACTTTTAATTTATGGAATCTAAAATATCTCAATTCCTCAGAGTTGCTAAATTAAAAAAAAAAAAATCCATTTGCACACCACAACATTATAACCTCAAATGGGTTAGTTCTACACCTAGTCTGTTTATTGAAGATATCGGCCGGTAGGGGGGCTGCAAACAAACCCCCTACTTTCTAATTGCAGGAAGCACATCACACTTAACTGGGTTAATTTCCCAATAGATTATGACATGAGAAATGTATGGCTGGGTTTGTATGGAAAGCAAGGTTACAAAAAAATATACGTCATGATTTAAAGGGGGTCTCCTCTCTTGTACGGCATATAGAAGATCCATGCATATTCGCAAATTAAATATATAGGTGCACATACACATATCATAATCCAGTTAGGTATAACTGAAGCACAGAATCCTATTTCCCCACCACTATATGCCACCCAAATTTATATAATGGACAGGCTCTTAAAAGCTAATAGAGAAAGATTACCTAGCTATGCATTTATCTTCTTGCCCACATATGTCTACCACACCTTTCCCCACACATCATCGAAGTCTGGTCAGTGGCTGCGAAACATTGCTATAAGAGGGTTTAAAGGGCCAGATGCATGCACTTTCTGATACACAGATTCTATTAATTTTCTGGTTAGATTTTTTTTTCTGCTGCTGCAACAGATCAACATCAACTAAAAAATTCTGTGTCACTCCAGAGCCTGTGGACAAGTTAACCCATATGCTTAGATGTTAATGAACGCACATATTCAGGGAACGGGCAGGGAGGGGGAGGAAGCGAGAATTTATCGTTTGTACAATGTGGGCTGTTGAAATATCACATCAATGACAGTTCTAGCTTTCCTCTATCTAGAACGAGAGAGTTAAAAGATGCATCATCTCACTGCACAGCAGAGTGACTCAGTAGCTTGTTTCTTCTGTTTCAAAGCAGTGAACCCTAAGCATTATTTATCCTAAGAAAACAGCCTTTTATTGTAATACACAAGCTTACTGACTAGAAAAGGCTCAATGAGTATCCGTATTTAATATGAAAAAGGGCAATAAACGCCTTACTGCAGGATTCTTAACTAGACCTGCTCTTGCGTTGTTACAAAGGAGGATTTTGCTCCTGTTTTTTCCTAGACACTTATCATGAAAGATCATCTCTTCAACAGTTATCTAAAACACCGGATTCCCCACCCACTCCAGCACCTGCCCATCCATCCAAATGTCATGGTCAGCTAGTCTTTTCTTTTTCAGGACTGGCACAGCAAGAGACGGGGAAAAAGGAATGTGTGGGTGTGTGGCCACCTTTCTCTGGCATCCCATCAACCCCCTGAAATGTTCCCCACCCTTAGCTCAGCCTGAGAGAAAATGTTAATTTCACTTGGAATTCAAAGAATGGGAATGGAGAGGTTATCACCACTTGAGTTTATACTGAAACGTTAGCTCAGTGGTGTGTCAAAATTTGTCTTGGAATCGCATAAAACGCCTGGGCAGGGAAAAATGAAATGAGATTATAGAAAGGGGGGGAGGAATTATCATAATTATTGTTAGGAAGCAACATTTGATCCCCCACCCCCGGCTGCATCAACGATTTACGAAAACTGTTTTCCACTTGAGAAAGAGAAACCCAGAATTCTTTGGGTACTCTCACTTTCTAATAAACTCTGGAAGAAACAGTGAAAGACAATCACCTCATCACCTATAATACATACAGGTCCTATATGTTGGAAGAGAATCTTGCAACAGTACTCTTGCATATGCACAAAAGGCACAAAAGGGAGCCCTCCTGGATCAACCCAAAGGTCCATCAGGCCCAGCATACTGTGCCTCCTACAATGACCAAGTAGATGCCTCCAAGACGCCTATGGGCAGAGCCTGAAGGCAACACCCCTCCCTTGCTATGCCTTCCCCCCCAGCTCCTGTTATTCAGGGCCATATTTCCTCTGAATATGAGGTTCATTTAACCATCAAAGCTAAAGCCCCTGGGAGACCTCTCCTCTTCCTCCTCTTCAATGGATTTGTCTAATCCCTTTTGAAAGCCATCTATCCCAGTGACTGCCATCACACCTTGTTGGCAGAGAATTCTGTAAAATTAACTGTGCAATTTGTCTGCCTCAAATCTACTGCCAGTCAATTTTACTGGATGAACTGTAGTTCTAAGTACATCTAAGTCCATACGTCTGCTGGAACAATGTTCCATTCTGCCTTTCCCACAACCATCAGCAAAGCAAAATCAACAGGCTATGACAAAACTCTAGGGCCAATTGTATTTAATCACTCAAGTCACCTTTCATGTTTTTCCTTTAAAAAAAATAAAGACAGTATAAATATGAATCAATTTTGTGTGTGTGTCTTTAAAAAAAATTATGTATTTTTATCTGCAGTTTCAATGAACGCTTATACACAGAGTAGGGATTCTAAGTGTTGTCAAGGATGAAGGGGACAGCAGTTATTCTAAATTTGCAAGCAAGAGGTATGATCTTATTTTTGGATCAGTCGCTCTACCTTGCGTATATACTGTGTTTATGTTGAGATGTTAGAAATCAGCTCTCTGAGCAATTTGAGGAGAGAAGATGGATGAAAGCATCTCACCATAGTAACATGAAGAGCTCTGAATTTCTGAAAACACTGTACAAATGCCAAGTATCACTACAATTGTGCCCCCAAATCTTAAGCCCAGGATAGGAAAAACGCCAGACACAGAACTGGGAAACCAGAACTCAAATGCCTCCTCCTCTCTGAACTCATATTCTGACTTTGGAAACATCTCTTGCCTCTCCAGCCTCAGTTTGTTTCCTCAAAAATGGAAACCAATATTACCAGTTTCTGCAAGGACCAATAGAAAGAAGGCAAAAGCGTTTTTGCTTTGGTGAAAAGCAAATCGCCAGTGACTGATGACACAAATCAGAGTTCACCAGCCTTTGGTAGGATGTTGATCCTGGACTTGTGAGCAACTTATTCAGCGGCTTGTTCACATCAGCAATGCAACCCACGTCAAAGTTCAGCAAAACAGTAGAAATGCATTAAACAAAAGCCATCTCTCTCCTCTTGCCTTTCTGTCACATCTTGAACCAAACAATATATCTAGAACACCTAGATACTCTTTTGCTGGGTCTTCCCCTTCACACACACACACTCACATGCACACCTTAATTCTTGCTTGACAGACACTGCTTTCTGTCTTTTATACAAAGCTGTTCAATATGTAAATACCACATTACATCACAGAAGGGCTGCTCCATATTTGGTGATTTAGCAAGCCTGCAGTACACAAAAGATCTGAAAATCCTTCCGAAAGTGCCGGACTCACTAATCATACCTCATTCCCGTTCGGAACAAGGATGGCACGTGACGTAATGGTCAGAGCCTCACATGACGCTACAGCAGCTTAACCTACATACTATAAAGATAATCACACTGCAGTTTTGATTTTTAAAAAATAAAAAAGCCTGCCCAATCAGGATCCTTGCTGTTTAATTTCAATACACAAAAAGGACTAGCCTTATTTATTCAAGTGGTGAGGATCACACAAAGCCTAAGATAATCAGAAGTTTGGATAAATGGGAGTGTTGCTTATGCAGAGCAATTCTGACATGGGGTTATGCAGGGGACAACCACAAAATAATGCATAATACAGAATGTGGAACACAGATAGTGATTGCTGGATAACTGAAGTTCACAATAGAAGCTGACTTACATTTTTAACATGCAAACAAATCAAGCCAAGCTTTTAGGAATTACAATTAGAAGTTTAAAAGGGCAAAAAATGTGTATACTAAAAATTAGAGATAAATGAAATTAAAATAGCTAAGTTGGTGGTATCCACAAAACAGTGGATGGGAGCCTTCATATCACACAGAACTCTTCTTCAGGCAAAGCAAAAACAACAAAAAACCCAAAATTTGCAGCTATAGCTTATTTGCATTATGCCTTATTTTGGAAAACTTACACCTGAAGAAGAATCCTACAAAATCTGATCTGGCTGGCCTAGTAAAAAGTATTTATTTGCTTGCTCTGCCTCTTTGTTTGTTCAGAGGAAGTATAAGGTTTTAATAACATGAGGGGACATGCAAGTTCTACTAAAGATGCATACAAAAAAGATCTGAAGAAAATAATGTATGTGGTGATTTATCCATATAAGTCATTTAGTACAAAACTTCATTCAAATTCAGAATTCCAGCAAACTGCAAATGGACAAATTAAACATTGTGGCTTTTTGGATGCTTTGAAGTTGGCAATCACTTTCAATGTTCGTTGTGTTCTAACTCTGACGAAAAATAACGATTTCGGCAATAAAATCTAAGCACTGCTTCCCATGCATGCTCACTCAGACACACGCTATTCCACGAAAGAAAACAACCGACTCTGCAAAACCTGTGTGCACACAAATGACACTTAAGTTCCAATCTTAGTGGCCCCGGAACCTGAACTGTAATGTTTAGAAAGATAAAATTTCAAAAATGTGACAAATTTTGATTCCTCAACTATGTTCCAGAACTATTAAGTTTATTTTAATTACTGTATTTTAGGTGGGGGGGGGGGGAAGGACTGAGAATGTCCGTCTGTTCCTACATTTGAGATGGGGAAAACGCCAGACTACTTATGCTGCTGTAGCCCTACCAACTTTAGACAGGACTATGCCAATTTAACTGGACTTTGAACTGCACCCTTACTTAGCCTGAGAGAGAGAGAGAGATTGTGTATAAGGCCAGATGGGGCAGGGAGATGCAATACAGCATGTGATTTACACACAGTCCTTCTCCTAATACCACAATATCCCTTAGGCTATTAAAACAAGAGCACAAGTGATACTTTATGCTAACTCTCCCAGCCTTCCCTTTTACTTAACAGATCTATGTCATTTCTGATGCTGCATATTTTTAAAAGCAGCCTCCTCCTCCTCTTTAAAGGGATAGCCGCCTTTTGCCAACTGTATCGTAACAACGAATAGGGCCCTTATTAGCCAGGCGGAATTAACGGATCTCATATTAACGTCCAAACATATTTTCACTTAATTTTATTTTTATGAAACGCACACATACATGCAAATGCTAAAGCGCTTTGCCAGTAATTACAATTATAGATAGATAATAGATAGATAGATAGATAGATAGATAGATAGATAGATAGATATAGATGATAGATAATTAGCTGCAGGGAACGACATCCATTACTTTTATTTTCTCTTCCCCCCCCCTCGCCCCGTTTAATTACACATTGGGATTTGTGCCACTGCCCGGGGGGGGAAAGCCAATCCACCTTGGACATTTGTATGGGTGGCATGTGGCGGTGTAAAGCCTCTGAAGAAAATCAAGATACATCTGTCAAAACCACATCAGAGACAAGAGACAGCGGGGGGGGGGGCATTTATCATTTGGCTGAAGAGGCAGGATTGCAAGGAAGCAGGCCTCCTCCCCTGTCAAACCAACCTTTTGAAATTTCCAACGTGCCCTTAAACTTTTCGAATACGCGAGCCTGCGCGCCTCAGCAACTGCCCTCTCTACTCTGGCCTGGGCAGTGGAAAATGGCATCTTAAAGTCAAGGTCAGCCGTGTCACTTCGCCAAGGGGCTGCCTTTAATTACAACCCACTCCGTGACAGCCAATATGGATCGGAGGCTGGGGGAGAAGTTAACCCTTCCTCCTCTACACGCACCCTTTGAAAGCCAGAGTTTGCACACACACACACACACAAAAAAAACTGTAATTAAAAGAAGAGAAAGGAAAGCAACCGGCTCTAGCAGACATGAGGAAAGCAGCTACAATTTTAAAAAAATGATAGAGCAGGCCTGTGGCATTCAAATGAGTTTTTTGGCACCCTGGAACAAACTGCATGCACAGACCGTTGTGATCAGGCTGAGGTTTTAGCTATCTAAACACTTGGGGGTGGGGGTTCCCCAGCTTCAACTGTGCCTTGACAGGCTGGCACTAACAAAGCACAGGCTTCAGAGACAGTTCCAACTAGAAGGCCAAGCAAGCTTTTTCCATCCCTCTCTGTATCGCTGCTTAGTGGTGTGGGGCTGGATTTGTGGAGATGGAAGTGAGGGGAAGGAAACCTCATGGATCTCTGGATCCAAGAGAACAAGAATAACTGAACCAGGAGGAAGAGGCCAGGACTGACCCTATGGTCCAAATGTATAGTTTACAAAGGAATCGTTTTTGCACAGCTGTGTTGGGGTTATAGCGGGCATTTCACACAACAAGCAGATAAAATGCAGTAGATAGACCCACATCCCTTAAACAAGCAGGGGGTAGCTGCCAATCAGGTCTCCCTAGCACGTGTTTCCTGCTAGAAGTGTTTCCTGCTTCTGTGCCATCATGTTTACTGCACAAAACATTTGTGTCAACACCAGTGAGACCACATTAAAACGCGACTGTGAAGTATGACGCTGCAATTGCATGTTCCCACCTTGAAGTATGTAGGAAGGCATCAGTGGAAATGCATACACAAAGACAGGCTATTGGGCAGAGGAGCAGGGAACCTAATCCTCATATACTCTCTGCATGACCATACCTGGAACAGCCAGCAGGAGTCAAAAGGACAGGTGTGGAAGTTGAAAAGAAAGCAGCTGGAAACTTAACTCAATGGTGCAGAACAGGAATTGTGATTTTAGGAACGTGTGTGTGTTGTGTGCATACTTGACATGAACATATTTATCTTGTGAACTGCCAGGTGAAATTTCAGAAAAACAGGCCTCTTACTAAACTTCTAGATTTCTAAGAGGTAACCACCCCGCAACAACATGCTGGTGCTTTCTCCCACGTTCCCATTCTCTCCCCCCCCCCCCATCGCTTCGATTTACCTGCTATATGTTCCTGTTTAGGGCAAATTCCTCTAGATGACGTTGACAAACAATCGTCATCCTCGGGTGTGACCTGGACGCCAACCTCCACGGGATTGGATGCTTTTCGCAGCTCGCTCGGCGAGGGCGAAGGGGGCTTATCCACAGCCTTCTCTAGGCAAAGACTGCCATTGCATTGCTTCCGTTTGTGCTCAATAAAAATAAGGATGTCCCCCAAAGGAAAGTTCATCTGACACTGGCCACATGTAAGGAGGTCGTGGTCCCCTTCTGGAACTCCCAACGTACCATGATCTGGTTCGTCATCCGTGAGAATGGCTTCGATAGGTTCGGCTGTAGTCAAAGGAAGAGAAGAAGACAATGGTCAGGAACCTTGTAGGAACCCAGACAGCTGCCTTAAACTGAGTCAAGAGAACTGGCCTGTCTAGCTCAATACTGTCCACACGGACTGGCAGAGGATACTTAGAAGTAGAAGCTAGGCTTGGAGGCAGGGGGCAAGTGGCATGCACTGTCCTTGAACACAGGAGACCAAACATTACAAAAACCAGGAAAGCTGAAACGTTGTGCTATCTCACCTCCCAAAATCAGCAATAGTGCTATGGGTATTTTAAAATAAAAGATTATCCATTGTGTTCTGAACAGCAGTCATTCAAGAATAAGAGGCACTACATTAATGTCATTAAGACCCTTCCATAAAATAAACTTCGGGAGATGACACACCACAGGGGCATGGCATGAAACGTAACCCCATTTTTAAAAAGTTTTCTTTTGCTTTTTAAAAAGACAAACAAGATAAAGCCAGTCCAACCCCGACCGCAAGACAGCAAAAGAGCTTCCTCTTTATAGCATGTTGTCATTCAACAGGAAAACGAATTTATCAGCGATGTCAAGCAGTCCCATCAGAAGCAAAAGAAGCTATAATGAATTATGAGCAATTCAGACTCCCTCTCCCTCTCTGTTTTTGTTACTCTCTCTCTTTTAGAGGGCCCTGAAAAAGCTGCTTTTTCCAGATTAACAATGAATGAATAATCTTAAAAATCACCGATTATATGGTTATTCCTGTTCTCCAAAAGTGAGGATAAGAAAGTTATCTCTTTATATTCCCATGCACATTTTTATTTTATTTTACTGAAAATCTGCACGTGCGCTTACACTCTTATATTGTATGTTAGGGATGGTATGCATTTGCTTTACGGTGCAGGTATGCATAAACATGCATGTACATGAATATTATAAGAAGGTATCATCACAAGATGATGAAAAAGGCTTGCTTGAGCGTCTGACAGGTGGCACACAGCACCCAAAGAGCCCTACATTTTCCGTAGGGACATTTCTGTGCCACATATATACAGGTACATGCAGAAATGCAGAGGATAGCCAAGAACAACTCTCTAAAATAATCCAACAAACAGAAAAATCAAAGGTAATCTGTAATGATTCTATAAATCGACCCATCGTATTATTATTGTCGTGTTTTCTAAAAGTGATTTACAACCACACCACCCATATTTTTATATCCAAATATATATCTATGAACAATTGCTCCTTACAATTTTGAGAAATAAGGCACTCTTGTAGATGTAAGAATATAAGCCAATTAGCCTGAGGTAGGATTTACACACACATACAAACACACACACACACACCCCAAGAAAGCAATGCTCCAATCATTCAGAATGTATTAACACTGCTGGCCTCGATAAGGTAAAAATCTGTATAAAGACAACTAAATTCCAGCTTTCATAACCAGAGTGGTTAAGTCTTTTCTTTAGATTTGAACAACCTTTCCTAATGTTGTCAAGAGTTGATTAATTTCCTGAACGAGCTCCAGAAAGCTCCATTAAGAGCTTGTTTCTGCACACACTATTGCCAGTGGATAGTTTAACAAGGCAGATTCATATTAGTAAGCTCGCAATCTCAACTCCTTTTTTTTGTTTTGTTACTTTCTGCAGGCAAAAAGAGTCTTTCAGAGAGAAAGAGAAAAATCTAGTCCAGAGTGTATTTCTCTGGATCTACAAGCCAGGACTTACAACTACAAACATGAAATTGTGTCCTTACAAAATATCAAACGCAGCTAGTTAAGGAAAGTGTGGCAGGACGCAACACCTCAACAGTTAATCAGCCTGACCTTCTTTAGCATGCGGCCAATTTCACGTTTAATGAACTTAAAGCCACAGAGAATCAAAAAATAGATTTTTAATTTGACTGCACCATATTGGAACAGATTTTGATAAAGTGCATGAAAAAATTACAGCACACTCAGGTTAAATTTATTTCAGTCCTATCTAGGCAGAGTATTTGGAAGAAGGGGGAATCAAGAGTAATTCCCAACCATGCAGAATAGCGTAATATTTTAAGAGACTGCAGCCCTCGTATCTGGACTCCAAATAGTACCCTACAGATACAGTCTCTCTCTATATACATATTTTGCCTCAAGCTTTGCTCCTAATTTAAGATAAGGTCAATTACAGAAATATAGAGGTTAGGTTTTTACTTATACTGTAAATTCTCCTGTACAGAGGTTTCATATCAGATCCTTTGACCATAAATAGTACAGTGACATGAATAGTACACTGACAGAATCATGTGTGTTAGTATTTAATAGTCCAAATGAGAGAAAATGGAGAATATGGGTGTTTCTACATCTGCGATTTTTATTTTATTTCAGGAGAAAGATTATCAGGCTGCATTTTTACAAAGTGGCAAGCAACACAAGGCCATGTTCTCCCTTTGAAAGACACTTAAAACTTGAAATAATCACCATCACTACCAACCCAGTTGCAAACTTCAGAGCACAGTCTAAGCAGCAAAAATGTCAGAACAATTAAATATTTCTCAGCGACAGCAACTTCTCCCTAGCAATTAGAAAAAACTGCAATATTTTAGGCCTGAAGTGCTTGTGAAATTAGTAATATGGTTTAGCAAGGTGAGACAGAACCTTTTTTCCAGGCAGTTAAAAATCATGCTAAATAATGGGCATCAAAAGAGATTTCTTGTGAAGCCCATGAAACCGGTTGAATTCTCATCAAAACCAGTAAATGAAGAGGCAGCTGAAAAACGTTGTTGATTACACCTCTGCATTCAGCCAATTAATTTTATAGGAGGCAAAGTTCTTGAAAATAACAAGATATTCAAATGTACAGATATAAAACCCATACCCTGCACATATTTTTCGGTGCTCTTAACATAAATGATTGCTAATTAAGAAGAATGATAGCATAGTGTTTGAAACAGGATTGGCACAGAGCTTGCTCCAAAAGCTTTCTTAAAGCAGAGAAAGCATGGTATTGCTGTTATTTGAAACCAGGTGCAAAACACAAGCACCTAATTCTTTATTATTATTATTATTATTATTATTATTATTATTATTACTACTGCTAATCCTGGTTTGCATGCTAGTTTTTTTTTTCTCCAGTGACCACCACTTCCACTATATTTTGTGCATTTGGTTTTTCTGCTCAAATCAATGGATCCTCAAGAAAAATAGGTATCTTAGCTGCTGTTTATAAGGAATTTTATTATTATTATTATTATTATTATTATTATTATACCTCAGTATTTCACGGGGCCATGAATTTCCACTTCTTTCCAAGGAGCAGAAGGGAGGATAAAAAAGAGGAAAGAAAAACAAGAGGGCACGTTCCTGATTTTTTTTTTTAAAAATGTGTCTTTCATTTTCAAAAAATGGATCTACAAGGAACAAGCAATGAAACCTCAACCAGAAACAACAGAGAGAAACTAAACACATAGCACCCTCCAAAAATATTTTTTTAAACAAATATATATATAAAAATAAAAATAGAATTCGGTCACCCAGATTC
Organism: Podarcis filfolensis; assembly: GCF_964270895.1. NCBI lineage: Eukaryota > Metazoa > Chordata > Lepidosauria > Squamata > Lacertidae > Podarcis > Podarcis filfolensis. Next base: position 113,658,633 of record NC_139606.1, read on the forward strand.
AAGTTTGCTTCCAAGGGAATGCTAGGATTAGTTTAGTGGTTTGAAGAAGCACATGAAAGCGGAGCTGGAGAAGTGGAAGGAGGATGAATTAAAACACGCACGAAAAAAGAAAAGGAGTGACCGTGTAGTATTGAGGTGAACAGAGATCTGGAAGCGAACTTGGGAAAGAGCGGAAAACACAATGGGGAGGGGGGAGAAGTGCTAGGCAGGGAAGCCTCATCTGCAAACACGTGCAAGACAAGCCAAGGTATTTCCTGGCCTCCTTGACTGGGGCCAGCCGTTCTCTTTTGGATCTACTTTAAAAACAAAAACCCAGCTCTATTTATTTTCAAAAGCAGCGATCAGCTTTCAAATAGGGTCCAGGGAAAGGGAGGGGGCGGATAACAGATCCCCACCAAGCCACCCAAACAAAAGCAGATGCTCTTGCAAGTCAGGCCAAAGAATCAAAAAGTCGCCGGGAAGAAAACATCCTGGCATCTTTGCAGAGTTTGCCTTCTTTAACAATCTAAGGTGCATCTGTGGGAAAGATTTTAACATATGTCTTGGGGAGGGTTGTCTCACACTGCTTGCTCTGTACTTAAGTGTTTTATATAGGACATGTTTAATAAGAGGGTATGACAGGGCAAATGCAAGTGTCAAAGGATCAACTATTTCCCTCTTTTTAATTTCGCCGTTTTTTGTTTTTTCTTAACATGGGCAGGCGGCGGGAGGATTTCTCTGGAGTGGGAGTGGGTCTCACAGGAAGAATGAAAGCTTTTAACAGATATATTCTGGAAGGAGGACTGCTTGTAAAGGTGCAATTTGGAAGCTTAAGCATTACCCTAAGATAAAAACTAAAGACAAAGAAGGAGGGGTGGAATTATTGGGTGCAGGAGGGAGAGAAGGGGGGGATCTCTACACACTCACACGCGCACCCCACCCACACCTTCTTCCTTTGCCAAACGAGAAATGTAGAAAATTAAAAGATGGGAGCAAAACGGATCAGGTTCAAGTTCGCTGGGGTTTCTTGATCTGACTCTGCCTCCTAGTGGCCAAAACTTGCATTTTTAAAATTAAAAAAGGCAAAGAATTGTTTTAACTCCACTCCCACACAGATCGCCCCCCCCCCATCTCCTCCTTTTCCACCCTGTGCCCCAAGGCTCAGAATTGGGGGTGGGGACAGCAAAAGCAAAACTTGCATAGCAACTGTACTTAGTGCCCCTAAAACACTCTCACTCCCCTATATCATTTAAACAAACAAACAAACAGGTTGCATTTTTGTGTATGTGTCTATTCGTTTTTTTAAACTGTTAAGATCTCTAGGAATTTGGTGTGGGTGGGAAGCCAGGGGATTTAAGGTTGGGGGTTTAGTTTGCAAATCTTGAAGTGGGGGTGGTTCCACGGGGAACAGTTCCCCCCCCCCAAAGCACCATTTTGCTCTTTCTTTCCTCACCACCCCCACTCCCACCATGGTATGTTGGAGATAAAGAGTCAAATTAGGTTATCAGTTTGGCTGAAGGAAGGGAGAATCTCGCAACGTGTTTGGGTGGCGATAGGACGTCCTAAAGTGTGACAGTTATGTTGCAACACACAACGCAGCGTTCTGCATCTTAAAAAAATGTAAGAAATCAGCAGAAGAGGGGGTGTGAGATAGAAAAATAATCTGCGGAGAAGCTCTTAAAATACATCTTCTTTAACCCATGCAATTTGAGAGGGGGTGTTGCTTTTAAAATCTATCGCTGGGTCACTTCAACTAAGCGTATGTGTTGCAAAAGCGATATTACTTTGCATTGCAATTCAGACAGAGGTTATGGTTGGGGGGGGGGGGCTACAATACAAACTTTTGCAAAAGCCCGGGAGGGTGCTTTAATCTTGCAAATTAGAAGAAGAGGAAAGGGCAACAAAACATCTCCCCTGCCTTCAAAAAAAAAAAGCATGCAAATTTCTCTCTTTTGCAAACACTACTTGTACATTTCATCTCTTCCTCTCTTCTCTCCCCACCCCCCACACCTCGCCAGCCCGCCTTCAACCAACCATCTCAAGTCCAGACCAGACTTCCCTTTTGTGTTTGCTAGCAAGCACGGCTCAAGCTTTTGTGCACCGCTTGGCTGGGAGAAAGGAAGCCTGTGCGTTGCAAAAAAAACCAACAACACACCATTAAATAAATATCAGCATTTAAATAAAAAATAGGAGGGCGAAAAAACCCTTTTGGTACTGAGTTGTCTAAGACTGGGTTGGTTGTTAATTATTATTATTATTACTATTTGGTAATCATTTTCCCATTGTGATCAGAGACAACAGGATCTAGCCTTCTGGGTTTTTTAAACAGAAAATCTATATAGCTTGCATTTGTGCGCCTCTCTCTCTCTCTCTGCGTATACGTTGTATTCATTTCCCCCCTTTTCCAGAGCCGTTTCTTCTCCTGCTCTGTTTTCCTGGCAGCGACTCCGCAGCACACGAGGCGCTTGTAAACATTCAGACACGAGATTTTTCCCAATCAAAATCCACTTCCACTTTTTTTTTCTTTTTTTCTTGAAAATCTTCCAAAAAATAGTACGAGGAAGGGAGAGGAAGGGAATTCCTCTCTCACACACACGCACACGCTGCGATCTTTCTCGCCTTCTTCGCTCCATGCATGCAGAAACCCAAGTTTCTGCAAAGCAGGAGTTTGGGTGCTGAGGAGGGAAGGGGGAGGGAGGGGGTGAAAAAAGACTGTTGGTAAGAGCTTGGGGGGGCGGTGTTGTGGAGGAAGGAGAGCTTAATCGTGGCGGTAGAAGCAGAGAAAAGCAGCCGATCTCCGGCCCAAAACAGACACCACGTCTGCCCTCTTCGTTGCCCTTTCGCTGTGCGGAGCTTGGCGGTGGGGGGAGAGAGAAAGAGAGAGAAAGGAGCGGGACACGCAGCGAAGGGTGGGGGTGGGCGATCTCCCACCACCCCTGATCTCGCCAGTGGAGACAAAAGAAGCAGCGAGAAGGTCCCCCCTTTTGCACCTTTTAGTGTCTACAAAAAAGGGGGCTCCACCGAGGGAGCAAAGCGGATTTGAAAAAAGGGGGAATGTCTCCTTCTATGACAAGGCGCCCCAAGAGTTCCTAATCTCGATCTCTTTGCCCGTGTGAAATGAGAGCATCGACTCCCAATTCAAACCGTACACATCTCTTTTTCTCACTTTTTTCCTCCTCCTTTTTCAAAAGCTCGCTTCCCCCACCCCACCTCGCAAGCACACAAAAATGTGTCTTTGCTCGCTTGCTTTAAGTTGCAATTCATTTGTAAGCTGCAGGCGCGCGCGCACGCACACAAACACACTCGCGCTCTCTTCCGGCAAAATATAGCCGAATCAACTGGAGAAAGAAAGAAGAAAATAAACGGAACTTTGAGAGACAGCGTGCTTGCCAACATGAGCTTATTTGAAAAGTAATCTAGGTGGTAGCGATAAAAAGAGGGGGGCTGAGTTTTAAGGTGAGTTGCTTTTTGTGTTCCTTGCAAAACTAAAAAAAATGCATGCACAAAAGGTTGGAATTTGCAAAATGCAAACCAAATGTAATTATTTTATATATATTCCATATCTTGCAAGGGAGGGGGAGGTAGAAAGGAAGGAGGCGAGAAGGTTTTACTTACGTGAAAATTCCCGTTTGCTTAAGTGCTGGGGTTTCCCTTGCTTGCGGCGAGACATCGTGGTGTTGGTGGCTCGGGCGGGCGCGCGCGGAGCTCTCTCGCTCGGATCACATCGGGAAGCGCCGGGCGAGCAAGGAAAGAGACTCCAGAGAAAATATCTTCATCAATGTCTTTTGACATCCAAAATAAATTAGAAATAATACAAAGATGGCGCGGGGAAGATGAATTGTGGGATAGCAGTCATGGCTTTGCTTTTTTTTCTTTTGCTTTTTTTTCCTTTCTGTGCAAGAGGGAGAGAGGGAGAAAAAAAAGGAGAGAGAGAAAGGAGAGAGAGAGAGAGAGAAAGAGAGATGAAAAAAATGGCAAAAAGCCCCCCTGAGCTGCAAGTTCAAGTGCGGACGTGACGTCCCTACGAACTTGAACGTCAAGCGACTGGATGGACACAGACATAGAAAACATGGGCAGGGCGAAACTGGAGGGAAGGGGAGGAGGGAAGGACTGCGCCACGCCAATGGACAGTCATCGGGGGCTGGACATGATCAAGCAAAAGAGTGAGGGGGGGAGCCCGGCGCAGGGCAAGCCAATGGCCAGGGAGGGGGGGGTTACCCTCCGAGGCATCAGGCACACGCGGCGGCGGCGGCTGCTCCTCCGGAGGGAGGAGTGGTAGAAGACGGGGGGGGTGGAGAGGCAGAGGGAAGGCGAGAGAGGCGTGCGTAAAGGCGCGCACCAGCCCAGGAGCAAGAGAGTGAGTGACCAAGAAGAAAAGGAGGCACGTTGGTTTCGGAAGAAAGGGAGGGGGGGCCTCTTTCCTTTCTTTTTTAAATTAAGCCAGGAGGGAAATTTAAAAGCTAGAAAGGGAGAGGGGCGGGGAAAGCGCGTAAAGAGAACAAACATCTCTTAAGTCAAAAGCCACGGCAAGCCGGTGTCCCCCTTTTAAAATATTTTTCGCAGCGAGTTGCTGTTCGCAATTGACCGCGCAATTAAAAAGAAAAGGGTTTTTGGAGAAGTGGTGGCAATCGGGCGAAATGCGTGCCTACAATGTCAGGGTTGTCGCGCGGGTTGTCCCTGGGGAGTTCACACGGCAGAGCCGGTGTTTGTGGGGGCGCGCCTGCCTCGCTCCAGCGGGCAGGTACACTGCTCCTAACCAGGGAGGCTCCTCCTGGCTTGTCAGGATTCGTGTCCATGGACAGCGCTTCCTCCCTGGAATTGGTCTAAATCTAAGCAAGTGGCCGTGGCATGAATTAATGCGAAATGAAGTGCTCCACGGGAGAGATAAAAACTCCCTGGTCAGCAGGGGATTCGAATCCTCGCCCTGCAACAGACAAAAGCGCGCACACTTTAAAATGTCCACTTGGGAGGGAGAGGCCGTGTGATAGTACATACTTTCCTGAGAGCTAGTTCTACTGAATTCAGTGGTGTTTACGTCTGAGTAGACACTGTAACCCAGTGAATACTTAAAAGCCTGAGAAGAAGCCCTACTGACAACAGCCGACTTTGCTTCGATGAAAAGATGCATAGGATCGTAATATCTTCCAGCCTTCTTGACTCCTCCATCCTAACTCACATCTGCCCCACTCCGCAGGCCAGTGACAGCCATCTTTTGCCGGGGTTTATGCATTGAAATCTTACTGAGAAAAACAGCAGCAGCAGCAGCAATATCAGACAGGTTAGAACAGGTTGCAGAGTTAGAAGTTGACCTGTTGCAGCAGCAGCAGCATTGAGGGTTCATTCTTTTGGGAAGACAATAGGATTACTCTGAAGTAAGTGGGTTGCAGATCCTGATTGTAAATGAGGAAGCAACCCTGGGGCTGGTCTTTCAGTCCCTGACAATGCACTGTACAAATATATACTGTATAAGGAAGAGAAAATGTTTTAAGTGTTGTTGTTTTTTCAAAAGCAGGGTGTCTACTATACGTATATATTTAAAAGAGGAAAAAGATTAGGAAAAAATGGAGAAGGAAATCACATTTGTGATTCTCCACCCACATTGCACTGAAGGGGGAAGACCTAATAAGTGAAGAAAAAGGGTGTAACGTTTTAAAGGTAAGAGGCAGACTAGATGAACCAGACAAGGGGGAGTTGAAATTGACGAAGGAGGGGGGAGTGCATCTGTCTCCCAGCGATTAAGCCCGTATTCAAAATGTAGAACGGTGAAAGGGAAGCACTGCTGAAGGTCAGCAAAGGACCCCCACTCCATCAAAATAAATATTTTTTTTAAAAAAAATCATACACCTTTATTTGGTGGGGAAAGGGAAGAACGAGATCCACAAGTATAGGAAAGGATAAAGTTTAGGGAAAGTTTTCTTCATGAAAAGTATATAAATTATAGAAGGAGAGGGGTTGGGTGAGAAGGAGGAAGAAGGCGTTGGTGATTTCCCCCCCAATTATATTGTTTCAGGTTCAAAATGGGGCAGAGGGGGAGAACAGCAAGCAACCTTATTGAAGGACAGATAGGAAGCAGTAGATTGGGGGGGGGAGCAGAAGAAAGGTGTTGCAGCTTTATGCGTTGCACGCACACCAAAAATGCATGGAAATTGCAAGGCTAAGGAATGGTCTTGCCGAAGTATGGGCTTGGTGGGTCGGATCTAAGTAATGAATGCCAAAAAAGAAAAAAGCTGCAGGTCTGCAAGAATCAAAGGGCGAGAAGACTCCGCTCAGGGCTTGGGCAAGTCTTGCTGAGCTAAGAAGATGCATAAAACAGCGGCAGCGGCGACGCGTGTCACTGGCCAGGCAAAGCGCGTTTCGCAAGCGCCACCCAAAGCGCTACGTACCGACTGGCCACGATCCAGCCAAAGTCAAGCAGTTGAAAGCCTCCTTGGGAAAAACGTGCAGGCTGAGCCTGTTTGTGGAGAAAGAAACCCACTTGATTCAAGGGGATTTACTCACTAGTAAGGGCGTTTGGGAGCTGCAGTCTTCGGCACGTGCTGCTGAACCAGGCCCATCAACGGGATTCAAAACTGCTTCAGGCTGCACACTGACTTTGGAACGTGCCCTGAGAATTCAGTTCCGTGGATGCTTGTATTTCGGGACTTTGGTTGGATCGTGCCCATCATGTAGCTCCCAGCATGTGGAGGCCTAATCGTACTGAAAACCCATAGAGGGAGACTGGGAGCAGCTCCCGCCACCGCCCCTCCCTCTTCCAGGCACCGACTAAACTTTCTTAACACGAGGTCACCCAGGAGCTGCTGCCTCATTCACACGTTAGGCTCTCGCTCATAGGCAAGCTCATTGCTCTGCCCGCACAAACACGCACGCATCCAGTTTCACACACTCTGCAGCACGATGGGTTCAAAGGCACAGCAAAAATGGCTCCTTCTCCGTCCTCCCCTCCGGTAACTTAATGCAAACTCTCTGTATTCCTGGCTCAGACTCACACGCAAAGGATTTGCACAAGCTCCCATTCGAGGATGGCAGCTCGCTGACACGCGGGCAGACTGAACTGACACACGCACAAGTTGCTTCTGCTACACACCAGCACAAAACGTAGGCTGTAAAGCTGTCTCTGCTTACTCGAGGGAAAGCCCCTTTGTACTCTGCATCTGAGACACCCGAGCTGTTACGTCCAGAAGTGTTTTGTTTTCTCGCACAGCTTAATACTCAAGTGGCAAATTTTGCTAATTTAAATTGAGCTTAACTTCCAAGTAGTTTACAGTGCGATCCTAAGCGTGTCTACTCAGACCACTAAGTGGGACTTACACCCAGGCAAGGAGGTATAGGATTGCAGCTGTGGTTAGGATCAGAGTAATGCTTGAGCTCACGACTCATACTTTTACACACACACAGAGAGAGAGGCTTCTCTCCTTTGCAAAAGGCTTTTTTAAATTCCCTCTCTCACACACTTGCGCCTCCCAGAACCAGAATCTGATCGGGTTAAGACGAAGAGATGCAGCGAAGGGGGAAGAAATGGTTTGCCTTCCAACGCGGGCAGGACTCGAAGTCAGAGGAAGGAAAAATCGACGCTCTTTTAGAGAACGCTCTAAAAGAAGACAGAAAAGCATCGGAAAGGACGGGGCTTCCAAGGAATCGATGTATCCCAGGGAAGGAAACAGAGCGACTTGCCGGGGCTGTAAGCGGAGGTTTTATCACGCCAAATTGTCAATAATGACGTTAAGCTGCAGTCGGGGGGGGTGCGGGCGGGGAGATGAAGGGGGCTGGAACCGTCTGGGACACCGAGTTGCGGATCCAATGTTGCGTATAAACTTCTAGTAATTTAGGGAAAGAGATGGAGACGGCTCTTGAATTTATATGTTGCAACTAGCACGCATGTGTTATATGTGAGATTTGATGGTGACAGTCCGGTCCTATGCATCTATACTCTGAAGGATGCGCCAGTGCGTTCAGTGGGCTTACTCCCATGTAAGTGTGCATATGATGGCGGCTTCAGGCAGCCTGAGCCTCTGCATATTTACTCGGAAGCAAGTCCCATTGAGTTAAATGGGCCTCACAAAGTGCGCATAGAGAGGAATGGATGCTGTAGTTCTGACCCAGTGTTACTTGAGGTTGTTGTTTGTTATTATTATTATTATTATTGTTATTGTTATTATTGTTATTATTGTCATCATCATCACCGGCGTTCCCACTTACATCAGTGGGCCATTATTTGAGTGAACAAGGCGAATAAGGCTACGCTCCTAACCCGACCTACCCAGGAGTGAGCCCCATGAGATTCAATAGGTCTTACTTCGGATGAGGCACGGTTAGGATTGCAACCTAAGGGAATCATCTGCGCCCGTTTAAAAATCAGACAAACACCGATTTGTGGGGCGAGAAGAAACTCCCGGTGTAGATCTCTCTTGGACTGGAAGCAGACCGGCCGATGGTCACTTTCAACCGCGGCTGCTTCCTTCCTTCCTTGCAGCGCGTCTGGCGGCAGCACAACACCGGCTCCCCCCTAGAATTGACAGGCTGGATTCTCCCGGGGGCTGAGCTTGGGACGCAGGGGAGGGGGCCTTCCTTGGTTTACCTTCTCCAGCCCTGCAGCCCTTCTTGAGAACAGGAAGACCAGGGGGCGCACTTAAGCAACAAACTGGGTTTTTAAAAATAATAATAATAAATAACTATATTTTCAAAGGGCACACAGCAAAGAGAAGCTGGTCAGCATCCCCAGAGGAGCCTTTTCCACCCCCCTCCCCGCTTCTGCCGGCTCTTCCTCCTCACTCTTCTGCGCTTCTCAGGCGAGAAGTGTTGGGAGTGAAAAATGACATCCGCTTGGAATGGCTCCGTGTGCGCGCGCGCGCCCAGGCGCGCGCATAGATAAATTGATAGATGGATGGATGGATCGATGGATAGATAAGATGACAGGAAGAAAAAGAAGCTGCAAAGCAGGCCATGAGAGGCAGTGATACAAGATGAAGAGATGCTGGGATAGAACATCAGCGTCAGAACCAACACACACACACACAGAGAGAGAGAGAGAGAGAGAGAGAGAGAGAGAGAGAGAGAGAGAGAGAATTACACAGTATAAGGTGAAAAGGGAGGGATGTCTCGACCAAATGGGCAGGAAAGGTGTTGGGAACATGAGAGGACCCTGAAATTACAAATATATTATGGGACAGCGAAAGTGGTAAAGCACAGAGCGGAACCCCAATTGCTCACTTCATCTAGTAGTCAGTGGGATTTGCTTCCAAGTAAAACAGTTTCGCCTTAAGCGTATTGCTCATTCCGACAGTCCATTGACATTTTCAGGTGCGACTTCCTTCCAAAGTACCCTGCATTCTTGGCAAGGAAAATATGTTGGATTCTATAGGGCTTTACTCCGAAGAAAGAGCGCTCAGGATCTCTAGCAGAGAGCGAGCCACAAAACGAGGGGTTATGTACCAAGCTCTAAAAAAATAAGCAGTGCACAAATAATGCACAAGCCAATAGCACAGGAAATTTAAAGTGCTCCTTCGCACTTGTCGCTCTGAAGGATGGAAATAAATGCTGAAAAATATCTGAAGCAACATCGTCTCTGGTTTTGTGGGTGGGTCAGATTTCCTTCTGGACAGTTAGCGAGTAAAGCGCGCGCGCTTTGTCTGCCCAAAGGAAGAGGGTTCTTGGCTCTTGTCCAGCTGCTAAATCCGTTAGAAAGGAGACTTACAAGCCCGAGACTATTGACGTTTACTCGGAAGTAAGCCTCGCGTTGTTGAGGAGGTTTGCCCTCGGGTAAGGATGCCATGGAGCGTAAACCGGGAGAGTGACCAGCCCTCCAAAAGCAGCGGAGATTGCGCGTCATACCCCCACCACTACCAGCCCCTTCCACGTGTAATCCACGCACCCAAACCCTGCTACAAGAAACGTGTCACACACACACATACACACACAGAGAGAGGGGGGGGGGATCCATGAATCTGGCCCTCAGCCTAACACCATGCTTGCTTTCACGCAGAAGAACTACAGGTTAGCATAACTTCCATATTCCTCCCTCCTCTGTTTTCCAGTGTTTTGCTTCGGGTTTTAAATCCAGGAAGAAACAGCAAAACACGTTATTTTCCTGCTGTCGGAGGGGAAGGAGGAATCGGAACCTAAGGATTAAATGGCAAGCAAATGTTCTTTGCTAAACAGCTGGGTTCTCTGGGGAGCAAAATTCAAGAGGTGATGGAGGGTGATCGCAGTCCAACGGAAAGAAAGGCGCTCGGGGTATGGAAGTTGGGATCTTCTGAAAAGAGTGAGGCGCGCCCAGGAGACACTTTCTAGTTTGGGACAGGAGACCCCCCCCAAAAAAAAAGTTATACGTAGCCACGCCCTGGGGAGATGTACGCAAGCGCAAGGAAACTCCCTCGGAAATTAACACCCAAAAGAATCCATTCGTAGGAACCCTTTGCAGTCAGAAGGGTCTATCGATAGATAAAACTGCTTGTGAATGAACCGAGAGCGAGGCGTATACATTGTATGTGGGCACATAACAGGTTATTTGTAAGCATGTGTGTGTGTGTGTGTGTGTGTGTGTGTGTGTGTACACACACTGCATATACGGGTATACAGACGTTCCTAAGTTATGTGGTCAGTGATGTGTATATGCGTGTGGGTACTCATGGGAACAAGTTCCCCTGAATTCTGTGGCTGTTACTTCTGCATCGGATCTGACTGTCTGAAGGTTAAAAAGTTCTGCTGTATACAGTATTCCTTTACAATATCTGCACACAACAGACGTGCTGTGGGTAGATGGATGCGCGTAGTTTAAAAAAAAAGCATGCACAGCGTGTGTTCAAGATGGCAGGAGGGAGGGAAGGGGAAAGTTAAAGAGGGACCAGTCTGAATTCCAGAGCTCGTCGCACACCTTTCCTTCCAGGGCATGTACAAAGCAGTGTGTGATGTATATTACACAGTGTCCAGTGTGCAGCCAAAGTTAAGCACCCTTAAATCCCACTGTTTTCATTGGGAAGCCTTGAAAAATTGGGCTCAACTCGCCCACTGAAGCTAATGGGCCTGATACTCCATCCTATGCTTGTTGCTTACCAGAAGCAAGCACCACTGAGGCTCTGTGGGGTAAGGTGCCTAGGACTACAACATCTGTCTTCCTTTCTAACTATCCTGCCTGCCTTGAATAAGAGAAGTGGAAATTACCCTTCCCTGGTATCCTAGATTTGTACATAATACATATCCTCGAGGAAAGCATTTAGATAATTCTGTCTCTCTCAAGAGGTGGCTGGGCCGGTGTCTTCCTCGCCCGTGTGAACCTGGTGCCCAATTCTCCCGAGTTAGAATACACGGCCGGTTGAACCGTCCCTTTAAACGCCAGTCTTCACCCTGCATGTGTGGCTACATTTCAAGGGCTGCCTTGATGTTCTTTGCGTCTCCCCCAAAAAGGGCAGGCGCGTGGGTGAAAAAAGCCTGAACAATGATCACTTGCAAGCAGATCGGCCTGCCTATTCCTCTATACTGTACATTTTCTTTAAAAGAAAGAGGAGGGGAACAATTTTTCTCTGGAGCTTTCGGAGCTGGGGCGGGGCGAAGGAAGGATAAGGATGCTGCTCTATTAAAAGACATATGCCAAGCCTCCTCTAAAAGGCACCATTTGTTGCCGGGCCTGGCCGGCTCCGATCCGCCTCCCACAGCTGGCTCCAGGCCCGGATCTCTCACTCACGCTTACCCCGGAGTAAGCCCCCTGGAACTCAAAGGGACTTACTTCCGAGTAAACAAAGTGAGCTGCATAGATTCTAGTTTCCTGGAGCGGCGGCGCTGTTGCTGGATGGTGGCGAAGACAAAAGAGCCGGTGATTTTTACACGGCGTGCCTCTATATATAGCACCACAGAGAAATCAGGGGTCGTCAGTGTGGTGCCCTCCAGGTTCGCGGGGAGGGGTTCCACTTCCACCATCCCTGGTGGAAAGCTTTGCTTTCTGGGGCTTAAGGGAGTAGCAGCCCATAACCCCTGGAGAGCACCACGCACAGGTGCCAACTCTGGGTGCCTGAGCCGAGCACACACAACAAGGGGTCGAGCACCCACAAATGTCGGTGCCAGGGCCATGCACGCTACATGGCACCCACTGCCCCGGGCATCCACGGTCGCGGGGCCAAGCTGGCACTCCTGACACCACGTTAGCTCCCCCTGGTGTGGTTGTTTAGCTTCGCACAACTGCGAAGTTGTTGTTCAGCTTCGCACAACTCCCTTCTATACCAAGGCTTCTGTAGCCCTCCAGATCTTGCTGTATTCCTGCTCCCATCAGCCCCAGACAGCAGGTCAGTCGCCAGAGATGATGGGAGCTGGAGAACATCTGGAGGGCCACAGGTTCCCCACCTCTGGGCCTGCGCGGATTCTGTTACAGACCCTTTACTTCCGTCCCTCCCCACAACAGTCTCCTGGACACCCTGGGGCTTTCGTCCTGCTTAGATCTGAGGTGTGGCTATACCCTTAGTAAAAACCTTTCTTCTCCCGCCTACTTTTTTAAAAATAGAGGTTCTTTTTCTGAAACCGGCTAACCTGACGGGGGTGGGGATTGACTCAAAACTACACACACACACACACACACACACACACACAGAGAGAGAGAGAGAGAGAGAGAGAGAGAGAGAGAGAGAGAGAGAGAGAGACCCCTCTATCTAGAAAGACAGAAGACGTGTTCACACGCTGCACTAAACACAGATACAATGGGTTTGGTGTTTGTGCGACGGAGTGTACACTTGATCTGAACAGTTCAGCTGCAGATTCCTGGAAAGTTAACATGTGAATACTGCCTGTACTGTTCACTCCATGAAGGTGGCATATGAATAACCGTGCACATGTGCACCTCAACCATTTGTGTACAGCGATTGTGTTCCTTCTATGTAACGTGTAAACACCCTTGGTCAGACAGACAGGGGTGTGCGTGCAAGTTGTTCCTATTAGTTTTTAATGACACAAGGTTATATACACAAACACACCAGGTACTCCCAGCTAGGACCTCGACTTTAAAGCGGACAAACTCTGGTTGAGTCTTCTTGCCACGATCCAGCCGAAGTGTAGCACGTTAAGGCTGCAATCCTAACCCTACCTTGCACGAGAGTAAAGGCCATTGGAACAAAACAGGCCTCAGATTGAGGTATTCAGACAGCAATCCTGTGCGCATTTATATATGGGGCTTAAGCACCGTTGGTCACCGCAGGGCTTACTTTCAAGTCATTACTGTACAAGCAGTCTTGGTCTGCGCGTCTGGTTGATCGAACTCACTAAATTCTGTGGGGTCTTATTTTATCTTTATCTCAGGGAAGGTCTGAGCTTTCAAAAATGTCTAAGGCTGGAATCTTTTGTGGGCTTCCTTTGGTGAGTTCAGCGGGACTTACTCTCAACATAGCAACGTAAGCGCGTGGCAAGAAGCTGCCGTATTTATCCATATCAGACTATTGGTCAGTATAGTCTACACTGACTTGACAGCGCTTTATCCAAAGTTTCAGAATGAACTCTCCGCCTTACCTGGAGATGCCGGGGGTTGGACCTGGGACCATCTGCGTCCAATGCAAATTCTCTGCCGCTGAGCTACGACCCTTCCCGGCATCTCTTAAGCGGGCCCGGGCTGCAAATGTGCTCCCTATAGTGATCCCTTTGCATATAATGGATTCTACGTTCATCATTGTTGTTTTTTTAAAAAAACCACACGTTTCTCCATTCACGCGGCGCCTTATACATCAGTATTTAGAAAGTGGAAATAAAGATATATATGGCAGATGCATGGAGTTAAACAACAAAAAACCGGGACAGGGCTGAAAGCGAACCTGTATCATGCAGGATTTCCCAATCTTTTCACTAAGAAGTACTTCCAGCGTGGCCTCCGGACCTAACCTTTCGGAGGCGGGTTGCAGAGTTTGGAGAGCGAGAATTGCTTTGTTTGATGGTGAGAAGTGCTTTCAGCTCCGGGTCTTAGGACGAGAAAACAAGCAGCTTCCAACTCGCCTCCCGAGCTGGGGGTTGCACGGTCGTTTCTGGGGGGCTCCCGCAGCAAACGGCGTCGAAGTGCTGCGGTGGGGCGAGGCTTGGATGCACTTCAAATAATTCAGGACCGGTCCATGGAGACATGCGTGGTCAATGCCACTTGGCCGCTCTTCGCTAATTACTCAGCCTTTGGGAGTGGTTCACACGTGCCAGTTTTGTCACTCGATCATCAAGCCAGTGCCTTGCACATGTGAAGGAGACATTAAATCAAACATGATGGCAAAACATGCACATTATGCACACTCCAAAATTTCAATGGTCTTTGTTTACAATTCCCAAATTAGCATTTCGTATTTCTGTGGTTTTTTACTCTTGTTGGTTTTTATGTCTTACTAGTACGTAATAGTGCTTTTATGTTCTGTATTAGGTTTTATATTGTTTCTGCACTCCATTTTTAAGCTGGTTTATTGTTCAGCTGTGTCCTACTCTGTGTTTTCATATTTTATTGTTAAGTGGACTTGGGTTTGTGGTTGGTTTGTTTTTTGGAGATTGCAAACTGCTTTGAGAGAAAAAAAGAGATATATAAATGTTTAAATAAATAAAATATAGGATGCTGCCTGAAATCACAATAGACTATTTGTTCATCTAATCCAGCTGTTCTCAAACTTTTTTGTGTGTAGGTGGGCCACTTGAAAATTACAGGGAGGGGGGGTGTTGCAACATACCACTTAATAAACCTTTTTTCTACAAATCAAAGCACATACATTACTCATAATTTAATAACTGCAGTTTTCCCTTCCTAATTCAATGGATGTTTTTGAGATTCAGCATTCAACTTGTTTCTATATTTGGACTTGACAGGTGGCAAGTAATGAACATACCACATTACAGATAAAGGCCCTGGTCCAAACAGTCTTAATCTCCAACAGAAAAAAATATAATTGATTGCAAGGTAAAGTATGGATAGATATTCTGAACTGTTAAAAAACTTTTCTACAGCTGAATGGAGCTTGCAGACCACCAGCGGTCCATGGATTGCAGTTTGAGAACTTCTAACTGGTAGCATCACTCTGGGGCAGAAAGAGGCATTATCAGCATCTGCTACCCAATTCCTTTTAACCAGAGATGCCAGGAGTTGCACCTCAGACCTTCTGCATACAAAGCTGAACTTTGGTCCCTCCTTATTCAACAGTGAAGAATCAGGTCCCAGTGTATTCATCCATCACATTATTAATGTGAGCATCGATACTGTAAGTTCATCACAAGCTTTGGATTCTGGGCACAGTGGAAGGTAGAGCACATCTTATGTCACTTTCCACATCCAGTCTGTTGTATTGCTTTAGCCTAAAGAGCAGATCACCAGACAAACTGAAGGACAGTGAGATACAAATCTTCACTGAACCTATTCCAATGTTCTCAAGTCTACTAAAAATCCCAATTGATCTACTGAAGTAAATGCTGGTGAGATTGTCTTAAAAATACCATCAAATGAGACAAATCTACTTATATTTGCCCTTACATAGCACCATAGAATTGTAGAGTGGAAGTGATTCCAGGAACATCTAGTCTACAATGCACGAATCTCAACAAGGGCACACATGGCAGATGACTATCCAACCTCTGCTTAAAAACCTCCAAGGAAGGAGAAGCACCTGCCAAACAGCTCTTACTGTCAGAAAGGTTTCCCTGATGTTTAGTCAGAATCTCCTTTCTTGTATTTGGAATCTGTGGGTTCAGGTCCTAACCTCTTGAGCAGGAGAAAACAAGCTTTCTCCATCCTCCATGTGAAAGCTGTTTAGATATTTGAAGATGGCAATTATATCTCCTCCCAGTCTCCTCTTTACCAGGCTAAACATACCCAACTCCCTCAACCGTTCCTCATAAGGCTTGCTTTCCAAACCCTTGATAATCTTGGTTGTCCTCCTCTGCACATGTTCCAGCTTGTCAATATCCTTCTTAAATTGTGGTACCCAGAACTGGACACTCCAGGTGTACTCCAGGTCTGGTTGGATCAAAGAAGAGTAGAGTGGGACTATTACTTCCCTACATCAGGACACTATACTACTTTTAGTGTAGCACTCCTCCCATAAAGCAAAAATATAAACATCTGCTTTCATTAATGAAATACTGCACACTGAGTGTGTTGAGAGTATACACTCAATGGCTTTGAGGGACAAGGTCAAATTCTCTGAAGGGTTTCCGAATTACAATAACATTGCTACAATCCACACACACCTACTAGCTGCCAAACCCCATAGCGCTGATGCCAAGAGGTTCATGAGTGCAAATGTTGTGCTCAAAAGTAAAAGCAAGGCCCGACTATCTGTGCTAGGGTTGCCATATTTCAAAAGTTTTTAAACCTATATTTTAGGAAAATCGCCCAAAAAACCAACACTTCTGATATGGGCTGCTATATGCCTGGGTTTTCCTGGACATTTTAGCCGCTTTTTGAAAATTCCGCCCGGATGGCATTTTTGACAGACAAGTCTCAACTATGTCCGGGAAATTCTGGACATACGGCAGCCCTAATCTGTGCAAACAGAAAACTTCTATCTTTACATTCGTTATAATAAGCCAACATTGGCTGAGTGGGACCACAGACTGGTTGCAGAAGAAACACAAGAGGCAAAACAGGCCTTAGGTGTGAAAAAAATAATAGATTAGTACTTTAAGGGTATTTACAAGGATGTGATGAAGCAAAGATTAAATAGATGAGGTTCTGGCTAAAAAAGATACGTATGAGCATATCTGATATGTAATAGCAACAGTGTATGGTATGTTCAAAGTTCGCAGAATTAATGACAATGTACAGTACAACTAAGCATGTGACTTATTAACCACACCATGCACAACCAACTGCTGTGTATATAGAACACTGCACTGCTTGTGAAATAATGCTGCACCTGTGCACCTGTGATAACATGCAGTTCAAGATCTGTGTATGATCTTCTTGCCTTTTGAACATAACACTGCGTATTTTTTATTCTCAATTTTGTACATATCTTCTACATATTTATGTGAAATGCACACCCACCCAACATATTCATATGCTCACCCTCAGGGGCAGGGAGGGGGGTATCCCCTGACTGAGAAACACTGAGCCTAGAAGCTTGATGTGCAAAGAAACTCTTTGCAGCATAACAGCATCAGCTTTGGGGTGAAACCTGATGTTTCAGAATAGCATGGCATGATAGTAAAGTTTATTAAACATTTTTAGATCCTCTTAATGGGTTGTATTTAACTTTCTCTGGCCACGTCTGATATACTCTCTACTATACCAGGGATAATGAACCTTTTTTAGGTTGAGGGCTTTCCTGGCGCTGCAAAAAAAAAAAGACCTATTGAAATTAATGGACATAAGTTAGCTGTGACCATTAATTTCAAATGGTCTACTCTGAGTAAGAATTAGTTAATAAAATCTAATGTGTGAAGCAGGACCAGTGAGGTATGTGGCCTGGAAATAGTCTTGAGGGCCAGGTGCAGAGGCTTGGAGGGCCACATTTGGCCCACAGGCTAATCTTGTGCCCTCCCCAACACGGCTGATCGAACCACTGCTGGTGCTCAACTGTGTGCCGAACAGTTTTGTGCCTCATTGCTACTGCAGGATCTGGAGGGGCAGGCTTTCCTTACCCCCTCAGCATTGTGAAATAACAAGCCATACATGCCAAAATCCCCTGTTCTATCCTAAGGTTAAAGGGACAGGTGTCTCCTCCTCTGTGGCTGCTAGTCACCCTAGGCAACAATGTGCATGCGGCCCCATAAACATGAGCTGTGCGGGCCATGCCCTGAATTTCCAACATAACTGCATTTTCTTGCTATTCATAGCACACATAGGGGGAATGAAGGAGGACGTTGGGAACTTGAGTGTCAGGGTAAATTATGAGATGCAGATAGTGCTCTGCTGAGGAAGCGACCTGCGCCACACAAGGTCTGCCCAAATGAGCTATTCATTCCTAGGCATTCATCAAGAGCCTGTGTACCCAACAATGCAGGCTCAGGACCCTCGCCGGATAGGTCTTTCACAGAGATATACAGAGCCCTCAACCCAGGAAACAGCAGGTAAGAAAACAGAGAGAAGATAAACTGTGGGCTGCAGTTTCAATAGGCCTCACAGCCTGACACTCCTTACAGAGGGAGGGAGCCTTGGAGGTAATCGGGTTCACCCTCCAATGAGAGTATGCTCCCTGCATCATATGTAATTGGTTTCAGTGTCAAACTGTTCTTAGTGTTAACAAGCTTCTCCTAATGTTCAACCAAAATCTACCAACTTTCCTGAAACTTACTTTCATTACATTAGCCTTTGCTCCTCTGCACAGCAGAGAATAAATCTGAGTGTGATCCACTCAATAGCCCACCAGTGGCTCAAGAAATCTCTTTGAACGACCTGCCTAGAAATGCAGAAGTAGGAGGGTTATTAAGACACCCAATGGGCCACACATTGCTTTGTCAACAAATTAAGAGGGATGAATGACAGTGGTGGGGGGGGGAGGTGTATGAGTAGCTCAATGCATACTTCCAGGTATTGGAAAACTTGCATATTTCCCCAGTGGAGAGATGTTGAGCCTGACTTCATACTACAAGGTGCCCTATTTGGGGGGAAATGTCTAAGTTCCTCCTTCAGAGAATATCTGGAATTGAGCAGGGGTGGGGAACCTCAGGCCAAAGGGCGAAATGTGGCTCTCCTGTCCTCTCTGAGTTTGAACTTTCCCTAGGCCCCACCACATCTCCCCATTTCACTGCCCCTTGCTTCACACCCCAGGTTTTTTTTACCCAATTGGAAGGTGTCATTGAACTTGATTCTGCCTCTTGCTTATCAGGATGAAGAATGGTATGTGCGGAAACTAGACAACTATACAATGGTAAAAATTAAATGTTGCATCACCCATTCTTGCCTCTGGTCCCATCAACCACTGGCACGTGATCCTCAAAATGTTGCCAAGGCTCTTGAGTAAGACTATAGAGGTTGCCTTTACACTTCTCCACACACATTCTACCTTTCTGTAATGTTCAGAACAGTCTAGGGATCATGCCTAAAGGTAACAAGAAAATACACTACAGTAGTATTGCCATATTTCAAAAAGTGAAAAACCAGACAGATTTCTGCCCAGACACTGATTGCCTGCAACGTCCAGGAAATTCCAGACGTATGGCAACCCTTCCAGTGACACCTTCTTCTGCTCATCTGCCACCCCACCCCACCCCAATTCTCTCATGGCCCCCATGCTCTTAAAGCAATAGGAAGTATATGTGAGCGACATGTCTGCCTCACAAATAAGAGGCTGGCAGTAAAAGATCCTCAGTTCAAGTCAAGGGTACAACTTCCAGGCAGTCTTAAACACCATCACCATGCAGTTAGAAACTGAGGGCCAGACTAAAAGTATGGTGGCAAACACAAAGCTCGCTTGCAGCTCTCTTGTGGCAAATGATTCCCCCTAGATCATGCTTAACCCTTACACCATGCCATTTCCCCCAGTTGGCCTGGCAAACACTTGTACACGAGCCAGAACTGGGAGGAAACGGCTCAGTGGGAGAATTTGAAGGGGGAAAGAGAAGCTTCAAACATCCTTCCATCTGCCGCTCCCCCCACCCCACAAATCACATAGTTCTATGGGGTGTTTGCTGTGGGAATGTTCAGGGAGGCAGGAGAGGATATATTGTTTAACTATATCCTTTCCAACTTGTGTTAACAAGTTCTACAATTTAGCAGAGTCACATTCCCCTTTCAAACTTGTACAGCGGATAACGTTTGCCAGGCTTGTATAAGCCTCTAAAATAGATTTCCTGGTAATTTCCCCTTTAGTCCCTCATAAAAAGAATAGACACGACAGTCTTGTATAAAAGTATATAAAATAGTTTACTCACATTCTGTTCACAAATGAATCCCAGAAGGCAGACTTAAGTTACAAAATATGTACACGTGGGATCTATCCCATAAAGAGATAGTCCCTTTGTCCTCTCTTGGCTGCCAAGAGAGCATCTTAGGCTAAGAAGATGTTGCTTCTTCGATGAATGGAGCCAGAAAGAGAGAGATGGCGGCTTCCGCTTAGGTATTTTGTTACCCGCACAGGTGAGGCCACACCCACCTCTGGTCACATGCAGAGGAAGTCTATCCCAGCCCAGGAGAAAACAGGAAGTTCCAACTGGCTAGTCCAGACATCCCCTTTTATGTCCACTCTAGGAATGTTGTACTTGCCTGCTCTGTGTTTCACATCCCACATTTGCAGCCCCATGTTCACGACCCAACCCAGCCTGATACACTACTCAATGGTGAAGGAAATATACTGTGCAAATGCCCAGAGGCACTCTTCCCTCCTGTTTCATTCTTAATTTCACATGTCACAACTTACTAAGGTCTGAGCAGACTTTGGGGCTGATCTTTCACTGCTCTATGCAATGCTCTGATAATTGCACATTGTGCCCACAAAGCTTGCTGAGAACCAGGCGATTCTCTCCTCTCTCCCATATTCCTTCTTTCATATGCTTACAGACCTCTCTGTTCTCCCAGATGTGATGGAGGCTGCTTTTCTTTTGAGGCATACTCTTTCCATCTGCATTTGTGAATGCAGGCTTGTGTATGTATTGCTGTAATGCTGGTGGCCAACAAAACAGGTTTAAAGACTGTCTCAAAGCAAATCTTAAAAAATGTAGTATAAACACTGACAACTGGGAAATTCTGGCCTGCGAGCACTCATTAGAGAACAGCCTTTACCAAAGGTGTCATGGGCTTTGAAGACACTCAAACTCAGGACGCAAGGGAGAAACGTGCTAAGAGGAAGGCACGCTTGGCAAACCCTCACCGTGATCAACTCCTGCCCAGAAACCTATGTCCCCACTGTGGAAGGACGTGTGGATCTAGAATTGGCCTCCACAGTCACTTACGGACTCATTGTTAAAACTGTGCTTATGGAAGACAAGCTTACTCGGCTACGAGTGATCGCCAAAGAGAAGAAAGAGATGTATTGCTGCAAGATGGGAGAAACTGAGCAGCTGAAGGTTTATGGATCCAGAAGTACTGCTGGGGACTCCCTAATTCAGGTGTGGGGAAAACTTTTTCAGTCTTCAGAGCAACATTCCCTTCTGGGCCATATGCTACTTGTGGGCAGAGCAATCAATGTTTCTACACATACTCATACACCTCTCTCTATCCTCCAACCAGGACACGTTCCAGCCAGGAAAACACACTCATACGAACATAAAAAGAGCCTGATGTATCAAGCTAATGGCCCATCTAGTCCAGCATCCAGTTCTCACAGTGGCTGAACAGTTGCCTGTAGGAAACCACCAAGCTGGATTTGAGCACAAGACTGTAAAACAGAGCCAGCGAGGGATGTGGCTTGTGAAAAGTTCTAGTTAGACTTTGGTGGGCATCATATGGTCCCTGGGTCTGAGGTTCCCGGCCCCCTAAATAATGCTGGCAAAATTGCTAGGTAATCTTTTGTTAGGCAGATTTCTGGCCGGTTTGCTCTTGATAAGCTGAAGCTTCCCTAAATCTTCGGGAGGAGGGCATATCCTTTCCTCCTGCCCCTTCTCCCATCGATCTGGGAAACTGAACAAAGGACAGGCTGCAGTTTCAGAGAAAGACACAAAAGAGCTGAGTTTGGGTCTCTGAAAGCATTTTGAGAGCTGTGTCTCTGTGGAGATCTGATACAAGGGGGTGGGCTTGCTTGTCTGTTGGGAGTGTGATTGGTCCAGTACAAATCCACTCCAAATGCAGTTTGATTGTGTCAATGACATTTTGCAAACAAACAGCAGTCTGGAGGGCCCAAGACAGACAGAGGGAGCTCATCATACCACTACATATAAAATGACCAGATATAAAGAAGGTTGGTTTTCCTGTCACTTTAATAGTTGTGCATTTTCCACTTCTGTGTGCTACACTGAACTTCCCTCTTCTGTGCAGGTATTAAAGGAAACAGGAACCCTGTGGTCTCCCAGGACATCTTGTCACCTCATTGTCAGTAAGCCAGCAACCAGTTTTCCTTGAGGGCTACTTTGAAAATGCACTCCCAATTTCCATCCTAAAGAGATGGAAAACCTATCACTCTCCAGATTTTGTTGAACTATAACTTCCATCATCCCTGACTATAAATCATGCTGGGTGGTCCTGATCCCTTGATTTAAAAAAGTTCCCCCACCCATGTCTTTGGGACACACAGCTCTGCAAGGAATTGTAATCAAAAAGTGGAAGGCAGCAGAAGTTTAGGCACCTACCCTCCCACTTCCTGCTCACACAATTTAGAACCAGCAACTATCCAGTAAGGGAGTCTAACTCAGTGGTAGAGCACATATTCTGCATGCCAAAGGTCACAGGTTCAATCAATAAAAAGGAACAGGTAGGAGATGATCTGAAAAACCTCTGCCGGGTACCTTTAAGGTTATCTGCTAGACAGAAAAAAATAACTATAAGCTAGACAAAATAGTATTGAAGTAGCACAGGGCAGCTTCCTAATTACTAAACCCTTTAATCTGCTGTTTAAGTAAGAGTGGCCCCAGGAGTAGGCAGCTCTGGAATATCAGCAAAAGAAACCAAAAGCCCTCTCAAAATACAAAATACAAAGGCTTAATCTGTGCATGTCACAAAATCAAACTCTTCTTGATGTAGAATTCTAACTATGTTCATTTTATTTATGCCCTGCCTTTGGGGCAGGATTCTTTATGTCCTAGTATTTATTATTATTGTAGTTATTTTTATTTTTCACCTGCCTTTCACTATAAGGTCCCAGGGCAGGTTACAACAATATAAAAACACAATAGTAATAACATAACTAAAATACCATTTTAATGCACACACTCTGTAACACAATATACCAAACAGTGAAAGGACGTAACTCAAACCATAGCCTTAGTTTAAAAATGGCCATGTGGAACAAGAATGGTTTTTGCCCATCTCAAAATGGGAGACAAGTGTTGAGGCTAAGCAAGTCTTCAAAACATCAGGGCAACTTCTGAGAGGGGCTTGCTCCTGGCTAAAACTATTCTTGGATCCACAAATAATGGTAGCCCGAGAATTGGCAGGTCTTAAAAGAGGGTGGTGGGTGGGGTTCATATAGGAGAAAATGCATCCTAAAATGCTCTAGGTCCAGACTACAACATCTAATGGTTGCATAGAAGGGTTTCAGCTGATACAGCTGCTCATCTTTGCATGACATTTTGCATCTATCAAAGTGCCTTCTTCTACACAGCAGTTAAAAAAGGTGCAAAGGGTGTTGACACGAGAACAGGCCTTATCACTGGTGTCTCCCCACTTATGGATCACTCTCTGCAGAGGCACATCAGGCACCTTCACTATTTTTAGGCATCAGGCGAAAATGCTTCTCTTCTGCCAGGCTTTTGGTCTTTAATTGTTTGTGGCCTCCTTCAGTGCGTGGGATGTTAGTCCAACAATCAGTGTTTTTATCTTTTGCTCTGTTTTAGTTTTATGTTGGTTTAATGTATATGCTATTCATGTATTTAATTTATTTTGAGTTGCCTTTTGTTAAAAAAGTGACTAATAGTACTACTTCTAAAAATAATAATTTAAGGCAGGAAAGCCCTCTCCATCAGCCTGGCTAGTACCAACTGCCTTTGGTTCTACTCTCTCTTTCTACTTACCCTTTTGTATGGTGCCTGTTGAATCCTAAACCACAGTTCTAACTATGAATGATCTTGTGTGCCTTACCAAAATGCAGTAAGTAAATGTAGCAAGTTAACTTAAGTACATACAACTACTGAGGTTCTGTCATGCTTGCAGCTGGTCCTCCTTGACACAAAAGCATGAAGATGTAGGGTTAAAAAGTTGAATTTGAGTTATAGGCTATAATGAAAGCTGGGTCCCGGATCTCCAAAGAGTGAAAAGATGAATGGCCTAAGATATACTAAGAACAAGTAACATAGAAATTGTTCTCTCCTGAAGATGACTAATCTTCCTCACAAATACTGTATGCCAGACTTTTGTACCATGCTTAAGGAATATCTGCCACGGTTCTGTCGGTTTAACGCCCATCAGACGCCATTTCTTTTCTTCTCAGACTGTGCCCTTTTTTAACAGCTACATGTTCAAGGGATGTAGCTTAGTGAATTATCTTCCTTCAGACACTCAGTATTTGTTGTGGTACACTTTTTCTGGGGAGAAATCCTAAGATTTTTGTTGCTCAGGTCTTTCTATTGCAACTTTCAAAACAATGAAACACAAGATGTAACAGAGGGAGCAAAGCCATGATGTTTGGTAAATAAATTTCATGCCAGCGTTTTACAAAGATTAGCAATGTATTGGAGCAACTGTTCTTGTGTGATCCTTTCTTTCTTTCTTTCTTTCTTTCTTTCTTTCTTTCTTTCTTTTTAAAGAAGGGGATCTATATTTTTCTGTTACCTTTCCTGACTGTAAAGCAATCACAGGAAACGGCAGGAGGCCCCATAAATATGCAAATCGCAGAGAGATAACTGGTTTCAATGGTTCCGCCTTCAAGTAGAAGGGAAAAGAGTCTGGGCACCTCCAATTCTGAGTAATTTATATGTCAGGGGTGCCCCCTGCTGCAATTCACAAGCTGTCCATGGAAGAGACAGCAAAGCATCTACCCCCTGATAAACAGAGGCACCCTATGAAAATTCCCACTTGTATATTAAGGTCCATCAGTATTTCTATTACAAGATGCTATTTTCAGAAGGTACAGAACATAAGTATTAAAAAAAATTTGCTCAGAGCTATGCTCTGACTGAATGAAATGTAAGCACAAGGGAAATGACTGAAAGTTGGCTATATATATAGATGAAGAAGGTGCATGTGTATTAATTTTCAACCAAAACTCCACATTCAATCTGTCCTTATTGCATATATGATATAGACAATTTCTCATAACAAATCCTCGTTTGTTTATTTTCTTTTTAAAAAGCCTCTTTTAGCATGATCCATTTTATTTCATTGCCCAGAAAAGGCCAGCAATGTGATATGGTATGATCGCTTTTAAATTACAGATCCAGCCACTATATTCACATCTTAACCTAATCACCTTTAAGGTTGTCCTAGCCATCCGTTCATACAGGAAATAGATCTTCTTCTTCTTCTTCTTCTCTCTCTCTCTCTCCCCCCCCCCCCATTCCATCTCTCTCTCTCTCTCTCTTGATAATGTACCTGCTCGTAAAAATCTAGCTGTATTTGCCCATGGCACCATAATCTCATTACTGCTAAAACAAATTAAAGGCTATATCTTTTTATTTTTATAGCCCAGTGTTTGATTGGTTGATTTTGGTCATTTGCTCTTGTATTAGCGAGAAATTTAAATAATGCTTCTGTTTGTTGTCCTAATGAAGCACACATCAGAAAGTTAAAATATAAAACTGAGAGAAAAGGGGGGAATCTAAGCCATTTCCCTTCCTTGCTTTCCCCTGGCGTGCCATTAAAGAGAGGGTTTGTTTGTCAAAGTAAAATTTTTGCAGGTCATTAGTCCAAAAGATTTAAAGTGTGTGTTTGGGGGGGGGCAACATCACATAGCTGTATTATCTAAGAGTAAGGGCCATGCACATACGTGCAATAACTTTATTACTGGTGTTCCTCTGAATACTGCGGTGGTGCCTGCATATAACGGAATAGCATGATACAATTCCAACCCGTGACGGTCTATTGAAGACATAATATGCATTTTAAAAATTGCTTGGAAATGTATTCACATGATGGCATCTAATGGATCAGGAGCTGCTCCCCCTCTTTATCAAATAATAAAAATTGTTATAGGCCAGTCTATCATGTCATCTTACACTCTCATCTAGGGGAACTGTTTTATGGCTTAAAAAAAATCAAAACACTACAGCAAAGAGCAAGGCTGGGGGCTGGGGGTGTTACAAGACAAAGACACTAAACTGCCTAAGTTATGTTTAAAACCAGTTATTTAATTTCCAAGCCATACATACACAAAGGGAGAAAATATTAGAAGGCTGGGTGTTTACTTTGTTCTCGTTGATTTTACCCTCTGAATGAATGAATGAACTATGCATTTGGGGGTGCTTTGTAGGTGTTTGTGTGTAGCGCAGGGAGAGACAATGACACCCTAGGATTCTGACCACAGCCCTACATTTCCTGGACTCTCCTTGACATCTGGCTATTTACTTTTGTGCTTCTACCTAAAGAGATTTCTGTGTGCTATGTTGGAAATATGGTGGTAATGAAGATGGAGTCCGCATCCAAATGGTAAATAAGTCCACTGATAGAGATCACCATAGCTATTAAAATATGGACCTCTTGATTATTCCAAACTTTAAGCATGTTTCCTGCACTTTGAAATATCTAGTTGGATATCGGTTAATGAAACTGTTAAGGATTTTTTAAAAACCTATTAATTAAATCTGCAGGAACATGCGTTAGAATAGAATAATAGTTCTGGGGGTGGGAAATACTGTTGTTCAGAATAAAGAAGTCCCATTAAATTAGAATACCAAATAGCAGGCAGCTATTCTATAACTGCATATGTATATCTAGCATTTATTTGGAATTGTAGGCAAACCATTTTGTTGCTATGCCACTTTAGAAGAGGTGTGTGTGTGTGTGTGTAGGGGTGTGCCTCTTCTAAAGATGTCACCTGCCACCTGTAGTTTATGTAAATACACGCATTAAAAATAGTTGGCTTTGAAAAGATGATCCCATTAAGATTTGTCAATCAATTAATATAGCCAATGAATCAACTAAACACTGTAGCCCTCAGATAACACACAAGAGGAGAGAGGAGAATCTCACCCTCATCCTTACGTGCTGACTCCAAATTAGATTGCTGGCAAAGGTTGATTGTTAGAGGAAGAGAAAAGGACATGAGAAGCCTGGATTCTCAAACTGTCTCTATCAGAACTCTATATCCTGTCACCTTCCAGACGTTCAGTCCAACCATTCAATCTACTGAATCAAGAGACTGTTTGATCTTATCTGCATCTGTGAGCTGACTGTCAGCCTCCGAAGGCTGCATATTAAATCATCTATACTGGCTCTATCAAGCTGAGAAGATCGTTTAATTCCAAATTTATTAACCCTTGGAGTGCAGGCCTCATGCTTAGCCTAGTGTGGCCTGTGTTTGATTTCACAAGACTTTCAATCCCTACTGGTTTTAAATGTGTGCCTGGAATGGACATTAAAATATCAGTGTTGTGAATTACATTCTTATTATAATTAGGAGGTCTCTCTTTTATATACAAGAGGTTTGTTCAGTGTATATTTGTGCTTATTTTGGATTTGATCCTATCTTTGAAAGCTCGCTTTCATTTGCTGTGGTTGTGCTTCTGTATTGGGGGAGCAGGCAGAAATGGGTTTGCTTGCAGAAAAATTAGAAGAGGCAGAGAAAGACACCATTACTTCCAAGTAAACACGAATAGGATCACACAGGGAAATCTGCATAAATTTGCATGAGTAAAGATCTATGACTTTTAACATGTTCCACAAATGCCTGCACACATACCAGTGGAAGAGTTTGCACAGTGATGTAATAAAGAGAGGTCCTATAGTAATTCTCATGCTGGCATCAAATTTTGTGCAAGCAGAACATCATTTCTGAATGTAGTTCCACTTTTACATTTTGTGTTAGAGCAGGGTGTGAATGAACACAACTCTTCCATGAGCCAAAGGAGACATCTTTCTGTAAAGCTGCCTCTTTGCATGCAAAAGCTTTGTTTTTAGACAATGAAGGTAGACATCATAGCAGCAATCTTCCCAGAAGAGGTGCTCTCTCATGTGCAACAAGAATCAGGGGAATCCAAGGTCTTACTATTAGTATATAAAGCCCCCAGTAGCTTGGGATCAGTTGCCATGAATGATGGACTCACTCCATACGTGCCCACTTAACAGTTTCAATCTGCAGAATTGGCACTTTTACAAGTTCAGATAATGTTCATTTCACCAAGAAAGCAATCCTTCAGTGTGGAAGCAACTACACTTTGGAACTCCCTGCCCATTTATTTAGTACCTTTGCTATATTGGTTTTGATGTCTGCTAAGGACTTTTCTATCTAGGCAAGCCTACAAAAACATTTAATTTTAGCATGCATATTTATTTTTAAAATGCTGATTCTGTTTACATCTTTATAAATATGTCAACTGATTTTTAACTTTTGCTTTTATCATTATTTTAATGAATATTTTATATTGTATGTAAACCACTTAGATGGAGTTATTAAGATATATATATCCTTTGTTACAGTGACTGTCACCATCAGTTCTGTTGTATTAAATACACTTGCATTAAAAACACTGTAGACAGCATTTAAAGAGAACAACTGCTGCCTAGTTAATTTAGGGTGTGTGAGTTTTAAATCAATCAAAAGGGCTGATCCAATTAATCAGCTAAACTTCGCAACCCAAAGCCTTAAGAAGGCCCACTGGGGGTTGGTATGGTAGTCCATGTACATGAATGTAGAGATTGTACCAGTGCAAAATCAGAACTATGAATTCTGCAGTCCCTTTCTAAATGTGCATTTCCTGGAGCAACTTAAATCTGATCCACATCCACACTACATGCTCCTCTTTATCATTCTTGCAAGTTGCTGATGCTATCAACATATTCTGTGTGTGTGTGTGTGTGTGCGCACGCACAAATGCGTCCATATTTTTCCCCCTTTCCCAGATGCAAACTGTTAGAAATGTGACTGGTCTCTCCCTTTCTCTCTCCCCCACCCCTCCCTGGCTGTCTTTAATGTAGCCAAATAACAATTTTAGCATTCAGATGAAGCGATTTCATTCTGTGACTGCCTTTTCTATTAGATTTGATTTTGAGAAGCCCCAGTGGGTGCCTCCAAGGCAGAGAGCTATCTTTGAGCCTGCAACCGATTCAATAGCAGCCTGAGCTAACCTTGACCTTTGCATAGACCCTGTTCCATCTGGTGAAAGCATAGGGTTTCCTTCCCCCAGTCCCCCCTCCCCCTGGCTTCACAGTCAACATTGATCAAGGCAGAATCCAGTGTCTCTTCCCCCCACCAGCCCCCATCCCTTGCCTTACTCCTTCTCTCCTCCCTCCCTTTTTTTTCCAAGGGCTTGGGCGATGCGTGCAAAGGACACCACATTTCAATATATGGAAATGATCAAGCCTCTTATGCAACCATAAATCTAGACGGGGCTTCTGTGATATGTATGATCCCCCCCCCCCACCATTCACCTCCAAGGAGTCCCTCATTCGCCACTGTCCCTGTCTCTCCTCCCCTCTCGCCCCCACCCCCTAGTTTCTCAGCAGGGGTTTGATGCAAGCTGTACAGGAAACACTTCCTATCCACACCTCCTCCTTCTCCAACACCTGGGGGGGGCATAGCAGAAACCTCTTTGCAAACTGAACAATTCATGACTGCTCAGCAATAGAATTGCATTGCATTTTTATCAGCCCCTGCCCTCGTTGGACTCTTTGGTGTACTCCCCCACTCCAACCATTATTTATAAATGACCTCCCTACCTATTATTTACATACCAGCTTTAAGGAGAGAAAGAAGAAATAGTGGCACAGAAAACATTAGAGAAAACAGAGAAGATGAATATTTTTAAAGTTTTTTGCTTGGTTTTTAAAAGATGTATGTGACCCAAGCTGATGCATGCTTACTCAGAAGTAAAGCTGCAATCCTACACCCACTTACCTGGGAGCAAGCCCCATTGAATTCAGCAGGATTTATTTCCAAGTAAACACAGCTAGTCTTGCCACCTAAGTCTTTCTGAACACAATGAGGTTTATTCTAATTTAAGTGACATTTTTTGGGAAAGCTGTTTTATATCAGCAGACATTTTAAATAAGTCTTTTCTGATTTTATGGTTCATTTTATCTCTAGTGCATCTCTTTTGTAACCTTATTGTACACCACTTAGAAACGATACAGTGTTAAGTGGCATCCAAATTGTCAAAATAAATAAATAAATGTTGGTGCACAGGACTGCAGCTGTTTACTCAAGAAGACTCATTAAGTTTAATGGGGCTAGTAAGTTCAATGGGGCTTGCTGTAAAGTAAGTGTGCAAAGGCCTGGGACCTTACAGTCAAGCGCTGGGCATGCTTACACTGAAGTAAGTCCCATTATGTCCAATGGGGCTTACTTACTCCTTAGTGCTTAAGCTTGCATCCCCATGAATGTCAACTCAGAAGCCTTTGGCTACAATCCAATACACACTTACTTGGGGTTAAGACCTACTGACCTTTGGTTCCAAGTAGACCTACATAGGATTGTATTGTCAGGAGCTAAACTATGTTATTTTGTATTATTTATTGTTATTGTATATTGAGCCTAAAACAAAAACTGTTATTTAAGTGAAAGGAAGGTGGCTTTTTAGGGACATGAAGAGTTGTACTTTCCACTGTCAGAATAATTCACAATAAATTTGTATCACATCCACTCATTCATAAAGGCCCACAACATCCAACTATCAGGGAAGTGCGAGAGTGTAGGTGTGTGTAGATGTCTTTAAGACCCAACCATGGAATGCGGTGGGGCTTCTCTAAGTAAAGGTGTAGAAGTTTGGGATTCAACTGATAAATTTCGCAAAGAAACGGCTCTCGATCCGTTTACACGCGGCTACGCCATAGCTGTCAACGTTTCCCTTTTTTTAAGGGAAATTCCCTTATTCCGAATAGGATTCCGCGCAAGAAAAGGGAAAAGTTGACAGCTATGGGCTACACCCCTGCGACTCAGCTTAGAACAGCCTGCAGCAGCCTTGGCATGTTTAAAGGTAAAGGTAAAGGGACCCCTGACCATTAGGTCCAGTCGTGACCGACTCTGGGGTTGCGGCGCTCATCTCGCTTTATTGGCCGAGGGAGCCGGCGTACAGCTTCCGGGTCATGTGGCCAGCAGGACTAAGCCGCTTCTGGCGAACCAGAGCAGCGCACGGAAACGCCGTTTACCTTCCCGCTGGAGCGGTACCTATTTATCTACTTGCACTTTGATGTGCTTTCGAACTGCTAGGTGGGCAGGAGCAGGGACTGAGCAACGGGAGCTCACCCCGTTGTGGGGATTCGAACCGTTTACTCGGGAGTAACTCCCAACGAGGCCAGTGAGGTTCTCCTCTCAACTAACCTCACGCTGGGTTGCAGCGCAGGCCGATTCTCAGCATATTTAACGAAGGGGAACCCTACTCAGCTGGCAGGGTAGGAAGCCCCACTGACCTCCTAGAGAAGCTGTATGCGCCCACTCACTCGGGGAGCAAATCCCCAGGACGTCGGTGGGGCTTCCTCCGGAAGAAACCAGCCTCGCCTGGAAAACACACCAGTCAATCGCTTGACTCGTTTGCGCAGCCCTGTGAAAGGCACAAAGACACCCGAGGAGGGGTAGATGGAGAAAAAAGGTGGAACAAGAAGACGGGGGGGGGGCTGTTATTCACGAGCCCACCTGTCCCCGCCACTCAGTCCTCTTCCTCCCAAAAGCCCAGAGCCTGCCTTTACAATACTTCTTCAATCACATATATATGATGCGACTCGTCTTCCTCTGCCCACAAGTGCAAAGATGCTGGAAGAAAGGAGAAGGGGGGAGATGTCACGTGGGAACAGCCTAGGCCAGGCACGGCGGCGGTTGTAGCGGCAGCGGCTCTTCAAAGGAAATTGCCTCGCTGGCCGCTTGGGCGCATTTCAATATATGGAAATGACCAGCGGCTTTCTGCAATAAATCAACACTCAACATTTTTGTCATTCCCTCCGCCTTCTCCTTCAGTTTCCTTATTTCTTTTTTATTCTCTCCCCCCCCCCCGCACGCTTTATACCTCCATTCTTTTGCACACACGAACACACCGGCTAGCTTTTCCTTTTGCTCTGCACCAACTACTCCGCCCCCTCTTCTAAAATTTCCCTTTAATTCGTTGTTATTCCTTGCAATCACTAGCGACTCTGCAACCGTGGCGTCGTCGTCTCCTAAGCACACGTAGCTTATTCTTCTTAAGCAATCAGTAATTATTTCAGGAGGTAACAGATATTGCAATGTTAGATTTAAGCTCCCCGCCTTTCCCCTTTTACTTTTACTGCAAAACTTGTACTGGAAGGTAGCCCGGGCCGGGAGGCAAAGGCAGTTTTCTGGCAAACAAGGAACCATCAACTGACTTCGGATACCACACATCTATGTTTGCTTAGATGAACCTCCTGTATTCAGTGAGTTTTACTCCCAGGCCGGCGTGCATAGGATCGAGGCACCAGGTTTCTGGTTTGTTCGCAAAATGCAGCATTCCTGTGCAGAGCAGGGACTTTTATTTTACTGCATTTTGAGAGCTGTGTGTATCACAGTCTCCGACGAGGATGTGGGAGTCTCTTTTCCTTATTGTTTTGCAGATCCTACAACGCAAATCGCCGCACTCTCAATAGAGCGACGACAGACACAGTCACGCTCGGTAACTTTTCCAAACGCAACAAACGCACCCGCCTCCTCGGCTTGGCTGCCTTTTGGCGTAAATGCGTTTCTTCCAAGCCCGGGCTGCCTTTGATTGGAGCGTCGGAGGAACGCCCCCACTCCTCCCCAGCATCACACCCTTAATTTTAAATTGTTTTGCCTTTCCTCCCACCCCCACCCCCCACTTTTTCATTTTCTTTTTACATTGCCGACATGCTAAAAGGGAAGACAGCGGTTACCCGGCACAGGATTAGGACTCGATCATAGGCATGCTTACTTGGGAGTAAACCCAAAGTAGACGCGAGGTAATTTACTGCTGAGGAGATGGGGAACCTCAGGCACAGGAGCCGCAGGTGTCTCCTCACGCCAGAACTTGCAGTCTGGCCATTGGGCCTCTCTCCAGCCAACATCAGCTCACTGGTCCCACTTTGAAACAAAATTAAAAAAATCCTTCCAGTAACACTTTAGAGACCAACTAAGTTTGTTATTGGTATGAGCTTTCGTGTGCATGCACACTTCTTCAGATACACTTCGCATGCACACGAAAGCTCATACCAATAACAAACTTAGTTGATCTCTAAGGTGCTGTTTGAAGACTAAGGACTTAGCTACACTACCTTTGCTCTGCTCTTTCCAGGCATGGTTGTTCTTCAAAGCTCTGTGTCCAAGCACCCTCTTTTTTGCTCCAGAGCTTTCCCCAAGAAAACCCGCTCTTTAAAGCTCCATCGGAGAAAACAGCAATCTGCAGAAAATTTGAACTGATGTTTGCTCTGATTGAGCACTAAAGAGCTGGTTTTGGGGGACAAAGCTTGGGCAAAAAACAAAAATGCTTGGACACGGAGCTTGTAAGTGCAGACCTGTGCCTGGAAAGAGCGGGGCAAAAAGTGTGCATAAGTCCATAATTGTACTTTCTATAAGACCTACTCTATTCTTCTTTTATGGGCGTAGCCAGGATTTATTTATTTTATCGGGGGGGGGGCAAAACTGAGTTATCTGCGATGCAATTGGTTAGATAGTTAAGTATTTTTATTTATTTACTTGATTTAGGAGGGGAAACTGCCCCCAATGCACCCCCTGGCTACTCCCATGACTTTTTCTATACTTCTAAGCTGGCCTCATGTGTGGTTGAGGATGCTGTCTTGTCATCAGCATTGAGGTAAAGATTAAATTGCCATCCAGCTTCAAAAGGCAGTTGTCCCTGTTCTTGTCCTTGCATTTCAGGCAGCAAATTCTGTTGGGCTAGCCCTGGCTGCATTCTCCCTGGGGCTAGGGTGGGAATCTATTTTCAGACCAAGGGCCACATTCCCTTGTGGACAACCTGGGGTGGGTGGGTGGGTGCTGCATGCCAAAGATGGGTCAGACAATATATTTGACTCTCATCTTTGTACAGTAGACTTACATTTGTGCGCACACAAATGTATCTTCATCCAGGCAAGCAAGAAGTGTTATCTCAGTTCATAGACACATCCCAGACAGACAAAGAAGACATGGAATAGTGCCAGGAGGGCTTTGTGACCTAGGCACAGGGAATCTCACCTGGAGAAGGGCCAAATAGATAAGCCTGGAGGGCCACATTCCCTGCCGTCCTTGAGTGTCTGGCTGAAATGTCTCCTTGGGCTGTAATAAGGCCTCTTACTTGTCTCTATTGGAGAGATGTGTGCATGCTGAGAAGTTCGCCGAAACGTTTGGGCTGTACATGGCTGGAATGAAGCCTACTGTGCAAAAGGTTAGAGTCACATCCATTGGTCCATCCACTTTTGCCTCTGGCCCTGCCCACCACTGGCATGCACTTTACCTGCTAGTTTTCAAGCACAGAGAGATAAAGCAATGCATGCACTATGGTACATGAAATGGCTCCACCAAAAAGCATTGCATCTCAGGCAATGCGTAAGTTCTATCCTTACATTTGAGATAGTTCATGTATGTGTACTGGAGTGTCAAATGTGGAATCCCTCCGTTACTGCTACAGCCGCATGTAGAGGATCCTCCGTTCACGACTGTAGTGGCGACAGAAGGATCCCAGCACCGTCTGTACGGTGCTGGAGCACCGCTGCCGGCAAACCGCTATGTACAGTGCATGTGTGGCGTCACTACGTACAGCACATGCGTCGTACATAGCAACACCCGACCCCGGGTGTCACGATGCCTTCATTCGCCCCTGCTTGGCTGGAATATGTCCCTGAACTCTGATCATGTCCTTTGCTTGTCTGCATTTGAGAACAGAGAAGGGCATAAGGCTGCCATACATTAGGATTTTCCCAGACATTACCGGGATTTCAAAGGCAGAAAAACGTCCGGGGGGATTTCCGAAAGGCGGCACTTTGTCCTGGATCTTAGGCAAGTCAATAAAAAAATCATGGTTTCTGGTATTTTTGTAATGGTAGCCCTAGCATAGAAACTAGTCTGCTGTACAAAGGTAACATTTACATTAATTGCTCCATTCATTTTTGCCTCTGGCCCCACCTACCACTGGCATGTGGCTCTCAGAAGGTTGCCCTTGGGGTGATAAAGTTCCCCTGCCCTTGATCTGGATGTCAGGGAACTGAACCTGGAACTTTTTGCCTGCAAAGCAGATGCTCTACCACAGAGCTGTAGCCCTTTCGCTTAAGCTGTGGCACTAGGGCTCCATCCAGAGGGCAGCTGTTGCCATGTCTGATGTAGCCCTCTAGCACTCAACCAGAAGCAAGAGGGAGAGGACTGAGTCAAGGAAGAATGACCAGCAAGCACAGGAACTGTGGGTTACAGCCGCTGTTAAGGGTAGTGTGTCATTTCCACTGGCTTTGCTAGCCCCTGGGCTAACAGTCCTCAGCAGGCTTCCTGTGTGGTTTGTGGGTGTAAAGCATCTGGTAAATAGAAAAATAAACCGCCTGGGAATAACCCCAAAGGGAAAGGGGAGGGGCCATCATTCTGTGGTAGAGCTTATTGCTCAGGAATGTCAACTTGTTCACAAAGTTTGCAGAACATACCAGATTCATTCAGGTATCAGTGCAGGTCAATTGCACATGAGAGGGGGATTTCTACAGTTAACGGCAGCTTGTCTAAGGAAAACCCTTTCCTCCTACAACTGTAATGGAAGCCTTGATCCTAGAGTTGAATTGAATAACATAATATTTTTTGGACACCTGTGGAAGAGTCTACACAATACAAGTAAAAAAAGGAACAAAGATAAGAAATAAAGCAAAAGTTGCTTTTCAGTTCTCTTCTCCTCCCACCCTTGCAAACAACCAGCAATGTACAGTGGTACCTCGGGTTAAGTACTTCATTCGTTCCGAAGGTTCGTTCTTAACCTGAAACTGTTCTTAACCTGAAGGACCACTTTAGCTAATGGGGCCTCCTGCTGCTGCCGCGCCGCTGGAGCACGATTTCTGTTCTCATCCTGAAGCAAAGTTCTTAACCCGAGGTACTATTTCTGGGTTAGCAGAGTCTGTAACCTGAAGCGTATGTAACCCGAGGTACCACTGTACATTGCAAGTGGGGCTGTGGAATGTATAAGAAGCACCTGGACACCCCCCTCCAAAGAATTACATGATAGGATACAATGGGGAAGAGGACTTTGCCGCCTGCAGATTTGGCCCCCAATTTCCTGCAAGGAAGTGGAATCCTCCCCGGGTTTTGTGCTTTGATGTTCAACATACAAAGGAGCTGAAACATTTCCACTATCAATGCTTATTAAAGTTTAAAAGGTAGGGCAAGGAAAACAGAAAAAGAAACCTGTGACATATAAACTGAAAACAGATGAGTATAAAATTCAAAAGAAATATACGTGTTTTGCACATGTACCATAGAATCAAAAATTCTACATGAGTGCTAAACAGATCCCCCCCATGCAGAACTTCAATGCAGATGCTCAGAAACAAGAGAGACAACTGAAAAATGATGCTTGAGGGGTAGGCAGGGAAAGAAGAAGAGTGGGAACAGACTACCCCAAACACAACTCCCCAGAAAGAACAAGGAAACCTGTTCAGGAGCTATTTTAGGAGCAATTTAGGAAGAGGAACAAAACTCCCTTTGGGTTTTCCATGGATTTCATAAGATTTGATTCAGCAGTAAACATTGGGTTTTCCTACCTGGGAAAAGCAGCAGAGCAAAAAAAGAAGAAACCTCTCAGACCTGTCATAATAGATGGAAACAAAATACTAGAACACACAGGGAAAATCAAAGTGTGGATGGGCTCTGACATTCTTAGCTTGCATCCTCTCCAACTTCTGCCTCTCTCACACACTGGACCTCAAGCCACAAGGTCAACTTGGAGCTATTCTCCTGAGAACAAAGGGTCAAGCATGGCTGCCTTTGTTTTCTCTAGCTTAAGTAAAGTAGCTTAGAACTAGAACCTCTATCCTATTCAAGTTATGTACTTCCTATAATAAACATCTTTGTATTTTTTCATCAACAATAATCTCTCTTTGTGTGAGAGAGATTGGTCTCTCACAAGCCAGTAGTCTCCACATGTCACATATCAACTGCAAGCTTATGCACTAGGTGGGCCTGCAAGAAAACATTTTCTATACTTGCAATGCAGCTTTTATAACCAAATGTTTTATTCTTCAGCCTACTCTTCTGCACCTCCCCCCCCCCCCATTTTTCCAGCTTTGAATCTGAGCTGGAAAATTGTCCTGCCCCCTGCCCCCAAGGAAAGTAGCAGTGGAACACTTGGATGAAAACGTCAAAGGGTCATTGTAGATTTTGTCTCACTCCAGCAATAATGAATATGGCTGAAATCTACAGCAAATGTAAGACTCTAGTTCATATAATTCCAGTAACCAGTGCCTGGAATTCTGTGCACACCAAATTTTAGCTTTCTAGGTGGTCTGCAAGTTCCATAATAATTTTGATTTTCACTCAAGTGAGCAAGTCAGTCAGTCCCAAACATCTTTATAAGTGAGTAAGTAAACCTATTACCATTTAAAGCCACAGGTTATAATTATTAATGTCAAACAATTGAAGCAATCTTTGTCTATCGTATAAGACTTAATTACTCTAACATGCTTTATGTGGAGTTACTTTCCGCTTTGGAAGTTGTAGCTAGTGCAGAATACAGTGGCCAGACTGCTCACAGGACGAGGATCCTGGCAACACATTACTCTATTGCCAATTTGGTATCAGGCCAGGTTCAAGGTTCTTATGTAAATTCACAAAGCTGAAAACTACTTGGGCCCAAAGTGCCTTGAGGACCATCTGATCACCTAAGATCACTACTTGTGGTTCCCCATGACCCTGAGATTCAGTTGATCTTTACAAGAGCCCAAGCCTTTCATGTGGCAATCTCTGACCAGTGACCAGTAAAATTGGTCAGGAATAATTCCTTCTTTTAGATACCATCTAAAAACTTTGCAATGTGAATTTTCTTTGAACCAACCAGCATTTATGGATATTTCTACTGGTGTTTTTACTACAATTGGAACTTATGGTGCTGGAGGAGACTCTTGAGAGTCCCATGGACTGCAAGAAGATCAAACCTATCCATTCTTAAGGAAATCAGCCCTGAGTACTCACTGGAAGGACAGATCCTGAAGCTGAGGCTCCAGTACTTTGGCCACCTCATGAGAAGAGAAGACTCCCTGGAAAAGACCTTGATGTTGGGAAAGATGGAGGGCACAAGGAGAAGGGGACGACAGAGGACGAGATGGTTGGACAGTGTTCTCGAAGCTATGAACATGAGTTTGACCAAACTGCAGGAGGCAGTGGAAGACAGGAGTGCCTGGCGTGCTCTGGTCCATGG
This sequence comes from Podarcis filfolensis, assembly GCF_964270895.1. Taxonomy (NCBI): domain Eukaryota; kingdom Metazoa; phylum Chordata; class Lepidosauria; order Squamata; family Lacertidae; genus Podarcis; species Podarcis filfolensis. The sequence continues at coordinate 113,696,553 of NC_139606.1, forward strand.
GGTCACAAAGAGTCAGACACAACTAAACGACTAAACAACAACAATTTGTTGTTGATGTTGTTAGGAAAGTGCAGTTTATAAATATTTTTTTAAAAAAAGTTTTGAACTGGTGAATGGATTAAGTGTGTGAAAGTTGCATATGACCTTGGAAAAGGGTCATGGCTCAGTGGCAGAGCATATGTTTTGCACACAGAAGGTTCCAGGTTCAATCCCCAGCCAGATAAGTTTGGGAGAGAACCCTGTGTGAAATCACAGAGCTGCTGCCAGTCAGTGTAGGCAATACAGAGCAAGATGGACCAATAATCAGCTAGATCTGACTCAGTATAAGGCAGCTTTTTGTGTTCTTATGAAGAAAAAGGATAACATAAAAAGTGTTTTGTTGTTAGATTATGCACCTAACTGTGTGTGTATGTTTGTTAAGCCGGTCAAAAAGTTTTTAATTGATTAATATAACTAATCAGTGACAGCCCTAAGCTGTCACTGAGAAAAAAACAACCAACAGTGTGGCAAATGTAAGCATTCAGAATATGTAATCCATTTTTTTATTATTATCTCTGTCTGTCTATTGGCTGTGAGACGTGGAAGACCCGCCCCCTGCCTTGCAGGCCTTTCGCCATCTGGCCTGAGAGGGCAGGACCCTGACTGACTCCAGCTACAAAAGCTGATGCTGCTGAAGAGGCCAGAGATCATCTTGGTTGTGAGTCCCAGCAGACCGGCTCCCTGCCTCGCAGGTCTTTTTCCATCTCGCTTGGGAGTGCAGGGCCCTGACTCCAGCTACAAAAGCTGAGACTGAACAGACTTTTGGGTTGGGGTGTTATTTAGGGTTTTTTTGTTGGCATAGGGATTGTTGTTGCTGCTGCAGGTTTTGATATTAATTTTTGCATCTTTATTTTATACCTTATTATGATATAAGAAGAAGAAGAAGAAGAAGAAGAAGAAGAAGAAGAAGAAGAAGAAGAAGAAGAAGAAGAAGCAGCAGCAGCAGTATTTGTAGCCTGCCCATCTGACTGGGTTGCCCCAGCCATTCTGGACGGCTTCCAGCATATGTAAAAACATAGCAGAAATTGTTTAATTTGGTTGTGTCCTTTTGGATGTTTTATTGTTTATGACTGCTTGTGTTATGTTTGTAATTATGTATTTTTTTTCATGTTGTAAGCCACCTTGAGCATGATTTTAACTATGGAAAGGTGGCATACAAATAACTTTATGTATGTATTTATGTATGTTTCTCTCTTTCTCTCTCATATGGTATTGTAAGTAAGCAGTAATGTGAGCATACCCTATCAGCCGTTGCAGAGCCACAGATAAGTGCGCAAGCACAAATGACAGTTTGGGGTGAGGGTATTTTGTTTGTTTGTTACTATGTTATGTATTTTCGTGTTTTTAGTGTAAGCCGCCATGTGACCCTAGGATAATGCGCAGTATAAAAAATAATAATAATAATAATAATAATAATAATAATAATAATAATAATAATAATAAAAACAAATAAGAGGTCCACTGGGGTTCCAGGAGTGGAGAAAACCCGAAAGCTCATGTATGTCATGTGAAAAAAACCCTAACCCCTCTCTGAGGTGAACAAATGTGGCTTGAAATGCAGCAAGAGGTAGGTGGGTGACCTCACAGTGTTTCAAGCACCTAATTTGAACATATCCCCAGTCAGTCTTTCTAATGATGGTGCTTCCCTGGATCTCTGACCTGAGTCTAGTCCTGGCTAGTTCTTATAGGCAAAAAAACACACCCCAAAGCCATATTGTCCAGTGTGTCAGCACCAAATTCTACCGGCAAGCAGCTTTAAGCAAGGTGTCTATGTAGGTGGGTAGCCATTCTGGTTGCCCCAGACATGACCCTTGCCACACTTCTCTTCATTTGCTGTATGTTGCACCAAGCACAGCCGTTAGTTGTGCATTAGCTAAATCATCCAAGTTCAGTTCCCTATTTCCAAAGGTGTTTCCTGCAAAGAGGCCTCAAGAGAATGGACGTTATGCTCTTGACCAGGTTAACCACAAATTAGCAAATTTATTCTTAACTTCAGTCCAGCATAGAGACTATCTTACCACATAGACTGTTAAAAGTATTTCATTGCCAGGTTTCCTCTGACATGGCTTTTCCTGCTTAGATCCCTTTTATCAGATCTTGGGGACTTGTTCCAAATCTAAACTTTGGGGGATTCCAGCATTTTTATAGATTTGATTCACCTTAAGTAACTCTAAAATACATATTATTTGAGAATTGTTAAGGTAGATGAAAGGGAGAGGATAAATTAATGGGAGTATGTCTGTCTATAGGGAAGGGCCATAGCTCAATGGTAGACTGTCTGCCTTGCAAGCAGAAGGTTACAGGTTCAATCCCTGGCATCTCCAGGTAAGGTTGGGAGATACACTTTCTTGAAACCCTGGAGACCTACAGAAGAAGTTAACTGAGGCCTTTTGAGCCCACCTCTTTATTTAATTTACTTTTTATCTCACTTTACCTTAATGTAGCTAACAACAAAACAGCAAAATAACCCTAGAATTGCAATTAAAGACCTGGAATACCAGGGTTCAAATCCCCACTCAGCTATGAAGCTCATTGTTTGACCTTAGGCCAGTCATTGTCTCTCAGCCTAACCTACATCACAAGGTTGTTGTGAGGATAAAATGCAAGATGTGAGAGCCATGTATCCCACCTTGAGCTCTATGGAGAAAATGTGGGATAGAATTTTTTAAAAATAAAACCCCCTCAGAGTTTAATCAGCCCAACTTTATAGTTGTGCTTCAGTTGGGCAACATGCAAACCTCAGTTTAATTTTATATGAGTCTCTGCAAGTGATCATTGTAGACTTTTGAGCAAGAGGGATCTGTCCCTACCCACTCACTGCCCTCCCATGACAGCACACCAAGTAAGGAGGGAGAGAAGAGGAATGTCAGATTGACTTGTTGAATTGGTGTATTGTCAAACCAAAGAAATAACAGCCAACATTCTGACCAAGCCACTACCAAGAGACAGTTCTGAGAACTTTTGAGTCAAGATGGGACTCTGGGTGGTTCATTAATTGTGCGTGCAATTGTTATATTTGCCTGAGAAGGGGTTTGTGGTATAACCAGCCTCATATAACCAACATGCCTGGGACAGCACAGTTGGGAGAGCATGAGGCTCTTAATCTCAGGGTCATGGGTTCGAGCCCCATGTTGGGTGAAAGTTTCCTGCACTGCAGGGGGTTGGACTAGATGACCCTCATTGTCCCTTCCAACTCTACAATTCTATGATTCCATGAAAATGCTTAAGTCTAATTATGCATGAAGGGGTTAAGACCATAAAGTAAGCTGTCCTGCCAGGCTTAACTCAGCCTTGGGCAGGACTAGGTAATCAAGACTTTTTTCCCCTCAGTCTACCTCAGAAGCTCAACGTGATGTGATGGTGGCTCCAAGCAGAGACCGCCTGGCTTCTACAAGCCATTATTTAGTTCCCATACCAATAATTCAGGAACTTTCACCACAGTAACTAAGCCACGTTTTACTGCCTGTGCTTTTGGGCTGACATATGGAAAAGCACATGTACCTGCCCATTAGAGAATTTGTAAGTAAACCATTTAAAACTTAGTAAACGTGTGGTTTCTTCCTATGCTGAAGAGGGGACTATTTTGGAACTCACCAAAAAGACATATTTTAAAGGTCTAACAGCCTCTATTTCTACACTTTACTTCACTGCATGTTTCATGGTTTTAAATCTCTGCTGGCGTTCTCTCACCATAGAGTACTTGCCCCATACCTGGATCTTAGCATCCAGAGAATTCTCTTTTTACACCTATTTTTTCCTTGCCACCATCACTTTGGACACCTAAAATGGCACTATAAGCATAATGATGGTGATGATGAAGTGACAGCTACATACATACCTCTCACATTTATTGATTGGGTTGCATTACTTTACACAGTGCTTTTTTCTGGGGGGATGCAGGGGGATGCATACCCCTAAACATTTTGTGAATCTTTATACTTTTGTCCATTTACTGTCTTTATTTTCCCCAATTTGAACTATAAAATGGTGGTTTTCTTGAGTCAAAATGAGAGTACGCCTAAACATTTTTTAGAAAAAAAGCACTGACTTTACACGTTTAGCACCCCACCAATAAAAATGCATCCAGAAAGAGACAGAGTACATAGGTAGAAGATTACATCACAAAAAATATTTCTGGAGGAATTTGCTTTGAATTAGACTTCAGGCGGGTTTGTTGCTTTATTCTCTTATTTAAAGGAAGAAGTGTGGAATATATGTACACACATACTTGAATATTACAATAGCTTTCTACAGAAATAGAAAAATATATAGTAGTTCCCAAACTTTCAGATGCAAACAAGGATTTGCACAGCATAAGGCTTGTTTGGAAATCATGTCAGCACTTGCTAGCAAAAAACGTGAGTGACAATTAATCATAAAATAAAGCTTTCTAACTTCTTTTTCTTTTTTTACACTCATGTAACATAACAGGTTTTTGAGAAAATCGCTGAGGCAGATGTGAGAGTTTCCTTTCTAGTATCTGCAGAGCTAACCATTTTAAGTGTAAGACAACAACGCTCCTTTAAATAGAACCGTTGATTTTCTCTATTTCTTGCAAATTCCAAAGCACATTCTACACTTTAAAATAATTATTTTTAAAAAATAAAATACAAGGAATATTCATTTCTTACATAAAGCCTTTTGTTGGGCTGATCCAAGCAGCTGCAACACATTCTCTTAAATCTACGTATTTGCAGTTGCTATACAATATAATGCGGGGGGGGGGGTGCCTTCCAAACACAGAAGTATTTCAGGAAAAGAAACCAAAAATAAAAATAAAATTGTTATATTTTCAGGCAGAGACAAACATTGTAGAAATCTGCTTATCCAAACTATGTAATTTACTATATGATACTGATTTCAGAAATGAGGAAATATAAATTTCTTTTATTTTTTTTCTTTATTTATATAAATTGACAACTATCAATTGGCCAAGTTCCCCTTGGGTAGCAATCTTCAAGTTTGTGAGGACTCTGTAGATTCTAATCAGTTTAGGTGTAATGTAACTCAGAAGGTTATAAGGGACGCGGGTGGCGCTGTGGGTAAAACCTCAGCGCCTAGGACTTGCCGATCGTATGGTCAGTGGTTCGAATCCCCGCGACGGGGTGAGCTCCTGTTGCTCGGTCCCAGCTCCTGCCCACCTAGCAGTTCGAAAGCACCCTTAAGTGCAAGTAGATAAATAGGTACCACTTTATAGCGGGAAGGTAAACGGCGTTTCCGTGTGCTGCGCTGGTGCAGGCTCGCCAGAGCAGCTTCGTCACGCTGGCCACGTGACCCGGAAGTGTCTCCGGACAGCGCTGGCCCCCGGCCTCTTAAGCGAGATGGGTGCGCAACCCCAGAGTCGGTCACGACTGGCCCGTACGGGCAGGGGTACCTTTACCTTTTAACTCAAAAGGTTGCATGATCCTCCTGAACTACTAAAAGTTAATCTGTTTCCTGAGTTGGAAATTCTGCATGACTTCTGTAGAAACTTCAGCCAGCAACCATGTCAAGAACTGATCAGTTTAGAATCAGGTTCTGTGTGTGACTGCCCCATGTAGTAAATTATTAGAACTACAGCTTGAAGCATCTTCCTAACAGTGAAATATTGTCAGGATCCAGACCCTGCCCCTTCAGGTTGACCCCTGGGCTATATGGGCGGGGGGGAGAGACCCTTTGGGGTGGCCTGATATTTTGCTGGAGCAATAAAGTTGTTATGTACTGAAGTTCTCACCCTGGGCCAGCAGGGGGATACTGTAGATAGTTATGCAAATGAAGGATTAAAAGTGACATTCAGTGATTGGATAGTTTTAGAAAGTTGTTACAGTAACGTGGTACTGGAGCTCCATATAAGCAGGCTGACTGAGCCCTTCAGTTCAGTTCTGTTCTGGCCTCTGAATAAATAAGAGCTGTTTGAAGAATCGCTGTGTCATCTGATATGTTCACCCACAACTTAACAAAAGTCTTCAACACTGTGGTGTGCTTCTTGACTCTTACCTCCCTGACTGATTTCTGAAAGCTGCCTACAACTAATAGGGGGACTGTAGCTCAGTGATAGAGCAACTGCTATGCATGTAGTAGTTCCCGGGTTCCATTCCCATAATCTCTAGACATTCCCTGTCTGAAACCCTGGAGAGCTGCTGCTTGGCAGTGCAGATAGTACTGAGATAGATGGACCAATGGTCTGATTTGGCATGCATTGCTTTCCTATTTCCTATTTGTTTGCCCTAAATCTTCCACCATTCAGCTTCACTGCATTACCCCTGGTTTCTAGTATTATGAGAGAGGGAGGGAAAAATCAACCCTATCCACATGCTCTGCATCTTACATAATTTTATACGCTTCTATTGTGTGTCTGCAACTTACTCATTTTTTTTCTAAGCGAAAAAGCCCCACATGTAATCTTTCCTCATAAAGGAGTTGCTCCAGCATCATGGATAATTTTTGCTGGATTTCTTGCAGCTCTACAATATTCTTTTTGAGATGAGGTAACCAGACCTTGAAACAGTATTCCAAGTGTGGTCACACCAGAGATATGTATAAAGGTATTTCCATACCACGAATTCCACATGAAATTTGCTTTTTTTCACAGCTGCTGCAGAGCACTCTGGGTTGAAGTCTGCATTGAGCTCTTGACTATGAGCCCAAAATCCCTCTCTTAGTCAAAATCTTATACCCACTCCTCCTCTACAGTGAATGCAGTAACTATATATCTGTATGTATATATGTATATCTATATGTATATAACTGTACATTAGCAAAACTCTTTAAATCTGAAAATGTGAGTGAATGATCAAAAGGCAACTGCATGATTTCACAAAAGAAAATCTTACTACTTACACACACACACACACACACACACACACACACACACTATGTTATTCCTTTGGAAAGACAGAAGTGAGGTCAACGGCTCAGAACTGCAATGCCTCAAGACCGCCTCTCCCCATGTGATCCGACCTTGACCTTGCAATCATCACCTAAGGCCCTTCTTTGTGTGCCCCCTCCATGAAATATCTGGAGGGTGGCAACACAAGAATGGGCCTTTTCTGCGGTGGCTCCCAGTTTGTGACATTCTTTTCTCCAATAAAGAATTTATTACATACGGCCCCTTTATTACAAAGCTTTAGGTGCCAGGCAAAAATGTTCCTCTACAACCTGGCCTTTGCCAATTAAACAATCCATGCCCTTTTAAATGTGTCAGGGTGGGAGAGGCCAACAATAACAACATGCTTCTGTGGGGAGGCAGACAATAAGAAAATTATTCCTATATTGTCATTATGTTATGTTTTGAGTTTTTATTTTTTTGTTTTGTGTTGTACGCCACCCTGTGATTTTCGGATGAAGGGTGGAAAATAAATTGAATAAATACAATTTTAAAAAATAAGGGAAGAGTAACAGAATTGAGAGGGAAGAACAGATGATGCCATAATAATAATGATAATGATAATAATGATAATAATAATACATACATACTTCCAGTTCTTTTCCCTTTCATTTAAAGTTTTATGCTTGGTTTTTGAGAACTTTGTAGTCAAGGAAAGGGGGGAGGGGGAGAGGAAGAAACAGAGAATGCAAGCTTTCCCCCTCTCCCCCCCCAAAAAAAAATCTTGTCATAATTAAGAAATTGTCTCATTTCTCCTGTGCCTGAAGAAGGAGTATGGGCATTGCTATAATAAGAGCATGTCAGGTTGTCTACTTTCTTTTCCAGGCTCGCACTTCGAATTTAAGAATGCTACCACTTGGTTATTAAAAATATTCCAAGGGTGCCTCTTTTTACACAGAGGAAAGAGGAGTTTTGTTTAAAAAGAAAAGAAAAAGAAAATGCATCTAAAGCCTCTTATTTAGGCAGCTTATTTAATTATAACAGGTGAGTAGCAATTTGAGGACAAGGTGCTGTACCTTTCCTTCAAATAAGATGGCAAGGGAGGCACACGTGGGGAGGGGGAACTTATGACCCTCCACAACATAGGAAGCTGCCTTAAACTGTGGGATAACCAACCTCATATAACCCACATGCTTAAGTCTAATTAATGCATGAAGGGATTAATACCATACAGAAAGCTGTCCTGCCAGGCTTGGTTCACCTTGGGAGAAACTAGGTAGTCAAGCCTTTGTTCCCTTTCAGTCTACCTGAACCCCTTTAGTCTACCTGATGATCTCAGCATGTGAAGAGGCTAAGCTGGTTGTGTCAGCTTAGCTGCATGGCCCTGTCAAGCTGATCTCTTGAGTTCCTATCTCAATAATTTAGGAACTTTCACCACTTTGCAACTAAGCCAAGGTTTACTGTGTGCGCAATTTTTCTGACTGATGTGTGGAAAAGCACATGAACCTGAGCTTTGAAGCATTTGTAAGTAAAGCAATTATTAACTTACCAAACATGTGGTTTTTCCCTATGCTTGGGGAAGAAGAAACTTTGGAACTCACTTTAAACGGCATATTTTAAAGATGTAGCAGCTTATATTTCCATGCTTTGCTTTGCTGCATATTTTGTGACTTTAGCAAACAAATCCACAGTTTGTTCAAGTGGACCAGGTCCCCTTAGCAAGTCCTGTGTGATGTCTGAAGTCCTGATTCAGGGACTTCAAAGCGGTCAGTCACCTGACATCATTGTGACATCAGGTGACTGACTTGTGGATGGCCAGGCTCACATGTCAAATCTGGCTCATGAGGCTATGATCAGATAAAGATCTGGCCTGTGGAGACAAAGAGATGCATCACTCCTGCAATTAATTGACTATACAGGTCTAGTTAGTATGCTGCCGAATTGATCAGGAAAAAATACCTGCCCATTTTCTCTAGTACCTCTGGAAGTGCAAGTGCTATTGACTTAGTTCTTTGTTTTTTAAGGAAAATTCAGGAGAGGAGCCTGGAATATTTATGGAGAATCCTGGTGTATATCTTAGCCCAAACAAATAAGGTCAGTCATTTAACTCTAACCACCTCTGTCAATATGAAATTATAATGGTAGTCTTTCTTTAGGCAGAACAGAAACAAATCGCTTCCACTAAACACAGAATCTTCTCTTTAAAGGTGTGTGGGGTGTCTGTGGAATGAATGCATCTCTTGCAATGGCTTTTATCAATAAAATAAATATTGTGCAGGGGAGGGGGAGAGTTCTGGGCCTGTTTTCCTTAACTTGTTTGCTCAGTTTCTAATACTGCAGGTTCATATTTCAAATGAAAAGAAGCATGTTGCCATTTTGTATGAGATGAAAATTGTTCTCTCTTACACACACACCAGTATGCTACATATCTGTCCTACCCTGACAATTATTTTTAAAGAATTCTCTACTTTACATACCAAAAAAGTACTATACACACACACACAAATTGTTCAATAAAATGCTGCATCAGCTTCTGTTTTATCATTTGTTCTCATTTTGGAGGAAGCAAATTGGTGTGAAAGCTCCTTCCAGCAAAATGCTCTTATGTATTTTGTTTCATTACACCTGTTACAAAATATTCTGCACACCTAAGGGCTGTTTCACACATTACCTTTTCAGGAGGGTAAACTTTTTTTAAAAAAGAGAGTATACTGTAATGTAAACATGACAAACGTGTTTGCAAACATACATCTTGCACAGGTATACTTGAGAAGCTGAGACTGGCTTCAGCTTCCTATTGTGTGTACATTCCAAACTACAAAAGTGTCACAGGTCCACTGCTAGCACCTGGAATTCTCAGGCAGCTGCTGGTTGGTGCACCAGTGGCCTAGCAAGGCCCACCCCATCAGCTATACTGGGATCCCTTTTTCTGGTGCTTCAGTGAGTGCTAGGTGCCTTTGAGCTGTCATTTAATTTTTCTACGTAGTGTCCCCAGCATTTAATTTTCCACAGTGCCCCAGATAATAGCAATGTTATATCCGGAGGGAGTGGCAAGGAAATTTATATATTAGCTCCAAGCTCCATGGTGCCCATGATAATGCTTCTCCCTGCCACAGCCATTTGGAGGTTCATGATGGCCCCACAAACACAGGAGGGGCCCCTCTGGAACCAGAATTGCAGTGGTGGCAGGCATGGATCTTCCAGCTCAGCTCTGCCCCTAAATGCATCAAAACTGATTTAGGCTGTGTGTAATTTAAAGCACTATAGCGCAGGGGTGGGGAACCTCAGGCTCAGAGGGCTGTGTGACCCTTCAGGCCGTTCTATCTGGCTGTGAGAACTCTCCCCATGTCACACCCTTCATTGGTCCTGTGTCATGCCCTCTCCTGGCTGAAATAGGTCCTCAGTCCCAACTTTTTGCTGGCCTGGATGGCAGAATGAAAGTTGGGTGTGTAGAACTATCTGCCTTTTGTGTGGTTAGAATGTAGCAGGCTGTACAAAGAGAAGAGTCACATCCATTGCTGTTCCAACTTTTCCCTCTGGAGAGACCCACTACTGGCACAAAGCCCCTGGAAGGTTCCGCATTAGGGCATATGATTAAATGTCCCCTACTCCTGTGCTAAAGAAGTTCAAGAACAGGGACGTTGTTGTTGTTGTTGTTGTTGTTGCTGCTGCTGTTGTTGTTGTTTGATTTGTTCACAAGGATATTCCGCTCTTCGGTTTCTCTAAACAGTGTCTGTGAACTTGATACTCAACCAACTCTATGTACTCTTTATTGTCGATATTGTGCCATTAGAGTGCATGGGGCGTAGTACAAGAGGAGAGGTCCCTGCCCTGAAGTTTGCAGTCTAAAATTTAACAAAGAAAGGGAAGAACTAGAGTATGTGGCTCCCAGTACGTTTCCGAGCACAATTCAAAGTGTTGGTGCTGACCTTTAAAGCCCTAAACGGCCTCGGTCCAGTATACCTGAAGGAGCGTCTCCACCCCCATCATTCTGCCCGGACGCTGAGGTCCAGCGCTGAGGGCCTTCTGGCGGTTCCCTCATTGCGAGAAGCAAAGCTACAGGGAACCAGGCAGAGGGCCTTCTCGGTAGTGGCGCCCGCCCTGTGGAACGCCCTTCCAGCAGATGTCAAAGCGATAAACAACTACCTGACATTCAGAAGACATCTTAAGGCAGCCCTGTTCAGGGAAGTTTTTAACGTGTGATATTTTACTGTATTTTTGGTTTCCATGGAAGCCGCCCAGAGTGGCTGGGGAGGCCCAGCCAGATGGGTGGGGTATAAATAATAAATTATTATTATTATTATTATTATTATTATTATTATTATTATAAAAAAAGATGACTTGCTGAGTAGCTGCATTTGAAGACTGGAGTTGGTGGCTTTACCAGTGAATTTGGAAAGTTCAGTGAAACTTGACATGTTAAGAAACCACTGCATTTTTATGATTCTAGCATTGGGGGTAGGAAGTGAAGGAGGTTTTGACTGGGACTTCCAGAGGCAGTGGGAGAATGTTAGCAAACACTTTGAGAAGGCCCCTAGACCTGGTGATTACTTCAATTTGTTTGCAGCCAGCCAAGAACACACAATCCCCTATTGAAAGTGTCTGGCTTCAGGGGCAGACAGATGGAGAGCACAGAGGTTAGGTCAGCCAGGCCTTTCCTTGACCTTTCCAGGGGGGATTAAATCAGTTTGACCTTGTTGTGAGGGCTAAATTATATCCATAGAGTTTTCCCCCTGCCCTTCATTCCTCCTCTGCCCCCGACTCTCAAATAATGCATCTTTAACATGTCACAGCCTGCTTATTTTAAAGGTCCTTTTAGTAACCTCAGGCGTATTTTGTCCACCACTTGCCATTGTTCAGCTGGAGCCATTTAGTCCAGCATTTACCAGGCTCTCCTTTTTTGTATCTTCTGCAAAGAGCGCTTGGAAACAGCAAAACAAATCAACAGAATCATGGCTTTAGTGAAATAAATGAATAAATGAGATAATGGAATAAAACCAGTAAAGAAGAAAGCAATTGTTCAGATAAGATTCAGAGAACAGACCCACTCATGTGTCTAGTAGTATGGAACAGTGCATTTTAAATATACATTTTGTATACCACCCTACATCTGAAAATCACAGGGTGGTTCATAAGATAAACATACAAAACAGGAAGACAAAAGATTGTTGCACACCTCCCCCAATCTCTGACAAGCGGTGACAAAATTCCAGGGAGTTCCAGGGTTTGTGTGTCCATTGGAAATTAGGTACAGCGGAGTATACCATGACTGACAAGCAAGGCATATATTATATGCTGGAGTACTGCCAATCCAAGGTACTATCAGGGGAAAGGGAACACCCTGTGCAGCATGCTCTGAGATATACAATTGTGTAGCTTGTGGCAATTTGAAGGTAGGCCTTTGGTCAGCAGGTGAAGGACCCCAAATGCAGAGATATTTAAGGCCAGGATTGCAAGTGGCAGAGAATGACAGAAATGCGACGAGTGTTGTTTAACATTCCACATATGTGAGACTTGGGATGAAAGAATGGGAATTATTGTAAAATCCCTACTAAACCGTGCCCCGCTTTCACAAGGCAATCTCAAGCTATAGTAGTTCAGAAAGATTCTCTGGCTGACAATTAATATTAATGGGTAGATTTTGCAATGTGCCATTATCACACTGTGAGATGGGTGGGCATACCATCTGGGTTTTGGCAGGTATTAGATGTAATCAAAGGGATTACTTGGCTCAGGGAGAAAACAGGGGGGGGGGAGCTTGTTTGGTATCTCCCCCCACTCCTTTGTGTTTAGATGCAGCTCTAGGTGTGCTTAAGCATTTTTGTTTGTCCTTTGGTTTGCTATCTGAGGGAGGGAGGGCTACAAACGAAGACATATCATGTTTTATTGGTGTGGGGCTATCCTATTTAATTGCACAATTCTGTCTAAGGTAGCAATGTTTAAAGACCCAACTAGATGTTCTGGAGGTTGGGGGAAAGGGACCCTCTAGAGGTCATTGGACTAGAGTTCCCATCATCAGTGACTACTGGCTATGCTTGCTGTGGCTGATGGGAGCTGGAGTCCATCATAGCCACATGTTCCCCATCTCTTGTCTACTCAAAGGGTCAAACTTTACACTATGTTTAACACCACAACTTTATTTTTGAAGCGAAAGCAGCCCTGTGGATTGAATCAGGATTGTGTCATATCGCTGCCAGTTTCTGTGGAAAACCCACTGGATGCTATATGGCTATGAACAACAATGTTGGGGGGCAGATTCTCAGTAGGAAACAGACAGCTATAGACTGTTCTCAGTCTGGACTTTTAAAAAAAAATAAAATGCTTGTCCCAAGGAATCATGTGACAAGATGTCATCATGTGTGACACATTTGATTGGATAGACCAAGGGTGGGAAAACTTTTTCAATCTGAGGAACACATTCTCTTATGGGTAAACTGCCTGTGGTGAGTGGTGCCAGAGCCAAAGTGGGCCAGATTAACAGATTTCACTCTTAACATTCTATAGTAGGCTACCTTCCAGCTATGTAGAAGTCCTTATCTCTATATCTTCCTTTGAGGCAAGGAAGAGACATTAGCCCAGCTAAAGACAGAGAAAGCCTTTGAAGGCCTGGTGAGAGAGAGTGGCCTGGTGAGAGACATGAGGGATGTGTGTCATGAAGGATGTGATCAAGCATACTGGAGGGCCACATTCAGCCAGCAGGCCAGATCCCCTGCAACCTTCTCTTAATGGTAGTTTACAAATGAGGCTCAGAACGTATTTCAGCTGCAAAGGCAATTCTTTAAAATGAATGTTTTTAATCACCAACATCTCTCTCTTCTCTTCTCTCTCTCTCTCTCTCTCTCTCTCCCTCACACACACACACACACCAGTTGTCAAACCACATTTAAGGCTTATCCTCAAAATGGCATGGTTAACTCAGTCCTAGAGTATCTGCCTTGCATGCAAAACGCCCCAGGTTCAGTCCCTGGCATCTTCAGGTATACTTGGTTGAGGGGTGCAGAGTTCTCCCCTGCACTATGCCCCACATACCTACAGATTTTCTCCAAAAATATTTATCTCCTTAGCCATGCTGAAATGCTAGAGGCATACCCAGCTTGGACAGAAGTGGGCTATGGGCAAAGGTGATGTGTTTGAAATTCTCACCCCCACCTTCTTTTAAATCAGACCTCCAACTCTTCGCTACACCTTTGGGGCACTGAAAGAGCTGCCAATGTCATGGGGTTTGGGGGGGGGGGCTCTGAGATGACCTGGCTGTGAGCTATCACTGAGCTACGTATTTTCCATGGTACACACTAGCCATGAGATACCTAAGGTGGCATCCATGGGCACCATAGGAACCTCAGGCACACTATCAAGGCTCTCTGCCCATCCTAATTTTACAATTTTTATATTAAAATTTAGGTTTGTTGGGATTTTTAAAAAAACAAAGTCTGTTTTGAAACATTTGAGGGGTTTGGGGCTCTTTTGTGGGTAGGGTGGCTCATTTTGAGAGTTAGCCAGATTTTTCTCTGTGTGTTTTTGTGTGGGTGGGAAGTATATTTTCTTCTTCTTCTTCTTCTTCTTCTTCTTCTTCTTCTTCTTCTTCGGGGGTGTTTCTAAGCACTGCAATGTTTTTTAATGTGAAATTAGCATTTGGTACCCATGACAGTTTCTTAGACTTCCAAAAGTGCTCTTGGGCCCAAAGAAAGGCTGGGGATCCATGTCTAGGCACTTCTGCAAGATGCAGAGGGAATGCCTGTGGAAAGGGATCCCTGAGGGTAAAAGTTTGCAAACCACTCAGATATAAATCATCCTTTAAACATGTTTAACCTTTTGAAAAACCCAAAATGTAGCCATACTTTGTTTGTTCTTCTTTCTGTCTGCATTCTGACTGCAACTAAGTAATCCTCATCCATCTGCAGTAATGCAGGCCCCTGTTTATAGCCATAGCAGTTAAGCTGTTAATTTTACACTAAACGGTTGTTATGATGATGAATAAGTACCCCAGGCCATCACTGAGGGACTTCAGCTGATATAGGCAACTAAAGATGTGTGTGGGTAAAAGGAAAAAGTCCTGAGAAGCCCTATGAAATCCAGTAATATAAATACAGAAATCACCTAGGAACGAAGAGCTGTTTCTGGATTCTAAAAATGTTTTATGCAGCACCACTGATACCAGCTACTGGAGTTTTGTGTTTTCTGTTTTTAAAGATTCCTAACGGCTTATGTTCCCACATCTTATTTGACCCAGACAATTATAGGTTAAAATAATTTCCTGACCGAGGACTGGAATCAACTTTATGCTACATGCCATTTCTAAAAGCTAGAGCCAGTTAAAGTGTAGATATCAATCTATTCCATGCCCACTACTTTGCTGCAGAAATAAGTCATAGAGCCAGTATAGCAGAGTAGATAAGAGCATTGCGTTTAGATGTGGGGTGGGGGAAAGAGTTCAAATTCCCACAAACCTACTGGTGGGCTGATCTTGAGCCAATTGCTCCTGTCAAACTACCTCGTCAGAGGGTTGTTGTGAGGACAACAGGGGTACATGTACTATATACCACCTTGAACTACCTAGAAGAAGTTGTGAGATAAAGATAACCCTTGTAAATGTGTGAAACTACCCAGAGAAATTGTGGCCGTCTTACTAAAAACACACACACACACACACACACACACACACACACACCGAATTCCCCTTGAACAGGAACACTACAAATTTGCTTTAAAGTTTGATCTGGGTGACATCTTTCAAGGGCAACTCTAGATTAGTATCCTATAATTTCATTTTCTTGACTCTTGGCTTGTGATTCAACCCCTGGACATGAAAATATTCAAATGCTGCATAGTTTTATGCTTATTTACACACAAGTATGCGCTGCTGAGGACGCGGGTGGTGCTGTGGGTTAAACCACAGAGCCTAGGACTTGCCGATCAGAAGGTCGGCGGTTTGAATCCCCGCGACTGGGTGAGCTCCCGTTGCTTGGTCCCTGCTTCTGCCAACCTAGCAGTTCGAAAGCACGTCAAAGGACAGGTAGATAAATAGGTATCGCTCCGGCAGGAAGGTAAACGGTGTTTCCGTGTGCTGCTCTGGTTTGCCAGAAGCAGCTAAGTCATGCTGGCCACATGATCCGGAAGCTGTATGCCGGCTCCCTCGGCCAATAAAGCGAGATGAGTTGCCGCAACCCCAGAGTCGGCCACGACTGGACCTAATGGTCAGGGGTCCCTTTACCTTTATCTTTATGCCCTGCTGTGTGTCCAGTGGAACTTAATCTTTAGTAAGGGTGCTTAGGACTATATTTTTATTATTATTATTTTATTATTATTATTATTATTATTATTATTATTATTATTACTATACTGCCCTTCATCCAAAGATCACAGGGCCATTTACAGCATAAAGACACAAAATACATAACATAATAATAATCTTCCCCAGCACAAGTTCCCAATCCCTTTATTCCCGAAGCTCTACTGAAGCCACAGGTAAGTACATGAAACTGCATTGGCACATTTCCCTCTGTTAGCTGCTCTGCCTTCTCTTTCTATTACCTCCCCTGATGTCAAAACTTAGAGTATAACTTTCCTGGAAAGGAGCTTGTATTTTCTGCTTAGGTTGCTTTGCAAAGCACCATTTAAAATGATGATGCTATATAAAGAAATAAGGAGAATACACCATCAAACTTCAGCTACCAATATTATTCCCATTCCTTTTTGCCATTGCTTTGGTGTTTATCTTAAAAATTCTGCAATCATTTTGCTGTTGTTGTTCAATAAAGGATTTTTTTTTTGAGCAAAAAAGAGGATTTGGATCACTCTTTAGATAACACGTTAAACACCATTTTATGTGACTTTCAATTTGTTAAAAAGATGCCTTATGCTCTACCTCCACAATCAGAGGTAGTATGCCTCTGAATGCTAACTATCACAAGTGGGGAAGGGTATGTGTGCTCAGGTTCTGCTTGAGGGGTTCCTAGGAGCATTTGGTGGGTCACTGAAAACAGGATGCTTGAGGAGATGTGACATTGGCTTGATCTAGCAGGGCTCTTCTTATGCTACAAAGGAATTTATAGGAAAGCCTTTCCAGTTAAGTGAAGGCTTCTTAATTTTGTGTGTAGCTTTGTCTATGTATATCTAGATTATTCTCCTGCTCTGCATGGACAGCAAGCCACACAACTATGGCAAACACCATCTCTATAGACACAAAAGTCTCTCACCACATGAAAGCAGCAAACTGTGAAAACCTTTTGTATAATATGTATAACTGCTGCCAAGCCTAATTTCAGCAGGCAGCTGGTGCCATCTTGAGATCTAAATTCTGTACTGCAGGTACCATCAAACTTGTCAAGAAGTACTGCTGAGGCAAAATCTTCCCCCTCCCCCACCCCACAAGTCAACAATCCATTGCTGGGGAGCGGGAATCCCAAATAAATTTCCCCAAATGTTGGGCCTTGCCTTTCCCTACAGCAGCAGCAGCAGCAGCGGTTCATTGATTTGCATAAAAATGCAAAATGAGCCCTAAATCAGTCTGTAGGCCCACCTAGTTTGGTATCCTGTTCTCTCACAGTGGCCAACCAGCTGCCTCTTGGGAAGCCAGCATGCAGGATCTGAGTGCAACAGCATCCTCCACACTTGCAATTTCCAGTGAATGGTAATCATAGGCATATTGCCTCAGACAATAGAGAACATAGCCATTGTGCCTAGCCATCTTTCTAGAAGTCTTGTTAGCCACTATTGGCTAACAGTATGGACCTTTGGTCTGATTCACATGGGCTATTTTTATGTTCCTGTAAGGCAGCTTTCATAGCTAAGTAGAATCTTTAGGTTCAGAGGCAGTATACCTCTGAATACCCATTATAGACATAAGAGCCCTGCTGGATCAGGCCAAAGGCCCAGCTAGTCCATGATCTTGTTCTCATAGTAACCAAGCAGTTGCCTCCTGAGAAGTCCTCAAATAGGATCTGAGCATGACTGCTGTCTCCGCACTTGTGATTGCCAGCAATTGCTATTCAGAGGCATACTGTAGAATACTAGCACCAGGGAAACACATTGTGATGGGTGCTGTGTGCTGTTTTCTCCCCCCAGAATGCCTTTGGAATGATGCTGCATCATGACATGACATGGGGGGCATTGAGACCATTTTCACCCATAAGCCCCTTCATAATGACACCCCAGGGCTAAGATTAATCACACTTTTCCTTTCCCTACAGAGCACTGAGAACTGAAGTTCTAGGTTGCCATATTTCAAAAAGTAAAATTCCTGACACCCGCAATCCAGCAAGATTCCCCCCTGACACAATTTTTACACCCCAAAACCAGGACATGTCAGGAATTTTCCTAATGTATGGCAAGCCTATGAAGTTCTGCTGTGTGGACTCTAGTGGAGAAGTCTGAACATCTTCTTCAGAAATATCATTCCCAGAGTTCTGTGGATTGAGTTGTGAAAGTAAATCAGTGTCATGACCCTCTGAGCAGCACAGTATCAGTGAGATCAGCAGCACAGAAAACAACTTGTGGCTTCGATTCAAAACAGAGATCTCCAGAGGCAATAGCTTGCAACACCCAAAAAACTGTCACCTTCCATGCTAGGGATCCTATGCATCCCAATAAGGGCTCATCAATGCAGGCAACAAGCCTAGGGGGAATTAACCAAGAAATGGAGTGCTAGGCTCCAGACCAAAGAATTTTCTTTTAAGGCCTTTCACTCCTCAGGGAAGGAGTGGGGTGTGTGTGTGTGTGTGTGTGTGTGTGTGTGTGTGTGCATTTGATCTAGCCCTCCAGAGGCTGTTGGCCACTCCCATCAGCCAATGTTGCCAATGGCCAGGGATGATAGTAGCTACAGCCCAAAAACTCCCAGTGGCAGTGCACAGGTTTTCAGTCCCTGACTTGAAAAATATGTGATGGGTTAGCCCTGTCCACTGCTGGTGGGCCAACCTGTGTGAGATGGCACTCTATACATGTGAGAATGTGTGCACGTGCTGCTCATCTGGTCCACTGCTGGTGGGCCAACCTGTGTGAGATGGCACTCTATACATGTGAGAATGTGTGCACGTGCTGCTCATCTATGTGATGGGGGAATTCTGAGCCTGTAACACCTTTATGAGTTGTCCCTCTAAGGGCAAGTCCTATTTGGGTACATGAAGGGAACTGCAGGAAACAAGTAATCTAAACCCTCCAGTAGAGACTTGCCCTCTGAGGACCCACACAATTTTATGCAGCCACCGTGTTTCCTATGGGTACACAGACAACATAAGGATGCATATCTATTGTTCACCTTTTACATGTTTGGTCCGCTAAATTCTATGATTCTATTAACCCAAGAACGCAAGAAGAGCCTGCTGGATCAGGCTGATGACCTATCTGGTCCAGCATCCTGTTGTCACTGGCCAACCAAATGTCAGTGGGAAACCCACTGAGGTTTCAAGCAACTGGTATTCAGAAGCATTATTGCCTCTGATGGTTCTGAAGTTTTCTTTGGGAAGCACCCAGCATGCTCACAGCCAGCATGAATGCCCTGTAAAGCATGGAGCCTCTCTTTGCCAATACCAGAAGGAACAAAAATTGCCCACAAGTTTAGCCATGAGTTACTTTAAACACTACAAAATCCCTACACAGCAAGTCACTTGTGCATCATAATTAGCATGCAGCCTGGTAGATGAGTGATGGCATGCAATGACCTTGCATGCACATATTTCACTGCATAAACACAAGGGTTACAATATTATACAAGACTGAGTAAAGTTAATTTAAATTCACATTTTGATTGAAGTCCCCAGTAGGACCCATAGGAAAATCACTGTGGACCCACTAAAGCCTGTACCAAGATCCTTCTTCATTTACCTTGGGCATGTACAGGGAGGAGAAGGCATGGATAACCTAATCAAAGGAAGGGTTTTCCAACCCTTATCAAATAAGCACACCCACCCTTGTGGATGGCAGCATCTAGAATCAATCTAGACTGAAAGAAGGATGTTTGAATGATTTCAGGGGGGGCTACTTTTTTTTTTACTTCAAAGAGATTTGCCTGTAATTTCTAATGTTGCAGTAAAGTGCATTTTTTGTGGTGGGGGGCACTAATACAGCTCCTTGCCAAAGGTGCAAGGGCCTCAGCTAACATCTCTCTCTTTTTAAGAACATAAGTACTGGGAATGATTAGACAAATTCATGGAGGTTATTTTTAACAACCCCTGTTCACCATTATAGCAAAATAGAGTCTGTATGTACATGATCTCAAAGTCTGAATATGAGATGTTGGAGACAGGGCATAACTATAAATTTCATACCTTGTTTATGAACTTCCAGCCTAGGACTAGATGGACATTGGTTTCATCTGATAATACAGCTTCTATGATCTTAAATTAAACCCTGTTTAATCTTTCATATCTCACTTTTAATTTGCAAAATCAATTCTGCAAAAGCCTAGCCCTGAGCTTGCAGTCACTGTTTTTCAACCCTATCTCACAGGGTTGTTATGAGGATGCAATGGTTGGGGAAACAGAAACCACGTGGACTGCCCTGAGCAACTTGGAAACAGGGCAGGATGCAAAGAATGTAACAATATCTAGTCTGGAAAAGAGGGGCCTGACCAGATACCTAGACCACACAATAAATAGCTATCACACTGTGAGCCTGTCCTGGATTGTACCATTTCAGAATGCAAGCAATGGATTCTAAAGCTAACATTCACAAATGGTTTTGCTATACAGGGAGCTTGCGGAATAATCTAGCCTTCCACCACGTACCAAAACAGATCCATCTCATACTTTCTGACAGAGCGTAGGCACAGACATATAAACAAGGAAAGGTCAGCAGTGTGCAACCTTTGAGGTTACGGACCAAGGTCCCAAAATACTTGGGTGCAATTTCCTTCTCACTTCACTGTTCTTCCCCATGCCTGAAATGGCAGGTAACCTGAGCGGAGAATGCAGTGTGCAAATTGATTTGGAGCCGATCGATGGCATGGAGTTTGGCTCTGGCCAGCCGCCGTGTCACTGATTGCCTGCCGATCGATTCACATGCCACTCCTGTTCAGCATGCCTGCCGTGTCAGACAGAGAGGGGACAAAACCACTAAGAAAGAGAAAGACACATTCCTCAGATAGCTTGTGGAGCCCCCCACCTGCTGTTCCCTCCACCCCCACCCCCCATGTAAACTTCAACAGACACAAAGAAACTTGAAATATATTCCCTGCCATTTTTAGACTCGTCAAGGGAACAAAAACATTATACCAGAAAGAGTACAGGTTACTTCATTAGACATAAAAAATGATTCATTAAGTCATACTGGGTCTTGGAAGTCAGGTGTTCACTCTGACATTCATTTTTACAGCCACAGTTCAAACCTGAGAAATGTTAATAAAACTGCTTTAATGCAACTGTAAGCAAACAGCATAAATTTCATTGGTAGAAGGTTATAAACATACAATCTGCATTAAAACATTAAGAATTCCCCTCCCTCTTATAATACCAGCTTTCAGAGTCACCCAAAATAGTAGATTGAGGAAGGACTATAGCTCATTAGCAGAGCATATGCTTTGCATGGAGAAGGTACCAGATTCAAACCCCAGCATCCACAGGTACAGCCAGAAGTGACTCCTGTCAAAAATCCTGGAGAGCTGCTGACAGTCAGTGTAGACAATACTGAGCTAGATGGACAATGGTCTGACTCAGTATAAAGTAGCTTCCTATGTTCCTGCCATTTAAATTTCCAGCAATGCCCCCCCATACCATCATTCTGTAGGGTTGCCATATCCCAAACAGTGAAAATTTGGACACAAAAGTTGTTGCCAATTTCTGCCTGGACACTGCTGCTGACTGCAGTATTCTGTATATGTCTGAGAAATTCCAGACGTATGGCAACCGTACATTCTGGGTCATGGGTAGCCAACGTGGTGCCCTCAGGAAATTGTTGAACTACAGCTCAGTGACAATTTGCTACACTGGTGGCTGGTGGCGTTCACAACCTCTGGAGGGCACCACGTTGGCTACCCAGGCATTGTGGAAAATTGTAATGGCAGTTTCCTAACCCAGGACACTTCCAGACAGTCACTATCTGTGGGTAGCATTCAATCACATCTGGCAAAATCAGGTTGCACAATGACAGTTGATTTGGCGCTCATGCACTACAATGGCTGCCCCACAAAATCAGACTTTTTGCAAAAAGGAAAGTAACAGAGAAAGTGCACTGAAAACCGTGCTATAAAAATAGATTGATGCAACTTTGTATAACCTCCCTGAATGAAAAGAAGAATGAATGTTCATCTAACCTCCCTTCAGGCTGCACAAACAAATCAGGGTAAATTCTTAATAAACAGGTTGTTTGGAAGTGACCTTAATCACCTGATGCTGATTGGAGAATTGGGGGAAAGGAGGCTTAAATAGGGTTCTAGGTAAGCCCTATCAGAGGTGGATTTAGGGCAGTGCAAGCTGCTCCGCCGCACTAGGTACCAAGTCTAGGAGGTGCTCCAGGGTGCCACAACTATGACGCAGTGAATTGAGCAGATTTGAAGGCGAGAAGCAGGGGGGTGCACAGGTCACTGCTGAAATTTGAAAAATCAAAATCTGCCCCTGGCCCTATTAGGGTGTTGGAGCTTCAACAGCTGCCCATGAATGCCACACATAACCTGCTGTTATAAAGTAAATGAATGTAGTGTGAAAACAGTGGTGAAGAGCCTTTAGCAACAGCTCTGTGAAAGAGTTCAAATAAACATATATTTGTGTGGCATGATTAGGATTCCATCCTCTGCTCCACGCCCACCCCACCCCCTGGCTTCCATGCATTTAGGGGTGGAATTTGCACAGAACCTATGTATATGCCTGAATGCACAGTCCTTTGTCCTAGAAAATGGAGGACCCTAGATCAACTGTACATGATCCCAAATGTAGACTGCATACACATGGTTCCCTTGTATGTATATAGAGATCAGTGGTGTGATCAAAATGCAAATAAGTACCTGAGCAGGACTACTTTGTTAAAGTGCTAGGTTTGTTGGACTTTGTCTCTGACAAATAAAACATTTCAAATCAGCTCAACATTCTCAATTTCAGCAGCACTAGAAGATTACAAGAGAAGGCAACCCCAAACAGGTAGGTTTTTAAAGCCTGTTTAAAATGTTGCCGTGTTGGGATCACTATGCAGCTCAGTGGGGAGTTCCACAACCAGGGGGGTCACCACTGAGAAAGCCCTGTCTTTCATGCCCACCAACCAAACTGATTTTACAGGCAGGCCTGCAAAAACAACCTATGAGGCAGATTTTAATACCTAAGGAGGTTTGTATGGATGTAGTCCTGTGGCCCTCAATTTAATTTCAAAAGCCCAGTGCAAGTGATCTGAGCAGACCTCTGGCAAGCCCACTGGGCAGAGAGAAGAGAGAATGGATTGCCAGATAAAAGGGAGGAAAATGGTAATGGGGTAGCAGAAAGAAAGAGAGTGGGAGAGAAAAGAGGTGGCAAAAAGAAGAGGGGAAATGGGTTCGCTTTCGTACCTGCCACAGCCAGCGTGTGACCTGGAACAGATTACCCCAAAGGGAACGTGGCCCTCAACAGAAAATTGGTTGCCCACCCCAGGTTTAGGGCTGTAAAAACAAAAACCTTCCAGCACATGCTGCTTTGATATTAGACAGATTTCAAAAAACAAGATAAAATAGATAAATCAATTTCCTTCTATGTGATGGAAAGAAGCCCTATTTCAGGCATAGAACTATGCATGGCCTTTTGGCTTGCAGATGAGCCAAGTGCCTGGCTTGCTCACTTTCCTGCCACGATTAACACTCCCAAGAAAACATTGCTCCTTAAAACACATACATTTACTGTTTGTTTGGCTTCCAGGGCTCTCTTTTTTGCTGTTGACAAACAGGGCATGCCTCCAAGAGCATTAGTGTCACAACTGTAGCTACTAGGCTGACAAATGAGCGGAAGAGAGAGAGAGAGTAGAATCCCTCCAGGCTGTTTCTGTGGTCAGAACATGAAACTACTAAAGAGAAAGACAGCTGATGACTTATTTTAACATAAGGCAGAGAGCTGGTAGCCTGTGTTTATCTCCCATAAAGCAGGGAGCGCAAAAAAAATAGAGGAAGAAGGTGGGAATGATAATCTTCTAGAGGACAGAGGAGTTTAAAAAGGCCTCTAATGTTTTAAAAACTCTAATCGGGCACAGGAGTTCTGAGCAAAAATAATTTTAGAGACCTATAGCCTAGGGGTTGAGAAACTGGCCCTCCAAATGTTGCTTAATTACAACTCATATCATCCCTGCCCATTGGCCATGCTGGCTGGGATTGATGGGAGATGGAGGTGAAACATGGGTGGATTGTCATTAGGTTCTTTGTGAAGATTTCCCCACCTGTCTTTTGCATCCTTGACCCTTCCCTTCATTTTGGTTTGCAGGCTGTCTAATTCTGGTAGCTCAAGAATTTGGGTGGGGAGATATCACTGGGCAAGGTAATCTCAGAAGGTAGACTATAAACAAACATTCTATAACATCACAAAGTAGCCAATGGATTTGATGAAGTTCTTAGATCGGCTACTGCTCTACAACCAACCTCCAGTGTTGTTTCCTTGAGCATCAGTGATCAATAGGGAAGGTGCTTGGGGCTCCCACAGAAATCAACAAAGCTAATGTTCTGTGCCCGCTCAAAAGCTCTCCAAAAGGGGTTATTTGGAGGCCAGTTATGATGAAATTTGTTTCATTTTAGAGATCATCTACCTAAATTTGGGCCAAACTAGATGTCACATTATTCATGTTATTACATACTATTGTATGGTTGTTTGTTTTTAGCAAATGGGTGGCCTGGTAGGGGGAGAGTCAGATTGGGGCTGCATCTACACAGCTAAAGAAAATGCTCTGGAAATGCTCTGGGGAAAAAACTGTTTTAAAGCTCACAATGGAAATTTTCATAGAGTTCTGATTTCAGCTCTACAGCTCCATCTGGTGTCACAGTGTTATAATGCTTTTATACTGGTGGATTAAAAAAGCTCAAGAGATCCAGCACTTAGCTGACACTCATGATGCACAGAGTTTCTTTAAAGCCACAAAGACGATCTATGGACCAATAAATCATGGCATATGCCCCCTACGCTCAACAGATGGTATCACACTTCTAAAACAAAACAAAAAAAATTCTTTCCAGTAGCACCTTAAAGACCAACTAAGTTAGTTCTTGGTATGAGCTTTCGTGTGCATGCACACTTCGTCAGATACACTGTGTATCTGACGAAGTGTGCATGCACACGAAAGCTCATACCAAGAACTAACTTAGTTGGTCTTTAAGGTGCTACTGGAAAGAAAAAAATTTTTTTTGTTTTGACTATGGCAGACCAACACGGCTACCTATCTGTAACTGGAACACTTCTAAAAGATAAAGAAGCTATTGCACTGGAAAGAACATTACCAACATCTCCTTAACCGCAACTCCCCCGTAGTTGCTGAGGTCCTCTCACAAATTCCGCAAAAACAAGTTAGAGATGAGCCTGCTGTATCTCCAAATCTGGGAGAGTTGTGTACAGCTATTAACCAAATGAAAAACAACAAAGCCAGTGGACCTGATGGGATACCTGCCAAAGTCTTCAAAGTGGGCGGAATTTAACTTACACAACAACTTCACAAGCTCATCAAAAAAATCTGGGAAAGAGAAGAGATCCCAGCAGACTTTAGGGATGCCAAAATTATCAATCTCTTTAAAAAAGGTGACAGAACTGATTGTGGAAACTATTGAGGCATCTCTCTATTAGTTGCGGCCAGCAAAATTCTTGCAAGGATCTCAGCAAACCGTCTCTTAACAATATCTGAGGTGGACCTTCCTGAATCCCAAAATGGTTTTCGGCCTTCTGGAGGGATAGTGGACATGATTTTCACCGCTTGACAGCTTCAAGAAAAATGCAGAGAGCAAAACCAACCCTTGTATATGGCATTTATTGACCTAAGGCTTTCGACACTGTAAATCGTAATGCCCTGTGGACTGTCCTTCTGAAAATTGGCTGCCCAGATAAATTTGTAAACATCATTCTGCTCCTCCATGAAAATATGACAGCAACAATCGCAGATAACAATGGCTCTCAAAGTGAACCATTCATAGTGGGATCAGGTGTTAAACAAGGTTGTGCTATTGCCCCAACTCTATTCATTATTTTCATTGCCATGATCCTACACTGTGTCGAAGGGAAACTCCCCACTGGAGTAGAAATCATATATCGAACAGATGGAAAGCTCTTCAATCTGAGCAGGCTGAAAGCAAAGAGTAAGGTTACCGTAACTTCCGTCATAGAGCTTCAGTATGCTGATGACAATATAGTGTGCGCACACTCAGAGAATGACCTCCAAACCATCCTAAATGTCTTTGCAGAAGCTTACGAAAAGCTTGGCCCATCACTCAACATCCAAAAAACCAAAGTGCTGCACCATCAAGTACAAAATAACCCCTCTGCAGCACCACAAATCCAACTCAATGGCATAACGTTGGAAAATGTCGATCACTTCTCCTACCTAGGCAGTTATCTTTCCACAAGGGCCAACACTGATGCCAAATCCAGCATCGTCTGAGCTCTGCGAGTGCAGCTTTCTCCAGATTGAAGTGCAGAGTGTTTGATTCGCAGGGAAATCAAAATGCTTGTTTACAAAGCTATTGTATTACCAACTTTACTGTATGCTTGTGAAACATGGACCACTTATTAACGCCATCTCCAACTCCTCAAAAGATTCCATCAACAGTGTCTCCGAAAATTTTTACACATCACTTGGGAAGACAGGCGAACTAATATCAGTGTACTGGAAGAAGCAAAGATCACCAGTGTTGAAGCAATGATTCTTCAACATCAACTTCATTGGACTGGTCATGTTGTGCAGATGCCTGATGATCGTCTTCCAAAGCAACTACTCTATTCCGAACTTAAAAATGGAAAGCGTAATGCTGGTGGTCAACAAAAGAGGTTTAAAGACTGTCTCAAGGCAAATCTTAAAAAATGTAGTATAAACACTGACAACTGGGAAACACTGGCCTGCGAGCGCTCCAGTTGGAGAACATGCTTTACCAAAGGTGTCATGGGCTTTGAAGACACTCGAACTCAGGACGCAAGGGAGAAATGTGCTAAGAGGAAGGCACACTTGGCAAATCCACACCGTGATCAACTCCCGCCCGGAAACCAATGTCCCCACTATGGAAGGACGTGTGGATCCAGAACTGGCCTCCACAGTCTCTTACGGACTCATTGTTAAAACCGTGTTTATGGAAGACAATCTTACTCGGCTACGAGTGATCACCAAAGAAGAAGAATGCTTTTATAATGTGTTTTGTTTATTTGTTTGTTTACTAATGTAACTCAGTCGTGGGACTATGGCATGGAGAGAGGGGGCTTTAACCCTTTCCCCCACTATGGTTCCAATCTGATTTGGGGGACACATGTACTATTTTCAATGGGAGGAAAGCTAGTATGTATTTACTAATAATTTTAAGCTGGAGAAATGCTACTTCATATTCTTGACTAGTTGTATTTTAAATATTGGATCTGATAAATTTTTTTAAGCCTGTAAATCTCTCAGAGAGCTATTCTATTGAAGAGTCTGTAAACTGAATGAATGAAAAAAATACATTAATGATTGATTGCTTTCCTATTATATCGCTAAAGCAACCAGCTCTAGGGAAACTAAAATAAAAAAGTGTAAAATATTAATGGAGAATTATTTGCACCAATATACATTTAAGTTTTGAAACTGCTAAGGTAAAATAGATAACAATTCTTAAATTGATCCTATTGGGATACACAAATTAATCTGTTATATCCAGCTGGAATTGTAATGCAGAAACAATTTGTATAATACAAAAGCCTACAGCCATCTGTCTAGAATTCTACCATTTTATGATGTATGGATTATGAAGGTTGTACATTTATTGTTAATTATGAATGGGATTCAACTAAGGTTTACTCCGCGTAAACCCACTGAAATTAATGAACATGAGTAAGCCAGCATCATGAATTTCAGTGGTGCCATTTGCTGTGTACTTGCAATGTATTCAAAGAGGTTTTCTTTTCTTTTAAAGAACAGCTACATTTTTGGAACTCACTGTTATTTTCCTCCTCCCCATCTACTCACTTCCATCCTGATTTCAGGACAGGTGTATCTGTCACTTAAAGAGCCTTAATTAAGATGGATCCGTTGTGATTTCAGTGTAGTTTTCATGCAAGCTTGATAAATTTATCACAGACAACTTTAACAATACATAACGAATTATATCTGCTCTGGCTGCAAGAGTATGCAATTAATTTCCTATTTGTGAAAAGAAAATGAAATATTGTGGTATTTTGTTTAAAAAGTCAGCAGCAGTTGTAATGAATGCCTTTGGACAGTTATCTAAGTATGTTAAGCTGCCTGTGGATGGATGCCCACTGTCATTTCCTCAATCAGTGAGATGTGTTTTGCAAGTTTGGTTTTCCAGACTTATGGCATGTATGAAATGTACAAGCAGAGAAGCCATAGAGGTGAAGAACAGACACTCTTGCAAGGCAGAAGATCAGCTATCCCAAATTAGAAACCTAGGGAAAGGTGGGGTAGCCTTGTGCCCTACTCTGTACGGATGTGTGGCTGGGGTACTTCAGGAAATGATGATATAGAAAAAGTTCCTGGGATGCGCCATAGCTCAGTGGTAGAACATAAGCTTTGTATGCAGAAAGTTGCAGATTTCATCCCAGGCATCTTTGGCTAAGGCCCTGGAGAGAGGCTTAGCTAGATGAACTGAGATAGATGAACAAATACTGAAGTTTGACCTGTTATGAGGCAGCTTCCTATGACACTACAATGGAAAACCAGGCATCCACTGTGCTAGAGTGAATTAACATAAATTGTCTGCATCCAAGGTGAATATTATTTTGATTCATTGTGTATGTACAGGGCAGGAGAAATACAGAAAACATTTGTAGACTTTTCCAGCTTGGATTTCGAGGTGTGCCTATAGAAATAGTCAATGCCTTTTTTCTTTTCCAAATGAAGTTGTAAGAACACATTTGCAAATGCAAAATTAATCTGAACCTGGCCAGGGGTGGGGGGGAGTGAGAAAGAAAAGTGTGAGAAATGTTTCACTAAGAATCTTACAAATTTTAGTGCAGTATTTCACATCCCTGCCATAATATCTTTTTGCTGCTTAGCAAGCATCAGGATGCCATCTGTTTGCATGTATGAAATTATTTTTCCAACTGTGGGGGGCTGCAGCTATAAAGCTGGTTTGCTCATATAATTCTGTTGAACTTTTCCCCAGTGTTGTTAAATCTACTGAGGTCACTGCAATGACACTAGCAGCAGATTTGGCCCTTGAAGTGTGTGTGCATGTGTGGGAAGGAAACACCTTCAATTCTGCAACACAAGATGGCAGCCTGCAGAGATCAAGCTTTCTGATGGTCTAAGCTCTGGTATGAAAAGCCTCTTATTAAATTTTTCAGATTTAATAAAAAGCTCCTCATATCATGAGACCTTGGTCTGAACTAAATATTCCAATCGCTTCCCACCCTCACCCACCCTCTGACATTAACATGGGCACAGACCAACAAATTTCACTAATAATGAGCTAATTTCACCACTACAGGAATGAAAGGGGGGAAAGAATAGTTGTGAGAGGGGGAATGCATGTTTTAAAATATTTTTCACATCTGGAAGTTAGTTTCCTTTCTTAAACAGCCACACCCTGCTTAACAGTGGAACAGAGTAACTCACAAGGTGGTGGACTCTCCTACATTAGAAGTTTTTAAGCAAAGGCTAGACAACCACCAATCAGGAATGTTGTAGTTGTGGGTGGCGAGTTGTGTTAGATGACCTTTGAAGTCCTTTCAGTGTTATGATCCAGCAGGAGAGACTTGTGGACAGAAGCAGGTGGCACAGTAGTGTGGATAATGACTAATGACTGGTAGATATAGAGGTTTTCAAACTGTGGTCTGCCAACCACTATTGGTTCATGAGAAACATTCAAATGGTCCACAGAAAGCTTGAGGAACCATCAAAAATATGAGGACATAACCCTGTGTTTGATTGTGTTTCGGGTTTTTTTTTTTTGTCAGCAGAGATCAAGGGTATTTTGACCAGGACTGCAATATTGAACAAACTAACAATGCTCTAGTTTAGGCCCTATTGTGGTTTTCATAATATGTGATTTTAGCTTTATGTACTATCCTCGGAATGTAACCCCTTTGTAAGCTGCAGGTCTACTTTACAGAACTGGTACGGTCTACTAATGGGTTATGAATACGTTTTGAGATTCCTGCATCACAGGGGGTTGGACTATATGATGCTCAGGGTCCCTTTCAACTCCACAATTTTATTGTATGATTCTAACAAAGATGTATTATGTGGTTTGGTGAGACCCTCCCCAGCAATTTTCAAGTCTTCTGCATGGGAAAAAAATGTTTCCCAGATGATTTGCTAACTTCTGTATACATCTACTTGCCAGGTGTGCACAATTTTCACACCACACTCTTGTGGCACCTTGAACACTAAAGGTTTATTATTGTGGCATAAGAATTTGTGAGCCAAAACCAATGCACTCTTTAGAGTGCATCATGTGGGGATCAAAGTGGATAAGCTAGAGAGAAGAGGTGAGCAATGGGTATGTGCAAGGACACTATCCATTTTCATCAGGCAATGGGGAGGCCCCCAAAACTTGGTCACTAAAAATTGAGAGCATGGGAAGCATATGAACATATGAAGCTGTCTTAAACCAGGTCAGGTAATTTGTCCACCTCACAAAATATCGTCTACATGGACTGGTGGTGACTATTTGGGTGCCACACAGAGGTTTTTTCCTTATCTGAAACCAGCTCCTTTTATTTGGAAATGTTCTGAGTGAGCTCACCATGTGCTCAAATACTTGTGCCAGAATTGCCAGCAGTGTACACAGTTTCTACAGCAAGTAAGTCAGTGCAGAAATGGATCGCTGTAAATTGAAAGTTGGGGGTGTGTGACCTAAAGCAGTGGTGGCCAAACTCGGCCCTCCAGATGTTCTGGGACTACAATTCCCATCATCCCTGACCACTAGGGATGATGGGAGTTGTAGTCTCAAAACATCTGGAAGGCCGAGTTTGGCCACCACTGACCTAAAGGATATAGTAGCTGGTAGTGCAAGTGCTTAACTAAAATGAGAAAGGGAAGGAAAGCACAGTGGCGTAGCGTGGGTTGTCAGCACCCGGGGCAAGGCAAGTAATTTGTGCCCCCTAACCCGTGGATTTGCGCCCCCTAACCCATGGATTTGCGCCCCCTAACCCTAACCCCCAGATGTTGCGCCCGGTGCGGCCGGCCCCCCCTGCATCCCCCACGCTACGCCACTGGGAAAGCAATCAAGTGCCAAAATGTTGTAAAATGATACAGTCTGCAAAATGTAAATGCGATCGTGCCTCCATTTTAAATCAGCACTATAACAATAGACTATAATGTTTTCCTTACCTATTCCCTCACTCCCCGCCCCAACACTTACAAAATTAATTTGGCAGAATCGGGATATACCTTACATAGATTAGTGATAAATCATGTATTTTTAATGAATATCAATAGGAGAAACCCCATGACATAGGCCTGCTATCTAATTTGATTAAACTGTGCTTAAGGCAAACCTACCTCTCCGGCTAGGGAATACTACTATAATGACTTTGTGAGGATTATTGCAGGCAGTTTTAATGATTTAATGAACTGTCTCTATATTTAGTTCAATAGCCTTAAAATGATTAGTATTTCAGAAAAATTAGCTCACTTTGATTCTGATTCTGTTTGATGGTAAGTTTAAATAACCCAACCCTTAACACAGTGGAAAAGAAAGAAAATGATGCTGGAATCATAGCTGCGTAGCTGCAAGAAAATAGTTACAGCAATCATGAACAATTTGTACAATAGAGGTACACATTAATTCTTCAATGAGATGGGCAATTTCTTTTCTGTGTTTGCTTGCTTCCCCCTTTGGGGATAGCTGCCCCAAAAGCAAGGTATAAGGATGGGGAGGGGGGCATTGGGGCAAGCTAGCCCTAAACCTTAGAGCAGGGTTGGGAATCCATGTTGTTATTGGACTACAACTCCCTTCATCCTGACCATTAGCCATTCTGCCTGGGGTAGATGGGAGCTGGAGTCCCATGACATGTGGAGGGCCACAGGTTCCCCATCTGTGCCTAAGATGAACAGAGAGCTGAGCTTCATTTCTAACCTGGCAAAACCTCTAGACATTATATATTTATTTATCCCCTGTCTTTTTCCCTGATAGGCTTACAGACTTGCCTAAAATCTCCAGGCTCCACCTGCAAACTGCTTCTAGGCTCTGCCTGCCTGATATTTGCTATACACCATATTGATCCAAATATAAGCTCCCCCCACATATTGGCTGCACCCCTAATATGAGATCTCTTAAATCATTGCTTCTCAACCTATAAGTGTGATTATAGATTAAAGACAGCCAGGTTTTGCACAAGCCAGGGTGGGGATCGGAACAACTCTGCGGGAAGCATATTTTTTTTAATTGTCCAAGCAGTGTTCACACAAAAATGGATTCACCAGTGGATGAACTGTAGCACTGTCTCTTGCAGCCAGGATGATAGTTGGCAACACTCCAGTCCACTGGTGCATTGTGACTTTCATTGGCTACCAAACGGCAACAGAGCAGCAACTGGAAGCATAATAAACTCCTTACTCCTGATACAAATAAGTCCAGGACCACAAAATGTTATAATGAAACTGTTGTGTATTGAGTCAAAGGATTTTATATCTGTATTATTATTTTCTGTATTTGCATTAGGGTAAAGTAACTGCCTTTTGGTTCCAGAGGGTACAGCTACTATTGGTTCATTTAAGCTGCTGTATTTGGATCCTCTGTCTTATTGGTTTCCTCCAAAAGGCAGGACTGTGATTGCCTGATATTGTTCCCTCCAAAATGTATCCTTTCTAGCTAGTTCCCTGTCCCTATAAATGTAGCTCTCCCCTCCTCAGTTCTCAGTCTTGTTTGCTTTAATAAAGAAGTGTTACTACAGACTGTCTCCAGCATATTATGTCAAGAGAGCTGAAATCACAAACCCCACGTCACAACAGAAACTATTCACCCAAAGACCATTTGTATGTCTAACTCAAAACATCTCTAGAGTTTCAGGTAAGAATATTCCCAGCCCTTCCTGGAGATGCCAGGGATTGAACCTGTGTAACACTGCATGACAAAGCAGATGCTCTACCACTGGGGGCAAATTGTGGGGTTTACCCATAAGAAAACAAACATTCCTCATCATGTTTGCTTGGTTGTGGTATAAAACTCCAGAAGAGAGTGTTATCAGTTACCAGTCATCATTTTTACAATACAGAAGATGCAATCTTTGGTTTATTTTTGTGTATGTGTAAGTGTGTGAGAGGGCTCTCACAGAACATCTGTAAATGTAGGAAACTGTGAACATTAATAATACAGGCATGGTAATTCTTTTTTGTTTAATGGTCTTTTGAGAGAGAGAAAAAAACACTCAAGGTTTTTCTGTAAGATTTTCAAGGATCGTCATGAAATAGTTTCACATATGAAAGGAAATAACTTGGGAGTAAAAGAAAAGGGGAACAAATAGAGAAAACTTTATTCTCTCAGCGTTGACCTATTTTGTTCAGGTCTAACAGCTCAGATGCTCCCAATTCCTTGGAACAAGGATTGTAAAGCTATAACACTCCTCAATTACTTCTTGTTGGCCAGACAAGCTAAACCTGTTATTTGACAATGCATCATGATCTAAGGCAGTAAACTTTATCTCACAGGGGTCATGAGAAAATGGCCACAGGTACCGCTTGGTAACCTTCGTGAGATAATTTTTCACAGTTATCATCCAAGCACTTTAAAGCACAAAAAGATATGTTATCTGCACGCTCGGTTTATTATAAGGTGTGGGTGAAAATCCCCTATAAAGCCACTCAGAAGTAACTGTTGCGTGGTGTTCCTGCAGAAAGAGGCAATTCAGCAAAATACCTTCTTGACAGTGTAACTACTCGGAATAAAAGGGCAGGATCCAGTCAAGGAGTTGACATATTTTCAGTCCACCCCACTCTGCTCTCTTCCCTCCACTCTATATTACTCTCAGAGAAACAGAAACTCAGTATATTTCTTTTCTAGGGCTGCAACCTTTAATCAATCAGTTAATTTTGGGGTACCCAGAATAGTACCTATGGGCACAACAACACTCAGACACATGCCCAGTGGCTGACAAGACCCTATCCCAACTTATTTTTTAAAGAATTAGGGGGGTGGCTTTATTGTTAGGGGTGGCTGCCTGTTTTCAGAGTGTGTTGCTTGCTTTGTTGTCTGTTTTTATTTATTTTTGTAAGGGATTTATGAGTATCAGCAATTTTCCCTATGTAAAATGGATATTTAGTGGTGCCCACAATAGTCTTTTAGATTTTGAAATGTATCCCTGGCCCTTAAGAAATTAGGAACCCCCAAATTAACCAATTCAATTCATCAAGAAAACATCTTTAAAATCAATGTTAAAAACGTATCCTTGCTTAATTTGGAAACTTTTTTTTTAAACGTTAATTATTTTTAGTATAAGACAGGGGTCTGCAACCTTTAAGACAAAAAGAGCCACTTGGACCCGTTTCCTAAGAAAAAAAAACTGGGAGCCGCAAAACTCATCATTATAAAAATAACTTTTTTGTCACTTTTTTATTATTTCTTTGTTTGACCCCTCAGAATTACTCCTCCTCATAGAAATAAACGTTAAATTAACAAGTTACCTTTTTGTGTGTGTGTGTTCTTCACTCCCCTTCAAAACAGTGACCAGCGTACATGCCCCCTTTCAATGCAGTGACCAGCGTACATGCCCCTTACAATGCAGCGGGTGGGAAGGTGACGTCGGGACGGTGTGTGACTAACACACGCACCGCCCCCATGCGACGTCACAGCCAGTACAGCGCCCGCCACAGTGGGGAGTGTCAGGGCGCACAATGCGCCTCCTCCCCTCGCTAGTATCCGCCCCGGAGCCGCAGCAAAGGTGTAAAAGAGCCACATGCGGCTCCAGAGCCGCGGGTTGCAGACCCCTGGTATAAGAAGTTATCAAAACGGCAGATGGTGGACAATAGGTTACAAGATACCTCTGGACCATGGGCCAAGTTTGGCCCAGCATGGGTCCCAATTTGTCCTGCAAGGAGACTGTTTTCCCCAAACCCACCTGTTACATATGATGTCAACTATATGGCAGATACCTAGGCAACTGGATCAGTTGTGTGACCAAGTTTCCTAAAGGGAATTCAACTGCGCAGCCAATTGCTGCAGAAAGCCTGTTCAATTAGCTGTGCAACTGAGTTGCCCCATGGAGAACTCAATTGCACAAACCCTGCAGAAATCAGTGCTGAAGTCACTTCTTATCAGCTGATCGGTAGTGACTTGAAATCTCCTGGACTGACTGTGTGGTCACACAGACAGAACTGCAGAAAGCAGCTTGTTGCCCCTATGCTCAGCACTGGTGTGCACAGGGCTAGCAAAGCGTCTTACACTTGGTAGTTCTCAAACACCTGACAACCAGGTGGCTGTCAGGCACTTGCGAAGCATTGCACAAGGGGCTTTGACAGGTAGATATTATCTACATTGAGTGGCAGCAGTTCTACAGGGTTTCAGACAACAGTCTTTCCCAGCCCTTCTTGGAGATCCAAGGGATAGAACCTGCAGCCTCCTGCATGCAAAGAAAATGCTCTACTACTGAGCAACAGTCCTTCCCCCAGAGGGGGTAGTTATTGGGAAAGTGTGGAAATAGCGGGATTCATGTTAGCTTTATGCATACCTTCAAATGAACAAGTGGAGATTGGAAGCAGAATCTGGCTTCCTTCTGACACATATTCATTGCATGTCTGAAAGGGGCTGTTAATCTTCTGTACAGATGAGTTTTCCTCCCTTTCCCATGCAGTCTGAAGTTATATGGTCCAGGTTTTCCATTTAATGTGCTATTTGTGTAGACAGGTCCAGTATTCAACAAACAAGTTTTCTTGAGCAGCAAGTATTTTACAGTCAGATCCTTGGCTGATGCAATACCGAAAAGCATCCAAGAACTGGCCTTTAATCCACTGTTTTATTAGTTGCCCTCTCGTTACACCTTCCAACTTGCACTGCTTCTTATGCTAACCCCTTCTCCAGTGCACCTAATCAAATTCTGAAATGTAAATAACAAGAGCCCGGACGAAGGGCCTCAGTTGGATATGCCCATTATAGAAATTAAAAAGAGACTTCTACAGGAAGCACCTCATTTTCATCTGTTCATGGTGACGGTGACTCTGACTTAGTGAGCTTTTTGCATTCCCCAGCAAAAAATTCTGTTTTAGTATTGCCATGATAGACACTGCACCTCTCATTGTCCTTAATGTATGGCACCATAATTTATCTGACCAAACATTTTCAAAAGTAGGTGTTTAAATATAAGTATTTGTTTTTTTGGGGGGGGGCTTTCAAAATTGCTGCTTATAAAATGTCACTATTTTGTGGTAATGATTCAGTCACATACCAACTAATTTAGGTTGTGCAATTAAAGTGGATTTAGCAGTGTTGTAAATCTAAATTGTGTGATGAGGAAGGTGATGGAGAAATGTACTGGAAAGTGTGGAATAATAGCAAGATCAGAAAATATCATACAAAATCTGTGCAAACAAATCAGAATGAATATGCAACAAAACAGCGGCATCAGATAGTGCAAATGTTGTACCAGTAAATCAGGTGGCCTCAATATTTCTTGGTTTTTGCAAGTGGCAAGGTAAAGTAGCTTCCTTTAAGTAAGGACCAGGACTAGGCAAAATTCTTCATACTCCTATTCTCCAACCGCTCTATTCTGCCTTCAACAGTCCACACCTGAAGTACTTTGTCCATTTCTGGGTGCCACCATTTAAGAAGGATATTGACAAGCAGGAATGTGTGCAGAGGACGGTGACCAAGATAATCAAGGGTCTGGAAACCAAGCCTTATGAGGAACGGTTGAGGGAGCTGGATATGTTTAGCCTGGAAAAGAGGAGACTGAGACAAGATATGATAGAAAGAGCAAGCTTGTTTTCTCCTGTTCCAGAGGGTAAGACCCAGACCAATGGTTACAAGAAAGGAGATTTTGACTAAACATCAGGAAGAACTCTGATGATAAAAGCTGTCTGACAGTGGAACAGACTCCCTCGGAAGGTGGTGGAGTCTCCTTCATTGGAGGTTTCTAAGCAGAAGTCAGATGGACATCTGCAGTGCATGCTTTAGTTGAAAATCCTGCATTGTAGGGGGTTGGACTAGATGACCCTTGGGATTGCTTCCAACTCTAAAGTTCTATGATTCTATCAGTCCTATTCAGCAGGGTCAGTGGTCAGCAATGATGGACTCTAGCAACATCTGGAGAGCCATAAGCTCCCCATCCCTCATGCATGAAAACCCTATGTTGGATCAAACCAATGGTCTGCCTTGCTCAACATTCTAAATAGTTTCCCCATGTTTATCTATCCTCTATACTGTTATGGCTCTGCAAAGTGAGGTGCCCCTTTCTCCAAGTTATTGGTTAGTTTAATAGCTAAAGATGCTTCTTTAATGGAAGCTAGTGACAAGTTGCTTGCTTCAATGAGCATTACAGGCAACTCTCAACTTACAAGGTGTGAGGGACTGGCAGGGCTCTGACAAGTGTTTGGTGGAAGCAGAGGGGCCAGTGATTTACAGGGTTTTGTGCCACCACAAGGAAGGAGCTAGGCTGGAGGAAGGGGGAAGTGTCTGAGCAGTCTGACACAGGGGAGGTGGAGCAGGATGTGTTAGAAGCTGAGGACGAGGCTGTTCAGGTGAGGGGAAGGCTGGTCAATGTTAGGATTTTTATCTACCCATGCTGCTCAGCAAGTAGCACTATGTTGTTTATATCACCTGAGTGTATGAGAGAGTGTGAGACAGGAAGTCTTAGCACTGTTGCAAGTTAGTTTCACTTCTATGTAAGATGCTGTTCTGTACTGGTGCGGAGAGAGCACAGACATGCTGATGGATTCTTTGTATATAGACTG
This sequence comes from Podarcis filfolensis, assembly GCF_964270895.1. Taxonomy (NCBI): domain Eukaryota; kingdom Metazoa; phylum Chordata; class Lepidosauria; order Squamata; family Lacertidae; genus Podarcis; species Podarcis filfolensis. Next base: position 113,734,339 of record NC_139606.1, read on the forward strand.
TTAATAATGTAGTTTTAGAGCTACTGATTGACTCTTTCTTCTGCTGAGATTCCAGAAGACGAGCGTGTTCCTCTCAGGAGGGACAGGTCGCTTATCACCAGTCTCTCTCTCCGGTGACCACCGGAGAGACGCCCCGGTGTCTTGGGAAGGTGCCTTCCCGGGCGTTCTTCCAACAGTCATGTCCCTGCCATCTTCTGTACCACTGTCTCCTAGGACCAGGATGGCTTGAAGAGGCAAGCACAGTGGCAACTTCCATGTAGGAGAAGTCTCTGGTTGCTTGCATGCACTCGATCAGATGAGGGTACCTAAGCACAGGTGGGGTGGGGTCCCACTGTTGCTCCAACTGTTCAGCCAGGGAACAAGCCTAGGAAAGTTAATGCCAGCTACATCATTACCAGAAGCATGTGTGCATGTGTATTCTATGCACCTTAGGACCTTAGAAGTGCATGCTTTTTTCAATAAAGAATAAAACTATCGGCCGTTTGTCCTCCTTGGCTGGGTGTGCTCAGGACATCAGGGGGTTACATTCCAGGAATAGTGCATAAAGCCAACATCACATATAGTCAAAATGCATTGGGTTTAATAGCGAGTGAGATTGACAAAGTCTTTTTTCCAGAAAGCCTGCCCTCTTTCCACCTCTTTTTTTTTTTAATTAAATGCCAAGCACATAAATATGAATGTGTGCGAGTTAGATGTGTGTACATTGTGAGTTACCTGTACCTATAAAACAGCCTTATACCAGCTTACACTATTTGTCTATTTAGTCCAGTACTGTCTACATCGGCTGGCAGAGCCTCCAGGGTAACAAGAAGAGAAAGGTATTTTATGCCACCTGATCCTTCAAACGGGAGAGGCCAGAGACTGAACCTGGGACCTTTTGCATGCAAAGCACATGCTCTACCACTGAGCTACCATCCCTTTGTTAGCTACATTTCAGCACTGATTAGTGTTTATGTCAAGTGGGCACCAGCTACAACCCAACTGCTGGAGGAGGAGCTGGAAAGAAATGGTTTGGGTCAGTTGAAATATAACCAGCAAAGAGGCAGCAGCCTGAGCTCTGCAACTAGATGAGAGAAAAAGGCAGCAATATGATAAAGTAGTGACAGAATCATAGAGTTGGAAGGTACCCTGCAATGCAGGAATCTCAACTAAAGTATCCATGACAGATGGCCATTCAAGCTCTGCTTAAAAGCCTCCAATGACGACCATAACACTGTTGAACAGCTCTTACTATCGGAACGTTCTTCCTGATGTTTAGTCAGAATCTTGTTTCTTCAATTAAGGCTGTTGGTTTGACTCTGACCCTCCAAAGCAGGAGAAAATCTTGCTCCATCCTCCATGTGACAGCCCTTGAGATATTTGAAGCTGGCTATCATTATAACCTCTCAGTCTCCTCCGCTAAGCATGGGGGAACCGCTACCAACTAGAGTAGATACTTCACTAGATGGATAAATTGTCTGGTCTGGTACAAGGTAGTTTTCCATGCCAGAAGGTTGCTCAGGGAGGAGAGAAATAGAAACATTTGTAGGCATGAAGCTGAGCTCATCTGCCTTCTTCTCCCACCCTACAAATATTCTATTTATTCTGGAGCTGCTTGCCCCTGGGATGAAAGCAAATGATCTGAGGTCAACTCAAAAGTTCTGGGGACACTTTAGGCCATGGGTAGGCAAACTAAGGCCTGGGGGCCAGATCTGGCCCAATCGCCTTCTAAATCCAGCCCACGGACAGTCCGGGAATCAGCGTGTTTTTACATGAGTAGAATGTGTGCTTTTATTTAAAATGCATCTCTGGGTTATTTGTGGGGCATAGGAATTCGTTCATTTATTTTTTTCATAATATAGTCCAGCCCCCCACAAGGTCTGAGGGACAGTGGACCAGCCCCCTGCTGAAAAAGTTTGCTGACCCCTACTTTAGGCTCACAGGGGAAGCAGGAAGTGTCCATGTTAGGAGTCAAGCAGAGCACATACAGGACCCTGGACAGCTCCAATGTGTCCTGCTAAGATAGCCACCAAAAGGCAGTCTCTGCAGAGGGCTAGTCAACAGAAGCATTTATGTAGCTGACCAGATCTGGAGTGTAGAGGAGTTGACCAGCTGGTTAAAGGGTGCTCCCCTTACTTTGTAGTCTTTGATTTCTGCAAGACTTAGGAGACAGCAGTACTGCACCAGTGTCATAGGATAGTGGCAGGGGCTGTATTCTCTAGCCAGGAGAGTCCTGAATAAGCACTGGTGGTTCTTCCTGGAGGAAATAGCCTAAACTTCATCTTCAGAATCCTCTACTGCACAGGGCAAGGTCCTTGGGTGGTAGGTCATGGCAAAAGGCATGAATGCCCAGCTGTGGGTGGACAGTGTTCCACAGGACAGGGAAGGAAAGCTTTAACCCAGCTGCTCACTTATTCTTTCTTCATGATCTGTGGCATTTCATCTGTTATATTTTTGCAGATATTGTTTGGTCACTTTTTAATTATTGATTTGTAACTGATGGAGGTGATTTTGTTTGATTGTGTGCTGACATTTTATTATCTTGCACAATAATTGAAATATCTTAGGTGATATGGATTCTTGTTTTGTTTTTGTTATAGGGTGGCAGTGTGATTTTTGTCCTATATTTTGCCATTTCTATGGGTTTGTAAACCACCTTGAATACAGTAATGCAGAAAAGTGGTATTAAAGTGGGGGATGAAAGAGCCCTGGTCTGATAAGAGTCCCCATATGCCCACCCTATCACCCTAAGTTCTCCTTAGCAGATTCTCCTCCCTTTTTGCTTCACTTTTTGCTGCACAGGAGTTGTGCTGTTGCAAAGGGAGGAAACACCAACACAATTTCAAGGTATGGGAAAATATAAGGGCAGTAGTTTCCTTCATAACTGTAATGCTGGGGAGGGGACAGCTGTTATTTGACTTGGCCATTTCCTCTTATTATGGTCAGAAGAGGGAGCAGCTGTATTTTTACTATGGCTTCTTTTCCCCGGTTAAGGCATAAATTAAGAAAAGATGGGCTTGAATTACTCATATCAGCAATCAAGGGTCACCTGCTGGGTTAAAAAGCAGACTCCAGTGCAATCATAGAATAGGAGTAAGTGAAAACAAAATGCATCGTGAAGCAATGTTTGTAGCAGACCTAGGCCACATGGTCCCCTCCAGATGTCGTTGGACTACAGTGCCCATCATCATTGACAATACTGGCTGTGGCTTATGGCAGCTGAAGTCCAGTAGCTTCCCCTTTTTTAATAGTGTAATCAAGGAATTGAATGGAAAAACAAACCTGATGGACCAGACCAAAGGCCCATCTAGGCCAGCATACTGTTTCCCACAGTGGCCGATCACATACCTCTGGGAAGCTGTCAAGCAGGACATGAGCACAATAGCCCTCTCCTGCTGTTCTTCCCTGGATGTAGTATACAGCCATTGTCACTAACAGCCATTGATAGCCATTCAAGTTGCCAGCCTTAATCACATCTTGTGGCAATTAATTCCATGAGTTAACTATGCACTGTATGAAGAATTTCTGCCATGAATCTCCCAACTAAATGATCCAAGTTTCAAGTATTAAAAGAGGAAAATAAAACGTCACTCTGTCCATTTTTTCCAGACTATGAATCATTTTATACACTATTACATCCTCCTATATTTGCATTTAAAAGAAAGCTTTAATGAACCCAGTGTTATATTTCATCGATCATTTTGGTTGCCCTTTTCTGCACCTTGTCCAGCTCTACAATATTCTTTCTGAAATACACCAAGCTAGAATATGCTCTGGCAGAATAACAGATTTTTATAACTGGCTGGACTGGAAGGCTCGAAGGGTGTACAAAATCCATTGAAGTTGAAAAGTGTCCCCAGATTCATTGAAAAAAAATCTGGTAACCTTACATTATGACCACTAGTCAGAAAATGTCCATTTTAGATTTGTCTTAGAAAGGTGCTCAACAGATCTCATGGAAGTAACCCTTGCTGCTTCTAAGCATTCAAAATGGGGATCATGAATGTGTCAGGGAAATGAGGGCATATCAGCTGCAGATTCCACACCTTCCCTACATGCATTCATGTCCTCATGCAGTTATGATACTTGTGTGAATCCATCAGTGGAACCCACTGGAATCTCTTTATAAATGGAGTCCCTTTATAAATGTGATATTGAATGGGGTTTTTTGGGGGGAGCTGCCTCAATGGTGGCTCCTCATTTGTGGAATGCTCTCCCCAAAGAGGTACACCTGGCATCATCATTCGTTGCCTTTAGGCACCAGACAAAAACATTTTTAAGCCCCACTATTGGTCCTAATTTGGAGGGTACTTAGGTATGTTTAAGGCATGTGGGTGGCGCTGTGGGTTAAACCACAGAGCCTAGGGCTTGCGAATCAGGTCGGTGGTTCGAACCCCGTGACGGGGTGAGCTACCGTTGCTCGGTCCCTGCTCCTGCCAACCTAGCAGTTCGAAAGCATGTCAAAGTGCAAGTAGATAAATAGGTACCACTCCAGAGGGAAGGTAAACAGCGTTTCTGTGTGCTGTTCTGGTTCGCCAGAAGCAGCTTAATCATGCCACATGACCCAGAAGCTGTACGCAGGCTCCCTTGGCTAATAAAGCGAGATGAGTGCCGCAACCCCAGAGTCGTCCGTGACTGGACCTACCGATCAGGGGCCCCTTTACCTTTACTTAGGTATGTTTGCAGACTCTTCTTCTGCTCATCATTTTTAGTAGGATGGGTTCAATTGAATCAGCTCTTTTATACATATTTTGGATGAGCATTTTAAGTTCTTACTTTATTCTTGTTCTTATACATGGTTTTAAAATTTGTTTTCACATTGTAAGTTGGAGTCATTTTTAGAATAAGTGACAAATAAATATACTAAACAATAAATAAATAAATAGCTTTTTGCACTGAGGTAATTGTTTTCTTCTACTTTTCCTTAAAGAGGGCCTTTCTTTCCACAAATTTTTGTTAGCATTAAATCATAAAACAGAGCTTCATTCAACAATGTCAATCAAGATAAGCTTTTTTAAAAAAAAACTAATTTAATTTAAATCCTTTCAACATATTCCTTACTCTAGCACTAGGCATCCAGTGTTATGCTTATCGGACAACTATTTTCATTATTAAGACACTTAGAGGTAGATTACTCTTTGACTCTAAGATTATTGTACTGGCAGCAAGTTCAGAAGAGTGTGTGTGTGTGTGTGTGTGTGTGTGTGTGTGTGTGTAATATTCTCAATGTGTATTCTATCAGCTCTGGGATTTATGATGGACTCAGAAATGTCTGCTCTCATTCTTCATCAAAAATTATAATTTTAGGGGTCTTTTTTTTTCTTACAGAAACAAAGAATTGGTTTCTAGAAATACTTTTATCATGAATGAACTCCACGTAGCTGAAATTAGACTTGGCTTATCATTATTTTTCTCAGTCTCATCCAGCCACTATCAAAAAGATTCCTTTATCAATGAGTGTTAACTTTTTTCTCTCACCAAGAAAATGTAATCCTTATCTACAAGGACAGATAGGAAATAAGCACAAAAACTAATCATTTATTGGACAGCTGTTAAATTACCAATGTTGAATCCAAATAATTTCCATCTTTTGCATATTATATCAATTATCCTGCAGAACAATCCAATATCAATATCCACCAGAATTACCAGAATTGCTTGTAATTTCATATATCCACAAAAATTGGGTTTGGGTGATCTCACAAAATCCACACCTTGAAATAAATGTATGGCCAAGGACTACTTCGTTTTTAAATAAAATAAAATCATGCCATACTAGGGGGTGGGAGGAATCAGTATCCTGCAGTATATCTTCTTGCCACTTTCAGCTTGTGGGAAATCTTTTCTAGAACAGCAATTTGCTAGACTTTTGAATACCAGTAATCTAAGTTGTCTAAATCAAATGTCTTCCACATAATTTTGCCACAGTTGCTCTTGCCACCATTAATAGGTATGAAATGAGTTATTTGTTTTTTATACCTCTGTCCACATCTATATACAAGTATCCTCTCCAACACATGGGTCAATTGCCTGGTTGTATGAAACAGAGCTTCCTCAGGATAAGTTCCCAGCCATGGGCCACTTTTAGCAAAAGCTCCTTCATCTGAGCTGACAATGACTTGTAAAGAGCCTTAAGCCCATAACCCATTGAACAGTTCTTCTTCAAACAGGGCATTCCGGTTAAGTTTTCAACAAAGCCTTTGGTTGGAAGCAAAAGAGACATTTATTAACTTTTTGTATAACAGGGAGGTCATTGCCCCATTGACATCAATGGGAGGGAAAGCCACCCTGTTATCAGCAACCACTGCCATTATAACTGTGACAAAACATAGGATATGGTGTAACTCAGTGCCCCATCAAGTCACAGCACATCACCACCTTAATATAAACCCCACACAGCAAGACTGCAACTCAGAAAATAGTGTATAACATGGGGTTGTATCTCCCTGGTCAATTTTGTGCACACTTAAGAACTCAAAAGGGACAACTCTTGGGAAGTGAAGCTATTGAGGGGGAAGGGGATGTTATTGGTTTTTGTTTCTATTATGTGTTTCGTGTTTTTTTATCTTGTATTTTTATGTTGTGAACTGCCATGAGATCATTATCATAACAATATGGGGACAGAACATTTTGCACATAAAGGCAGAGGTTTGCACAAAGCAGCCTGTCTCCACAAGACTCTTAAGAACTTGAGAACATTGCTGACTCTTAAATGACTAGGACGAAGAAATTGAGGGAATGCCCATCCAATTTGCAGATGACACCAAACTGGGAGGGGTAGGTAATGCCGCAGAAGACAGAATCAGGATTCAAGATTACCGTAACAGAATGGAGAACTGGACCCAAATGAACAAAATGAAATTCAATAGGGACAAATGTAAGGTTCTACACTTAGACAGAGCGAACCAGTTGCACAAATATAAGATGGGGGGACACCTGGCTTGCCAGTAGTACATGTGAAAAGGATCTAGGAGTCTTAGTAGACCACAGGCTTAATATGAGTCAACAGTCTGATGCAGCAGTCAAAAAAACTAATTCTATTCTAGGCTGCATCAACGGAAATACAGTGTCCAGATCAAAGGAAGTAATAGTACCACTCTATTCTGCCTTGGTCAGACCACACCTGGAATATTGTGTCGAGTTTTGGGTGCTCCCATTTAAGGAGAATATTGAAAAGCTGGAATATGTGCAGAGGAGGGAGACCAAGATGATCAAAGGGTCTGGAAACCAAGCCTTATGATGAACAGTTGAGGGAGCTGGATATGTTTAGCCCGATATAGAGGAGACTGAGAGGAGATATGGAAGCCATCTTCAAGTATCTCAAGGGCTGTAACATGGAAGATGGAGCAAGTTTGTTTTCTCCTGTTCCAGAGGGTAGGACCCGAACCAATGGCTTCAAGTGAAGAAAGGAGATTCTGACTAAACATCAGGAAGAACTTTCAGACAGTAAGACCTGTTTGACAGTGTAACAGACTCCCTCAGAAAGTGGTGAACTCTTCTTCCTTGGGGGTTTTTAAGCACAGGTTGGATGGCCATTTGTAATTGATGCTGTAGTTGAGATTCCTGCATTGCAGGGGGTTGGACTGATGACCCTCAGGATCTCTTCCAACTCTACAATTCTATGATTTTATTATTCTTTCCCGTCCTTGAACCATAACAGGTAAGAGAATGGCACAATTAAAACACAATTAGACACAAACACCCAGTACTACACTCCAACAACTGGGGATGCCAAAATGCCCAAGTAAGCAAAGGAAGAGGATGGAGTTGTTGTGACTGTGTTGGTAGTGACAGGTGGTATCCAGATAGTCCTATGCATACTGCCCCATTGAAATGCCTCTGGCTACACAGATATCTCTCAACAACTGTCATGGATACTTTAGTTGAGATTCCTGCATTGTAGGGGGTTGGACTAGATGACTCTCGGGGTCCCTTCCAACTCTACAGTTCTATGACATTTCCTTTGCTGAATGTGTGGATTCAGTCTAGGAACTGTTTTCATTTCTGTGCAGAAGAAAAAAAGCTTGGTAATTTTCTCAGGGTATTTGATGAATCCAGAAGAATGTAGAAAAGCAAAATGCTAAACACAGACTTTTTGAACCCCTACCCATCCCAAGCCTCACTGCCAACAATAAACAGATCCCCAAAGCTTACTAAGAGCAGGGCATAATTAAAAGCAACTCAACACCAATTAATTAGTGCTGTTCTCTAAATAAATGGCTAAGAATGAAATATGGCTTCATAAAATAGTTCAGTGCTGAGTTGTTAGCAACTTGTCTTTGAAGAGTGAATGGAGCCACCCCAAGGGGCTATAGTCTATCTAATTCTCATCGATTAAACAAGACCTCCTCCAGGAAAACAGAACACTTCAAAAGCAGAAAACCTTATCTACAGACACATTCCAACCAATTTTTTAAAAGGCTTATTAGAAAGAAGAGCAATTGACTGTTTGAAAGCAAGGTGCATGTTCTCAAATTATTAAGTGAACACTTCCTCTTTGATTGTACTATCACAGGCAGAGATTGTACCAAGGGGGTACTTTAGTTTTTTGTTTAAGATTGGATATCTGAAATCCAGGACTCAGGAAATCTGCAAGGTTGAAATTGTGGGGAGGAGAAGTACAAAGTCTTTCCTCCAGTATCTCTTGCAGGGAAGCCCAAACATATGCTTACACTATTGGCTGTAAATGATGTAGGAGAAGAAAAAGAAAATAACATTTACAGTTTATTCAAGTATCCATCAGCCTTTCCAAGCATGCCTGGGTAAAACTAACTGACATAGTTTGGCAAATTTTAAAGGTTTGTCACCAGTTAAGTGTCCAAGGAAACATTTCCATTCATATAGGAGAGGTTAAAATGCTTTAAAAGATATTTACCAATGTGTTTAACCCTATGATGGAAAACAGAGTGAGGAAATAAAAATGTGTTTCAAATAGAACACATTATTTTATTTATTTGAAATACATTTAGGCCACCCTTCAGCCAACTATCGGGGTGGTTTATAATAAAATAATTTAAAAAACCAGAAATATTGATATAAAATCACAATAAAAATAAACACAAAGCATAACCTTAAAAATTCAGAAGAGCAGGAGGGGAAATCTTCATGAAACACACATTCCAGACTACAAAACCTGTGTAAATAAAAGTGTGTTTGCATGGCACTGAAAAGACAACACAGTTGGCCCTAGGCAAACTTCCCTGGATAAAGCATTCCCTAAGCAGAAAAGGCCCTCTTTCTGGTCATTGTCCACCTACCTTCAAATGCTAGAGGGATGCGGAGGAGAGCTTCAGATGATGAACACAGTGTTTGAGTATATTCATGTTGTAGAAGATGGTCCTTTAGGTTTCGAGGCTTAGGCCCTTTTTAACAGGTGACACTAAAACTGCAGGAAAGAAGAGGTGCAATTATTACAACCACTTACTAACTTGCATAGTCAGTTCAAAAATCTGATACAAGTACATTTAAAACCACATTTTGCTTCTTCACACTAACAGTGGGAGAGGCTGTGAAGTCCTTTGAAGGGTATCTGTAAAATCAGTCTTGGCTTTTTGCATTTTGTGCTCTGCCCTAGACTAACCCTCTAGCAAAACTAACCGCCAACTGTAAAATGATGTTAATGACATAGGGTTTGTATTTTTAAAATTGCTGATTAGCTGCAGCTCAATTCCCCAGGGTGAGTTCCAGCTGGGGCAGGGAGGTCAAAACTACTGTATCTTTGGTCACAATGTTGAAGAGGGGATTTTGGTAGATACACCTGGTCCCACAAGAGTGAAGAAATACACACTTATTACTGAAATTCTCTCTTGGATCAGAAGGTGGTCAGAATCTACTAGTGGCCCTCTGGGTGATTTACAGGAGACTGGCAAGGTTTCTGACTCCCAATTGGTTAACAATTGGAACAATATAATTTTCCCAATCTAAATTAGACGGCTGACATGGAAAGCTATCCAGAAGTGAACTTTTGTGTCAAAGAACTGTTAGCTCAGTTCAGTTCTGGTAATGAAAATATAGTCCGAGCCTCAGAATTTCATTCTATTGTTCATTCTGTCTGTCTTTTGCACCTGACTGGTTGTTAGATCTCTAGTCAAAAACAAAGGAGTAATGACAAGCCTAAAGTCTGCCCATCTCTGTTCTATATGTTGCTTATGAGAGTCCCATCCTCCTTTGCATGTGGTCCCCCAACTCTCAGTGAGACAAAACAAGTTGGCCATTCCGTTGACTAAGTTCCCCCAGTTCACTTTACTCACACAGTTCAGGGTGCTCCGATAATTATCAGCCACCCCTGCCTTTAAAGTTTCTCTGCAAGCAGCAATCAGAATTGCATGCAATCTCTGCATGAAGCTAATGAATTCATGACCAAGGCTACTCCTAGGCACGTTAACAATATCCTTTATCAGAGTATTACTGTCCAACTTTAATGCTGAGCACAGGCCCTTGGCCATGCCTGAACTAATAATGAAACCAACAAGCTAGGACAGCATTTCATGGTAAGTAATGCTGTCACACAAGGCTCTCCTTGTTAAACGTTTCCCTAAAAAAAACACAAAAAACCTTGACTGTTCCTTATTTCTAAAATAAAAAGGTACTTTTATATTTCTCTGCCACTAAGCCAAGTAAGCATTTTTTTTTTTGTTTTTTGACAGCTTGATGGGGCAGCTGCTGAATTGGAGTCTAGGTACTACAGTATACTGCTTTGACAGGGATTTAGGGAGGCCTGTGATATGGTGAATAGGCCTTATGTTATGACGGAGGGCCATCATGAGGATAGAATCTTGCTTTATATGAGAAAATGGAGATTCTCACCTTAGCAGATTGAGTGAACTGTGTCAATTACAGCATCAGTTCACAAGTAGAATACATGTGGTCTAAAGATCCATGGAATCTCACAATTTGAGTAGATAAGTAAAGTGTGGGGTTCTTTGGGGTTCAATTTTATCCCTCGTGCTGTTTAACATATACAGGGTGAGTCTTTTAAAAGAGGCCCCGTGGAACATGCGTACTCTGTATCCATGGGGGCTCTTCTAAGGACTCACCCTGTACATTAAACCACTGAGTGGGGTCATATGGAGTTTTTAGTACATTTTTAGCAATGCACTGATGACACACAGCTCTACTTCTCTTTTACATCTGCTGGTGTGGCAGTGAATGTGCTGAACCAGTGTCTTGCCTTAGTAATGGAGTGGAGGAGAGCCAATGAACTGAAACTCAATCCAGATAAGACTGAGGCCCTGTTAGTGGGTGGTTCCCTGCTCTTGGAAGGTTGCCGGCTCTTGATTAACTTACACTCCCTTTGAAGGAGCAGGTACACAGCTTGGGGGTACTTCTGGAACCCTTGCTGTCGCTTGAAGTTCAGGTGGCTTCCATTAGCCTTCATTTAGCTTTGAATGGTGGTCCAGCTCAACCACTTTCTGTTTTTTGTTTTTTTTTTAAATAATTTTTATTAACTGGCCAATCACATCAAATTAAATCACATCACATAAATTCCAAATTAAAAAGCCAAATTTTTAAATTTTGTTGGGGGAACCCATACTTCAAGATCCAAAGGGGGATTCAGATCATCTTCTTATTACTGCGTTAATGTCCAAATCAGTCCCAATCAGTCCAAAGAAAATTCATAATTCTATCCAGTCTTATCTTGGTGTTTCCACATCATATCTTGTTCATATAATTTCTATTTTTCCTTTACGATCTCTTCTGTTAGTCTCTTAAGCCGATAAGCAAAATAAGCTGTGTGGATTTCCCGTTCCTCCACTAAGTCCAGATGGTTTCCATATATCTCCTTCGTAGATAACATCGCTCTTCCCATCATAAATTTGGCATTTGTCGCTCTTAAGTCCCACCGAGACATATGTAAACAACTCTATTTCTCTCTTTCTCCTCCCAGACCCAAGAGCTCCAACAATGCCTCCCAAAATGGCGACGGCATTTTTAACTGCGTCATTCCAAAACTCTTAGCTTTCCAGCTTCATCTTGAAACATTGCTTTGGTTCGAAAGTTTATCTCCACACAGCCTTAAATCCACAGCTTAAGTCCTTAGTTCCTGACTAAATCACATCAGCTCAACCACTTTCTGAACAGGGATAGCCTAATTCCTGTCATCTATCCTCTGGTGAGAATCTGAAGGGGCAAAATAAACCAGAATTAAGGGTGCTGTGTTCAGACATAAAGCCAAGCCATAGTTAAAATATCCATGATTCATAAGCCAATAAAAACCATGACTCCAGATCATAACCTGTTGGCAGTGTTATGTGCAAACTTACCAGGCCAAACTATAGTCCTGGGTTCAGACACCAAGCTCCTCCATTTTTTATTTAACTGCTCATACAAAAGGAGAAGAAAAGTGGGAGCTTAATAAACTAAGCTTCAGTACAGTATGGCTTAATAAACTAAGCTTCGTAGCTTAGTGTAACATGTGAATGCAGCAGCATTCTATTGTTTGTCATAACTATTCTAAAAACTGAAATTGGGCAGGAAAAAGGGGGCTCCAATGCAGCATTAGTAACCACTTTTCAAACTCTACAGTTAATAATTAAAATGGTTCAATTAAATATCCATGATTAGCTTTGCTTGCAGCAAGCGTTCTGCTGTCCTACTTGTTTTGCTCCACTAATGTGATGAATGAAAAAGCTGCCCATTGTTTGTCAATATATATTTAATCTAGAAGACAAATGACTGTAGATAGGTTACTTCATAATACAGTTAGCAGAAATGTAGGACACTAAGACATCTCAAGAGATCGGCATTGCCTATCTTTTCACCCCTCACACCTCTATACTTCTGGCATCCCATCAGGTTTATGTGTTGTCTTGCTCTAGATAGAAAAGACATTTCTTTCTTTTTTTGTAGATGACTGACTCAGATAATCAAAGTTGAAAAACCAGGGGCGATGATACCACTGAGCTATCAGAACAAGCCTGGTTGTAAATTTAAACACCACTTTTATTCATTAATCTCCAACAGCTAAAGACAAACTAAAAGCAAAATTAACATGATTGCAATGGAAGCACTCTTGTACCCTGGGGCTATTTTGGGGCCTGCTGAGAGAGAGTGAGCTGATCAAAGAAAGAGACCGCATCAAGGCTAGTGTGATTAGTGTGGCTTCACTGTGTTAATGGTTAGTTTCTCGTTCCTAAACTGTTTTGAGAGCTCGCCAGTACCACAATTAATCTGGGCTTCAATTTGGAGTGAAATGGCGCGGATGGACTGTCCAGTCTAATGACAGTATTTCACTGGGGACTCAATGCAAGCAATCAGAGCCAGAATATAATTGGTGGGTGCTCTGGGGTTGTAATCATTTGGAGGGGGGCTCTCAGGCTACAATTCCTCCCGTTTTATGTTATATAAATGCAGAGATACAAAAGAGAATAACTTTGTATTTTACATATTATTAAGTAATTGTTTCCCAACCTATGCCTTAGGGAAGGGGCATGTTGAATAAAACAAAAGGATAGGGAACCAACATGGCTCCAATGGTAAAGGGCCACTGAACATTTTAAATGACTGTGACACTTACATATTTGCATTCATGCAAAGAATTCATAAAGTGTAAACAACAGATGGGCATCCTTACATACCTATGCATATGTGTCTGGGAGCCCCACATGAACAAAGATGTTTAAGGGCATATATACAATTGTCATTCTCTCTTTACATGTTTGCTTTAGGAAATGCCGGTGTACCTCCTGCAGCAAGCATGATTGCCATGTAAAGTGTGGAGCCATTCCAACGTGTTGGGTATTGAATGTAAATGTAAGGAAACCAGATTCAAATCCCCACTCAGCTATGAAGCCCAGTGGGTGGCCTTGGACAAATCACTGTCTGGGGCTAATGTACCTCACATAGAGCTGTTGTGGGGGTAAAACATGTCACTGTTTACTCCGCAGAGGAGTGGGATGCAACCATTACAATGTAGCAATTAAAAAGTGTGCTGCTTGGATTATACTGTATATCCATCTGCCTCTGCTGGAGGGATCAATTAACCTCCCTCCAACCCCACCACTTGCCCAAATACATGTGGCAAAAACTCATTCAGGGCATATATACAGAAGCCATAGCAAGAAGTACAGCTTACTTATTAATCAAACTTATACCCTGCCCTTCCTCCCAAATGAGCCCATGGTGAGGTCACTTTTATCTTGCAAGGTAAAAATTGTGTATGTCCTGCATGGCACATCCTGAGCCCCCTAATACAGCCTGCTATCCTCAGATGCACTGAAGGACTGTCCCATTCCTTGTCTTGAAGTGAGCTTCAGCGGCCAATCTGCTCAGCTTCTATATGGGAGGGCACCATCCTGGTCCTTCACCTCAGGCAACAAAATGTCTCAGGGCAGCCCTGTGCCCCCTCCATCCTATTTATATGACTTGGGACCATCTAGGGTGTTCTAACTCTTCTAATGCTTCCATCATAGGATCAAGTTGCATTTATGAGTAAATAAAACCATATATCACAAAGAAACCACAGTCTCTGCTGTCCGTCATTTCAAAGAAACCGAAAAGTGCCTGTGACCCCTGGAATCTCGCACCCACTCAGAGATTGGGGTGGCATGCAACAATACATTTTAAGGTTTGTGGCAGTCAAACCATGTTATCCTGTCTGCCAGCTACTGGTATAATTGACCCTCAACCAGAACCAAACACGGACCCGGAGAATCTCTAGACAAAGTATGTGAATATGGAGGAAAACTCCAGGTCTTCTGTGGAGTTAAGACATATAGCCACTGTACTAGCTACTCTCTTCCAGCCTAGCCTACCTTGCAGGATTGTTGTAAGGATAAAAATTGAAGGGGTGTGGGTGTGAACCATGCAGCAGACAAATACATACCAGTACTGTATATGGCAATATGGACTTAATTGACATTTGGAGAACAAAGAATCCCTTGGGTAGAGAGGGAACTTTCTTCTCTGAAGCCAAAATGACATGGACAAGAATTGACCAAATTTGGATAACTAGAGGACTGGCTCCTAAGACTCGAAAAGTGGAAATTTGCCCAAAAACTTGCTCCAACCATAATGCTGTGAAAATGGAGATGAAACTAACACCAACTGGTTCCTTCAGATGGAGGATGAATGACACCCTGTTTAGAGATGAAGAGGTTACTAAGAAGGCCCAAAAACCCTTGAGAGACTATTTTGAGATAAATATGAACACTACCACTGAAAAAAGAGTAGTCTGGGACGCAAGTAAAGCAGTTATGAGGGGGTTTCTAATTCAACAGAATGCAATAAAGAAGAGAACTCAAAATGAGAAAAAAGACAAAATTTTGGAAAAAATAAAAGAGGGTGAGAAGAAACTGAGAGCGAAACCAAAGTCACAAGAGATTCTGAGAGAAATAAAGTTATATCAAGTTCAATATATGAAGATGATGAATCAGGAAATAGAATGGAAAATTAAACAGATGAGACAAAGGACATTTGAATCGGCCAATAAATGTGGAAAACTGTTAGCTTGGCAAATGAAAAAAAGACAAAAACTTAACAACATTACCAACTTGGAAGTGGAAGGAAAGAACATTCAGAATCCAGTGGAAATTAGAAAATGTTTCCAGAGGTACTTTAAACAGTTATATACACAAGGGCCACAGAAAGAATTGGATATAGACCAATTCTTAAAAACAAATGGACTACAAAAAATCTCTCAAGAAAACAAGTTAATGTTGAACTATAAAATCACAGAACAGGAGGTAGAAGGTGCCATCCAGAATATGCAGTTGGGCAAATCTCCAGGGCCGGACAGCTTAACCTCAAAATACTATAGATCTCTGAAAGATTGGATAATTCAACCACTAATGGAGGTTTGTAATGAAATTTTGGAGGGGAAAAAAGCACCAGAGTCGTGGAAGGAAGCTTATATTACACTTATACTGAAAACTGAGTCTGAAAAGACACAACTTAAGAACTACCGCCCCATATCCCTGCTTAACGTGGATTACAAAATTTTTGCAGACATTTTGGCTAAAAGACTAAAAAAAGTATTAGAGGAGGAGATACATAAAGACCAAGCTGGCTTTCTCCCGGGTAGACACTTGTCTGACAACATGAGAAATATAATTAATATTTTGGAGAAACTGCAAGTGAATATTAACACTAAAGCAGTCTTAATATTTGTAGATGCGGAGAAAGCTTTTGACAATATTTCTTGGAGTTTTATGAAGAAAAATCTTCAGGGGATGGGGGTTGGTCAAGGTTTTGAGAACGGTATAGGTGCAATTTACTCAGAACAAAAGGCTAAACTAATTGTTAACAATGTGGTGACAGAGGAATTTAAGATAGAGAAAGGGACACGACAAGGCTGCCCAATTTCCCCATTGCTCTTTATTTCGGTTCTGGAGGTTTTGCTAAATATGATCAGAAGGGACCGTTTGATCAAAGGTATACAGGTCGGAGCCAAACAGTACAAATTGAAAGCTTTTGCA
This sequence comes from Podarcis filfolensis, assembly GCF_964270895.1. Taxonomy (NCBI): domain Eukaryota; kingdom Metazoa; phylum Chordata; class Lepidosauria; order Squamata; family Lacertidae; genus Podarcis; species Podarcis filfolensis. The sequence continues at coordinate 113,750,733 of NC_139606.1, forward strand.
GATGATTTAGTACTGACGTTACAGGAGCCAGAATCTAGTACTAAAAGAGTATTGGAATTGATTCAAGAATTTGGTCATGTGGCAGGATTTAAGCTGAACAAGTTAAAAACTAAGGTTCTTGAGAAAAACTTAACACCGATTGAGAAAGAGAGGTTTCAGAAGGAGACAGGTTTAACATTGGTTAAGAAAGTGAAATATCTGGGGGTTAACATGACTGCTAAGAACTTAAATTTATTTAAAGACAATTATGAGAAATGTTGGTCAGAAGTGAAAAAGGATCTAGAAATATGGTCAAATTTGAAGCTGTCCTTGTTAGGTCAAATTGCTGTTATAAAGATGAATGTATTGCCAAGAATGTTATTTCTGTTTCAATCATTGCAAATTTTGGACAAAATGGACTGTTTCAAGAAGTGGCAGAGAGATATTTCTAGATTTGTCTGGCAGGGCAAGAAGCCCAGAATAAAATTTAAAATATTAACTGATGTAAAGGAAAGAGGTGGATTCGCCCTGCCAGACCTTAAACTCTACTACGAATCAGCAGCATTCTGCTGGTTGAAAGAATGGCTGCTTCTTGAGAACACAGACATTTTGGATTTAGAAGGTTTTAATAACGTTTTTGGGTGGCATGCATATTTGTGGTATGACAAGGTTAAAGCACATAAAGCATTTAAAAACCATATTGTCAGGAAAGCATTGTTTAATGTCTGGATAAGATATAAGGACCTACTTGAAAATAAAACCCCAAGGTGGTTGTCACCAATGGAAGCAAAGGCCCAGAAAAAGCTCAATATGGAGGCCAAATGGCCAAAATATTGGGAAATTTTGGAACAAGAAGGAGATAAATTGAAATTGCAGAGTTTTGAGAAACTAAAAGATAAAGTGCGAGATTGGCTTCATTATTATCAAATAAGGGAGGCTTACAAGTTGGACAAAAAAATTGGCTTCCAGGTGGAAAAATCAAAATTGGAAACAGAACTGTTAGACCCCAAAACTAAGATACTTTCAAGAATGTATAACTTGCTGCTGAAATGGAACACTCAGGATGAAACGGTTAAATCTGCTATGATTAAATGGGCACAAGATGTTGGACATAACATTATGTTTGCTGACTGGGAACAGTTGTGGACCACAGGTATGAAATTTACGGCATGTAATGCCTTAAGAGAAAATATTATGAAAATGATATACAGGTGGTACATGACACCAGTCAAGCTTGCAAAAATCTACCATTTGCCCGATAATAAATGTTGGAAATGTAAAGACAATGAAGGTACATTGTTTCACCTTTGGTGGACGTGCCCAAGGATTAAGGCTTTCTGGGAGATGATATATAATGAAATGAAAAAGGTATTTAAATATACCTTCTTGAAGAAACCAGAGGCCTTTCTCCTGGGCATGGTCGGCCAATTGGTGTTAAAGAAGGATAGAACTTTTTTTATGTACGCCACAACAGCAGCAAGAATACTTATTGCAAGGTATTGGAAGACACAAGATTTACCCACTCTGGAAGAATGGCAGATGAAAGTGATGGACTATATGGAATTGGCGGAAATGACTGGCAGAATCCGAGACCAGGGAGAAGAGTCGGTGGAAGAAGACTGGAAGAAATTTAAGGACTATTTACAGAAACACTGCAAAATTAATGAATGTTAAAATGATGCTGGAATGAAATGAAGCGGTTTTAGTAACAAGGTTAAAAAGGAGTATGTAAATAATGATTTATTAAATAGATGAAATTATAAGGTTATAATATGTCAAGATAAAGGACTAAAATAAAAACAAAGAGGGAAAGGATTTGTTGAATTAACCATTCGAAATGGAATACAAAAAAGGGAGGTGTGAGGAGGTCAGGGAAATAAGTGAATGAAAAATAAGACATTGAAAGATGGACTCATTTTTTTACTGTCTTTTCTATTTTCTTTTTTTTTTTACTCTGTATTTTTTATTGTTTGTTTTCTTTCTTTATTATCTTATTATTTTTGTAAACTCTTTTTTGAAATTTGAATAAAATATCATTAAAAAAAAAAAGACAAATACATACCAGTATAACCTTATGGGACGTGGGTGGTGTTGTGGTCTAAACCACTGAGCCTCTGGGGATTGCCAGTCAGAAGGTTGGCAGTTCGAATCCCCGTGACAGGGTGAGCTCCCGTTGCTCTGTCCCAGCTTCTGCCAACCTAGCAGTTCGAAAGCACACCAGTGCAAGTAGATAAATAGGTACCGCTGCAGCAGGAAGGTAAACGGTGTTTCCCTGAGCTCTGGTTTCCGTCACAGTGTTACGTGTCAGTATATGGAAACATCACCGCTGCAGACAGCCAGATTGTTGACATCACATGATGTGCCTATCTGTGGGAAAGAAGAATTTCCCAGGACGTTCACAGGCTGGATAAGTCTTTGTGAAGAGTGTAACTTGAAACCTTCCGACTGCGCATGTTCAGGAAGTTTGTCAGACGTGCTAGAAGACCTGAACTGAAAGGACGTGTTTTTCTCTAGTGCTGTAATGTCAGAAATAAACATCATGTAAATAGATTTCTGACTTGTTTTCTTTCCCCTGCGGAAGCAGGAGGGAGGGGGTTGTGCATTTTACCCACGCCTATCAAAATCTCCCTGGTCTGTCTGGATATCAGCCAGAGGAGGTTACCGGTATGCAAGCTCCGAGGACAGTGAGAGGGGCCAGCCTCTATGGAGGGGGCTTGCAAACCAACCGCCAGAAGCGGTTTATTCATGCTGGCCACATGACCCGGAAAGATGTCTGTGGGCAAATGCTGACTCCCTCAACCTGAAAGCGAGATGAGCGCTGCAACCTCATAGTCACTTTTGACTGGACTAAACCGTCCAGGGGTCCTTTACCTTTTACCTTTATAACCTTATATTGTAAACCACCCTGTGATCCTCGAATGAGGGACAGTGAATAAATTAATAATAATAATAATAATAATAATAATAATAATAATCTTTGCACACATCTGAGAAAGCCAACTCTGACGCACAATGGCTTACGCCATAAAAATGTGTTTTGAGTCTTTGAAGATGCCTCTTTCTTGTTTTTTGTTGCAACAAACTAGTTCTTGCAAGTCTTTCTAGGTTGTTGTTTTTTTTTTTTTTTTGCAACAAACTAATAATGCAGCTGCCTCCTCTGGAAGTTGCATTTGCCCAGTGAGCTTAAAAAGGGAGTTGTTAGCCGTTTCCCCCAAAATGGCAAAATCATTTTGGTGTCCTTTTTAAGATTGTAAACCTGAGGCTTTCTTCTCTTCTTTTTTTCGTGATATGTAAGCTGCTCTGGGAGCCTTTTTTTTTTAGTGTGGGGTTTGAAAAATAGGAAAGAGTTTTAAATAAATACAAATGAAGCAAATCTGGCACAGGGTTTTTCTTGTATAAGATGGAAGCCAGTTGGTCGTACAGCACCATTTCTAAGCGCCAACTAAAACATTTATTTGTAATTTGCCTTATTTCTATCATGGCACACCGACCTTCCAAAGGATCCCAGTGCTGTTCTCAACAGCCATATTTAAACAGCAGCAAAACAGAGGAAGGTACGAAGGATTTAAGATGGTGATGATGTTAATAGTAAACGGACTGTAGGAACAGGGGCGATATTTCTGAGGGCTGGAACACATTTTCAAGCGTCCAATTTCTGTTTTCAACACCTGCTCTGTTAATTTTTTTAAAAAAAAATTCTCTCTTGCAATGATAAGCAACAGCAGCGCCAAAAAAAAAACCCCACACACGTCACCACAACTTTTCCTAATGGCCCAGCCTAAAAAAATCAATCGTTTCCCGGCTCTTCTTTGCTTAACAAAAGCGACAAAAACGGACTCCGTTTTCCATGGTGGCGTGAGGAGAATGTGGTTAGTTTCACACGCAGCGATTTTGTTACTTTAACCTTCTTTTATTGTTACCGGTATATGTATTTCTATTGTGCCCTCACGCAGCGCTTCGTGAGGGGAGAAGACGAGAAAGAGAAAAAGGCGGGAAAAGCCGTTATAGAGTCTCCCGCCGCCGCGCAAAGGCTCGTGGGAAAACACCCCCGCTTCCCGCGCTCGGGCCAGGGTCGCGAGAGCGGTGCGGGAGGGACGCTTTGGCGTAGAAGCGAGGCGGTTGTCATGCCACGTAGCGACGGCAGGGGGCGCGGCAGCGGCGGCGGCGGCTGCGCTCCTTATATAAGAGGGCGGAGGGAGTGGGCGTGGCTTGGCTGCAGGTGGCTGCGTCGCGCGCTGGAAGCAGGAGGTGCGCCCGGAGCTCGCGCTGGCGGTGGCTATGAAGGAGACTTGCGGGTAAGGGGTGGGCGTGGCCCTGCTGCTGCTGCTGCTACAGCTGCATTATTCATTCATTCATTCAATTCATTCATTGTCCAGGAACCAGCAGCTTCTCTAGGCGTGGGATGGGTTTTGGGGCGGGCGACTGCTTCTCGCTCTCCTCGCCCAGTTTGTTTTTAATAATAATAAATATTATTATTATTATTCTTTACCTGTTTGAAACTTGGCGTCCTTGGGAGAAATTGCTTTTACTGCACCCGTTTTTAGCTCTCTCTGGGCCGATGCCGCTTACAGAGAGAAAGAAGAGGAGCTGTAATTAGTTAATGGCAGCCAAACAGCCTCAGCTGCGTTTAGAAAAGACTGGAAGCACGTCTTGCTGCTGCTCGTAGTTCCGATGGCAGTTACGTGCTTTTGTGTTTTTGTTTTGTAAGCCGCCCTGTGTGACCCTCGGATAAAGGGCGGCGTGGATATTGAATAAATCGTAACAATAATGAATACTGTGGCATGTGCTTTTGCGTGCCTGAATTGGTATTGCCAGATGAAAAGTTGGCAAGAGGGTGTTGTGGGTGGGGTTTTTTTTGTTAATTATTACTACTATTATATATTAATTTGCACCCCGCCCTTTTCCCTGACTGGGCGCAAGGCGGCTTACAGGTAAAAACAAGAACTCCATATCCACTGTTCCCCCTAGGTTCTTCAGAGCAGACAAGATGAAGTATAACAACTCCAAAAAGCACATAGTTAAAACGCCTGAATTTCACACAGTGTTGTGTTTGTTGACCACCAGGCTAAAAGGGGTTAAGACAAATTCATGCCTCTGACTACCATTTACTGGGAATTGCAGGTGAGGAGAGCTTGCTGGATTTGGCCAAAGGCCCATCTATTCCAGCTCCCTATTCTCACAGTGGGAAGCCTGTTATGTACTGAAGTTCTCACCCTGGGCCAGCAGGGGGATACTGTAGATAGTTCAGGTCCACATATGCAAATAAGGGAACGAAAGTGACATTCAGTGATTGGATAGTTACAAAAAATGGTTACTGTTGCGTTCTAGTGGAGCTCTATATAAACAGGCTGACTGAACCCTTCAATTCAGTTCTGTTCTGGCCTGTGAATAAACAAGAGCTGTTTGAAGAATCGCTGTGTTGTCTGACATGTTCACCCACAACTTTACAAAGCCTATAACCCGAACATGAGCATAGCAGCAAGTCAGCTCTCCTAAGGTTTCCAGCAGCTCATATTCAAAGGCATACTGCCTTCCACAATGGTGGTGTTGGAAAATGGTACACAAAGGAGAAAGAGATTCTCACCCAGTCTGCTCCCGGATGTGCATATTTTGTATAGAAGGACCTTCAAAAAGGTGTGCCCCCAGCTGTTCTCAGAAGTGAAAAAGACAACCCCTATATTATCATGCCGTGTATTGCAAAATAAAAAAATTGCTCTGTTGGTGCTACACTCCTGGTCAACAGTTAGATGCCCTGGAGTGGAGAACCACTTTGACAATAGGATTTGTGGGGAAGAGGGAAGTTTTGCTAAGGTCCTGACTCACTCCTCTACAAATGCTCTATCCATTAAAAGTATTTTACTTGGCCGCTGAAGGACCAGTCAGCATGGGCGAAGCCAGGATTTATTAGGGGGGCGGGTGAGGCATTATGTTGGAGGGGTAGAACTGGGTTATCTGTGACGCAGTTGGTATGTTAAGTATTTTTATTTATTTGATTTGGGAGGCATCTGGACACCCAGGCTACGCCCATGCTAGACAGTATCGCTCAGAGTATTGGGCTTTGCCCCAAAGGTCTGGTAAAAGCTGCAATGCGCTCTATGTGGGGCTACCTTTGAAGGTGACCCGGAAACTACAACTAATCCAGAATGCAGCAGCTAGACTGGTGACGGAGCAGCCGCCGAGACCACATAACACCGGTCTTGAAAGACCTACATTGGCTCCCAGTACGTTTCCGAGCACAATTCAAAGTGTTGGTGTTGACCTTTAAAGCCCTAAATGGCCTTGGCCCTATATACCCGGACACTGAGGTCCAGCGCCAAGGGCCTTCTGGCGGTTCCCTCACTGTGAGAAGCCAAGTTACAGGGAACCAGGCAGAGGGCCTTCTTAGTAGTGGCACCCGCCCTGTGGAACACCCTCCCCCCAGATGTCAAAGAGAACAACAACTACCAGACTTTTCAAAGACATCTGAAGGCAGCCCTCTTTAGGGAATCTTTTAATGTGATCTGGATTACCCAAGCATGTTGGTAGTCCATGAAATCGGAAAGCAATATTGATAGAGCCTTCAGGATACAGTAGTACTGTTGTTTTTCTGCAAGTGTGGCTCTGGATTATGAATGCACATTGGTAGATTTTGGGCTGATACAGTGGTACCTCGGAAGTTGAACGGAATCCGTTCCGGAAGTCCGTTCAACTTCCAAAATGTTTGGAAACCAAGGCACTTCTTCCGATTGGCTGCGGGAAGCGTTGAACGTTCGGGTTCCAAAGAACGTTCACAAACCAGAACACTTCTGGATTTGTGGCGTTTGGGAACCAAAACGTTCAACTCGCAAGGAGTTCAGGATCCAAGGTACGACTGTATTTAGAATAAAGCTGCTTTTTATGTTAAACTGCTTACTTCTAATACAGGCACCCCCAAACTTGGCCCTCCAGATGTTTTGGGACTACAGTTCCCATCATCCCTGACCACTGGTCCTGTTAGCTAGGGATGATGGGAGTTGTACTCCCAAAACATCTGGAGGGCCAAGTTTAGGGGTGCCTGTTCTAATAGAAGTACACTTGCCGTGGTTGGTTATGGACCTGTTCTATGCCAAATCTTGTTTTGTTACATTCTGAATTTCTCTGCAGTCTTGTAACATTGATAGTAAAAGAAATAAAGAAATGAAACTTTAGCTAATGGTTTACATGGGTGAAATGGTATTTAGTACCATTTCCTTGCTGTAAGAAACTGTGCGACTTCCTTTTAAATCACATGATGTGTCAGGGAGTTGTAGACTTCCTAGAAGCCTGCATTGATACTGCTAGAAAGCTTTGACATTTACTAAAATAGAAAAGTGCATGTTAAGTTTGTTTTTCTGTGTGCAACATCACACTCACCGACGTTAATAATTTCTACTAAATACCTGCAGTTTAGTGCATGCGGTTTTTAAAAGTGTGTGTGTTTCTTTGTGAGACAACTTCTCTCCTTTATCATGTTTAATGTGACTTTTCCTGTATAGAAATTATTTGGAGAACCAGCCGCAAAGGCACTACGGGGTCACTGCTCCAATTAGCTTGGCTCCTCCGAGGGAAATAGATTACATCCACACACAGAAGCTGATTGAAGCCATGAAGCCTTTTGGTGTATTTGAAGATGAGGAAGAGCTTGGTCGCAGGTAAGAGTAAACAGGCACAGTGTAACAGCTAAAGCAGTAAACTTTTTACATACAGTGACAAATATATAATATGGTATCCAGGTTGTATGGGTTGTTAGGGGGAGGGGACGCGGGTGGCGCTGTGGGTTAAACCACAGAGCCTAGGTCTTGCCGATCAGAAGGTCGGCGGTTCAAATCCCCATGATGGGGTGAGCTCCCGTTGCTCGGTCCCTGCTCCTGCCAATCTAGCAGTTCGAAAGCACGTCAAAGTGCAAGTAAATAAATAGGTACCGCTCCAGTGGGAAGGTAAACGCCGTTTCCATGAGCTGCTCTGGTTCGCCAGAAGCGGCTTAGTCATGCTGGCCACATGACCCGGAAGCTGTACACCGGCTCCCTCGGCCAATAAAGCGAGATGAGCGCCGCAACCCCATAGTCGGTCACAACTGGACCTAATGGTCAGGGGTCCCTTTACCTTTTTAGTACCTCTGGTGGGGGACACGTCATGCTCCGTCTGGGGTAGTTTGTTCACCTTTGGTCCACACCCTGCACTCGGCTCTCGCCTGTGGCTTCTAGAAGCTGTCAACATGCAACGGCAGCCACACGCCAGGAACTGCTTCAACTGGCCGGCTAAACCAGGTGAGGGTAGCCGATGGGTCTCAAACCCTTGGAGTTAAGGACCTCCCTTCCATGTGAAGACAGGCTCCAGCAGATTGAGGAGACCAGACCAATAGTGGGTCAAGAAACCCATTTTTCAGCATGGACTGTAGAGGAAAGTGGGGGGCAGATGGGGCTGCTCAACCTGGGAAGGTCACCCATCAAGGAGAAGGAAAACTGATCCTAAAACTCTGCTGCATTGCGGGACATCTTCAGGAGAAGAAAGGGCTCAGGAGCAAACCCTACACAAAGTCAGAGTGGAGTCCCTAAGACGGTGCCTTGTACGCCTCCGTCCAGCAACTCCTGCAGCCAGTCTGGTGCCAAACGTATTGCTCTGCTTTCCTTTGGACCAGGGCCTTCTCAGTGATGGCTCCGACCTGATGGAATGTTCTGTCCCATGAGACTAGGGCCCTTCAGGGTTTAACCTCCTTCCACCGGGCCTGTAAGACAGCGCTATTCCACCTGGCATTTAATTTGAATCCAGCCTGATCTTTTATTTCTCTTCTCTTCCCTCTCCCTCCCCTTTTATGAAGATCAACCGCTCTGAGACCCCACAGCTAATTCTTTCCTGGCCTCCTCGCTGGCCCAAGTAGGACTAATTCAGCCAGCTAGCCCTGGTGACTATCTAATGCTTATTAGATGGATTTTCCCCAAATTGATTTCTGAATTTTGAATTTTATTGTTATTCATGTTTTTATACTGTATTTTATGTTTCTTTTACAATTAAGTGTTTTAAATTGTTGTTAGCCACCCTGAGCCTGGTTTTCTGAACCGGGAAGGGCGGGGTATAAATAAAAATTTATTATTATTATCAGCGAGGCTGGGGGAGTGGGTCTTGTTGTCTAGGCAGCCCAGGACCTCCAGACACAGTGCCCAGCCTTTGCGGCCTGGGGAGGTCATTTTGGTGCTTCTAGTGCAGTGGTTTGACTCCTGGAGGCGCACTCCATTGTCTCTCGAGAGATGCCTACTATATGATATCCACACCCCCACCCCCCAATAAGAGTGTGAGACAGTACATTAACACACAAATGATTTTTATCAATCCATACAAATTATCCACATTCCCAGAATGTCTTGGGGACAGCACAAAAGTTGTTTTTCCCGTCGCAGACAGTAGTTCCCAGAGAAGCATATAGTTTAGGCTGTGCTGTTCAAGATAACCATATCTGCAAAGATGCTTCGGAACGTTTGCCTTTAAGACCAGTTTCCTTCGTACATTGAACAAATGGCCACCGTATTGCATAATATTTGTTCAAATTACTAAGCTTATAGTAATTACCGGAAGGCTATCCGCGTTAATCTGCTGCAGCAAAAACAGTGAAAAGTGACCAAATTATTGCGTTGTAGAAGAAGAAGAAGAAAAAGAAAAAGAGTTTGGATTTGATATCCCGCCTTTCACTCCCCTTCAGGAGACTCAAAGCGGCTAACAATCTCCTTTCCCTTCCTCCCCCACAACAAACACTCTGTGAGGTGAGTGGGGCTGAGAGACTTCAGAGAAGTGTGACTGGCCCAAGGTCACCCAGCAGCTGCATGTGGAGGAGCGGAGACGCGAACCCGGTTCCCCAGATTAGGAGACTACCGCTCTTAACCACTACACCACACTGGCTCACTGTAGCTTTTGTCAATCTCGGCCCACTTCAACAGATGCCTAAACTGACAGGTGTCATAGGTGGGATCAGGAAAGGAGTGAATTGAGGGGATGAATGCAGGAAGAAGGAGGCAGTGACTGCTACCTGAAAGCAAAATAGTTACTGTGACCCATTAACAAGGCATTAACAGTGTTGTTTCCTGCCAGCCTAGCAGTTCGAAAGCACAAAGTGCAAGTAGATAAATAGGTACCGCTCCGGCGGGAAGGTAAATGGCGTTTCCATGCACTGCTCTGGTTTGCCAGAAACGGCTTAGTCATGCTGGCCACGTGACCCGGAAGCTGTACACCGGTTCCCTCGGCCAATAAAGCGAGATGAGCGCCGCAACCCCAGAGTCGGTCACGACTGGACCTAATGGTCAGAGGTCCCTTTACCTTTTTAACAGTGTTGTTGTTGTTTTTGACCCATTAACACTAACATTGAAGCTACCACAATTTCTGCTACTTCTTTTAAATCTTCCCTTTTTAACATTTTCCCCCCATTGCAGGATAGTTGTTCTCAGTAAGCTAAATAATTTGGTCAAAGAGTGGATTGTGGAGGTTGCAGAGAAGAAGGTAAGAAGTTTGTCAAAGACATAATTTTTTATATTGGCCTACTCCTTCTTGCAAAAGGGACGTGGATGGCGCTGTGGGTAAAACCTCAGCGCCTAGGACTTGCCGATCGTCAGGTCGGCGGTTCGAATCCCCGCGGCGGGGTGCACTCCCGTTGCCCGGTCCCAGCGCCTGCCAACCTAGCAGTTCGAAAGCACCCCCGGGTGCAAGTAGATAAATAGGGACCGCTTACTAGCGGGAAGGTAAACGGCGTTCCGTGTGCTGCGCTGGCTCGCCAGATGCAGCTTGTCACGCTGGCCACGTGACCCGGAAGTGTCTTCGGACAGCGCTGCCCCCGGCCTCTTAAGCGAGATGGGCGCGCAACCCCAGAGTCGGACATGACTGGCCCGTACGGGCAGGGGTACCTTTACCTTTACCTTTACTCCTTCTTGCCTTTTGTAGCTAGGATTCTGTAGTTCTTGCTTTAAGATTCTGGATCTTCAAAGGGCAAGCTATTAACACCTGCCATGATGCACACATCCTCAAGTATACAGCAAGTCCATTGCTGTGGGAGAGTCCTCTCTAACCTCTCCCCTTCTTCCCCCACACCTGCCCCACCAAGCCCTGGGTAGTACAGTGGTACCTCGGGTTAAGAACTTAATTCGTTCTGGAGGTCCGTTCTTACCTGAAACTGTTCTTAACCTGAGGTACCACTTTAGCTAATGGGGCCTCCCGCTGCTGCCACGCGATTTCTGTTCTCATCCTGAAGCAAAGTTCTTAACCCGAGGTACTACAGTGGTACCTCGGGTTACATATGCTTCAGGTTACATATGCTTCAAGTTACAGATGCTGCTAACCCAGATATAGTACCACGGGTTAAGAACTTTGCTTCAGGATGAGAACAGAAATCGTGCTCTGGCAGCGTGGGGGCAGCAGGAGGCCCCATTAGCTAAAGTGGTGCTTCAGGTTAAGAACAGTTTCAGGTTAAAAACGGACCTCCAGACCGAATTAAGTACTTAATCTGAGGTACCACTGTATTTCTGGGTTAGCGGAGTCTGTAACCTGAAGCGTCTGTAACCCGAGGTACTACTGTAGTCCACTAAATTCTTGCACTACTGCATTGGGATTCCCCCCCCTTCCTATCCTCCTGTGCGCACCCAGCACCCTAGGTTTTTCTGAAGAAGTATACTCAGAGTCGCAAGTGATTTCATGCTCTTTATTCAGCTCATAGTGGTGAGGAGGAATGAATGAAAGTCCCCTCAAAGCATCTGCTTTATATACATTATTTACACAATGGGCTGCACATGATTGGCTAATTCTGGTATTCTCCTGTAGGCCAATCAGGTTGTGGATTCACTTCTATCTGGAGCAGGATTGGGTGGTTCCTGCCAACCAATCATACTGCTGCATTGTTCTAGGACCAATCAGACTGCTGCATTCTGAATCCTATTGTTCTAGGACCAATCAGACTGCTGCCTTTTGGATCCTATTGTTCTAGGACCAATCAGACTGCTGCAGTTTGGATCCTATTCAACTCAGTACATAACACTGTCTCTATCTTTTTTGAGGGTGGGGGACAAAAGTCAGAGTGTATACTTCATTTCTGCTGATGTGCTTGAAGCAGTTCATGCCGTAAGATATTTTAATAGACCTGCTTTAAACGGACCAAAGAACAGGGAGAAAGGAGGAAACAGGCAGATTGAAAGTACAGTGGTACTTCTCGCTACGAACTTAATTCGTTCCAGAGGTCCATTCTTAACCTGAAACTGGTTTTGTTTTTTACAATTTAATTTATTTAACATAATTATTACAAAATATAAGCAAAATATTGCAAATACATACATACATATTTCAGATAAGCACACATGTATAAAAAAGAATAAAAGAAAAAAGGAAGAAAAGATGAAAGAAAAAGAAAAAATAAAGAGAAGAAGAAAAGTTGGAAGAATTTCTTCCAAATTTATTCTACAAATATCTCACTAATACAATTTCATTGATTGACTTCCATCGCTTACACTGCACTTCATATATACATTTTAAACAAGATTGTATCTGTTATTCTGTATTTTTCTCATACAATCTCACAAAAATATTCTAATCAGTAAGTTTTCTAAATCTTTCATAAATCTATTCTAAACACAACCAATACCTTACATTTAATCTTTGTCTACATAAACTGTACTGAACTAGAGGCTTGCTTTCGCTAATGGGCCCTCTTGTTGCCGCTGCGCTGCCAGCACACGATTTCCGTTCTTATCCTGGGGCAAAGTTCTCAACTCGAGGTAGCTCTTCCAGGTTAGCGGAGTTTCTAACCTGAAGCGTTTGTAACCTGAAGCATTTGTAACTCGAGGTAGCACTGTACCATGGCCATTGTGTAGGAGAATTCTGGGAGAGGAGGCTCCAGAGGTCAATTGGTCCTAGCCAGGCTGATGGACAGAAGAGTGTGAAGTGGGTCTGTTGCTGCTTGCTCAGGCAAAGCAAGGTTTTGTGGTCACCGATGGTCCTTGTATGGGGAGAGAGCACTAATACTGTCTCTTCCTCTCTCCGTCCCCTTGCCCCCTGGTTTGCCCACTGGCTCCAGCAATGAAGTTATTGCTCTCACAGCACAGAAGCTTGGGTGCTGTGCACTGTCCATGCAGGTGTGAGAATTCTGTTGTGCCTTTCTGTGTGCAACAAGCAAGCACACTTGATGCGGCAGCAGTCTTCTCGGGGAACCCAGCAGGGACATAGGAAGGGGGGCAGTCTGCCCCGGGTGCCATCATGGAGGGTGGTGACAAATTATCAAGGAACAATTAAGCGGGTGGCGCTGTGGGTTAAATCACAGAGCCTAGGACTTGCCGATCAGAAGGTCGGCGGTTCGAATCCCCGCAACGGGGTGAGCTCCCGTTGCTCGGTCCCTGCTCCTGCCAATCTAGCAGTTCGAAAGGACGTCAAAGTGCAAGTAGATAAATAGGAACCGCTCCGGCGGGAAGGTAAACGGCGTTTCCGTGCGCTGCTCTGGTTCGCCAGAAGCTGCTTAGTCATGCTGGCCACATGACCCGGAAGCTGTACACCGGCTCCCTCGGCCAATAAAGTGAGATGAGCGCCACAACCCCAGAGTCGGCCACGACTGGACCTAATGGTCAAGGGTCCCTTTACCTTTACCTAGGGCGGTTCATAAAAAACTTTTTTGAAAATGCCTGCTCCAAAGGTCTTGTCTTACTACACTAGGGATTATAGAGCTATATCTGAAATTTCATGCATATTCGTTGATATCTTGACCCTCCTCCACGAAAATAACTGTTTACTTGGCTGTTTTCATATTTCGTGAAGGCTGAAATTTCAGTTCAGTGGAGCCAAAACACAATCCATCCTGTAGATTTAAGTATCTGTCCACAGTCGCCTCCTTGTTATCAGAGGCCTGTAATCCACATTCCTTTGTAAGAAAATATGTAAGAAAACTATTTTTGCAGGCAAAAAAAATAATAATGGGGGGGGGTTGACAAGAAATTTTCTGCACCAGGTACCACCTGACCTTCCTACGCCTCTTGAACCCAGTAGCTTAGATTTTCAAGGTGTAAATGTTTCCAACTTTCCTGCAGAACCTCCCATCTTCAGTCTCATCACGTTGCGGTGGCAAGATTTTTACGTTTGGTTCCTATCGGCTTGGAGTCCACACAAAAGGTATGATTCTCGTAAGACTCCTCAACCTGGGAAGTAGTTAGCCTTAAAGCTGCTGAAAGCTGCTAATTTGAGGGCCTTTTCTTCTTGCAGGTGCTGATATAGATGCTCTCTGTGTTGCCCCTAGACATGTGGAAAGGTCAGACTTCTTCCAGTTGTTCTTTGAGAAGCTAAAGCTCAAAGATGGCATCAGGAACTTAAGAGTAAGTAAGTCTCTTGTCTTGCTTGGACGAGCCGGTGTGTGTAATATTTACTCGTGTGCATGCTGACTCCATTGAAAAGCGTTGTGGCCTTTTTAGACTTTACCGATTGGTGGGGTCTGCGTTGCTCCCGGACGGGAGGAAAGAAGTCAAATGACACCGAGGTTTGGTTCAGAGAAAGAGTTTATTCTGCTCTCTGGATAGCAGAAGGCACTTGCGTGGTCAGTTCACAGCAAGTCCGCAGAAAGAGAAATTTCACACGGTATATATATCCTCTAGGAACCCTCTCCCCCCTTCCCCAGGAATCCAGCCTCGTACGTTCATACACATAAGTTGACATCCACGAACATACACAGATGTTCCTGTACATAAGTTGACATCCATGACCATAAACAGATGTTCTTGTTCCTGTATTGTTATCTTGGGGTTAAGAGGGTCACCCAGCTATAGGAGTTTTCCATCTCTATCTCCGGCCGTGGGGACTGACAGACCCTGTCTTGCAGAGTCTGTGCGTCAGTGTGTCAGGATATTTACATCCTACAGGATAAGATAAGCCCCAGCTCTGCCGTCCCGTCTCCACTTCGGAACTGACAAGGCCATTCATTAAGCGTCACGTACTGATAAAGGAGAGGGCTTTGTTTATACAGCTGGGTTCTTGTTATACATTGGCTCAAGTGCTCAAGTTAATGGATTTTAGCTAATGGAGAAGGGCCCGTTTTTAGACTGACTGCACAGTCAGGTTTTAGATTTGGGAAACCCATTCCTTCAGCGTTGTGCTTGATGTGATTATTGGGTGGTATGAGGCCTCCTTGTAAGGAATTGGAACATTGGTCCATCTCTATGTCATACTGTTAATGCATCTCATTCCAAATGCGGTCACTTAGATTACGTAAAAGCTGTCTTAATCTCTCCTTACTACAGGCAGTAGAAGATGCATATGTACCAGTCATCAAGTTTGAATTTGATGGTATTGAGGTAAATAATAATAATCATTACTTCCTCTTTCCTTCGTAGAAACAAGTATTTACGGTGGTTTTGGGGGCAAAACTAGATGATCCATGAACCGATGTGATTGCATTTCATGAGTGCTTTAGTTGGTTAAATGGATTGCAACTGATGGGAGGATAGGTGGCAAGTTAAATAATTTAACATAGATGGGACTCACATTGGTCCAACGAGGATTAAGCATGTTCAGTGGAAGCATGAGGCTGACTTTAGAAGGTTGGGGGCGGGGAACCCGGAGGATGTAAAGACCCGGAGATGGAACAAAGCACTTTAATCATTAGTAAGGTAAAGGGACCCCTGACCATTAGGTCCAGTCGTGGCCGACTCTGGGGTTGCTTTATTGGCCGAGGGAGCCGGCGTACAGCTTCCGGGTCATGTGGCCAGCAGGACTAAGCCGCTTCTGGCGAACCAGAGCAGCGCACGGAAACGCCGTTTACCTTCCCACCGGAGTGGTACCTATTTATCTCCTTGCACTTTGACGTGCTTTCGAACTGCTAGGTTGGCAGGAGCAGGGGCCGAACAATGGGAGCTCACCCCATCGCGGGGATTCAAACCGCCGACCTTCTGGGACTTCCGGTCAGCGCCAGCAACGGTAATGGCGGATTTCCTCCGATCTCCGGAGGAAATCTGCTTCGTGGAGCTAGGGTTCTACCGCTACGGCGAAGCGGGGACCCGAAATATATCACAGGCGGGGAAGCCTGTGAACTGAAGGCTCGGCGGGCTCCATTTGCGTCCCCCCCCCCGCTGCAAAGGAGCCTTTTTAAAGGCTCCGGAACAGACCGGGGGTGAGCGGCGCGGAGCTGAGAGCTGTCTACCCGTCTCCGCGAAGTGAAGCCGCATGCCATGGTTGGAGAGCGCTGACTTCTTCCTTTGATCATTTGGACTAAAAGTAACAACCCGTGAGTAATACGGAAATTGGATATTAAAAACTTCTTTTTTGATTCGGCACGAGCGGGGAGGGCGCAAAGAGGAAGTCCGTCTCCCCCTTTTGTAAACATTTTAAAGCAAGGACAAGATAACTAAGGTTGAAAAGAACGTCTTCTTCGTGAGAAGTTAAAAGTAATTAATTTCACGTTTTGGCAGTATAAGTGAATGTGCTGGAGGATAAGAATTAACTTTGAGAGTGGAATTACTACCCCCCCCCCCAGGACCCGGGAGCGATCCGTGAGGGAGCCTGTTGAAGAGATATAGAAGACTTTGACAGCTGTCAAACTAGCTGTCAAAGCTGAGAGGAAAAAAAAGAGAGAGAACTTTGTTTCTATTGCCTTGGCTGGCTATATTTGTTACATTTAGGCAACAAATTGTCGAAAACAAAGGAAAATAAAGGATTTTTGGATTAGAACTGGAAGGAATACTAAGTAACCAGTACTCCCCTAGAGGGGGCTCTGGGACATTACAGAATGGCTGTAAGTGGAAAAATACAGATGGAACTGGAGAAAATCTTTCTTCGTCTGGGAAAATTTCAAGAACAAAGCATTGTTTTGGCTAGAAATGCTACAACATTGAATGAAAAAGCAAATAAACTTGCGGAAATTGGAAGGGACCTGACTCAAGCCTTTGTACCAGAACAAAAAGACTTTGCATCTGAGCTAAAAACTCTTGCAGCTGAACAAGAAAAGAAATTTGAGAAACTTGAAAAAGTGGGAGAAGATACACATGACAATTTAGAGGGAAAGGAAGGAGGAGCTATAATGCAGCAGAGGATTAAAGAGAGCCAAAGGCCTGCAAAGATGGATATAAAGGAAAAGACAAACTTGATCAAAGTGGAAGCAGGAGTTTTTGGGACTTTTGGACTTAAAAGAAGTAAAAAACAAAACTTGGATTACAATTCTAAATATGGAGGCCTGGCAGGAAGAAACATGGACCTTATTGGGACAGAGCTTCTCCGAGATTCGGTGCTTATCATAAAGGACTATCAAAAAAACCGGCAAAGGGGAGAGATTTAAGGGCCTCGGACGTGAGGTCACCAGGCTGACACCAGATGGATTGATGGACATCGGTTGGAGATTGAAACCGGGAAAGGCGGGGAGTGGGGTTTTGGGTATCCAAAGGCGGTACAAATATATTTGGTTTTTTTTTTTATGTAAATATTTGGTTTTGTTACTTAGATTAAAATGGGGAATTCGTGAAATGGAATTGGGGTTGACTTTAGAAAAAGGTATTAAGAATAAGTTTTGATGTATAAAGATAGAGGTTTATGTTAAAATTGGTTAAGTAAAAGGATTTAAATATAATAAGGTAAAATTTGGGGACAGGAACTTGTTGAATTAAAAATTGAATTGGAATACAAGAAGGGGAGATGTGGGGAAGTCAAGGAAATATGTGATTGAAAGTTATATGTCTGTTTTTTGTTCTTTTTTGTTTTTTGTTTTTCTTTAAACTTTTTGAAAATTTCAATAAATATTTTATAAAAAAACAAACAAACCGCCGACCTTCTGATCAGGAAATCCTAGGCTCTGTGGTTTAACCCACAGCGCCAAATTATACCTAATACAAAAGACTGATCTTTAACAACGGAATGGAGAAATAAAATATGGGAGTGTGCAGCTATGGCTAAATTAATTGATTTCATTTTAAAGATATCTAGAATAAGGGCAGAGACAGTGGTAAAAGAGGCAAAAATATATTGATTGGAGTAAAAAAATGAGGTTTCCCCCAAATAGAAACCTTGGATTTACAGTGCATTGATGGCTCAGTAGATGGGCTAAATGTTACTGATGATGTAACAGTCACTAAAACCCTCGCTTTGGGGTCAGTATAGAAAGCTGGGAACCAATTTATAAATTTATCTCCAAAATTATGGATTTCATTAGCTGAAATAGAGAAGGCCACTGCACATTGTCGAAGGCCTTCTCCACGTCAAGAAACAAAAGTATTAATCCATGTTTATTACTTACCACATAATTCATAATATCTATAATTTTACAAACACTGTCTCATTTTCCTTGCCCGTATAAGTCTTGTCTGATCTGGACTGTTAGTTTTGCTTATAACGCTGTTCAGACTTTATGCCAATATTCCAATGAAAATTTTAAAATCTGTGTTTAATAAGGATATTGGGCGATATGCAGTCACTGGTGATCGGTCCTTGCCTTCCTTTAGAATCACCACTATATTGGCTTCTTTCCAGGTCCCCAGAATATATTTTCCTATCATTTCATTCATTGTCTTTTTCAATGGATTCAAAAGTATCAGAGAACTTTTTTTATAAAACATCCATGTCAGCCCATCTGGGACTGGAGCCTTGTTTTCTTTCAACCCTTCCAATATCTCTTAATCTGTCTTAATTATTACCCATTTTCCATTAGATGGACTCGTTAATTTTGTTTTGGGTAAGAATTGTTCTATTTTATCTCTGTATGGCATTTTCGTTTTGTACAGGTTTGAATAGTAGCAAATTCTCCCACTGTTTCCTTATCAGATATCGTCCAACTTGAAAGGGCAAGTGTTGTAGTCTGGTAGAGCTGCTACCAAGCAAACAAATTCTGAAAAATACTATGAATTGAAAGTGGAGACAATAGAAGCACCTATCGCTGCTTATCTGTTTGCTTTATAACACGAAAAACCTTAATAACAACTACCGTATTTTTTGCTCTATAAGACTCACTTTTTCCCTCCTAAAAAGTAAGAGGGAATGTGTGTGCGTCTTATGGAGCGAATGCAGGCTGCGCAGCTATCCCAGAAGCCAGAACAGCAAGAGGGATCGCTGCGCAGCGATCCCTCTTGCTGTTCTGGCTTCTGAGATTCAGAATATTTTTTTTCTTGTTTTCCTCCTCCAAAAACTAGGTGCGTCTTGTGGTCTGGTGCGTCTTATAGAGCAAAAAATAATGCGGTATTTTTTTAAGTGCCTTTCACCAGCCTTACCACAGGAATCTGTGTTCTGGTAACCCCACAGTCTTCTTTGGCGATCCCTCGTAGCTGAGTAAGATTGTCTTCCATAGACACGGTTTTAACAATGAGTCCGTAAGTGACTGTGGAGGCCAATTCTGGATCCACACATCCTTCCATAGTGGGGACATTGGTTTCCGGGCGGGAGTTGATCACGGTGTGGATTTGCCTTCCTCCTAGCACATTTATCCCTTGCGTCCTGAGTTTGAGTGTCTTCAAAGCCCATGACACCTTTGGTAAAGGCTTTTCTCCAATTGGAGGGCTCGCAGGCCAGTGTTTCCCAGTTGTCAGTGTTTATACTACATTTTTTTAGATTTGCCTTGAAACAGTCTTTATACCTCTTTTGTTGACCACCAGCATTACGCTGGCTATGGGGCTCCATGTGGAACAATTCAGTTGTTAATCTATCAGCTTATTAGGACTACATAGCACTCACCCTGGGGGAATTGCATTGGTTTCCAATTCAACACTCTGGTTCCAAATCTTAAGATGCTTGTATGCTGTTTACCTATAAAGCCCTAAACAACCTGTGGCCTAAACACTTCAAGGAGCGCCTCACCAGGAAGGTCCCTTTTGATTGTTCTGCAGTTAAATTTGATCCCTTGTGGTAACCTGCTTTATTGTGTCCGCCTTGTCAACAGCGGGCGGCCTAAAAATATTACTGAATGAATAAAATAAAAAAAATAATTGGAGCAGTGTCTGTAGAATATGCTTGAAGGCATTTCTACTGCTCTAGCAGTTCTTGATGTTTGGTGGCAAGCTGTTAAAGAGGTCACTTGCTGAGAGGCTACTTTCATTTCTTG
The DNA here is from genome assembly GCF_964270895.1 of Podarcis filfolensis. Lineage (NCBI taxonomy): Eukaryota > Metazoa > Chordata > Lepidosauria > Squamata > Lacertidae > Podarcis > Podarcis filfolensis. The sequence continues at coordinate 113,770,726 of NC_139606.1, forward strand.
CCTCCATAGATCGATCTCGTCTTTGCAAGGCTGGCTGTGCCAATCTTGTCTGATAACCTGGATCTTCGGGACAACTCGCATCTGGGAAGCCTGGATATAAGGTGTATTCGGAGCTTAAATGGTAATGCGTACCTTTCCAGTTTTTCTTAACGGTGCCTGCTAAACACAGCTACTCAAGTAACTGGGTATTAAATGGCTGTGATCTGCCCTACTTGATAGGGGATTTTTGACTATGAGTAGCAGATTCATGTGGCACCCTATATTTTTTGTTCTGTCTTTTCCTCCAAGAAGTTCAGGGAAGGATGCGCAGGCTGTTTCGCTGCCCAGTAGGTATGGAATAGACAGACTTTCTCAGTGACACAGTGAAGCTTAATAGCTGTGATGCTTTGAACCTGCGAATGGTTGCAATTCCAAAAGCAGCCTGCCATGCAACAGTGTATGTTTGTAATGCCCTCGGCAGGCAGAAATAGCTGTGTGGTTCTTTGAATCCTGTCCGTAGCAGGGGCCTGAGAAGTCTAGTATTTCCACTTAGCTTTATCAGTTCAAGCCATGTTGTGTGGGAGGACTGGACAGGTAAAATTAGAAGCCTACTCTGCACCGTGTATGTTCAGTCTTACTGCCTCTCAGTAGCCTGGTGCCTTTGCCCGATTTAACGCAAAGGCTTAATGTTTGCCGGCAGGTTGCAGAGTCACTGATGAAATACTTCATTTAGTACCAGACAAGGAGAACTTCAGGCTGACGCTCAGAGCAATTAAACTGTGGGCAAAACGTAAGTACTTAATACATCAAATTTTGTGGTATCAGCCCCTAAGCTTAATAGTCCTTGAAATGGCTCTTTAGGCTAAGCCAAGTGAGCTTGTCGCCTCTGCACGTTGCCTTCAAAATCTGCATAATGGCGATTATGTCTCAAATCCTGAGGACGAGCTTGAATGCTGGTCTAATGGTGGCAGAGAAACACCTGAAAATGTGCTAGATGCTCCTGATGAATACTTAAAACCAGTTTGGAATTTAGTGGCCAGGGAAGGAATCTTGCTTCCTTCCTTCTCCCCTCATTCAAAGTCATATCAGAGCCTCAAGAATTGCAGGTGTTCAGGGGCTGTCACCTAAAAGCTGGAGCCTCCTAACTAAGCACCAAGGCAGGGGCCAGGTGTTTCTACTCCAACATGGCTTCTAGGTAACCTTGCTAGCTCCTAAATCTGGCCTAGGAATGTAGGCTTACCCTTTGAATCTTGGTTCCATGAAACTTCATCTTCATGTCTCCTGCTGACTTGGGAGATTTCCAAGTTATAAAAGGATCAGGCGGATTTGCGGAGGATGCACCTGTGTCAGGGGTGAGAAACTCACCTTCCACCTGTTGTTGAAGTCCCCATCATCCCCAGACCGCATGGCCAATGGTCAAAAATCATGGGAGTTGTAGTTCAAGGACATCTGGAGGATCACTGGTTTCCCTACCCCTGGTCTGTAAGAATGGTTTATTGGCAATGCTATAGAGTCATAGGATTGTAGAGTTGGAAGGGACCCCAAGGGTCATCTAGTCCAACCCGCTACAATGCCAGAATCTCAACTAAATTATCCATGACAGATGACCATCCAGTCTCTGCTTAAAAACCTCCATGGAGGGAGAGCCCACCACCTTCCAAAAGTTCCTCCTTAGTTGGAATCTCCTTTCTTGTAACTTGGACCCATTGTTTTGGGTCCTAGCTTCCAGAGCAGGTGAAAACAAGTTTGGTCCATGGGACAGTCCTTTAGATGAAACCGCTGTGGACTGAGGCAGTGAAGTCCTAGGAATATCAGATACTGTGACGCACCAGGGAGAGGCCAGTTGCAACCTTCATAAGCACTCGGAGGCACCGGGCCGGGCCGCTTTAAGACATGGGATGCTGAACTTGACGGCCCTTGGTCTGATCCATTTAGGTCTGCCTTATATGCCCATTTAGCAAATGGTGCATACAGGGCCAGATTTAGGTTTGATGAGGCCCTGAGCTACTGAAGGTAATGGGGCCCTTTATATGTCTAACTGTCCTTTGTCAACAACAAATTGTTGCTGTTTTTTGTGTTGAATATATGCTATATGGTAATTTATGGACCTAATAGGTATCTAAAGCCATTTGCACATGCAGAATGTAGGCACCCTATATATAGAAATGAGCAAACCAGTGATATTTTAGGGAGCAGGCTAGCAGGCGGGACCCATTACTTACATCATAGGAGCCTACACAACACAAAACACTGTTGCTGTATGTAGGTTTTATTTTATTTGTTTATTATCTTATATTTTGGAAATGTACATGCAGGTTTTTCCCCCCTTTAAATGTTTTGGGGCCCCCCAAGAGAGTGGGGCCCTAATCTATAGCTTGTTTAGCTTATACGTAAATCCGGCACTGGGTGCATAGAGGGATTGGGATCGTTGCAAGAGTACAAGCTCTTGTGCTAGCCTTCGCTTTGGTGAAGTGACAGCAATTGCTGGAGGGAGTGAGGCTGACCACCATCTCGCATCAATATCAAGCAAGTAACCTGTAAGTGAAGCTATATGTACCATTGTAGGCCTTTAAAAAAGAAAAAGAAGGTTCACAAGTGGAAGACAGCCCCAGTCAGTATGTGGGTTTGACAGCCCACAATGTGCATCTGTTGTAAGTGCATTCTTAGAAAGAGCTGAAGCTTGGATCCTCTTGAGGTCACCAGCTACCTATCACCAGGTGACAAATGCACTCTTTTCAGCTGTCTTAATGGTAATTATTATTATTATTATTATTATTATTATTATTATTATTATTTATACCCCGCCCATCTGGCGGGGTTTCCCCAGCAACTCTGTGCGAATTCCAACAAAAGATTAAAAATACATTAAAACATTGGTCATTAAAAACTTCCCTAAACAGGGCTGCCTTCAGATGTCTTCTAAACATCAGAAAGTTGTTTATTGCCTTGACATCTGGTGGGAGAGCGTTCCACAGGGCGGGGGCCACTACTGAGAAGGCCCTCTGCCTGGTTCCCTGTAACCTCACTTCTCACAACCTCAGTGTCCAGGCAGAACGATGGGGGTGGAGACGCTCCTTCAGGTATACAGGACCGAGGCCGTTTAGGGCTTTCAGGGTCAGCACCGACACTTTGAATTGTGCTCGGAAACGTACTGGGAGCCAATGTAGGTCTTAAAAGCCCAAACAACATGAAAATTGGGTAGAGTGTAACAATATGATCAGAACAAAAAAAAATTTTTCCTTCCAGTAGCACCTTAAAGACCAACTAAGTTAGTTCTTGGTATGAGCTTTCGTGTGCATGCACACTTCTTCAGATACACTGAAAGAGAAGTTGCCAGATCCTTCTATATAGTGAGAAGGTGGGGAGGGGTATTACTCAGAAGGGTGGTGGGAATGGGTGATTGGCAGATAGCTGTGATGAGCCTGTTGACGACTCTTAACGACTGCAATAGGTCTTACAGGAAAAAGCAAGGGGTGAGAAGGTGAAAAATGGCTTTGTCATGTATAATGAGATAAGAATCCAATGTCTTTGTTCAGACCAGGTCTCTCCATGGTTTTAAGTTTGGTAATGAGTTGCAATTCAGCAGCTTCTCTTTCCAGTCTATTTCTGAAATTCCTTTGTAGTAATACAGCTACTTTGAGATCTTGTATAGAATGTCCTGGGAGATTGAAGTGTTCTCCTACTGGTTTCTCTGTGATCAGAGTTCACAGAAATTACCGCATAGTTAGTAGAACATGGCTTCGGTACAGTTGTACCATAAAATCCCCTGTTGTAAAATGCATGTTGTTTTCAGCGAGTTCTTTGCATGCATTTCACTCCTTTAAGTTGCCCGCTCCTCTTCTTCGTTGTTGGGGAATCCTGAACCATGCCAAAGCTGCTGCTGCTGCTGCTGCTATTGCTGCTCCCAAGCTGGCCTGTCAAATGCTAGTCATTTGCTCCCCTTTTAGGGATGTGCAGATCAGCAGTGTGGAGTCACCTTGCAGATCTGCCTCTGACTTGCATGCAGCTGTTGGCGTGTACATCATTAGACCATTGCTGGGCAGGTTGCTGAGACCTCTTGAGTATAGAGCAGTATATAAATTCAGCAAATAATGATAATAATAAGAAGAAGAAGAAGAAGTAGAAGGGATTAACATAAAGGTAAAGGTACGCCTAGGGACGCGGGTGGCGCTGTGGGTTAAACCACAGAGCCTAGGACTTGCTGATCAGAAGGTCAGCGGTTTGAATCCCCATGACAGGGTGAGCTCCCATTGCTCGGTCCCTGCTCCTCCCAACCTAGCAGTTCGAAAGCATGTCAAAGTGCAAGGAGATAAATAGGTACCACTCCGGTGGGAAGGTAAACGGCGTTTCCGTGTGCTGCTCTGGTTTGCCAGAAGCGGCTTAGCCATGCTGGCCACATGACCCAGAAGCTATATGCCGGCTCCCTCAGCCAATAAAGCGAGATGAGCGCCGCAACCCCAGAGTTGGTCACAACTGGACCTAATGGTCAGGGGTCCCTTTACCTTTTAAAGGTACGCCTGACCATTAGGTCCAGTCGCGGACGACTCTGGGCTGGCAGTGCTCATCTCGCTCTAAAGGCCGAGGAGCTGGCGTTTGTCCACAGACAGTGTTTCCGGGTCATGTGGCCAGCATGACTAAGCCACTTCTGGCAAACCAGAGCAGCGCACAGAAACGCCGTTTATCTTCCCGCCGAAGCAGTACCTATTTATCTACTTGCACTTTGATGTGCTTTTGAACTGCTAGGTTGGCAGGAGCAGGGACCAAGCAACGGGAGCTCACCCCGTCGTGGGGATTCAAACCGCGACCTTTCGATCGGCAAGCCCAAGCACCACAGTGGTTTAACCCACAGCACCACCCGCGTCCCATAACGTAGATGTATCATGCTTAAATTTTGATGGAAGGGCAATAGGCACCACAAGGGGGAGCTGTTTCAAAAGCAAAGCATGCATTTGAATCCAAATCGGAACTAAAATTAAATACGCATTGCTGTGATTGCTTTTTCTAAAGCTCCTAGCCCCCCTTTTTTTGGGGGGGGGAGATTATATAGTTGCTCTGCTGCGTATTTAAGCACTAGTTTTGCCCTCTGCTAACCTGAAACTATCTGAAACGCTTGGGAAATCTGAAGTGACAAATGTCTGCCTTTTAGGGCGTGGGATTTATTCAAATATGCTGGGATTTCTTGGTGGTGTTTCTTGGGCCATGTTGGTGGCGAGGACGTGTCAGCTGTATCCAAATGCATTGGCCTCGACGCTGGTTCATAAATTCTTCCTGGTTTTCTCCAGGTGGTAAGTATCTGGCCAGCCGTCACAATTCACAGATCGTATATGAACTAGATTATAACTAGGAAGAACACAGATCAGATCTGGGGCTGGCAGGATGTTGCCACTCAGTTACCACTGGCAAGTAAAGTACAGTGGTACCTCGGGTTAAGTACTTAATTCATTCCGGAGGTCCGTTCTTAACCTGAAACTGTTCTTAACCTGAAGCACCACTTTAGCTAATGGGGCCTCCTGCTGCTGCCGCGCCGCCGGAGTACGATTTCTGTTCTCATCCTGAAGCAAAGTTCTTAACCTGAAGCACTATTTCTGGGTTAGCAGAGTCTGTAACCTGAAGCGTATGTACCGTATTTTTCGCTCTATAAGACGCACCAGACCATAAGACGCATCTAGTTTTTGGAGGAGGAAAACAAGAAAAAAAATATTCTGAATCCCAGAAGCCAGAACAGCAAGAGGGATCGCTGCACAGCAATCCCTCTTGCTGTTTTTGCTTCTGGGATAGCTGTGCAGCCTGCCTTTGCTCCATAAGACGCACACACATTCCCCCTTACTTTTTAGGAGGGAAAAAGTGAGTCTTGTAGAGCAAAAAATACGGTAACTTGAGGTACCACTGTAACCATGAAATTGTGTGTTTCGGAATGGGATGCCCTTGGAATCCACCCCACAGACTTTTAAGTAACTTGCGTTCAGTAAATGCACCTTTCTGCTGCCATCAAAATGTTTTCCTGGCCAGGAACGCCCTCTGAGTGTCTCCCCTGCTGTTTTGTTTAGAAGTGTGCTTTCAGATTCCGAGTTGTTGATATTGTGCATTGTCTTGTATGTCTTCAGGCACGCAAACAGCATAAATAAAGTGTACTCCTGAGAGTGCTATGTGAATGCCTCCCTAAAATTAACTCCCAGTTGGCCTTTCCCTTACCCTAGAACAGTGATGGCCAAACTTGGCCTTCCATCTGTTTTGGAACTACAACTCCCATCATCCCTAGCTAATAGGACCAGTGGTCAGGGATGATGGGAATTGTAGTCCCAAAACAGTTTGAGGGCCACGTTTGGCCATCACTGCCCCAGTAGGACAAGGGTGGCTTTTTATTGCCACAAAATTTATCTGTTGCTTCCTATATAAAGTGTCTTGAAGTAAAACAATGGTCACTTGCAATAGGATAAATTTTAAAAACCCTCACCTGATAAGAGCAAGAAATAGTTTTAAACGTCATCGGCCCCGTATTGTGGAATACTCTGCCAATAAAGATTTAGCAGGCACATTTTGCTTTTAACTTTTAAAACACCTGCTAGAAAGTTTCCTATTGCAGGCGATTAAAACTACATATTTCCACAATGGTTAATTGATGTCTGTTTTCAACTTTTAAATGATTTTACTGTATGGTTTTCTGGTTTTTGTTAATATTTAATATTACCCCTTCATTAATATTTTTTAAATGAAATGGTGGTCTGTACATATTTTTTATAAATAAGACTATTCCTATGCCGCCGTACTAAAAGACTTCAACACTACAGCAGGCTGCCTGAGAAAACAAGAATATGTTCACCTGGTTGCCTAAATGTCGACAGATAAAAGAGAGTGCTTCTTCTCGCAACATATACTGTATTTTTCGCCCTATAGGGCGCACCAGCCCATAGGGCGCACCTAGTTTTTTGGGGGGGAATAAAGAAAAAAAAATATTCCCCCCCCCAGCCCCCAGAACAGGCTGCTATCCGCAAGCCTTGGGAGCCCGGTGGAACTCCCGCCAGGCTCCCAAGGCTTGCGGATAGCTTCCTGAAGCCTGGAGAGCGAGAGGTGTCGGTGCGCACCGACCCCTCTCTCTCTCCAGGCTTCAGCGAAAGCCTGCATTCGCCCCATAGGACGCACACACATTTCCCCTTCATTTTTGGAGGGGGAAAAGTGCGTCCTATAGGGCGAAAAATACGGTAGTTAAAACTATGGAATTTGCTCCCAGGGGAGGTCTTGATAGCCACCAACATGGCTTGCTTTAAAAGTGGATTTGAGAAATTCACAGAGGACAAGGCTATCACTGGGTACCACTTGCCATGATAGCTATTTTCCATCTCCACTGACGGAGGAATCCTGCTTCTGAAAACCAGTTTTGGGGAATTGCAGGTGGGACAAAGTACTACTGCAGTCCTGTTCCGCTTGCAGGATTCCCACAAGCATCTGGTTGGCCACTGTGAGACGAGGGTGCTAGACTGGATGAGCCATTGGCCTGATTCAGCAGGCTTGTCTTACGATAATGATAGCACCAGGCACACCCACCCTTCAGAGAGTCTTTCCCAGCCAGGGAGCCACCACTGAAAAGGCCCTTTGTGTTGCTGCCCTTTGTACCTCCCTTGGAAGGAACATGCAACAGCGGCCTGAGGAGCAATTGGGAGCAGGTCTTATGGCTGTACAGTCATACCTCATGTTACGTTTGCTTCAGGTTGCGCATTTTCACTTTGCGTTCCACGGCGATCCGGAAGTACCGGAAAGGGTTACTTCCGGGTTTTGCCACTTGTGCATGCGCGGACGTGGAAAACAATGTCACGCACATGCGCAGAAGTGGCAAATTGTGACCCGCGCGTGCACAGACGCGGGTTGCATTCTTTTCAGGTTGTGAACAGGCCTCCGGAACGGATCCCATTCGCAACCAGAGGTACCACTGTACTCAACACGAACCATTTCGTCTTCCCTGCCCTCCACCCCACCCACCCCCAGCCAACTTTACAGGGAAATGTGAATGCTTGAATTAAAAGGTGCTCACAGTTCTTTAGACTTCATTCGAACAGTATGACCCTTGGCCTAATTGGTGTTCCCATGTTGTAAATAATACCACTCTTACAAATGTATTTGCACTTTATACTTAAGATTTTCTGCATGTAATAAACAGACAAGCAAATTGTGCCCCACCCATCTGACTGGGTTGCCTCAGCCACCTCTGGGCAGCTTCCAACGAATACAAAAGCGCAGTACAATGGTACCTCGGGTTAAGAACTTAATTTGTTCTGGAGGTCCGTTCTTAACCTGAAACTGTTCTTAACCTGAAGCACCACTTTAGCTAATGGGGCCTGCTGCTGCTGCTGCGCCCCATGATTTCTGTGATTTCTGTTCTCATCCTGAAGCAAATTTCTTAACCCGGGGTACTGTTTCTGGTTTAGCGGAGTCTGTAACCTGAAGCGTCTGTAACCCGAGGTACCACTGTACAGGCATTACCTGAGGATGTCTGCACCGATATGGATAGCTGACATGCAGCTTTCTAGACGGCGGTATGCACTTGGTTTCGCTCATCTGCTCTCTTTTCAGGGAATGGCCCAATCCAGTCTTGTTGAAAGAGCCCGAAGAGAGCAACCTCAACTTGCCGGCCTGGGACCCCAGGGTTCGTAGAGCACATTGCCTTGAAAACCATCCTGTATCCCCCGGCGTCAGTGGTAGCAGCCTTGTGAGAGTGTTGCTGCTCTTTTAGTCCGGGGGGGGGGGAGGAGAACTGACCCATACTGAGCCCTCTTGATTCTCCAGGACACCAGCAGCAGCTTTGACAAGCCTGCCACCTGACAAAGGTGTCCTTACTGAGAGGCATTGCATTCTATGGGACAACATAAATCTCTCCTTTGGTAATCCTCACAGAACTCTAGCCCAATGGTTGCCATTAATTTGATTTTGAATTGATTTTAGAATGAATTGATTTTAGAATGCTGTATTACTTTTACTGTTGTTAGCCGCTCTGAGCCCAGCTTCAGCTGGGGAGGGCGGCATATACCGTATTTTTCGCTCTATAAGACGCACCAGACCACAAGACGCACCTAGTTTTTGGAGGAGGAAAACAAGAAAAAAAATATTCTGAATCTCAGAAGCCAGAACAGCAAGAGGGATCGCTGCACAGTGAAAGCAGCAATCCCTCTTGCTGTTCTGGCTTCTGGGATGGCTGCGCAGCCTGCATTTGCTCCATCGGATGCACACAATTTCCCCTTACTTTTTAGGAGGGAAAATGTGAGTCTTGTAGAGCAAAAAATACGGTAAATGAAATATTATTATTATTATTATTATTATCATCATCATCATCATCATCTGCTTCACCCAGAGGCACAGTTGCTGGGGTTGGGGGAGAGACATTCCCTTGCCCCTACGAAACAGGAAGCAGGGTGGAGTGGAATGCAAAGTTCAGGAATAATATGCCCTGCTTGGTTATAAATTCTGAGGCTATACACCTGCCTACCTTTTATAGGGTATCCAGCTAAACAGTTCCACTAGTGCAGTGTTTTTAAGCAGCACAACAGAAATTGTCCTCCAAAATTGTTCCAGAGGGTTGGGGGAACCTGGAAATGGATTTGGGGGGCATGTGGGGAGAAGAGAAGATGGGGCAGTTCCATTGTGCCGCTTAAACCGTTTTTAACATTGTGTAATACTGTATTTTCATATTAATGTGTCTTCATTGTTGTGACCTGCCCTGGGACCTTAGGATGAAGTGCACATAATAAATGTTTGTAGTAGTAATAAGAATAATAAACCAATAGACATGAAACGTTGAGTTGGAGGCCGTCTGTATTGTGTTATCAACTAACTAATTAAGTCATTGAATCTGTATACTGACCTTCATCCGAAGATCACAGGGCGGTTCACAGCGTAAAAATACAAAATGAGAATCCAAAATACACAATATAAACTGCAACTTGTAGTAGCAAATTCTATAGTTTAACTCTGATGGCATAACAGGGAATCAGATACACACACCAGAGATTAGGCTTTCAGTGACTACTAGTCATTATGGCTGTGAAAAAACACTGGTATGCTTCTGAATGCCTGTTGCTTGAGATCATGACTGGGGAGAGCGCTGTTGCCCTTGTGTCCTGCTTAGAGGCTTCGCATGGGCCTCTGTTCAGCCATTGTAAGAACAAGATGCTGGACTAGATGGGGCCTTGGTCTGACCCAGCAGGGCTCTTACGTTCTTATAATCCTTCACCTGCCACAGGTAAATCCATCAGACAGGTATCACCTGATGCCCATCATCACCCCAGCGTATCCACAACAGAACTCCACGTATAATGTGTCGACTTCAACCAGAGCGGTAATGGTAGAAGAATTCAAATACGGTAAGACACCTTGATATATATTCCCAAATGGTGGGGTATAAACACTTTTGAGCTAGCAGTGTGTGGTTCTCCCAGAGACCGTAGATGCAGGCTGATGAGGGTCAACCTCCCTCGGGAAGTGGTGGACTCTCCTTCCTTTGAGGTAAAGGTTGAGTGGCCATTTTGGAGAACTTTATTGGCAGCTTCCATTTGGAGCCCACACGTTTCCCTGCGTGTCTCTGCTCCCTCCGGGCCTCCAGCTGCAGTTAGCAGAGCTTAGCACAGCGACAGAAGCAGCCTTGTGTGCTCAATAAATCAGGCAGACGCTCGGTGTCTTCCTTATCTTACAAAGAGCTTTAATCTCGTATAAATCAACAGATCGTAAATCCCGGTGACACGCAACTCATGTCGACCCTCTCCGTGAGCGGCTAGACTCACACTGTGTGTGTCTCTCTCTCTCTCAGAGATACTGAACACTCCCAGTGTTCTAAACACGCCTCCAAGAATGTGAGGCGTCACTCAGAACTTCTTAACCCTGTAAGTTCTGACTCTCTCAATAGCCATCTGCCATGGATGCTTTTGCTAAGGTTCCTGCATTGCAGAGGGTTGGACTAGATGACCCTCGGGGCCCTCCCAGTGCTACAATTCTATGATTCTATGATAGTGGAAACAGAAGGAGAAGTTGGAAGTGGGAAGGGCACTGTCTAGATGAGGATACTGATGGCAAAAGAGATGTATCTGGTTCTTGATTGCATGAGACTTGATATAATAATAATAATAATTTATTATTTATAACCCGCCCATCTGGCTGAGTTTCCCCAGCCACTCTGGGTGGCTCCCAATTGAGTGTTAAAAACAATACAGCATTAAATATTAAAAACTTCCCTAAACAGGGCTGCCTTCAGATGTCTTTTAAAGATGAGATAGCTGCTTATTTCCTTGACATCTGGTGGGAGGGCGTTCCACAGGACAGGCACCACTACCGAGAAGGCCCTCTGTCTGGTTCCCTGTAACCTCAATTCCAGCAATGAGGGAACCGCCAGAAGGCCCTCGGCACTGGACTTCAGTGTCCAGGCTGCACGATGGGGGTGGAGACGCTCCTTCAGGTATACAGGACCGAGGCCATTTAGGGCTTTAAAGGTCAACACCAACACTTTGAATTGTGCTCGGAAACGTACTGGGAGCCAATGTAGGTCTTTCAAGACCAGTGTTATGTGGTCTCGGTGGCTGCCCCCAGTCACCAGTCTAGCTGCCTCATTCTGGATTAGTTGTAGTTTCCGAGTCACCTTCAAAGGTAGCCCCACGTAGAGCGCATTGCAGTAGTCCAAGCGGGAGATAACTAGAGCATGCACCACTCTGGCGAGACAGTCCGTGGGCAGGTAGGGTCTCAGCCTGTGTACCAGATGGAGCTGGTAAACAGCTGCCCGGGACACAGAATTGACCTGTGCCTCCATGGACAGCTGTGAGTCCAGAATGACTCCCAGGCTGCACACCTGGTCCTTCAGGGGCACAGTTTCCCCATTCAGGACCAGGGAGTCCTCCACACCTGCCTGACTCTTGCCCCCCAAAAACAGTACTTCTGTCTTGTCAGGATTCAACCTCAATCTGTTAGCTGCCATCCATCCTCCAACCACCTCTGGGCACTCACAAAGGACATTCACCGCCTTCACTGGTTCTGATTTAAAAGAGAGGTAGAGCTGGGTATCATCTGGGTGTCTCTATGGTTTGAAAGTTTTCCCCTTAGTCTCAGTGCTATGAGTTGAGCCAAGTAGCCTTTGAGTTCCCTTTCCAGACTTGTGCTCCCCCAGTTCCACTTCTGTGAAGGCACCCCAGGCTACCCAACTCAGAAGAGTTTTGTGTCTCTACAGGTCTTGTGGTTACAGACGAGATTCTTCAAGGGAAGTCAGACTGGTCAAAGCTGCTTGAGCCGTCCAACTTCTTTCAAAAGTACAAGTATGTGAGAGTACCCGGGCTTTCAAAGCCCCTATCGAAGCAGTTGTAGCTGGCAATGCTTACACAAGTTTAAAAACAACGTAAGATCAGAATAACAATAAGTTCCCAGCAGAGCAGGTAAAAATTCTTCTGTGAAAAAAAGAACAAGCTTTTTACCGGGCAGCCCTCCCTAGGGGAAGGTGTTGCAGAGGCAAGGAACCACAACAAAGATTCCTTGTTGCTGGTAGTCACCCACCTGCCTCTGATGGTGGAGGGCCTTAGAGCATGGGTAGGCAAACTAAGGCCCAGGGGCCGTATCCAGCCCAATTGCCTTCTAAATCTGGTCCGCGGATGGTCTGGGAATCAGTGTGTTTTTACATGAGTAGAATGTGTCCTTTTATTTAAAATGCATCTCTGGGTTATTTGTGGGGCCTGCCTGGTGTTTTTACATGAGTAGAATGTTTGCTTTTATTTAAAATGCATCTCTGGGTTATTTGTGGGGCATAGGAATTCGTTCATTTTGAAAAAAAATTTAGTCCAGCCCCCCACAAGGTCTGAGGGACAGTGGACCGCCCCCCTGCTGAAAAAGTTTGCTGACCCCTGCCTTAGAGGAAAGCCTTAATATGTACTCTGGCAGGTTCATGCTGGAGGATGTGATCTTTTAGGTGCCCAGGTCCCAAGCTGCTTAAAGGTAAAGGGACCCCTGACCATTAGGTCCAGTCGTGACCGACTCTGGGGTTGTGGCGCTCATCTCGCTTTATTGGCCAAGGGAGCCGGCGTACAGCTTCCGGGCCATGTGGCCAGCATGACTAAGCCGCTTCTGGCAAACCAGAGCAGCACACGGAAATGCCATTTACCTTCCCACAGGAGTGGTACCTATTTATCTACTTGCACTTTGACATGCTTTCGAACTGCTAGGTTGGCAGAAGCAGCTACCGAGCAACGGGAGCTCACCCCATCGTGGAGATTCGAACCGCCGACCTTCTGATTGGCAAGTCCTAAGCTCTGTGGTTTAACCCACAACACCACCCGCATCCTGGTTCCCCAAGCCGCTTAGGGCCCTTCAAAGATTTAAACTGGCACTTAAAATTGTGCTCAAATGTACTGGGAGCTGATGAAGTCATTTCAGAACTGAAATATGTACGCCCAGCCCTAATTACCAATCTTATTCTGCTGAAATAAAAGAAACTCCGTAATCCCACAGCCATTCTTCTTATGGAGCTTCCCCTTGGTAGAAGCTTTAAACTCTTCTTAGGCATTAAATCGATCCAAGCAACTAGGCCAGAAATGGGAAGAGATGTTGACCTGTAAGCCATTGGGACGCAGGTGGCGCTGTGGGTTAAACCACTGAGCCTAGGGCTTGCCGATCAGAAGGTCGGCGGTTCGAATCCCTGTGACGGGGTGAGCTCCCGATGCTCGGTCCCTGCTCCTGCCAACCTAGCAGTTCGAAAGCATGTCAAAGTACAAGTAGATAAATAGGTACCGCTCCAGCGGGAAGGTAAACGGCGTTTCTGTGCGCTGCTCTGGTTCGCCAGAAGCGGCTTAGTCATGCTGGCCACATGACCCGGAAGCTGTCTGCAGACAAAACGCTGGCTCCCTCGGCCAATAAAGCGAGATGAGAGCCGCAACCCCAGAGTCGGCCACGACTGGACCTAATGGTCAAGGGTCCCTTTACCTTTAAGCCATTGGAAATATGTGGGGATAGGCTTCTCCTTACAGAAGAAATGGGAGAAAGGCTGAAGAGGACGTGAAAGTTGTCTAGCGCTTTGGAAAGGCCTTTTATTAAAATGGTTGAAAAAAGATCACATTAGCATTGCTTTACGTTTCCAGGCATTACATTGTGTTGACTGCCAGTTCCTCAACTGAAGAACACCATTTGGAATGGTAAGCCTCTGTAACTATAGATTTTCAATGTGATGATAATATGATTTGGGGAGGGGGTGAACAGGGGTAATAGGCTGGAGACATGCCCTGTCCGTCAGAGCTTCTTACCCTAGAATGGCAGGACATCTGATGACTGTGCCAATAACTTGCATTCAAGTGCTCAGCTCAGAGTAAAATGCACAGAGGTCTCAGACCTACAGCCTTTATGGCGCTTTCAAACAAAGCAAAAACCTCACTGCTGTTTGGTTTATTATTGGGGTTGCTTTGAACATGCTTTGATTTTTTTATTTCTAAGTTGCCTTGAGTATGAGAGTTGGGGCACCCAGCTTAAATAAATACAGTGGTACCTCGGGTTAAGTACTTAATTCGTTCCAGAGGTCCGTTCTTAACCTGAAACTGTTCTTAACCTGAAGCACCACTTTAGCTAATGGGGCCTCCCGCTGCCGCCGCGCCCCCAGAGCATGATTTCTGTTCTCATCCTGAAGCAAAGTTCTTAACCCGAGGTACTATTTCTGGGTTAGCGGAGTCTGTAACCTGAAGTGTATGTAACCTGAAGTACCACTGTAAAACAATACAGGCATGGCCACACACGCATCACGCTGAACCCAGAAGCAGTCCGAAAACATTACAAAAGGGGACAGGGTGGGGTGCTTGCAGGCTTTTTCAAATACATGTGATGTCACTTAAGTATGCGGTGCCTTGGAACGTAACCCCTGCATAAATTGGAGTTGCCTGTAAACCAAAAATGTGCACCTCCTGGTCCAGTCTTAAAACTTTGGTTTGTTGCAGTACACCCATTGGGCCACGTGGTGTCACCCTTCAGTTGGTGGTTAGAAGTAAATCGGGCAGCCTTCAGTGAAATGGTTAACTGAAACTTCATTTTGCGTTTTTCTCGTGTTTGTATTTTTAGGGTTGGCCTGGTAGAATCAAAAATCCGCGTGCTTGTTGGAAACATGGAACGGAATGAATGTATTGCAATTGCCCAAGTGAATCCGCAGTCCTTCCCAGGGAGTAAGGAAAAATTCAAAGAGTGAGTTGATGCTTCATTGGCTAGTTGAGCCCGTGAAAATGTGACGGCATTGGGGTGTAAACTTCTTGTTGTGATGGCAAGATTCCCTTGAGGAGTCCTTGGAAGGGAATTTTTCAGGGAAAGATTAGCCGATATCATAGCTGTCAACTTTTCCCTTTTCTTGCGAGGAATCCTATTCGGAATAAGGGAATTTCCCTTAAAAAAAGGAAAACATTGACAGCTATGGCCGATATGAAGGTGAGTGCCAACAAATCCCCGATTACCGGCTATTCGTTCCCTGCAGCCTGGCTTTTCCTGAGCCAGAAAGGAGGCAGGGGACAGTTAGCTACTGCCTGGGGAATGCATTTTGCAGAGCTGCTTGGTAGGTAGAGGAAGAATTGAGTATCTGCCAGCTGATTCTCACGTCTGTAAGTGCCCTGTCCCTGCAATAGGGTAACAAGAGAAGCATAGCGGTTCAGAGCTTTGCAGTGTAGCCTGGCCCTTTCCTGTGTGACACCTGGAGCTCTCTGCCCTGCCTCAATATTACTGAAGCACCATGCCGGTTTTCCTTGGCAAACCCTGCATTGCTGCAACTTTGCTGACATAATAATAATAATAATAATAATAATAATAATAATAAAATTTTATTTATATCCCGCCCTCCCCAGCCGAAGCCGGGCTCAGGGCGGCTAACAACAATCAAATAATCAAACAATCAAATAATCCAACATTCTAAAAATATTTCATTATAAAAATTAATTAAAATCAAGTTGATGGCAACCATTAAGCAAAATTCTGTGCAGGTTGCCAGAGGAGGGAGTCAGGCTGCGCCCTGACCAAAGGCCTGGTGGAACAACTCTGTCTTGCAGGCCCTGCGGAAAGATGTCAGGTCCCGCAGGGCCCTAGTCTCTTGTGACAGAGTGTTCCACCAGATTGGAGCCGCAGCCGAGAAGGCCCTGGCTCTAGTTGAGGCCAGCCTAACCTCTCTGAGGCCTGGGACCTTCAGGATGTTTTTATTAGCAGACCGTAGGTTTCTCTGTGGGGCATACCAGGAGAGGCGGTCCCGTAGGTACGAGGGTCCTAGACCGAATAGGGCTTTAAAGGTTAAAACCAGCACCTTAAACCTGATCCTGTACTCCACCGGGAGCCAGTGCAGCTGGTATAGCACCGGATGAATGTGGTCTTGCAGCGAAGACCCCATAAGGAGTCTCGCCACGGCATTCTGCACCCGCTGGAGTTTCTGGGTCAGTCTCAAGGGCAGCCCCACGTAGAGCGAGTTACAATAATCCAGTCTGGAGGTGACCGTCGCATGGATCACAGTGGCTAGGTCAGGGCGAGAGAGATAAGGGGCCAACTGCTTAGCTTGGCGGAGATGAAAAAATGCTGCCTTTGTTATAGCTGTAATCTGCGCCTCCATAGAGAGGGAGGTATCGAAGATTACACCTCATCTCACCAGTCCTTTTAGTTCATATGCTGTCCTGGAACTTTCCCTTCAGGAGCGACTTTGTGTCCGTATGGTTTCTGGGGATAATTTTTAAGAAAGCGGAGAATGCAGAGAGTGTCTGCGTTGACCTAACCTACGATATCCAGTCATTCACGGACACAGGTAAACAAACCCCTTCTCTTCTTGGTGAAAGTCCTGCCTCTGAATCGGCTAAGGTTGCTTGCCTGTTTCCAAAGGGTTGCCTCACTTCAGTATAAATTAGTGCCTATACTAACTGAAGAATCAAGTTCTGATGGTTTGCTCCCACTGCCCCCGTGTGTGTGTGTGTGTGTGTGTGTGTGTTGACATCGACAAGCCTTCTGATGAGGTTATGTGCTTAGTCTTGTGAAATATGAGAAAGAAGCATTGCTTGCTAACCATCCAGCGACTCTCTTTGCAACATAACAGTATAATCCACTGTGCTCAGAAAAACTTCTTCATCTCCTTTTGAAAGAAAAGGCCCTAGAGCAGGGGTAGCCAACATGGTGCCCTCCAGACGTTGTGGTATCTGAAGAAGTGTGCATGCACACGAAAGCTCATACCAATAACAAACTTAGTTGGTCTCTAAGGTGCTACTGGAAGGATTTTTTTTATTTTGTTTCAACTACGGCAGACCAACACGGCTACCTACCTGTAACTATTACAACACCTGTTGTCCCGGATCAAAGGGAATGCTGGATGGGGCTGATGGGAACTGGAAGCCAGAGGGCACCATCTTGGCTAATCTAGTGCTGGAAAGTCGCTCATTCCTTAATGCCACCTAACTATTGTGCCTCTGCAACCTCCTGGTTTTATTCCTTGATTGCGGGTATTCCCCCTTAGCCCATTAAATAACATCTAATCAGTTCTGTTTACACTGAACATGACAGATCTGCTCTTGGAAGCACTGGAATACTGGAGGGTGGCGGGAGGTTCAGTGCGTTTCATGGGAGCTTCTCAAAATATACCATGCTAAGCTTAAAGTTTTCGCTCCTGCCTTCCAATGCTGCTACTGCTGGAACTTGCTGGGATTCTGTGTGATGCCTTCACATTCTAAGTACCGTATTTTTCGCTCGATAACACGCACCTGACCATAACACGCACATAGTTTTTAGAGGAGGAAAACAAGAAAAAAAAATTCTGAATGAAACAGTGGATGTATCATTTTTGTGCTTCATGCTGCGGCCACAGACATGTGATTTGACGGTGAGTTTGGGGTAGCCCAATGCAAAGATCCCGAGGATCCATGTGGATCCATGCTTTGTAACCACGTTTTTGCACCATTGCAGCCCCAGGCAACAGTGGGTGCGTGATTTTTTTGGTGCAGGCTGTAGCCATGGACATGCTATGTGATCTGAGGGTGAATTTGGGGTGACCCAATGCAAAGATCCTGAGGATCCATGTGGATCCATGCTTTGTAACCACGTTTTTGCACCATTGCAGCCCCAGGCAACAGTGGGTGCGTGATTTTTTTGGTGCAGGCTGTAGCCATGGACATGCTATGTGATCTGATGGTGAATTTGGGGTGACCCAATGCAAAGATCCTGAGGATCCATGTGGATCCATGCTTTGTAACCACGTTTTTGCACCATTGCGGCCCCAGGAAACAGTGGGTGCATGATTTTTTTGGTGCAGGCTGTAGCCATGGACATGCTATGTGATCTGATGGTGAATTTGGGGTGACCCAATGCAAAGATCCTGAGGATCCATGTGGATCCGTGCTTTGTAACCATGTTTTTGCAGCATTGCAGCCCTGTTTTTGCATCAGATCATTGCTATGTGATCTGATGGTGAATTTGGGGTGACTCAATGCAAAGATCCTGAGGATCCATGTGGATCCGTGATTGGAACCACGTTTTAAGTAGGGAGGGAAGGAAAAACATAGAAGCGACAAGGAGAGGGGTGTGCAGAGAAGCAGCTGGCTAAGAATGCAGGAGAGGGGTTTTACCGGAGGGAGGAAAGGAAGGCAAAAGTCCCCCCCCCCCACAAGCCAACCAGCTCTCTCTCTCCCCCCCCCCAACCTGCATGTTGCCTTCGAGTCCCAGACGCACGGAGAGGAATCTGTTTTCCACTCTGCTTGCCTGGAGGGGAGGGGTTTTCTCTGCTCTTTGTTCCGTCTGAGCAAACACAGTAAGGAAACAGAAGCGGGTGGGCAGTAAGACCCTGAGGCAGAATGCAGGAAAGCCGCAGCTTCCTCTTTCCTCCCTTCTCCGGACGATTTGATATTTGCCTGCTTTTTGCCTTCACTCACGCTTCTCAGCTCCAGGGACCACACATTCGCTCTATAACACGCACAGACATTTCCCCTTACTTTTTAGGAGAAAAAATCTGCGTGTAATAGAGGGAAAAATACGGTAGCTACCCAAGCTGTGCTTCGATGGAGAACTGAACAGTTCTTCCCCAACCTCTGCAGTTTCAGGGGCCACACTGGGCTCTCTTATTTTGACTTCCGGTATCAGTCAGTTGGAGGGACGTGGATGGCACTGTGGGTTAAACCACAGAGCCTAGGACTTGCCGATCAGAAGGTTGGCGGTTCAAATCCCTGTGACGGGGTGAGCTCCCGTTGCTCGGTTCCTGCTCCTGCCAACCTAGCAGTTCGATAGCATGTCAAAGTGCAAGTAGATAAATAGGTAAACGGACGGGAAGGTAAACGGCGTTTCCGTGCATTGCTCTGGTTCGCCAGAAGCAGCTTAGTCATGCTGGCCACATGACCCAGAAGCTGTACACTGGCTCCCTTGGCCAATAAAGCGAGATGAGCGCCGCAACCCCAGAGTTGGGGTCCCTTTACCTATCAGTCAATTTTATTTCACATAGCCAAAGGCTGCCGCAATTTACACAGAATCATTCAACAATTAAAAGAAAATATGCTGGATTGATACAAAAAGCTTAAAACATTTATATTATCAGAACATTACCTACTCTAAACAGAGCTATAAAAGTACCTTAATATACAAGTTAAGACATCAAACAAAATTTATAAGCTAAAATTATCACATGGCCACTAATATATTAAAAAAATAATGTTAATTAATACAATGTGCAATTATATTCAGAGTTTGGTGATAAAGATAGAATATAGCTTGATGTAGATAGGGTCAAATAAATTCATCTCCTTTACAGTTGGTAGCTATCTTGGCGATATAATTTGCTCTAATTTTCCTAGCGGCAGTTGCAAAGAGTGCTACACGCCAGGTCACGTTCTTATCTGTGTCTGCGGGGAGATATAAAATGTCAGAGGGCTTCTGGCCAGGGGACCTTGTCATTATAGGTGCTAAAAATCTTTCTCTTGCTTCATTATATAAGGGGCAGTGCAAGATATAATGCATAAGGTCCTCTACTTTAGGACATCCCCTAACGCAAACACGTTCGTTTGTTGGTATGCCTCTGTGTCTCCCATCTCTATAAGCAGAGTTTATTGTATTTGATCGCAACTCTGTAAAAGCTTTCCGAAGTTGCAGAAAAGTCAATTCATTAAAATAAGATGTGTGTTCATAGGCCTCTCTAAGTTTAAAATATAATGGGGTGCATGTAGATGTGTACATAGAGTTTAGATCGTTTTTAGTTGCCACTGCCCTTATGGTTCGCTTAAAAATATTTTTCTGGCAATATAAGGGAAGTTCTTTGATCTTGGTCACTGCGAGGTGATATTTGCCCATCCGATGTACCCTAGTGACCAGTCACAGTCCCCTCCCAATAAATCGCCGTCTGTACTGCTTCTCTCCCTTAGCTCTTAGCTCCTGCTGTCAGGTTTAAAAGGCAGTAGTGCCCCCTAAGAGCTATTAGAACAGCTTGGTAGCCAAACTACCAGGGCATGCCTTCATCTGTGCACCTGTTCTGTAAGCCCCACAGTGTACCGTATTTTTCACTCTATAAGACGCACCAGACCACAAGACACACCTAGTTTTTGGAGGAGGAAAACAAGAAAAAAAATATTTTGAATCTCAGAAGCTGGAACAGCAAGAGGGATCACTGTGCAGTGAAAGCAGCAATCCCTCTTGCTGTTCTGGCTTCTGGCTGCGCAGCCTGCATTCGCTCCATAAGACGCACACACATTTCCCCTTACTTTTTAGGAGGGAAAAAGTGAGTCTTATAGAGCAAAAAATACGGTACTTCGCTGTGGGGCAGAGCTTGCATGGGCTGTGAATGGAGGAGGCTGTCGCTGCAGCAGAATAAGCAGCAGCTCACTTTGCTGTGCAGGCTTCCTTGATCTGCTTGACCTTCTTTCTTCTGCCTTAAGTTTATCGGCAGGCGAATAATATCAGCCTGTTGAAAGAAGGCATGAAGATCGAAGCTGCTCACGTGAGGAAGAAACAGCTCCACAATTACTTGCCTGCAGACGTCTTGCAGAAGAGAAAAAAGGTGAGCCCAAATTCTGGACTTTACATTTTATTTTTATTAAAAAAACAAACCCTTTAGTTGTAGGTCTGCGAACTTAAGCCAGTTTTTCTCAACAGAGTATGCCAGACATAAGCCAAAACATTGGTGGACCTGTGTTGAGAAGCACATCTACGGATGATGGCTGCTTGGGCAGGTACAGGGACGTAGGCGTTGGGACACAATCCAGGGCTCTTCCCCCTTTCAGCAGCATGGCAAAACCCAGCAGCAGTTCTTCAAAAGAAGCTGAAAGGTGGGCATTGTCTTAATACATTCTGTGTTGATGCATCAATGTTCCGTTGCTCTAGAAGCGTCTTAGTCCTGCTGGCCACATGACCCGGAAAGCTGTCTGTGGACAAACGCCGGCTCCCTCGGCCTGAAGTGAGATGAGCGCTGCAACTGTTGGGATATTCCGTTCCGCCTTAAGGAACAAGCATGATTGTTGTGTGTCACATGCCTGTTCACACTCCAGCACAGCTTGCTGGGAACTTCCGTTTGTGTATAGCTTTTGCTTTAGCTGTCTTGCTTTGGACACGAAGGAGATCAGACATGTTTCCTTTTGTCCTGATGTACGCTGAATAAACTGCTTGTAAATATGCTCACACAGCCTCTCCTGCCACTTCTGTTTGTGCAGCTTTTACTCTGCTGAGTAGCGTGCCTTAGCTTCTGAAGCTCAGGTCACAGATTCATGCTGAACCAAGGACTGGAGTTCACTTGGCACACTGGCCGGTGGGCTGGAGCCAGCTGGGGACCTGCCAATTGCCCCTTTTCCTTGGTTGCATGCTAACAGCAACCCCATAGTCGCCTTTAACTGGACTTAACCATCCAGGGGTCTTTTACCTTTTTAAAAAAATGTCAATGTTTGTACCATTTTCAAAGCCTCGCTGCTGTCTTAAGACCCAGGAATGCTCAGCCACTTCCATCTGGCAAAGAGGACTTGAGTGCATGAGAGCTTGTGCTATATTTGCTAATCTTTCAGGACGAGGGTGGCGCTGTGGTCTAAACCACAGAGCCTAGGGTTTGACAATCAGAAGTCGGCAGTTCGAATCCCCGAATCGGTCCCAGCTCCTGCCCACCTAGCAGTTCAAAAGCACATCAAAGTTCAAGTAGATAAATAGGTACCGCTCCAGCAGGAAGGTAAACGGCATTTCCGTGCGCTGGTTCTCCAGAAGCGGCTTGTCATGCTGGCCACGTGACCTGGAAGCTGTACGCCGGCTCCCTCAGCCAATTAAGTGAGATGAGCGCCGCAACCCCAGAGTCATCTGCGACTGGACCTAACGGTCAGGGGTCCCTTTACCTTTAAGGTGCCACAAGACTATGGGGAGGCCATTGTTGCAAGAGACTCCTGCAGCCGCTCCCGCATTTGATAATGCCTGGCGCTGGGACCATCAATTTTGAGTTCATTTCCCCAAGGCCAAATTCTTCCTATTGTTACACACAATCTTCTAAGCAGTAGCAAGATTCCAGGCACTCACCCAGGGTCTTGTTTCCTTTATGAATTCAGGTTGGTTCATGGAGGACACACAGATCAGCTTTGGAGATTCTGTAGCTCTGTGTGTTTGAGTCATGTTGGATTATTCTACCGCTGTAAAGACTTGGGTCTTTGCTGCCTTTTGAATCTACCTCCACTGTCAGAGGCAAGAGGCCTTTGAATACCAGTTGCCTGCAATCTCAGGTGTGGAGAGCGCTGTTGCATTCAGTTCCTGATTGCAAGCTTCCCAGAGGCGTTGACTTACTGTGAGAGTAGAGTGCCGCTTTAGATGGTCCCATGGCCTGATCCAGGAGCCTTTTCTTACGTTCTTAAATCTGCTTAATGTTAATTGACTGAACCGACTTACAGCAAAATCTTTTGTCTCTGTTTATTTGAACAGAAGTGGTATTTATGGTGACGTTGTGCCAGACCTATAGAGCCTAACACATGTCAAGACATGTTCCTTACCCAGGGAATTATCCTTACCCTTATTCCTACTTTACACAGGAATGCTGTCACTCAAAATACCACCATCTATACTAACAGAGAGAAACCACCGAACGTCCTTCAGCCTTTGATGTCTTCTCAAGGTTTGTCCATTCCGGTAGTTGGTCCACGTACTGTGTCTAAAATCTGAAAAATCATCTATTCTTTTTGGCACCCATCTGTCTCAAGAGACAAAGGAGTTTGCCTCCAGCGGTGAACTCAAACCTCTGGAGAATCACAGCACCTGCTGTGACTGCAGAGCCCAGTAACTCGTAACTGCAGCCTCCCGCGTCGTTTTCGCTACTATCCTTCATCCATTAAGATCCGAGGGTGGTTTGCAAAATAAAGTTTAAACAATACATTCATTAAAAAAAAAGAATTAAAATATTCAGTTGTTTAAAAAACATATATTCAAACCATAACTGCGCTGTGGCAGAAGAAGGCATTGGCGAGAGTTCTCTGTTGGAAGTCTATAAGTTAAAAACTTTAAAAGATTCTTCTTTTTTGCAGAGCCGGATTCCACAGTTGCAGATAACATGGCTGCACCTTCTCCAAGCACCTACAATATCTCCAAGGCTGTAGAGCCAGATGTGGCCCCCACAACTGCCCATAACAATCAGCAGCATCTGGATGGAGTGGCTTCTGCAAGCGTGAAAAACATTTCCGTGAATAAAAGAGGCCACGCACCTGCCTTGCAAGACGGGTTCAAACGACTGAAAGATGTAGGAACGGCAAGTACCTGGTCAGAGTGGCCTGATGTTACATGACAGATGTTGAAACAATGCCTAGGATTGCAGCCTCATACTGATGGAAGCATGCATAGGGGTAGGGAGGGAAGAATCCTGACTTCTGAATACTCAACTCCGTTCAGACTTCGCAGAGGCCTTTAACAGGTTTTTACAGCACAAGTAACACAACTTGCCTGAAGGGCTCCAGAAGCAGATTTTAACACGACTTGCGTTTGCTGCCTTGAAGGAACCTCCAACCTTTTCCACTTTTGTGTAGTAGCTATAGAGCCAAAAGGACTGGATCAAATGTCAGCTGAGCAGCACTGGGTGGATATAGGGAGAAACACTTTCTATTTTCTCTTGGGAGAAAAGCAATGACAAACCTAGACAGCATCTTAAAAAGCAGAGACATCACCTTGCCAACAAAGGTCCGTATAGTTAAAGCTATGGCTTTCCCAGTAGTGATGTATGGAAGTGAGAGCTGGACCATAAAGAAGGCTGATCACTGAAGAATTGATGCTTTTGAATTCTGGTGCTGGAGGAGACTCTTGAGAGTCCCATGGACTGCAAGAAGATCAAACCTCTCCATTCTGAAGGAAATCAGCCCTGAGTGCTCACTGGAAGGACAGATCCTGAAGCTGAGACTCCAATACTTTGGCCACCACATGAGAAGAGAAGACTCCCTGGAAAAGACCCTGATGTTGGGAAAGATGGAGGGCACAAGGAGAAGGGGACGACAGAGGACGAGGTGGTGGGACAGTGTTCTCGGAGCTAATAACATGAGTCTGACCAAACTGCGGGAGGCAGTGAAAGACAGGAGTGCCTGGCGTGCTCTGGTCCATGGGGTCACGAAGAGTCAGACACGACTAAACAACTAAACAACAACAACACTTTCTATTGTAGCTGTGATAAGTCTTAGGAATGCTGTAAAAGGCTATTTCACATGGCTTCCAGACAGATTTCACCTTAATGGTGTCTCCAGATCCTTCATGGTTGCTATGAGGCTGCAGTCTTAAAGCCCATTTATTCCAAAGTCCACTCTTATTCCTTTGGAGTGGGCATGCCTTGTTTTGTGCTTCAAGATTTTGAAGTTGCATGTGGGGGGATAATAATTGCACAACATTACAGACATATCTGCTTCTGGCTGTAATTCACTGTTCATTGTCTTTAAATACTGACTCGGTTCTTCTTCTTCTGGTCCCTTTAGCGCAGCCTCGGAGACACCGCGCTGGTTCCAACTTCTGGCACATTAAGATCACAGGTACTGTATGGAGCACCCTTAGAGAGAGATAGATAACTTGATTCACATTAGCCAATGGCCATAGCAACAGTAAAACATTACAGTATGCGCAGAAAAGGAAATTTGATATAAAAGCACAATTTAACATCCTAAATCAGCCGTCAGTTAGTGGCCCTTATTCTGATTGCCCCTGTTATGAACCTAGCAACCTTTGCTGTTATCTGCTCATTTTGATCTGATAGAAGAAAGGACATTGTGGCAGTGGTTGAGCGCCCTGGGATGGTTAGTACGAGTGGGGTGATGATCTCGTTCCTCAGGTCTTTGTAGAGAGTACAGGACAGGAGGAAGTGTGCCGATGTTTCGGTGCTACCATCTCCACAGGGGCAAAGGACGTTTCTCAGGCGGGATCTTTTGGAATCGACCCTCAAGTACCGCAGATGGCAAAACATCCAGTCTTGCAAGTGTAAAAGCACGTCTGTATTTTGGGATAATAAGTTTGTGCAGATATGGGGCCATAGAATCAAAATGGAGAGGTGGAAACTGAACATACCAAGGGCAGAATTTCCTTATGGTGGCCAGGTTGTTCTGATGCTCGATATCTTTTAGACATTGACCAATTAGACCGTTTGCTTTAGTGGGGCCCATAGTGAGTAGGTGTTGTGGGGATAGGCCACAAGAGTGAAGTTTTTGAAAGACTGTTTTAAGCCAGGCACTTTTATGGGAGTCTTGAAGGTACTAGGGATAGTAAACCGGGGGGGATTTGAGTTTAGGCGGAGCCAGAAGTTAAGAATTTTTTGCCAAGTCCATACTTCTACTGAAGGGAGACCTGCCTCCAGTCGCAATGATTTGTTTGGGACGCATGGCAGTACAGAAAAAAATCTGCCTTAGAAACTTTGATTGAACAGCTTCCAAAGTGCTAAGGTGGTTACCAGTCCAAATCTGAGCCCCGTATAGTAGCCATGCTGGGGGTTTAGCTTGGAAGACTTCTAGGCCCCTTAGTTTTAAAAGAAGAACCAGAAATGGAGATATAGTTTCTAGTGTCTAAAGGCCTTAAACATTTACTTGACAGCCACGTATTTTCTTTACCCCTAAAAATTAGTGCCAAACATTTGCTTTTGGTGATACACATGTTCAAATCCCAAATTTCAGCCTCTCGAGAGCTTCACTTCCTAGACGTGGGGTTAAATTCGTGTTAAAAGACCCTGATAATAAAATATAAAAAACGTAACACTCAGCTATGTTACTTAAGTAG
The DNA here is from genome assembly GCF_964270895.1 of Podarcis filfolensis. Classification (NCBI taxonomy): domain Eukaryota; kingdom Metazoa; phylum Chordata; class Lepidosauria; order Squamata; family Lacertidae; genus Podarcis; species Podarcis filfolensis. The sequence continues at coordinate 113,796,871 of NC_139606.1, forward strand.
AAGAATAGAAGCTGAGCATTGGAAGGTGAAAAACACAGCAGCGCAGGATCAGTGCCAGGGTCCACGGATGTGTCTTCGTACCTGAACTCCTGGAATCTCAGCTTCACACATCTGATTTCCATTTTCCTTTCGCAGCGGCTTTCCAGTAAAGAGTTACCAGATTCATCCTCTCCGATTCCAGCAAGCGGAGTTCGTGTTGTTAAAAACTCCATCAGGCTGACGCTCAACCGATAGCAGGCGCCTCTTCGGGCAATGTTAAGTGCAATGTGTTTTTAATGGCTGCTGCAATATTATTTCGTTTCACATGTCATTCTGAAAGCATATTACTTGGGCTGTAACAGTTGGACTTACTTGGAAAAAATATTCTAAGCAATTGAAAAGGTGCCCAGATTCAGTAACATCCATATGTGTGTTTGTGTATCTCACTCTTGCACGTGTTTGTAGTTGCCCTGGGTGTTGGAGATCCTAAATCTCTTAAATCTCTCTTCTCAAGAGGCCTTCTCTTTAAAATGCCCTAATAGGATGTGTGTCTTGAACTATAACACAGCCTGATTCATACTTCAGAAATATTCTTTACCTTATATGCAGACTTAACTGATGGATTAAGCTACTAAAACGTGTGTGTGTGTGTGTAAAGGTAAAGGGACCCCTGACCATTAGGTCCAGTCGTGGCCAACTCTGGGGTTGCGGCGCTGATCTTGCTTTATTGGCCGAGGGAGCCGGCGTACAGCTTCCGGGTCATGTGGCCAGCATGACTAAGCTGCTTCTGGCGAACCAGAGCAGCACACGGAAACGCCATTTACCTTCCCACCAGAGCGGTACCTATTTATCTACTTGCACTTTGATGTGCTTTTGAACTGCTAGGTTGGCAGGAGCAGGGACCGAGCAACGGGAGCTCACCCTGTTGCAGGGATTCGAACTGCCGACCTTCTGATCAGCAAGTCCTAGGCTCTGTGGTTTAACACACACAAAACTTAACCAGTTGCCAATCAGCAGCACCATAAAACAGCAATGTATTTAAAAGGTGTCTTAGTTATTCCATCCATGCGGGCGACACCTAAAGCAGGGATGGGGAGCTGTAGGGCGAGTGCAGCCACGAGGCCCTCCCCATCTGGGTTACAGCCTCGTCACCTTGGCTTTCCTTGTACCTGCCCAGCAATGACACTGTGTTTAAAAGCTTCCATTTGTTCCAACGGACACTGTTTTTAAGCCTAAGTACTGGATGGAGGGGGGCGCAGGTGGCGCTGTGGGTTAAACCACAGAGCCTAGGACTTGCCGATCAAAAGGTAGGCGGTTCGAATCCCCGTGACGGGGTGAGCTCCCATTGCTCGGTCCCTGCTTCTGCCAACCTAGCAGTTCAAAAGCACTTCAAAGTGCAAGTAGATAAATAGGTACCGCTCCGGCGGGAAGGTAAATGGCGTTTCCGTGCGCTGCTCTGGTTCGCCAGAAGCAGCTTAGTCATGCTGGCCACATGACCCGGAAGCTGTCTACGGACAAACGCCAGCTCCCTCGGCCTATAGAGCAAGATGAGCGCCGCAACCCCAGAGTCAGTCAGGACTGGACCTAATGGTCAGGGGTCCCTTTACCTTTACCTATAGAGTGCCTACATTCTGCATGGACTGATTGCATGGCAACATGTAGCATGCAGCTGCAGTGCAGCACAGTTGAATGTAGGTCAAGCTGTTGTACCTGTTATCTAATACTAAAGAGTGCTTGTAGACTGATGATCAGGCAGCATAGATTAAGGGTATGAGTCTTATGCCTACTGATTGATTTCATTTCATACATAATTTATTCCTTTTGATTGCTTTAGATACCGTATTTTTGCTCTATAAGACTCACTTTTTCCCTCCTAAAAAGTAAGGGGAAATGTGTGTGCATCTTATGGAGCAAATGCAGGCTGCACAGCTATCCCAGAAGCCAGAACAGCACTGAGCAGTGATCCCTCTTGCTGTTCTGGCTTCTGAGATTCAGAATATTTTTTTTCTTGTTTACCTCCAAAAACTAGGTGCGTCTTGTGGTCTGGTGCGTCTTATAGAGCGGAAGATACGGTACCTATCAGGTCCATAAATTACCATATAGCATATATTCAACACAAAAAACAATGACAGTTGTTGTTGACAAAGGACAGATGGACATATAAAGGGCTCCATTACCTTCAGTAGCTTACGGCCTCCTCAAACCTAAATCCAGCCCTGGGAGGGAGGGGAGAGAAAGGAGTGGAGGAGGGTGTGTGTGTGTGTGTGAGTGTGAGAAAGAGAAAGAGAGAGCGCGAGCAGAAGTGTGTGTGTTTGGTGGTTCCTGTTCCAGGCTCTGCTGGCAGATTTCTCCCCAGGGAATGTGGCCCTTGAGATGGGAGGGAGGGGAAAAGGTGCCCTATCCCTGATTTAAAGCAGGAAGATAGGGGCCACAGCTAAATGGTGGTGCACCTCCAGCTAAGATCTCAGTTAGGAAAGTCCTATGCCTGACATCGTGGATCGCTGCCATGCAGGTAAGTGGAGTCTAGCCAAGTTCTGAGCTCAGTGGATTGCGCAATGCAATGCAATGCACCTTATCTTTGTTTAAACTGATTTAATCTTCTGTAAATTTCACTCTGCAGGTGCTGCACCATCTGAACTGCTGCCAAAAATATATATATTCCAAGATGCTATTGCCCAAAATCCATGGCCCCGTGTGCCTGTGATTTGGATATTTGTTCCCTTGGACTGTGTCTACTTCATGTTCACTGTGCGGATGCATAGCTTCATTTTAAGTCTCGTGTTGTCTTGAGTGGAAAACGTCTTTTGTTATAAAAATCAAAAAAAAAATGTCTTGTGCCTATTTTTCCCGAAAGGGGTGTCATGCAGACAGCTTGGCTATGGTGGACTTACACTGGATCCCCCAGTAGCACAGGCAGTCTGGATCTCCCCCCTTAAAACATATTCTTTACACAGTTGGCAGCTCTAATCAGGAAACCCACGAGCAATTTTAGCGGCGTGGAAAGGTGGAGACCGCTCCACTTAAACTGATAGATTTCATGAATTAGGTGATTCTTGTGAAATTGATTGGAATAATTTTACGCACAGGAGAATCTGTGTGTGTCAAGGGTGCTTCTCCTTTTGAAAGGCAAATTTGTAGAATTAGGCACCTATACCTATGCACTGTGTTCATGTTCCATAAAAACTGCTTCCCATGGAGGCACACAAAATGAAAACCTGGGACACAATCCACCCATAGTTTAAGAACATAAATGCTCCATGGATCATAGTGAGAGTTGAGCATGGCTTTCTCTCACTACTCCTCTTCCCTGTCCTATTTGAAATCCATGAGAGTTAAATGTGATTCGGTTTTAATTGGATTGCACTCTGGTTTTTTTTTTTAAAAAAATTAAAATTCAAGCAAAAACTTAAATCTGCCACAATACTGAATTGTCTAGAATAATTTCTGACACTTGAATTTTGGAACGGTCTGAAGGCTTTGCTGTATGGCCTTAACACAAGTAATTTGGATTGTGAGTTTTATTGGCTGAAATCTCAAAACTATTGCTCGTATCTTGTCCAGATTATATAAAATTCCTGACCTGCCTTTTTTAGTTTACCTATTTTTTGTCAACTGTGACTATGAATGCAGGCAGGGCTGGAATATTGAGTTTTACTGGAGTCTGGACAACGTACTATTATGAATAACTTGCCTAGAATCAACACTGCCCAATTTAACACCACTGCACTCATGTTGCCAAACTATCTCCCAAAATTTGCTCTCCACTCTCAAATCAATCTCCAGAAGTGTTAGGAACAAATACTGTTTACAAATCTTAAATTACGTGTTGTCTTGTGTTTTTGTAATGCGGGGGAAAAAAGATAATGTATATTCAGAGTATTTTTGTATGTATTGTAAAATATCATCTTTTCAAAGAAAAATTTAAAAAACTCTAGTCTCTCATCTGCTTTGTTTGTGTGTGGTCAGAGACCCAATTACACTTCGACCTAGTTAAAATGTCGCCCAACTGGTAACTTCCCCCTAAACTGTCATTCTGATGCAATTCCTTTTTATTATTGCAATCAGGAGTATAGAAAGCACCTCTTTACTTAGAATGCCAGTAAATGCAGCTTCTGCTAAGCATTTGTGGTAGAAGTTGCATCTCCCAATCAGTATCCAAGCTGTGGAGTTGCTGTTTCACAAGACTAATTCCCAGCATGGATAAATGCATGCATGTGTTATGTGCTAAGAGCTGGTGTAAGAGTGTCTAAGGCAGCGGTTCTCAACCTGTAGGTCCCCAGATGTTGTTGGGCTACAACTCCCATCATCCCTGAGCTCTGGCCTTGCTAGCTAGGGGTGATGGGAGTTGTAGTTCAACAACATCTGGGGACCCACAGGTTGAGAAAGGCTGGTCTAAGGGATGCAGACGCCTTTGACTAAAATTCCACCTTTCAAAAGCTATTAGAATATGGGGGCTAATCATAGCTGTCAACTTACAGATTTGAAAATAAGGGACCAGCAGCCAAATGAAGCCTTAAATGGTGGTTCCCATAGTGCAGCAACCCGGAAAAGGGGATGCAGCAAGGAAAACCACCGTCACCTCTCTGCTGGGAAGCGCTGAGCAAAGGCCAGTCCCCAGGCAATGCGGCCGATTTGATTGACACAAGGCATGCCAGCTCCACCCCCTAGTCGTTCTTAGACTCCTTATTGGGTGAGCAACACAGCCAAGCAACACAGTTGGAGCCTCCCTCCTCCCTGGCTGGCAGGGAGGGAGGGAGAGGAGCTGCTTCCTTTGAAACCTGGGAAATTTAAGGGACATCATCAATAAGGGACAGCAGCGGGACACGGCGCTAGGATAAGGGAGTTTCCCGCCAAATAAGGGACGGTTCACAGCTATGGGGCTAATGCCAATCTTCACAGATAGGCTGCTGGGATGATACAGAAGCAATGGGGGGTTAGGATTGGGTCAACTGAAAAGGCCCTTAAGTCACACTGTTGAGTAGATCCACTGAATTAATTGGGTATGGCCAACTTCAACGCATTGACTCATGCACACTTTTGCTTGTCTCATTCCTAGAAAGCACGGATCCAACCAGTTTTCTGTTTGCCCCACCACTTTCCCCAGGGAAACCTGCTCTTCACCATTGAATGGGAGCAAGCGCCAATCTACAGAAAACCCAGTTGACATTTGCTCCCATTCAGCAGGTGTGTGTGGACAAGACTTTAATTGGATCTTCAACGAGTATGACATAGCTGGATGCAGCCCCGTGACTTCTTGAAAGTAGGGCAATTGGGAGTGGTGTTAGTTGGCGACTATGGCACACTTGGAAGTTTTAACATTTTGGTAGTCCATGTGTTTACAGCAGTGATGGCCAAACTTTGCCCTCCAGCTCTTTTGGGGCTACAATTCCCATGATCCCTGACCACTGGTCCTGTTAGCTAGGGATGATGGGAGTTGTAGTCCCAAAACAGCTTGGAGGGCCAAGTTTGGCCATCACTGGTTTACAGCATAGAGTTGTTTCTGCAGCATACCCCAGTGAGTAACAGCGAAAAATTTCAAAACTAACCCTAGATATGTGAAAGCAGTCCAAACTGGATGTTACTGTAGCAAAAACAATATCTTAAAAGATACTGTTTGCATCTAGGTGTGCAGATGTAGCAGTGGGCATATTAGACCCAACAGAACACCCAAAACGGCAAACCTGGCTTTTGAAGAAGGGAGCAACCCATCCCAAAACGAGCTGGCTATGCACTTATTCTTGGATCACCAATTCAACACTACCTGTGTCTTGCCTAGATTAAGTTTGGAAGTGGATTGGATAAGAATGAATGAACAACCTTGGGGTCTCGGTTCACAGTCATACTCCCTTGGCTCCAATTTAAAACAAAGCAAACACTCGGTTCTTTCGCCATACCAGTCGTACCTGGGTCCAAATCTTTTACTCCTTCCATGTAAAGTGGCACAGGAGACAACAGGAGTGCCTGTGGTACCTTATAGAATGCTGGGCATAGCAGACTCCTACTAGCACATTCTGCAACTTGATGCATTTTAGCACTGTGTGCTCCCCATTTGTCAATGTGCAATGGTGTTGAAAGCTGCTGAATGGTCTAGGTTGGACATGGGTAGGCAAACTAAGGTCCGGGGGCCGGATCCAGCCCGCGGGCGGTCTGGGAATCAGCATGTTTTTACATGAGTAGAACCTGCCCTTTTATTTAAAATGCATCTCTTGGTTAATAATAATAATAATAATAATTTATTATTTATACCCCACCCATCTGGCTGAGTTTCCCCAGCCACTCTGGGTGGCTTCCAATCGAGTGTTAAAAAAAATACAGCATTAAATATTAAAAACATCCCTAAACAGGGCTGCTTCAGATGTCTTTTAAAGATAAGATAGCTGTTTATTTCCTTCACATCTGAAGGGAGGGCGTTCCACAGGGCAGGCGCCACTACCGAGAAGGACCTCTGTCTGGTTCCATGTAACCTCGCAATGAGGGAACCACCAGAAGGCCCTCAGAGCTGGACGTCAGTGTCTGGGCAGAACAATGTGGATGGAGACGCTCCTTCAGGTATACTGGACCGAGGCCGTTTAGGGCTTTAAAGGTCAGCACCAACACTTTGAATTGTGCTTGGCAACGTACTGTGAGCCAATGCAGATCTCTCAGGACCGGTGTTATGTGGTCCCAGCGGCCACTCCTAGTCACCAGTCTAGCTGCCGCATTCTGGATTAGTTGCAGTTTCCGGGTCACCTTCAAAGGTAGCCCCACGTAGAGCGCATTGCAGTAGTCCAAGCGGGAGATAACTAGAGCATGCACCACTCTGGCAAGACAGTCTGCAGGCAGGTAGGGTCTCAGCCTGCGTACCAGATGGAGCTGGTAGACAGCCGCCCTGGACACAGGGTTACTTGTGGGGCATAGGAAAATTTGTTCATTATTATTTTTTCAAAATATAGTCCGGCCCCCCACAAGGTCTAAGGGACAGTGGACCGGCCCCCTGCTGAAAAAGTTTGCTAACCCCTGGTCTAGGAGAACCTAACAGGGTCGCATGTGACCCTTCTAAGCCTGGTTCCATACTAAAGCAACTTTACTGAGCATGTCCAATGGTCAGGGATGATAGGACCACCATAAGTCCCCTACCCCCTTCACCAAGGTGACCAGAGCACGATGCTTTGGGACTGAAACTCCACCTAAGCAACTTGCCCAAGTGTGGAATATTTGCGACTCAATAGTAATTATTGAGCTCCGAGGGAATCTCATGAGAACTTTGAAAATAAACAATACAAGCCTCCAGTAGTCTCATTTTAATGTGGCTGGTCTATCATCCTCGTTTAGGCACCCATTAGCAATTTCCATAATCCCAATCAGCTAGCTCCACCCGGAAAGATTTTGCAAGCCAGGAAGGATAAGTTGAGCATGCCGCTAATAGGCTTCCAGCAGGAATCTGGTAAACATCCTCAGGTTGCATAAACTGATAATATCCGTATTGATATAATGAGGTGGTGATCTGGGCACAACTTGGTACCATTGGAATTGTAACTTAAGCAAATACTCCTAAAGTCCTTCATGCATGAAATTACTAAGTGGTCACAGCAGGTTCCTCCCCTCCCAACAACCAAGGTCCAGATTGTAAACCCCTTACTACCTGGAAAAGATTTCATAGGATCATAGAATCATAGAATCATAGAGTTGGAAGAGACCACAAGGGCCATCGAGTCCAACCCCCTGCCAAGCAGGAAACACCATCAGAGCACTCCTGACATATGGTTGTCAAGCCTCTGCTTAAAGACCTCCAAAGAAGGAGACTCCACCACACTCCTTGGCAGCAAATTCCACTGTCGAACAGCTCTTACTGTCAGGAAGTTCTTCCTAATGTTTAGGTGGAATCTTCTTTCTTGTAGTTTGGATCCATTGCTCCGTGTCCGCTTCTCTGGAGCAGCAGAAAACAACCTTTCTCCCTCCTCTATGTGACATCCTTTTATATATTTGAACATGGCTATCATATCACCCCTTAACCTCCTCTTCTCCAGGCTAAACATGCCCAGCTCCCTTAGCCGTTCCTCATAAGGCATCGTTTCCAGGCCTTTGACCATTTTGGTTGCCCTCCTCTGGACACGTGCTGGCTCAACAGCACCAGGGAGAAAAGATAAATAGACCCAAAGAAACCATTCATGTAGAACCAGGAGACACTGAGGGAGGAGTGGCTCCCTTTTGGTCCTCTATATGCTGGTGGACTGCAACTTCCATATCCTTTATTACTGGCCAGGCTTGCTGAAATCACAGCAGTTGTACAGAATCCCACTTCCAATACCATTTGTGCCAGCAAAAGTTTTGGAGCGGGCGCACTTCTTCATTTCCAATCCATGCATGTCCCATAACACCCTGCTGAAATCCTGCAACTTTTTTTTTTTATACTACAGATGCTGTGGTTTATGTTAATTTTTTGTCTCCACCCCCATCGTTCTGCCCGGACACTGAGGTCCAGTACTGAGGGCCTTCTGACAGTTCCCTCACTGTGAGAAGCTAAGTTACAGGGAACCAGGCAGAGGGCCTTCTCGGTAGTGGCACCCGCCCTGTGGAACGCCCTCCCACCAGATGTCAAAGAGAACAACAACTACCAGACTTTTAGACAACATCTGAAGGCAGCCCTGTTTAAGGAAGCTTTTAATGTTTGAGGCATTACTGTATTTTAATATTGTGTTGGAAGCCGCCCAGAGTGGCTGGGGAAACCCAACCAGATGGGTGGGGTATAAATAATAAATTATTTTTTATTATTATTATTATTATTATTATTATTATTATTATTATTTATTACGCTTTATTTTAGAGCATCACAGAACCACGAACAAAGCGGAATAATGTGTGGACAGTCCAGTATGAATCCACCACTATTGCACTATTATTGTGTCAATGGCATGTTGCGAAATAAATCTGTAAAAATTGGGGGGGGGGAGGAGCAACACCCACCTTTGGGGCCCTCTGAACCTGTCACAAAGCCTGCAGCATGGTAATATCACAAGGCTTTGAACTTCAACAGTTACACACTCCAGTACCAAGTTTGCTAAATTCATCTGTTTTTTCACCTCAGCCAAGAAATAATCAGACCCACTTCTATAGGGACCTTCTGGTTCTTAAAATGCAGCCTCTTGCACTGGGGAACAGACACAAAACTTAACAGCCCTCAGCTCACTGGGAAGGAAAGAAATCCTTTTTGGGGATGCCTTGACTCCCATGTTAGCCCTGGGAAAAGACTGCCAGGCCAGATGCTTTCCTTCAACGCTTACAGGTGAGGCTCACCTCACCTGCCCAAGGTTGTCACACAAACTCCTCCCTTTTTTATGGCATCAAGAGTGCTGATGAAAACCAGGGAACAGGTGCTATGAAGAAACTTGCTGATGAGGTTGTTTCCTCCTCTGTCAACACCAGCGTTTCTCATTTAGAACGCTTACATCCATTGCGTTACAGAAGAAAGTTCTCACAGCAGTTTATATAGCATAAAATGGGGGGGGGGGACGGACAGGCAGGCGACACCAGCAGCTCTTGAAAGTGACTGTGGAGGTGGAGGAAACCATTGGATGTGCTGGAGGGACATGGGGAGAGGGATGGGGAAGCTCCTCATTGCTGTTATTGCCTTGGCAGAGGTGTCTCACAGAAAACTACCGTATTTTTTGCTCTATAAGACTCACTTTTTCCCTCCTAAAAAGTAAGGGGAAATGTGTTATGGAGCAAATGCAGGCTGCGCAGCTATCCCAGAAGCCAGAACAGCAAGAGGGATTGCTGCTTTCACTGCGCAGCGATCCCTCTTGCTGTTCTGGCTTCTGAAATTCAGAATATATTTTTTTTCTTGTTTTTCTCCTCCAAAAACTAGGTGCGTCTTGTGGTCTGGTGCGTCTTATAGAGCGAAAAATACGGTACTTTATACTGAGTCAAACCAATGGTTCATCTGCTTTTGTATTGTCTACATTGATAGGCAGTGGCTCTCCAGGGTTTTGGGAAGGAGTCTGTCAGCCTTGTGGTCTAAACCACTGAGCCTCTTAGGCTTGCTGATCGGAAGGTCGGCGGTTCGAATCCCTGCAACGGGGTGAGCTCCCGTTGCTCTGTCCCAGCTCCTGCCAACCTAGCAGTTCGAAAGCACACCTGTGCAAGTAGATAAGTAGGTACCACTGCGGCGGGAAGGTAAACGGCGTTTCCATACACTGGCTTCCGTCATGGTGTTCCGTTGCACCAGAAGCGGTTTAGTCCCAGAAAACTGTCTGTGGACAAACGCCGGCTCCCTCAGCCTGAAAGCAAGATGAGTGCCGCAACCCCATAGTCGTCTTTGACTGGACTTAACCGTCGGGGGGTCCTTTACCTTTTACCTTTTTACCTTGTCAGCCCTGGGACCTTCTGTATACAAGACCAGGTGTTCTACCACTGAGCTATATGTTCCACTACAGTGGTACCTTGGGTTACATACGCTTCAGGTTACAGACTCCGCTAACCCAGAAATAGTACCTCGGGTTAAGAACTTTGCTTCAGGATGAGAACAGAAATCGTGCTCCAGCAGCGCAGTGGCAGCTGGAGGCCCCATTAGCTAAAGTGGTGCTTCAGGTTAAGAACAGTTTCAGGTTAAGAACAGACCTCCGGAACGAATTAAGTACTTAACCCGAGGTACCACTGTATTCTCTTTGGGTCAAAGACTGATGTAATCTCCACAAGGAGATTACAAGCCCCCAGTTAAGGTGTTAGGAAGAAAGAATGAGTAGCAGCAGTGAAGTTTGGTAGCTGCAGTAGGAGAAACCAACTTCAACATTGGCACCCATCCACAGAGCACAAACATGACAGCCTGTGCTAGGAGCGGCAGGAGGCAAAGGGGTTATTATTTATTTGCATATTTATCATCAGCACTTTCCTACTAACACATCAAAGCGGCATACAGCATGCAGTCACAAAATCGGTAAAAAAGCATCTATTAGAAACATAATTAAATACCAGTTGGCCTTTGAAAAAGAGAACATTCATATTGCAGGGGCCTGCGTAAACAAAATAGTTTTCAAAAGATGCCTGCAAGACGAGAGGGATGGTTATTTGCTAATATGGATCAGGAGGAAACAGAAGCTCAGCCAAAGCTGAAATCCCTTAATTGCTCTTCTCAGAATTCGAATGTATTCAAAGTGAAAGCTTTGAATATTGGCTGTGTTTCAGCAAACTACAGCTCACTTTCGTAGTCACGCCACAGGAACTATTATTGGGGTTAACCTACTTTTACTAATCTAAATATTGGGATGGGGGAAAGAGAAGAGCTCCAACACTTCCAGACCATAGCTATTTTGCAGATGGGATTCAAGTGGCAAATTTAGGTCGCCCAGCAGAAATGGATTTTCTGCTCTTGCACAATGGAATTCACTTCCAAAATAAATCAGGTTTCCCCTGCGCCCCAGTAAAATAAAAGTGATTGGAAAGTGTGGGGCAAACAACTGCTTGATGTGACATCATATAGCAGCAGTGGGGAATCTCCCCATTTGGCCCTCAAGGCCATTTTGGTCAGGCCAGGCCACACCCACCTGCTTGGACTGCCATACATATATGATGTCAGGTGTGAATGAACTTTATTACGGTCTCAGACCAGAATTTTTAAAAAGCATATAGATAAAATAGCAGTTAGGATTTTTTAAACCGATAATTGTTAGAGCAAATGAGGACAAGGAAACAGGCATAGGATAAAACTTCTGGATAAAATACAAGATTAAATACGGAAAATGGATGGATAAAAAACTGATAATTAAAACAGATAAGAACTAAAAACAAACAAAGACACACACAGTTAAAACAACTGTAAGAGGCTGCAGAGTAGAAGCCTCTTAAATGGAGGACACTCACAACATTAGAAACTGCTGTGCAAATATGGTTAAAACAGACAATTAAAACAATGTACAACACTAAATTTAGCAACTATGTACAACAATAAACTGTCCCAGGGAGTTGACTCAGAATCACCCATGGAACCAGGTTTGGGGCTTTTCATGCCGGACTATTTTGAGTTGGGCGATGGTCTGCGCCTACAGATCTGCACACAGAATCTGGCGACCATCCAGGTCATCTTCCGATCTTTGCCTATGTCAGGTGTGGGGCAGGTCAAGATGTAGGTGAGCCAAAAGGGTTTGCAGACACTGCAGTTCAGCTGAACCTGCACATCCTGTCTGTAGTGTCCTGAATGGCTCTTTGCAAGGCCCGACAATCAGCTAAACATTGCAAACAACCAGCTAGTCATTGTAGAGGGCTCTGGCCAGCATTTTGAAGCTCCAAGAGTCATCTGATCATCAACATTTCAAAGCACTATGCACCACACTGGGCTTTGCAGCATCAGGTGATTAACAGGTGGGAACCCATCCCCCTGTGGACCCATCCCCCTGTCAAACCTGTCCCACAATGGTTGGGGGAAAATAAGGGTCCAGCTCGCAAGACCCATTGGACAACCCTCCCCACAGACAAATCAGGATGATTGCTCGATAACCAGGTTGTCTGAAAGTGACCACCAGGGATGTTTAACTTGTGTATTTCCAGCAGGGCCCATGGGTGAGTTGTTTTGCTACAAACAGCTTTTTTTATAGCCTTTACCGTGGTTGTTGAGAAGACAGCACTGCATGGTTTGGAGTCCATGTTGTTCATTACCATGGTTTCCTGGCAGTTCTCATGCCACACTCATCTCATGCTGAGAAAATGTACAAATCAAGATCTTGAGGCATCAGTCCCACCAGCTTTTGACTAAATAGGTCATGGTGGCCTTTCAGCCTCCTTTGTCAGTATGTCTGTCTAAGGCAGCCATTTCAGAATCCTCACTCCATGAACACTGCAAGCTAAACTGGAGTAAAGGTAAAGGGACCCCTGACCATTAAGTCCAGTCGTGACCGACTCTGGGGTTGTGGTGCTCATCTCGCTTTATTGGCCGAGGGAGCCGGCGTACAGCTTCCAGGTCATGTGGCCAGCATGACTAAGCCGCTTCTGGCGAACCAGAGCAGCGCACGGAAATGCCGTTTACCTTCCCGCCGGAGCGGTACCTATTTATCTACTTGCACTTTGACGTGCTTTCAAACTGCTAGGTTGGCAGGAGCAGGGACCGAGCAACGGGAGCTCACCCCGTCGCCGAGATTCGAACCGCTGACCTTCTGATCGGCAAGTCCTAGGCTCAGTGGTTTAACCCACAGCGCCACCCGCGTCCCTTCTAAACTGGAGTGCTTTCCCCAGTTGGTAGTTGATAGTTTCTCTGCCTCTTCTGTGTGTGCTTTGGAAGACTGGCACAATATATAATCTATCCTTCCCCATTACATGGCACTGGCTTAATGATGCAATAAAAGGTGCATCACTGTGATGGCGTGGAAGTGGTGTATCTAAAGAATGGAGGAAGAACAGATGGGAAGCTGGACGGCTGTAGCTTTGTCTGCAGGCAGTTCCAGATTCAGTCCCTAATCTCCAGGTAAGACTTTGAGGAACTCTCTTCCTTAAACGCTTGTAGTAGACAATATTGAACTAATAGTCTGGCCCATTGCTAAAATAGATGGAAAGGTATGAGAGACGAAATTACCCCATTATTATTATTGTTATTAATTTATTTTTTATAGCACCCTGTACTCACAGGTCACAGGGCGGGCCGTTCACAGCAGGATAATATCTTCATACAATAGGATTGTATTATTAGAGGAGGCGGATTATTGGAAGCGAGTGCCTCAAATATAGGTTTCAACAAGCAACGCTTGGATTGAGCCCAGACTGATTTCTCCTTGCCAGCAATGGCCTTGAGAACTTCAAGAGATAACCAAATGAAAAGAAATGTAGGCTGGGGAAAATGAAAGTTGTGTCATGCGTGGCTTTAGGTACTCTTCGTACCGTGTGCCACAACTGTAATTATAATACCACCAATCCTATTGAACGAGTAGGGCATTTCCACAGCTTGTGCGCTGAAGGCAAGATTCTGTGTTGATTTGTTTTGACGGGAAACGTACCAATAAGCATACCAGCTTGCATATTTCCTCACAAGTTACATAGGAACCTGTGTGGCAAGAAATGTTTAAAAACGAGGTCCTGCGCAGCTCATTGTGTGATCTTTGGTGCTCAGAAAGATGGATGCAAAGCACTTTATGACACATACAGCAAACTTTGTTATTTTTGACTCACGCACAGCTACCAATTCTATATGCCTAATATATAGTTTTGTTTTCTATCTTTTAATTCTGGCCGGCTGTTAGAATTGTTCTATTTTATATACGGTACCTTATAAAATGAAATCATAATAATACAGTGGTACCTCGGGTTAAGTACTTACTTCATTCTGGAGGTCCGTTCTTAACCTGAAACTGTTCTTAACCTGAAGCACCACTTTAGCTAATGGGGCCTCCTGCTGCCGCTGCGCCGCCGGAGCACGATTTCTGTTCTCATCCTGAAGCAAAGTTCTTAACCTGAAGCACTATTTCTGGGTTAGCGGAGTCTGTAACCTGAAGCGTATGTAACCTGAAGCATATGTAACCTGAGGTACCACTGCAAACTTTACTGAAGAAAAAGAGGAGGAGGAAGAGGAAGAGGAGGAGAAGGAGCTCCTATCTCTACAGGGCTCGCATTTTCCCAGCAGTAGTTGTGTACTGAATCTGATTTATTGCTGGAAGAATGAAAACTGAACTTTGTGGCTGCAGTTTGAGAGCAAGGTGGGGCTTGAAATATGTTCTTGTTTATTTACCCACTCACCCTGCAGCTCCATGGAAATCAATCACTCCTTTTGTATTGAGGATAGTATTATGGGATTGCTTTACTGCAGAGGCAGAGAAACTGGTGAGGGAGAGGGCGTGGAATCAATTTGCAGTTGCATTCTGTTGCGTGTCGAGGTCCCCAGGGCCACCCCAATAACTCACACATCACACAGAATTTTTTGTTTAAGATTTTTGGCATAATTTTGGCCACAACTTTATTAAAATACAAATTTGTGAGTGGTTGCTTAGGCATTGGTTGCAACTATCTGCCGCCCCATGGGGGACAGACTGACATTCCACACAATGCGAAAGTCAGGAAAGGGGAATACACTTGGGGTAGCGACGGAGCAGGGAACCTGCCCTCACCCCAAATGCAACCAGCAGCTCATTGCTATGGCCCGAGCCCCCTTGACAGGGTGGACAAGCAATAGTTAGCCCCCAATTCCTTTAACGGAATCCCTTGCAGCAGCAGCATTAGAGGGGCAGGCACAGCCAATCCATGCCCCTCAACCAACCAAACCGTAAACCAATGCCTAACCGCAATCTTACAAGTTGTGACGATTTGCTACGCAGTAGGCAAAAACCAAATGGCCCCAGCCAATCAGCCAGATGGACAAAATTCCTACCGGGCCCCTGCCCCAAGAGCAGACGACCCCATGACAGGCATAGCAAGGTCAAAGCGAACAACCCTAATTCTAGGGAGGGGGGGACAGGCAATCCGATGCACGGTTGAAAAGAGGAAGCCCTAGCCTCGTACAAGGAGTTTTAGCACTTCTGGCTGTCAATCAACAAATGGCAACATTAACTTCTTCCCAACAACAAGGGAAGCCCCAATCGCATCAGTGGCCAACGGTCAATTAGCCCGCCCCCAACTTTGGAGTGTCCTGGTGGCCCCCACCGCAACACGTGCTCTCCATGAAGGAGAACACGCTTTCTCCCAGCGGCCACCCCAGAGGTCCATAGGAAGCCTGGAAGTAGAGCCTAAGAGCAACAGCAGCTGAATCCACCTTTGATTCTCAGCAACAGCTATTCAGAGGCATTTGCCCCTTCCAACATTACAATTCCCAGCACTTTTAATAAACTGGGTGCATGTGTGTGCTTTAAATCTACATTGTGTACACAGCCAAAGTTTCCTTTCACCATCCTCATCCTGCCCAAATCACAGCTCGTAACTAAAAACATTTCTCCAGCCCTTCCTCATGCAAGAATCTTCCTCAAGTGGATTGGCAACCTATCTCTCTCATTTGGAAAGGAAAACTGGTGAGAAGCTATGAAAAAAATTGCAAACCTTTAAAAAAACCATTTCAGGTGTTCATTAACTAGGATGGCCATGTGCCCTGCTTTACAGAGGACAGGTCTCCTACTTCAAGGCCTGCCTGGTCCAAGTCTGGTTTAACTCCAGAAAAGGAGAACAGATGAGACCCTGAAGTAGCCAATTAGCTCCTGATTACAGCCTTCCCCATTATGGTGAAATGTAGGGAACCTTTTAATGTTCAACAGACCATTGTATTTTAATATTTTGTTGGAAGCCGCCCAGAGTGGCTGGGGAAACCCAGCCAGATGGGCGGGGTATAAATAAATTATTATTATTATTATTATTATTATTATTATTATTATTATTATTATTATTATTATTTATTACATGCAGGTCCCGCTTTATGACCGTTTGCTCTGTAAAAATCCCCTTATCCTCCATTTTAATTTCCCACAATGCCCCAGCACAATGCTATGCCAGGGGCATTGTGGGAAATTATAATGGATACCCGCCTCTGCTGCTAGTGCCAATGCTGGGCCCCACCCTGTCAATGGGACTCTGTCGGTTACCCTGGGATGCAGGTGCTAGGTCAGGTTTAGGGCTAGTGTTTGTTGCCCCTCGCGGCAGAAATACCACCACCATCACAGAGCCTCTCTTTCTGACTCCTTATCATGCCCCTTGCCTCTTTGCTTTTTGAGGTTGCTTGCGATGTAAGCCTCTTGAAGTGAGGCTGAACACATCCACCCACCTGCCCACATCAAAGCTAGTACAGCAACAGTGATCTTTTGGCAGTGTGGGGGTGGACAGTCTACACGTCACTGGCAGAAATCTGAAAATGTCAAAGGATGGCCACGGTTAAGATTTTTGCCCCGATGGCACACGCCAGTCAGACTGGGGACGGGACGTTTCTCTCACAGCTGCTGTTTTATTTATTTTTGTCATCGCAATCAGCTGTGTGTGTATGTGTGTGCTGTCATCTCTCAAGGCAGCAAGCAACGATAAGGTAAATGCAATAAAACACCAACTATAAAGTGGGAAAAATGGGTATCTTCCAGGAATTAAAACAGCAGGCCCTGCCTCGTTTCCCCTCGTGAAACTGGACCCACAGAGAAACAGGGCTTTGTAACCATCTTGGTCATTGCCTGGTCTGCTCCCCCAGTTAGCAAGTGTGTGTCATCGGTCCAACACAACAAGGGCAGGAGGAGACAAGCATCACCTCCTATTTGCCAACAGACTGCGGTGGAGACGGCATGTGGTGGGGGGCTGCTGAAGACGAAGTAGCTCTGGCCTCCAAGTAGCATGCCTCAGCTATCACTTGTCACCGCAGTAACAGCAGCAGTAGCTGGCAATGCATTCCTGTAGTTCCTGGCGCCTGAGGCAGTCTCCTCACCTTGCCTCATGGGTGGGCCGGCCCTGACTAGGGTAAAGCATATGTATACTAGTATACTAGCATATACAATGGTACCTCAGGTAACATACGCTTCAGGTTACAGATGCTTCAGGTTACAGACTCCGCTAACCCAGAAATAGTACCTCGGGTTAAGAACTTTGCTTCAGGATGAGAACAGAAATCGTGCTCCGGCGGCGTGGCAGCAGCAGGAGGCCCCATTAGCTAAAGTGGTGCTTCAGGTTAAGAACAGTTTCAGGTTAAGTACAGACCTCTGGAACAAATCAAGTTCTTAACCCGAGGTACCACTGTACTAGTGAAAATATGCAATTTATATGAGGGGGAAGTTGCTTGACAAGAATTGGTATACAGGGATACTTCCGGTTGTGAATGGGATCTATTCCGGAGGTCCAGCCGCATCCAGGGGAATTTGCAACTGGAGGAGCGCTTCTGCACATGCGCGTGCGGCGAAACCCGGAAAAATACTTCCGGGTTTGCCGCATTCGCATCCCGAAGTTTACGTATCCAGAGGGAGGTACGACTGTATTAGACAATATTCCTTACAAAAATGTGTATATCAGGAGGTATCATGCCTAAAGCTGATGGATTTTCACGAGGATTTTTTTTTAATCACAAACTGATGTAGAAACATGGAGAAATGAACTGAAGTGGAAAAACGGGAACTCAATATGGGGATGCCACTCTCTGCAGCAACCTCGACTTTCTTAACTGTTATGTACTAAGCAGGTAGGATCCTAGAATGCAACAACTGATTGGCTTGCAGGAAAAGACCAATCAGGCTCCAGGAGGGAAGCAGAATCAACCAGTCAGACGGGACTCATTGTGTAAATAATGTACAGTGGTACCTCTGGTTGTGAACGGGATCTGTTCCGGAGGCCCGTTCACAACATGAAAAGAGCGCAACCTGAAGCGCCATATCTGTGCAGGTGCGTGGCATGATTTGGCGCTTGTGCGCATGCGCAAAGTGCGATTTAGTGCTTCTGCACATGCGCGAGCGGCAAAACCCGGAAGTAACCCTTTCCGGTACTTCCGGGTCACCGCGGGACATAACCTGAAAGAACATAACATGAAGCAAATGTAACACGAGGTATGACTGTATATAAAAGCCTGAGGTTTGGGGGCAATTCAATCACTGTTTTACAAGCTGCAATAAAGAGCATGAAATCACTACAGGGCTCCGGGTATAGTTCATTAACCATATTCTTTTGCCCTTTTCTCCATCGGAAAATCCTACGTACTTACTCCCAAGGCCCATGCTGACGCTCAGAACAGTAGCCCTGGCTTACTACAGCAAAAGCCACTTTGGATGGGAGAGATTACCAAAGCAAGGTGGGGGAGGACATAGCTAACCCTTCTCCCACCGACCATTTCCTCACTCCGTGCCATCTCCCCAAGCAGTTACGCATACACACAAACTGTTATGTACTGAGTTGAATAGGATCCAAAAGGCAGCAGTCTGATTGGTCCTAGAACAATAGGATTCAGAATGCAGCAGTCTGATTGGTGCTAGAACAATGCAGCAGTATGATTGGTTGGCAGGAACCACCCAATCATGCTCCAGATAGAAGTGAATCCACAACCTGGCTTACAGTAGAATTCCGGAATTAGCCAATCATGTGCAGCCCATTGTGTAAATAATGTATATAAAGCAGATACTTTGAGGGGACTTTCATTCATTCCTCCTCACCACTATGAGCTGAATAAAGAGCATGAAATCACTTTGCGACTCTGAGTATATTTCACAAGCCCTGCAAAGTCTTTTTGAGGGAATTATTCCTCACCAGGAAGCTAACCTGGCTATTTCAGGAATTCGAATCCTCGGTTATATCTTAACACTTGCTGAATCCAGGGGTTCAAAGGGTCTCGGCGTTTGGCCTACTCCCCCCCCCCTCCGTGCACCCTACTCAAGCTCACAAAGCTATGTAATACTATTTTATAATATAGGGTTTTTAATTTAAAAAAAAAAATAATAAATATTTTATTTTTAAAATGCTGCTTTTATTTTCATTTTGATTTTCTTTTAGGTTAACTTGCTTTTAATATATGATCTTATCAGTATGTTCCATATGCTGCGTAAACTGCTCAGAGGTTCTGATGATTAAGTTACAAATTCCATTAAATAAAATATATTACACAGTGTTTTTTTTCTCTGGGGGGACGCAGGGGTACCCTAAACATTTTGTGAATCTAATTTTGGCCTCATTGAAGGACAGTATTTCAATATGAGTAGGAAAATGAGAGTACGCCTTAACATATTTTTTTAAAGAAAAAAACACTGTATATACAGAAACAGGGTCGCACACACAGTGATTCTTATCTGAAAGGCCCCTGCAAGGTCTCCACCCTGCTGTTTGTCTGGGGTTGGACACAGTGGGCAGATCCTCATTATAAAGCACATGTAACATACTTTCCAATCTCATGAGTTACCCCCCTCAAAGAATCCTGAAAAGCCTAGCTTGATAAGGAATTGTATGGCATAGCTTGCTGGGAATTGTAGCTTTGTGAGGGGTAAATGACGGCTCCTGGGGTTTTTCTGGGTAAAGGACTTGAAGGAGCGCCTCCATCACCATCGTCCAGCCCAGACACTGAGGTCCAGCTCCAAGGGCCTTCTGGCGGTTCCCTCCCTGTGCGAAGTGAGGTTACAGGGAACCAGGAAGAGGGCCTTCTCGGTAGTGGCACCCGCCCTGTGGAACACCCTCCCATCAGATGTCAAGGAAATAAACAACTATCTGACTTTTAGAAGACATCTGAAGGCAGCCCTATTTAGGGAAGCTTTTAATGTTTGATGTGTTATTGTGCTTTTAATTCTGTTGGGAGCCGCCCAGAGTGGCTGGGGAAACCCAGCCAGATGGGCGGTGTATATATATATTTAATAATAATAATAATAATAATAATAATAATAATAAAGTCGTGTGCTTTAAATATGCATTGAATGTGCTTTAAATGCTTGCTGTGGATTTGCCCAGAAGTTTGTCGGGAATTGCAGAATGCTGTGTGAGATAGTAAGTCTGCAGGCTTGAGGTTGCTAGCGGATGCAACTAGCTGACCCACTTTCTATGGAAGTGCTGGGTCAGAAAGACTCAGCAGCAATGTGCTGTCAGTTGATTGGCTGTCATCGGTTTAAAAGGGAAACCTGTCCAGCAGTAATTGGGTGGTGTAGAAGAGTGTGGTCAGAGAGAGAGAGATAGAAAGGTCTTCCTATTTGCCTTAAGGTGCAGCAAGGTACTCTGTATGAACTGCTCGTGTATTATAGCCTGGAGATTATTGTATATATTTGTATATATATAACTCACAATAAATATACTGCACTGCACTGAAGAACCTGGAACTCTGAGCATTTCTGCTAAAGCGCAGCTGGGAATTTGCAAAAAGGTTTCCCTTATAATGGGGTAACCCATAGCTTACTGGGAGAACACATGTTCGCCTTCCGACCTGAGGGGCTCATCTTCCAGCGTCATAACTTTTATATGCCTGTTGTCTTTGTCCATGGGCAGTGGCGTAGCGTGGGTTGTCTGCACCCGGGGCAAGGCAAGTAATTTGCGCCCCCTAACCCGTGGATTTGTGCCCCCTAACTCGTGGATTGGCGCCCCCTAACCCTAACCCCCAGATGTTGCGCCCGGTGCGGCCGGCCCCCCCCTGCACCCCCCACGCTACGCCACTGTCCATGGGATTTTCTTGGCAGGGATACTGGAGTGGCTTGCCAGTTCCTGCTCCAGGTGGATCACATTTGGTCAAAACTATCCACTATGACCTGTCCATCTTGGGTGGCCCTGCACAGCATAGCTCATAGCTTCTCTGAGTTATTCAAGCCCCTTTGCCACGGCAAGGCAGTGATCCATGAAGGGGACGTGTTTCATATAATAATAATAATAATAATAATAATAATAATAATAATTAATAATAATAATTTATTATTTATACCCCGCCCATCTGGCTGGGCTTCCCCAGCCACTCTGGGCGGCTTCCAAGAAAATATTAAAATACTGTAATACATCAAACATTAAAAGCTTCCCTAAACAGGGCTGCCTTCAGATGTCTTCTAAAAGTCTGGTAGTTGTTGTTCTCTTTGACATCTGGTGGGAGGGCGTTCCACAGGGTGGGTGCCGCTACCGAGAAGGCCCTCTGCCTTGTTCCCTGTAACCTGGTTTCTCACAGTGAGGGAACTGCCAGAAGGCCCTCGGCACTGGACCTAAGTGTCCTCGTAGAACAATGGGGATGGAGACGCTCCTTCAGGTACACAGGACCGAGCCCGTTTAGGGCTTTAAAGGGCAGCACCAACACTTTGAATTGTGCTCGGGAACATACTGGGAGCCAATATAGGTCTTTCAAGACCGGTGTTATGTGGTCTTGGCGGCCGCTCCCAGTCACCAGTCTAGCTGCCGCATTCTGGATTAGTTATAGCTTCCGGGTCACCTTAAAGATAGCCCCACATAGAGCACATTGCAGTAGTCCAAGCGGGAGATAACCAGAGCATGCACCACTCTGGCGAGACAGTCCGCAGGCAGATAGGGTCTCAGCTTGCTGGTAAACAGCTGCCCTGGACACAGAATTGACCTGTGCCTCGATGGACACCTGTGAGTCCAAAATGACTCCAGGCTGCACACCTGGTCCTTCAGGGGCACAGTTACCCTATTCAGGACCAGGGAGTCCTCCAAACCAGCCCGCCTCCTGTCCCCCAAAAACAATACTTCTGTCTTGTCAGGATTCAACCTCAATCTGTTAGCCGCCATCCATCCTATCCTATCCAGTTAAAAGGCTCTTAGGCAGCAAAGCTGGCCTGGGAAAGATCTCTGTACATTAGACATTGGAGTGACACTGTCATGCAGTAGAGGGCAGATGATGAAATAGCCTGCTATAAGACTGCTTTCTCTGTTTCTAGGTAACACTTAGCCATGTTTTGAGCTATAAACTCACAGGTTGATCTCGTTTAAGGCTCTGCTGCTTTTGGGCTATGAGGAACAAGAAACCTGATTGGGACTCTCCCATTTTCTCAAACTTGTTTGCTGTTATAAATATCCCTCTCCTCATCACTTCCTCTGCTTCATTAATAACGGGTTGTTTTCCCATCCTTTCTGTCGGTTGTCCTTATGAGAGATCGTATCATATATGACATGGACATGTATTGACATGCCAAGCTTCTGTTCAAGGCCAATCTGCACCTGTTTAGGAAAAATAATCAGGTACACGGTTCCCAGGACTTAAAACCAAACACACAGACACAGACACACACAATTGAGTGATTTCAATGTTTTTCAATAATATTGATTTTATATAAGTTACTTGCCTCAGAATCTTGGAGTGCACCATCAGTCAAGTCTGGGGGAAAGCTATTGGTCACGTGATTGCAGAAGATGGGTGGAATTTGATATGGTCCAAGTCTCCCCTCAGGAGCGCCTCCTCTAGGAACAGAGAGATAGCTTTGAAGTTAATATACAGGCAGTTTTATATCCCTGCCAAACAGCATTGGTATAACAGTGAACTACTGGCCACTTGGTGCCAAGGTTGCAAGGAATGGGAAGATAGATACTATCTATCACTTGTGGTGGCCCTGCATGACTTCTGGGTCAAGATTCCCAAAGAAATTTCCTCTATCGACCAGCAAATTATCCCTCCTGACCCAGGTTCAGCCTTGCTTTCATTCTTTTTGGAAAATACGCAAAACACTTTGTACAAAGATTGGATGGTGCTATGGGTAACAGCAACCAGACTGGAAGTTGCAATAAATTTTTAAATTTAATTTTATTTTTTTGTCCACAATTTTTCCCACCTTTCAAAATCAATATTATGTCCCAAATCCTGGGCCCATTTAATCATAACACTCTTTACCTCTTCATCTTTTGTGTGCCTCTCTAGTAATAACTTACACATTTTTGACAGTGTCTTCCTTTTACTGCTCAACAATTCTGTCTTTATTTTTGATTTGATGCTTCCAAACCCATTTCTTTTATAATAATAATAATAATAAATTTTATTTATATCCCGCCCTCCCCAGCCGAAGCCGGGCTCAGGGCGGCTAACAACAATTATTGTCTTCTCTAAACAAATCTTGCAGTTGGTGATATTGCAACCAATCAGTTAACTTTCCTCTCAACTCTTCAAATGACTTTAACTTTAATTTATCGTCCACTTCCATCAACAAGTATTTATATGTTGCCCCATCACTTCCCATGTTTTTCTTTTTTACTGCAAAGGCCTCCAATGGTGAAAGCCACCATGGGGTTTTGCGTTCTAGCAATGTTTTATATCTATTCCAAACCTTGTATATTGATTTCCTAAAGCTGCGCATCACTGGGAGCTATCAGACCCATTTTTCCTTCCTTCCTTCCTTCCTTCCTTCCTTCCTTCCTTCCTTCCTTCCTTATTCTTTTACCTCAGGATTATTACCAGCAACAGTGTGTTTGCTTCGGACTACATTTTCACCTCAGACCACCTCAGAGAGGATAAGGCACATGGGATGCTCTCAGCCTTATCTCCCCTCATCAAGCAGCTCCTCCTTACTGCCAATACTCTCAATACTGCCAAACAGCAGTACTGAGGAATATTAAGAATATGCTAAGAGTAGTGCTAGTGAATTGATGGTTAGTAACTGGAAGAGGGGTCATTTGCCTCCTAACACCAGCTGTGCCCGTTTCTTACAATGTCTGATTTGGCCACAGTGTCACACACCTCCTTGATTTCATCCCGTTTGAATTACTGTAAAGTGCTCCATGTAATGAGTTTTTCTATGCTATTCTCACCATTATATTATGTTCTGAATTTTGCAGCATTCTGCTTCTGGTGTTATGAGAGAGAGAGAGAGGAAAAAACTTCTCTCCATCCACTTTCTCCATGCAATGCATAAAAACAAATACCTGCTTGCATGTTCACAACAGACCTCAAGTTTCCAGCAGTACTAAACCAGGCATCCCCCAGCTTGACCCTCCAGCTGTTTTGGGACTACAACTCCCATCATCCCTAGCTAACAGGACCAGTGGTCAGGGATGATGGGAATTGTAGTTCCAAAACAGCTGGAGGGCTGAGTTTGGGGATGCCTGTACTAAACTGAGCGGAGGGAGCAAAAACACATAAAATCAGTGCATATCATCTCCCCACGAATGTGGATAGGAAACATCAAGACAGATTTGGGAGGTACAAATTTTTAAGTGCTTATGTGTGGGCGGAGAAACACAAACAAGCACACAGAAATAGTGACCCAAATACACACTAAACACCTTCTTGTGGGCACAGCGTTTGAGAGAAGCTACGGCAGTTAAATTGGCCTTGTGTATATTTTGGCAAGCCTCTACCTTTTCAGTTCCTCATCTGTAAACTGGGAACACTAAGTGATGGTAGCTGATAAGAGGCAGAGCTATAAATGTGGAATTCCCGGACTGAATCTGGCCTTTGTAGGTGGTTTCTGGAAAACAATTATCTCTTAGCTTCAGCTCTCGATTTACGGTATGAGGACAATTAGACTGATCTGACTTGCAGGGTTGTTATAAGGATTTAATGAAGACAATGCTCTGAAATCTCTAAAAGCTTCATCTTTATTATTTATGAAGTTTATAAAGCATATTTGAAAATCAGTCATCAAAAGTCCCAGTAATTTATGTTGTGTTATGTTATGTTATGTTATGTTATGTTATGTTATGTTATAATTATATTGCTGCTGTTTAGTCATTTAGTCGTGTCCGACTCTTCGTGACCCCATGGACCAGAGCACGCCAGGCACTCCTGTCTTCCACTGCCTCCCGCAGTTTGGTCAAACTCATGCTGGCAGCTTTGAGAACACTGTCCAACCATCTCATCCTCTGTCGTCCCCTTCTCCTTGTGCCCTCCATCTTTCCCCACATCAGGGTCTTTTCCAGGGAGTCTTCTCTTCTCACGAGGTGGCCAAAGTATTGGAGCCTCAGCTTCAGGATCTGTCCTTCCTGTGAGCACTCAGGGCTGATTTCTTTCAGAATGGATGGGTTTGATCTTCTTGTGAGGTTAATTCCCCCTGCTGCATTTCAAGACGGGACAGGGATGTCTCCAGCCAATGCACATAAACTTTCTTGTTTCTCCACCCATGCAATCACCCACCAACCTCATGAAGCTCCATTCTGCACATGTGCGACAGCTGCGAGGGGGCAGGTTCGCATTATACCACTTGGATTGAAGCTTGTTTGAGAAGAAAAGCACACACATCAAAGAGCAGTATTTGTCCAGAAATGACGATACGATATGATAATCTTTATTATCATTGTCCCATACAGAACAATGAAACTGAAAAAATCTACATCAGACATTCAAAAACCAACAGGCCTGCTATTCCAGCTGTCCCAGCCTGGTTAACCCCCTAAAAACTCTGATACCCCATAATTAAATACAATATACTCCCATAGAGACTACCTTACACTGCATTTAAAACCAAAATTGCATTTGGATAGAAACTGTTTCTCAGGCGGCTAGTCCTAGTCTTTATAACACTGTACCTTCTTCCAGAAGGCAGGAGCTGAAAGAGATCATTTCCAAGGTGCGCACTATCCTGCGCGATCTCTGCAGCTTTCTTATGGCACCTGGAAGCATAGATTTGATCCAAGGTGGGAAGAGTGCACCCAATTATTCTCTCTGCAGTCTTTACAACCCTCGACCGCATTGTTTTTTCCCTGACCGTGCAGCTCTCAAACCACACACACAGACCATAGACCATATGAATTGCGGCTAATGTTGTGCGGATGTGCCTTCGAAAACTACCAGTGTGAACATAATCAATCCCATGATGGAAGCCAAGAGGACCACTGTGACATGGGCTTCTTTGGCAATGCATCTTGTGCAATGCCAAATCTTTTCTCACTCTTGCCTTTCAGCTGCACATCTCTAAAGAGCAAAGCCACAGGCTGTGGTTTCTTTTTACTTGCTAGATTAAAACAAACAAACAAAAAAAGGGTGTGTGTGTGTGATAATGTCATCCCAAGAAGGGACTTGCATGTCCATCTTCTAACTATTATCTCACTGAGTCACCTTTGACAGCTTCTTCTTCTTCTTCTTTTAAAAAAGGTCACTGTCACACTTCAAAGAACTGAGGGTTTTGAGGCAAAGTGAGAGCTAGAGGCTGCTAACTCTTTCATTGGCTCCCTGCTCCTGGGCCTTTTAACAGCATCTTGATCCTCAGACAACAGCAGGAGATGTTGCATCACCTCCAGATTTCTGCAAATCAAGTTGCAATTCTCAAAGGCATATAAGCACAACGCCAGGATTAGTTTCTTGCCAGGATCAGTCTCTCTCTCCCCCCCCCCCCCCAGTTGCCAGCTGTCCCCAGATAATAATAATTCAGTCGTGGATTAACCAGGAGCAAGCTTTCACTCCCCACAATGTCCGCAGAGGTCATCCACCAGGGCGACCAGGGGCGACTCAGCTCCATGGCCAGGCTTGGATCCAGATTGGAATTGTTATAAGAAAAATACTGCTCCTTTTCCCTATATGGGTACCCAAGAGCCCATATAGAGTCCTTTTCTAGGTTCTCTATCGGTAGGAGAAAATAACAGAGACCAACCAGAGAATATTGAGAAGCAAAGCAGCTAGTAAGCCTGGTTTTTATTAACTGTTGCAACAGGGTGCTCCCCTCACACTCAGGAGAGACGAGGTGGACCCAAAGTCATGCGTGCAAGCCCTTATATAGACATTTTAAATTGCCCGCCCTGGAGTCCAAGACCACCCCCAGAAACATCATACGTAACATCACAGAAGGGGTGTAGCCCAAGACACCCCCCCCCGATACATCATATCTACGTCACAGAAAAGGCGGTCTACAACAGAAATCTGAGTGCGTTGTTTATCTCCTGTCTGGCAAGTTACCCGATTGCATTATCTGGGTTTTGGCCACTCTTTTGTTTCTGGAATCTAGGTCACAGGTCACAGGCTCACACCCTGTTCATATCTTGAATGTGCCCTTAAGACAGGATTTGTGAGGACAGGATTTGTGAGGAAAGAGACAATGGGGAGGTTTCCCACTTTGACCTTGCAGAGAAATATTGGAGGTCCATTTGTTCTGTGGGGTTTCAGACATGTGATTTATATATACAGTTATGAATTTTTTTTTATATATATATGACCTTAAAATTCTTGTAACAGAATGAATGTAAATAATCTGTGTCTTCCTAGAACGCCTGCAGCTGCCCCACCATGGTCCTTTCCACCACCTTCCTTTAAAATGGAGGTAAGGTAAGGTAAAGATAAAGGACCCCTGGACGGTTAAGTCCACTCAAAGGTGACTATGGGGTTGTGGCACTCATCTTGCTTTCAGGCTGAGGGAGCTGGCCTTTGTCCACAGAGAGCTTTCTGGCTCATGTGGCCAGCATGACTAAACCGCTTCTGGCGCAACAGAAACCAGAGTGCATGGAAATGCCGTTTACCTTCCCGCCGCAGTGGTAACTATTTATCTACTTGAGCTGGCATGCTTTCGAACTGCTAGGTGGGCAGGAGCAGGGACCGAGCAACAGGAGCTCACCCCGTCGCGGGGATTCGAACCGCCAACCTTCTGATCGGCAAGCCCAAGAGGCTGAGTGGTTTAGACAACAGCACCACTTGCGTCCCACTAAATGGGGGTATTGGCAACTGGCTGTTGCATTTTAAAGGGTCCAGAACCAACCAGTTGGCTCCCTGTCTGCAAGATTTGATAAGCCGGGAGTGACGGGGGTGGGCGGCAATGCATTGCCACCTCGTCCACATCCTCTGATTGTATATAGTGAAACTGATCTCACAAAACATCCTTGGTAACTGCGCTGGGTTACCTCCAACTGGAGCTGCACAAGTGTAGAGGCAAGATCACTCCAAAAGTCTCCCTCCACACTGGGAATCAGTAATAAAATAACTCTGCCGTCCAGCTACTGAAGGATGCAATGCAAGCTGCAAAATGTACTCTCCTGCTGCTGTTGCCTTCTATTGGTGCTACTATTTTAATTGGTATTTTTTAATCATTTGAATGTGGTCAAATGCAATATGTGAGCTGCCCTGGGAGGAGAAATTCTGGAGGGTGGGATAAATGAATATAAATTCTCAGTCAGTTTTATTGCACATAGCCAAAGGCTGCCGCAATGTGCACAGAATCATTCAACAATTCAAAGAAAATATACTGGATTGATACAACAAACTTAAAACATTTATAAAAGCTACAAAAGTACCTTAATATACAAGTTAAGACATTAAACAATAAAATTTACAAGCTGAAATTATCACATGGCCACTAATATATTAAAAAAATAATGTTAATTAATACAATGTACAATTATATTCGGAGTTTGGTGATAAGTATATAGCTTGATGTAGATAGGGTCAAATAAATTCATCTCCTTTACAGTTGGCGAATAATAAATAAATAAATAAATATAATAATAATAATATTAATATATATAAAAATTAAATTAAATAGCCACCCCTTTCTTTTTCCTGGCTCAACTGCCCCCCACATAAGCAGAAATGGATTTCTGTCCCCACTGGGTGGGGGGGGGGGAAAGGGTTGCTCTCATTTTAAGCATTCATGATGACTCCAGAGTTTTATAATATTTGCTTAAAAGCTAATTTGGGTGGGGGGTGGGGAGAGGATCACAAAGGGGGGCTCCCCTAACTTGACATTCAGAAAAGAAAGGTTATGGGCTGGTCTGTGGGGTTCTGACCTCACCGACACGCAAAGCGAGAAGGCAGCAAGGAGGTGTTGAGGTTTCTGGGTCTGTCTAAAGCGCTTTTGGAGAAGGAGGCGGGCAAGTACGTCACCTCGGGGCCAGCCTCCAAAATGCTCGTCATCACTCGGGGGAAATTCCCAGCCCTACGCGGGGTAGGGGGGTGGAGAGCTAGTAGTAGCAGCTGGAGTCCGCCGAGAGCAGCCCAGACCAGAAACAGAAACATCGGAAGGCGCAAGCTGCAGCCTGCGAGACGGACAGCTTTGCAAAAAGCAATCCCCGATCGGGCAGACAACGCCAGCGGGAGGAAGCAGCGCCATGGCTGGTAAGTGATCTGAAGGAAATCAGCCCTGAGTGCTCACTGGAAGTGATCTTTTTGGCGCATCTCCGCGGGGCAGGAACCCAAGCTTTGCGCGCACAATGTCCCCGCTGGGAAAGATCTCTCTCTCTCTCTTTCTTTCTCTCTCTCTCTCTCTGCCAGAGACCTGAGCTGGAGTAATAATGGAAATAAATTCTAAGAAGGTGGTATGACTCAGAACTTTTTTCTTTTCTTTTTTTGGCATGTTAGCAGACACACGCGCAAACACACTTTCCCCACCTCAGTCTGAGAGAGAGAGAAAGAAAGAAAGAAGCACAGCTCTTTGAAGGCCGATAAGCCGTCTGTGAGATGCAGCGGTTCATGTTGCCACATCACAGAACTGCACAGCTGGAAGGGACCGCAAGGCTCACCTAGTCCAAGCTCCTGCCCTGCAGGAATCTTTGGCCCGACGGTGGGACTCGAACCCACGACCGTGAGGTTAGGAGTCTCCTGCTCTCCTGACTGAGGTGTTTGGCTTGCTCTGTGGAAGAGCACAAGAGCCAGAGGCAAAGCAGGGGGCTAATAATAATAATAATAATAATAATAATAATAATTCATCTGTAGATTTCAGGGGGGTTCACAGCATTAAGCACCTGTAGCTTCTCTTGATCTGGAGATGAAGTGCTTGGTGATGAAACTTGGCTCGTGGCATCTTCTCACAGCCTTAAAAATGGTGTCACCGTCTCTTGTGGCTGTTTGCCGTGGCGGCTGGGCTCTACCTCAAAAGTCGAGGCAGTATTTCTCTGAATACCAGTAGCTGAGAACTGCAAGTGCTGTTGGGCCCTAGAGTATTCTTTCAGGCTTCCCACAGGAATCTGTCTGGCTACTGTGAGAAGAACAGGATGCTGAATGGACCAGTGGCCTGATCCAGGAGGCTGTTGTGAAGGTTTTCCTTAAGGCAGGGATGTGTCAACTCCAGCCCTCCAGGCTCCTTGCTGTTGCAGCATTTAGGCAACGCTTTAGATACCTGGAAGTGCTTTGCATGCATTATCTTCGTAATCCTTACCTGTAAGGCAGGTCAGACTCAGCACATCACAGCCTCATTGCAGGTAAGGGGTTTGTGCGGACAGGCCACCTCCTGAACTGAAGCAGGGATTTTAAGTGTAGAATAAGCTCTTTTTGCCGCTGTGCTGTAACAGCCAGCTCTGAGACGTGTGTGGCCACCAGCTCCCTCAAGTCCAACCCCCACTGAATGACAACTATAACTATAACTATAACTATGAAAAGGTAAAGGGACCCCTGACCATTAGGTCCAGTTGTGACCGACTCTGGGGTTGCGGCGCTCATCTCGCTTTATTGGCCGAGGGAGCCGGCGTACAGCTTCCAGGTCATATGGCCAACATGACTAAGCCGCTTCTGGGGAACCAGAGCAGCGCACGGAAACGCCTTTTACCTTCCCGCCGGAGTGGTACCTATTTATCTACTTGCACTTTGACGAACTGCTAGGTTGGCAGGAACAGGGACTGAGCAACAGGAGCTCACCCCATTGTGGGGATTCGAACCGCCGACCTTCTGTTCGGCAAGTCCTAGGCTCTGTGGTTTAACCCACAGCACCACCTGCATCCCTAACAATGAATTAATGTGGCATACATTATTTTAAAAGGGATGGACGCTGATAACCCCATGAGAAATGCTTTGCTGGTAGTTTTGTTGCTGTAGTTTTTGCTGCTTGTCAATTCGTACAACAAATGTTCTTTAGAACCTTGTCCGTGTGCAAGAGCAAGCCTTCGGAGCATGTTGTATTCCACCCACTTTAAAATATATTTTCTCCCTCCTATGTTGAGACAGTCTCCTCAGGCAGTGCTGGCATTCTGTGGTTACTGCCTGACTTCAGCTATTGCTGTGCTAAATCTCTTCTTCCCATCACTTGGCTTTTACTTAATGACATGTATTTACATACCACAGAGAGAAAAGGGATCAACTAGGATTTCCCCTCACTTGGTGTGTGGAGAGGCACATTTACTTACATCGAATTGCCACTAACTTCAAGGGAATTTACTTCCGTATATACATACTTGGAAAGGCAGCCTTTACGTGTCCATGTGGTTGATTTCAAAAACAACAACAACACAGCTTGAAATAATTCAGTCCAAGCCACAGCTTTGCCCGTGTAATGTTTTCATTTCTAATTTTTATTATTTTGAATGCAAAAGAGAAAATATGAAGAGAGCGAGGTTAGAAAATATAAAGCCATAATTGGCTATGCAGGCTCAGGTTCATAGCAGGATAAGTCAGTAACTGTCAAGCCAACAACAGATCAATCAGCAATGAAACCTTAATACTTCCTCAACTGCATTCCAAGTAAAGCTCTCCTGTTGACCTTCTGCCTAAATACCATTCTCAAGATTGAGGACATACATTTCCTAGAAACAAAGCTGCAGTTCACAGGAGCCATTTGGGAAAGTTGTGGACTTTAAATGTCTTATACTACATAGTAAGGACACCAAATGAAAAGTATCGATAAGCCAACAATTGATGAGCTGGGAGGGCTCAACAACTGGCGCAACAACAACAACTCATCTCAAGTCTTTGGGAATGAGGATACAAACAGCCTGCTTATGAACCTTTGGTAAAATATGCTTTCTGACTTTTAGAGAAATTCATGAAGTTATGAGGCATCACAGTTCACGTCACCAGACTCTGTCTGGGTAGGATTCACTCATTTGACTTGGTATTCGTCACACAGACCAGATGTCTTGTGGCAAATGCTAGATGATAACGATCAAGAGGAAAAAAAACCCCATAATTTTTAATTTAATTTCGCAAGAAATTTGTGCACATCTGATGTTCTACAGTGTGTGCAGGAGATAAATGCTGTCTCTCCCTTCCTCCGGTTTTTAAATTATACATCTTTATTATATACCTTTAGGCGCCAAGCGACAGCGTCCCTCGTTGGCTGATTGGCATCTGATGCCATTTTAAATGTGTTGGGGACAGGAGATTATTGGGTTTTCCTTGTTTTTGTATCTCTCCCATACTCTCATTAGTGATTTCCTGATTATATGGTTGTAAAAACTTCTATGAACCTTTCCTTTCCCGTACCATAAGTATGCGTGACCCCCAAATCTGTTATCGTGTCCTTCTAGTTCTAATGCCTCTTGCTTATCCAATCTCATCCAGTCCCTGATCCATACCAAACAAGCAGATTCATAATACAATTTAAGGTCTGGGAGGGCAAACCCGCCTCTATCTTTTACATCTGTAGGTATTTTATGTTTTATCCTTGGCCTTTTGCCCCATGTTTTTTGTTTTTATTGTGTATTTAATTTTTTTAATGGTAGTTTTGTGTTGTGAACTGCAGAGCGGTATACAAATTTAGTAAATAAACAAACCCCGTGGATGGCTTCCAGCTTGGATAGAAGCAAAATAACTTGATGACTGCCACCAATTCATGAAAACCAAGTCAGAAAATAACAGAGTGTCCTTTTTCTGCTGATGCTGTCCAGTCCAGTTGCCTTGTGTGGGAGATTTGCCTCCTGCCAGTCCACTTGCCTGCTGTGAGAGAAATAAGGAAGGCAGTGGTTTAATGCAGTAGGAGAGGATTTGGAGAGGGTGTCGTCCCCGCCAGCCTCACCCTGCCCGCCACTTGACGCAACAGCTCTGAACAAAAAAAGGTGAGGGAACCAGTGTCACAGAGGAAGAGGCGAAACACCTTGTAGGAAGTAACTGAGCCTCATGAAGGAAGTAGCTGAGTCTCAGAGCGGCGGAGGACGGCTGCTTTAACTTTATGCTTTTGTTTTGGTTATGCATCAGTGTATTATTCCCCCCGCCTTACAGGAAGGGTGTGGCTCTGCTGTCAAGCCCTGCGGAATGACTGAGGTAAAAAGTGAGTTCAGGATTTAGTTTGAAGCAAGGCTTTTGTTTTTTGGGTCCCGTCCCCCCCCCCAAAAAAATTGGAGACTCAGCCCTTGGTAGATGTGAGCAGAGGGCTTGGCCCCCGCCGTTGAGCAATCCCAGCCGTCTCTTCCACTTCTGGGAATATAAGAAAGGTTTAGCGTTTAGGCGTCAGAGTTGATTACTTCCAAGTAGTTTTAAGCCCTGTCCAGGTTTCCTGGAGTTTCAGACCTTGAGAATCTAAGGGGAAGAAGTTTGAGAGATGACGGGTGATGCCTAGCAAATTAGGAGAGGAGCTTAGTGAAGGGTAGGTTTTTTGTTTTTGATATTATTATTATTATCTGTTATTTATTTCCAATATTTACAGACCGCTTTTCACCATAGACGGTCACAAAGCAGTTTACAAAACAATCAACAAAACAATTTATCAGTCAAGTAATACGGTGTTTAAAACAAGCAAAAAACAAAACAAAACAACAACGCACAGGTACAAACATAAGTTCCAGAAATATATTTAGCTATATTCATAAGGATGAAACCTAGCTGTGGAGGCATAGGATGGCAACTGGTGGGTCAGGGAGTTTAGCATAAGGCAATCTTACGAAGCCAATATCTTACCCACAGTATTAGGATCAATATGCCTCCAAATTCCAGTTCCTGGGGACGATAAACAGAAGGGTGGTGGTGTGCTTTATGTCCTGTTTGTGGGTGTTCCCATCTGGTTGGGGAAGAAAATAATAGAATTATAGAGTCAGAAGGGACCCTGAGGATCATCTAGTCCAACCCCCCGCAATGCAGGAATTTGTGGCTGTCCCATACCGGGATCGAACCTGCAACCTTGGCGCTAACAGCTCTGTGACCAACTGAGCTGTGTTGGGCTAGGTGGGCCTTTGGTTCAATCCAGCAGGGTGCTTCTTATGCTCTTATGCTTTTAAGCCAATCCTCAGTCTTAGCCCCTCATCCTGAGATTTTGCTCCATCCTGCAAGGCTAACATATGGTCTAATACCTGAGACCTGGGCACCCTACCTGAGCCACGGCGCCTCTCATTTTTCGATGGTGAAAACGATTTAAAAGTGCTTTTGTCTTGCCTCTTCTATCCGTAAGATGCAGCAGGTTATCGCACACAGGCTCACAAGCAGCAAAGCGCATTAAATGCATCGTGCAAATTGCAACACCAAAGGGCCAGGCACTCTTATATCCACAGCCTTCGTTAGCAGCATGTCAGCTGTTTGCCCTGAGAATTAGTGCTTGAATGAGTGTATTAATAGCACTGCTTCCTTCTTTCAGACAGGAATAAGGTTACTGCACTTTGTAGCTGTGTTTTGTTCTGTTTCTAAAGGGTTGTCCCCAGCTTCTGGAAAAAAACGACACTCCATATTCACCAGGATTGTTTCCACCCCCCCCTTTCTAAAGTTCGCTAGGAAAAACAAGGACAGTTTTCTGAAGCAGAGATGCACTGCTTTTACCTCTTGGCATTAAAAAATATCTAGCCTTTCAGCCTAACCCTTGTCACAAACTACAATGCTAACTTCCTCACATGTTGTGGGTGGGGGTTAGAACTCAAGCGTGCTGTGCATCATCGCCATCACTCCGATGAGCAAAACGCCTCAAATTATGACAGGGCCAGGTTGTTAGTTGTGGTGGGAGTACTTTTAAATCACCCTAACCTCTGGGTAGGAGGTGTGGAATTGCTCAGAGAGACACGTTGCCTCATATCTTGTAAGAGTTGTTGTAAACATGCAAAGTTCTTTGCACATCAGGTATACCACATGCAAATGAATATCACACGCTGCACTTGTTTTGGGGGCGGGAAGGAGATCCTCATTCCACTGTTATTTTCTTCACTGCTCCATTTAGAAATTTCACAAAGTAACACTAGACGTGCAGTTTAGGTTGCTGGCTGCTACCAAGTACCATTTATATGTGGGAGTGGTTGAAGTATACAATAGTGGACTATTGCTTTCAAGGCGCTTCTGTTCAGATTTGTGGTTGATGACATTTTGCTAGGGGGTCTGTGCAAAATGCCACCAAATCTATCATCTATCTATATATCTATCATCTATCTATGTATCTATCATCTATCTATCTATCTATCATCTATCTATCTATCTATCAATCATCTCTATCATCTATCTATCTATCTATCTATCATCTATCTATCTATCTATCATCTATCTATCTATATCTATCTATCTATCTATCTATCTATCTATCTATCTATCTATCATCTATCTATCTATCATCTATCTATCTATATCATCTATCTATCTATCTATCTATCTATCTATCTATCTATCTATCATCACCTCTATCTATCTATCATCTATCTATATCTATCTATCATCTATCTATCTATCTATCTATCTATCTATCTATCTATCATCTATCTACCTATCTATCTATCTATCTATCTATCATCTATCTACCTATCTATCTATCTATCTATCATCTATGATCTATCTATCTATCTATCTATCTATCTATCTATCTATCTATCATCTATCATCTATTTATATCTCTCATCTATCTATCTCTCATCTATCTATATCTATCTCTCATCTATCTATCTATCTATCTATCTATCATCTATCTATCTATCTATCATCTATCTATCTATATCTATCTATCTATCTATCTATCTATCTATCTATCTATCATCTATCTATCTATCATCTATCTATCTATATCATCTATCTATCTATCTATCTATCTATCTATCTATCTATCTATCATCATCACCTCTATCTATCTATCATCTATCTATATCTATCTATCATCTATCTATCTATCTATCTATCTATCTATCTATCTATCTATCTATCATCTATCTACCTATCTATCTATCTATCTATCATCTATCTACCTATCTATCTATCTATCTATCATCTATGATCTATCTATCTATCTATCTATCTATCATCTATCATCTATTTATATCTCTCATCTATCTATCTCTCATCTATCTATATCTATCTCTCATCTATCTATCTATATCTATCTATCATCTATCTATCATCTATCTATCATCTATCTATCATCTATCTATCATCTATCTATCTATATCTGTCTATATCTATCTATATCTATCTATATCTATCATCATGTATCCCCCCCCTCTCTCTCTCTTTCTCGTATCATACTGATTCATTGAGGAACTTGGGTCCCTTTGACTATGACTATGTGCAGTATTTGCCCCCAATTATGTCTATTATTGTTCTCTGCCAGCAGTACAAAATCTCAGCCTCCAGTTGGGAGAGACTCCCTGTCTGAACCCCTGGAGAGCTGTTGCTAGCCAGTGTAGACAATACTGGCCTATAAGGATCACTGATCTCTCTGAGCTTCTTATGAGTTTCTTTTGATACCTCCACCTGGTTCTTTGGAACCTAATTATCATCACTCAGTTCCTGGGATTCCCATGTACAACAGTTTCCCCGAGACTCCAGAACTGATATGCAGATGTGACTACTAGAGTATAAACCACATTTCAACAATGCTATCCTACATGGGGTGGATGCAGGTGGCGCTGTGGTTTAAACCACAGAGCCTGGGGCTTGCCGATCAGAAGGTCGGCAGTTCGAATCCCCGTGGGGTGAGCTTCCGATGTTCGGTCCCTGCTCCTGCCCACCTAGCAGTTCGAAAGCAGGCCAGTGTAAGTAGATAAATAGGTACCGCTCCGGCGGGAAGGTAAACGGCGTTTCTGTGTGCTGCTCTGGTTCACCAGAAGTGGCTTAGTCATGCTGGCCACAGGACCCAGAAGCTGTCTGCGGACAAACGCCAGCTCCCTCAGTCTGTAAAGCGAGATGAGCGCGCAACCCCAGAGTTGTCCGTGATGGGACCTAACAGGTACCTTTACCTTTACCTTTTATCCTACATGGACATTGAGAGGGTTAAAAGGGGTCTGTTAATATTGCTCACCAACAGATGCAATAGGAAAGGAGGAATGGGGAGAGGAGAACACAGCAAACCTTAGAGCAGTTGCACCATCTCTTCCCAGCAGGTGTTGCCAGGCTGGTCTCCCCTTTGGCATGATGGTCTTCCTAGGAGCTGGAGGGTGCAGCCTCTCAGCAGCCCTTGGTCTCCTGGCCAGAGGTGGAGGCCAGAGTATGCTTCCTATAATCTCTGCAGACAATCTCCAGAGCAACTAGCAGCTAGAGCTGGCCATAGCTGTCAACTTTTCCCTTTATTCCGAGGCATCCTATTCGGAATAAGGGAATTTCCCTTAAAAAGGGGGAAACGTTGACAGCTATGTTCATGGCAGGGAGGAAGGGAATCAAGCTCCCTGCAGTTGCTCCTGCTCTGGCCAAAAATGGGACCAGCCTGGGCTCCATCATGTTTTGCCATTACGTCCTTCCTAGGAGGCAAAAGGGTGGTGACTCCATTAAATAAGATACTGTAAAATTGAGAGGGGGGGTTGGCCATTGGCGTCTTCCTTCTCTTTTCGGAAGCTCTCCCTTCTTGCCTGTCCTGCCTCTTAAGAATGTAAGAATGGATCGGGCCAAAGACCTTGTTCTTATAGTAGGCAACCTAATGCACAAGAAGCCTGAGTGCAACACTGATCTCCCCACAGCTGGTATTCAGAGGCCTACTGCCTTCCAACAATCCTCTTCTGTAGGACCTAAGTGTGGAGATGCATTGACAGCAAGGCTAGCTTGCAACACTCCCCGTTTTACACCTGCTACTCTCTGTTCAACCTAGTTTCTAGAGCAGGGTTTCCCAAACCTGGGTCTTCAGCTGTTTTTGGACTACAGCTTCCACCATCCTGCTAGCTAGGAATAGAGGAACTCCAGGAGGCAGCCCAGTGGCAGACAGAGGTCGAAAAGCAGAGCTAGATCTTAAGAACCAAATCAGTTCAGCCTAGCATGTCCAGCCCCCAGCTTCCTCGACAGAAGGTTGGTTTAGCCAATCACAGCCAGAAGCTTTGTCGTCGCCACCACACCGTTAAACCCCTTGCTGCATTACAGGATAGATTGTAAATGACTCCACTCAAGTATAAACATTGCTGCATCAGGGGCACTGCTGTCCGTTTTTGCATCTCTTCATTGTGCTGAGCACCACCACTCTCTCCATAACATAGCTGTCAACCGTCCCTTATTTGACGGAAAAGTCCCTTATGCCAGCGCTGTGTCCCACTGCTGTCCCTTATTGATGATGTCCCTTAAATTTCCAGGTTTCAAAGGAATCAGCTCCTCTCCCTCCCTCCCTGCCAGCCAGGGAGGCTCCAACTGTGTTGCTTGGCTGTATTGCTCACCCAATAAGGAGTCTAAGAATGACTGGGGGGGTGGAGCTTGCATGCCTTGTGCCGATCAAATCAGCCGCGTTGCCTGGGGACTCACCTTTGCTCAGCGCTTCCCAGCGGAGAGGTGATGGTTGTTTCCCTTGCTGCATCCCCTTTGCCGTGTTGCTGCTCTGTGGGAACCACCGCTTGAGGCTTCGTTTGGCTGCTGGCTGGGCTTTCTGCCTTTGACTCAGAGGGGCTCAGAATCTGAACATACCTGTGGCTGAAAAATCCCTTATTTTGGCTGCTGGTCCCTTATTTTCGAGGCTGTTGGTCCCTTATTTTCAAATCTGTAAGTTGACAGCTATGCTCCATAGCTGAGTGGTAGAACATCTGCTTTGCATGCAGAAGGTCTCAGGTTCAATCCCCAGCATCTCCAGGTAGGACTGGGAGAAGCCCACCATCAGACATCCTGGAGAACTGCTGCCAGTCAGTGTAGACAATACTGAGCAATTCAGTTGACTAGATACCATGGGAGGCTGCCTTAAATGTTTAGACTGTTGTCTTTCTAGCTCAGTATTGTCTACTCAGCATCTCTCCAGGATCTCAGGCATCACCTTTCCCATCACCTTTGCGCCTGGTCCTTTGAGCTGGAAACGCCAGGGATCAAACCTGTGGCCTTCTGAGTACAGGTACATGAGCTCTGCCGCTGAGCTACAGCCTTTGCCGTACAAATTTGTTTGCCTGAAGCTGTTCATTGTTTCTGCTGATGTTTTGGTACTTTGAGCTGTTGCTTTGACCTTGTTTTTCCATTTCCTCATCATGGTCTGGAAAGCCAGTAACAGTTGGAGGTACAATTCAGTGCCTTAGGACATTTTTATTTTAGGAAGATTGACGTATTTATATAGGGTGGATACTAATTCCCCGCCCCCCTTAAACCCCTTCCCAAATATCCAATCCAATCCAAATCTTTATTACGGTCATAGACCAGCATAGTTCACAAATATCCACACATTAAATAAGTATCTCAGTTTAAGCACCTTACAATAAAACCTCTAAAAAACAAAAAATGCTAATGAACACATTTTGGGGAAATGTCACATTTATTTATTCAAAGGTTGATTTTTGCATGTAGCATCAAAATTTGTATCTTCAAGCAACTTTGGTTTAGAATCTGTGCCTCAGAGGACTTGCATAAAGGTTGATTGCATAAAGGTTCATTTCGGTATTCCTGGCACTAATTAGCAGTCAGTTACAAAGGAACTCCAAAAATGTAACCAAACCTGTATTGAACTTGTTCCGGGTGCATGTATAATCTGCTTATTCAAGTAAAGAGCTACCAGATTTCAGGATTTTTGGAAGAGTGACAAATGAATGGGCGCTATTAAGATGTGTATCTCCAACTGCAGACAATATATTTTAAGCTGGTTAGCGGCCTGTTATGGGAGGGTGTCCCCGCCCCCTTTCAAACGACAAGGGAAGTTTCTAACTTCCTAGTAAAGCCATATGTTTCTAGCTAATTGCCCCTTTGTAATGGTTACATTGATAAAGAAGGGGAAGTTTCCAAAATACTCTGAAATAAAGCTCTCTTTGCTTCAGACATGTGAATTCCAAGCGTTCAGCACTAGGGTTGTGCAATAGAAAAAAGCCACGTTAAAAAGCTTCTCCATTTTTCATTGATCCAGTATTAAATTCCTCATCTCCACATCAGTTTGAAATTTGGTGGGAAGTTCTCCCAATTTACATATACAGTATGTGTGAGGTTTCGTCTGATTTTCACGTTTCTGCAAATCAACTTCCCCAGATAGAATGTGTTTCTGTATGTTATTTTCACCAATATATGCCTGTCGGTTGATGATCACCTTGCCCTACCATGGTGCATTTTGTGTACACCTTACTTGGTTGGGGAACTGCACTGCAAAACACGAAAAAATGCAGATGTTGTTCATTTTGCATAGCAGTTCGAAAGCACATCAAAGTGCAAGTAGATAAATAGGTACCGCTCCGGCGGGAAGGTAAACGGCGTTTCCGTGCGCTGCTCTGGTTTTGCCAGAAGTGGCTAAGTCATGCTGGCCACATGACCCAGAAAAACTGTCTGCGGACAAACGCCGGCTCCCTCAGCCTGTAAAGCAAGATGAGCGCCACAACCCCAGAGTCGGCCATGACTGGACCTAATGGTCAGGGGTCCATTACTGTTTCAGAAAATGTGAATTAGATAGGTTTGCCTATTCGAACAGAAGCTACCCCAGCCCTTAAAACTTCTGCCCCTCCCTGATGGTTTGCTTTCCTAGATCTGCAGCCTAAGTGGTGTAGTACAGTACCTTATCACTGGATTCTGCTGAAATGTATAAATTTGGCCTTAACAGGCTGCATGCATGGGGCTCTGCTAGTTGCTCTGTTGGTGACCGTGTCCTGAAGAACATGGGGAAAGCACAGATTTCTTTTTTCAAAGTAAATATGAATTTGAACATAGAGTTATAGAGTTGGAAGGGGTCAAACCCTTGCGATGCAGGAATCGTTTGCCCAACATTAGACTCAAACCCACAACCCTGAAATTAAGAGTCTCAATCTCTACCAGTTGAGCTATTCCTTTGGACTGTGTCTTTGAACACTGAGTTCTGCTTTTGCACATATGTACACACACTGTTGGTGATATTAATTTCCAACCACAGAACAAGTGGTTGGAAAGAAGCTGGTTCTTGACTTAGTGAAGTGCAGGTGATGTCATCATCAGGATAAGAAACCAAATAACTTTCTCTCTCTCTCTCTCTCTCTCTCTCTCTCTCTCTCTCTCTCTCTCTCTCTTTCTCTCTCTCTCTCTCTCTCTCCCTCCCTCCCTCTTGATTTTAGGCCAAAAAGACAGAATTTTTAAGCAGCAATGCAGCAGCTGGTTGAGACAATTTTATTAACGATTTTGATTTGCTTGTATCAGGTCTGTGGCTATATAATAAAAGTTGATTGTTGAATTTCATTAATCCAACTAGCCTCAGTCGAGCCATTCCTTCCTAATGAGGGGACTGGATTTTGGTTTTAACATATTTTTTTTAAAGAAGACTGGTTTTCCCTCAAGCAGAACCACATAAAATTAATCCATGATATGATAAACGTACATGATAATAATAATCTGACAAATAAAGTTGCATATTCAAAAGATGAGCAGAAGTATGTGTGTGACTCGCTGTGGTTTAAAGCATTTAAAAAAACAACAACACACACCATTATTTAGATGAAAAGGCTTCCAGTGGCTTACATAAGATCAGTAAAAACAAAACAATCCCTATCCTCAAGTTTACAATTTAAAAGACACAGCATAAAATGATAAAAGGATGAGGAGAGAAGAGGAAAACAAGCAAACTTAGCTACCGATTGTTAATTTTGCATAGCTGCTCTGATATAGAATAGCTAGCGCAAGAAACAGTTCAGAAAGAGAAGGAGCTGGTTTCTCAGTAGGGACAATGGACAGGCAGTGTTTCCCATCGCTTCTGGTTCAGAAGAGACAAGGCACACTTTCCCGTAAATATTTCTGACATGCGCTTGTACTTTGCTTCACAAATCCACTTTCAGGCTACACATCAATATGACACGTGAGGCTGCTGGAAACAGCAATCCGTTCGGAGAACAGTGACTCGTAGATACTCTTAGCTAGCATAGCTGCCCTTAGCAAAAACAACAACACAGAGAAATACCGTATTTTTTGCTCTATAAGACTCACTTTTTCCCTACTAAAAAGTAAGGGGAAATGTGTGTGCGTCTTATGGAGCGAATGCAGGCTGCGCAGCTATCCCAGAAGCCAGAACGGTAAGAGGGATCGCTGTGCAGCGATTCCTCTTGCTGTTCTGGCTTCTGAGATTCAGAATATATTTTTTCTTGTTTTACTCCTCCAAAAACTAGGTGTGTCTTCTGGTCTGGTGCATCTTATAGAGTGAAAAATACGGTATTTATCACGTGCTCCCAAATCATCCTTATTTAAACCATAGTTCCAAAGTTGAGAGAAGCACCTGTTCAGACAGTCTTAATTAATCCTATCAGTCCCAATTTCTAAGACCAGAGGAGTTTTGTGGCTTATCCGCAACTAAGCGAAGGGCTGTGATAACTGTGGCAGAGTACTGACGTTTCCAGGTTCAACCCCTTGGCATCTCCAAGTAGGACTGTGAGAGGACCCCTTCCTGAAGCCCTGGGGTGCTTCTGCAAGTCAATGTGAACAACACTGAGCTATAGGGACCAGTGGCTTTACCCAGCATAAAGCAAAAGGACACGTTTTTCTCTGTATTGGGTCCCCGGCTATTGTTGGACTACAACTCCCATCATCCCTAGCTAGTGGGACCAGTGGTCAGGGATGATGGGAATTGTAGTCTGAGGACCCAAGTTTGAGAAACACTGCTCTACAGGTATAAATAAGTGTATGAAAATGCGTATTGCAGAATTTGCATCAGGAGAGAAACCTGATTCCTACATCCCCTGTTTTTAGACTTTTCTGCCTGCTGTAAGGGAATACTTTACCTTTTTTAAAAAATAACATGTTGCACTGTTTTCTTTCTTTCCAAAGATGGTCATGAACCATACATTGAAATATGTGAGCAGCCTAGACAGCGAGGGATGCGTTTCCGGTACAAATGTGAGGGGAGATCAGCAGGCAGCATTCCGGGAGAACACAGCAGCGATATGAATCGGACCTTCCCGGCTCTACAGGTATTCCTCTTTGTTATTGTGTTTTTGTCTTTCCCTTACTTTAAAAAGGAACCAGAGTTGTTTTGCCCAAGAGGCAAATGCCTATTGTTTCATTTACTTACTTACTTACTTATTTCATATTTCGCTTGATTGTACAACAAAGAAAGAAAGAAACAGCCCTCAAATTGTTTTACAAAATAGATAATGCAATAAAATCAAGGGGTGGGTGTGTGTGCAACAACACTTTAAAATATAAAAAAAGTTAAAATACTAAAACAGATTAAAATTACCTCAACTTCCTAAGCATCTGAGTAGGCTTGTCTAAACAAGAATATTTTAGCAGGCGCTGAAAATATTGCAACGAAGGGGCTTTCCTGATATCAACAGACGCAGGTCCCAAAGTGTAGGAATCGGT
Source organism: Podarcis filfolensis (assembly GCF_964270895.1). NCBI lineage: Eukaryota > Metazoa > Chordata > Lepidosauria > Squamata > Lacertidae > Podarcis > Podarcis filfolensis. The sequence goes on from NC_139606.1 coordinate 113,840,333, forward strand.
GATGCCACACTATGTGATCGAATGCTTACAAATGCAGAACAGATATTACGTGGCACCTACCAGTTCTGCGAATCAAAGTGGTCGAGTGGGCACATGGGGGTAAGGCAATCCCACAGGCTCCACAGGCCACTAACAGCCAAATTATATGCATGTCTACTTGGAAGTAAGGGCCATTGAATTCGGTAAGTAAGTAGAACAGGCATAGGCAAACTCAGCCTTCCAGATGTTTTGGGACTCCAACTCCCATCATCCCTGTCTACTGGTCCTGTTAGCTAGGGATGATGGGAGTTGTAGTCCCAAAACATCTGAAGGGCCAAGTTTGCCTATGCCTGAAGTAGAATAATAAATGTAAAGGTCCAGTCGTGACCGACTCTGGGGTTGCGGCGCTCATCTCGCTTTATTGGCCGAGGGAGCCGGCGTACAGCTTCTGGGTCATGTGGCCAGCATGACTAAGCCGCTTGTGGTGAACCAGAGCAGCGCACGGAAACACCGGTTACCTTCCCGCCGGAGCGATACCTATTTATCTACTTGCACTTTGATGTGCTTTCAAACTGCTAGGTTGGCAGGTGCAGGGACCGAGCAACGGGAGCTCACCCCGTCGCGGGGATTCAAACCGCCGACCTTCTGATCGGCAAGTCCTAGGCTCTGTGATTTAACCCACAGCGCCACCTGTGTCCCGAAGTAGAATAACAGAACCATGGAATTGTTGAGTTGGATGGAACCCCGAGGGTCATTGTTCCAACCCTCTACAATGCAGGAATCTTAACTAGATCATACATGACAGGTGACCATCCAACCTCTGCTTAAAAACCTCCAAGGAAAGGGAGTCCACAACCTCCTGAGGGAGTCTGCTCCACTGTCAAACAGCTCTTAGGTATAGCACTGCAGGAGAAGGGCCCTTCCAGACCACCTGCTTATTGAACCTTCATTCTGATTTGTTTATGGGGAGGTTAGATGATGCTGTCTCAAAGCAAGTGCTATCTCAACTTCCCAGTGCATTTTCCTGTCACTTTCGTTATCTTAAGAACTCTGATCTTTAAGGGGGAAGCGGTCTTCTTGACACAGCGCCTCCTAATCAACTATACTCGGGCACTCTGAAGTCACCGGTATGTGGTGGAAGTGCCCCAAGTTGATCTCTAGCACACAGGTGGGCAAGCTCAGCCAGGGGGCCGAAGGCCGCCCTCCATGCTGCTGCATCTGGCCCCCAGGACTCTCCTCTGGCCATTCCTCCTCCCTGGACACATGCTCTCTCCCCAGGCCACATCCTTCCTGCTCCATTAAGGTTTTTGCCTGGCTGGAATGTGTCCTTGGAACTCTGGTCATGGGTCTTGCCTGCCTGGATAGAAACTCGAAAAAGAGTCTGTAGATGTTTGTGGAAGATACTCTACTGTACAAATACAAAATTCACATTCATTTCTCCACTCACTGTCGCCTCTGGCTGTTAGCCAGAAGGCTGGTGGTTCGAGCCCATCCAGAGATGGCTGTGGGCAGGATTTCTACACTGCAAAGGGGGGGGGGGGTTTGGACTAGATGACCCTTGGGGTCCCTTCCAACTCTGCTTCTATTTGTCCTGCATTTAAGATGGCCAAGCTGCAGGACTGCAGCAGGCAGGAAAGCGAGAGCTTAAAAGCGGACCCAGCAGAAATGGCAGCTCTCCTGTTTGTTGGAAGAAAATACATGTAATATTTAACCACATATTCAGTGACACCTGCCTCTTCAGTTGCTTGTGTACTGCTGTTCATTTGTTCATATGTTTTAGCTGTTTATAATATGCTTGCCCTAAGCAGTGATGATGATGATGATGATGATGATGATAATAATAATAATAATAATTATAATAATAATAATAATATTTATACCCCGCCCAAAGCCTGGCTCAGGGTGGCTAACACCTGTAAAATTACAGTAAAAACATAATAGGGGGGAAAAAACCAATTTAAAATACAGGTTAAAATGCAGCCTCATTTTAAAAGTAGCCCATAGATCAAAACCATAAGGGGAGGGAAACATAAGGGTCAGACTGAGTCCAAACCAAAGGCCAGATGGAACAGCTCTGTTTTGCAGGCCCTGCAAAAAGATGCCAAGTCCCGCAGGGCCCTAGTCTCTTGTGACAGAGCATTCCACCAAGTCGGGGCCAGTCCTGAAAAGGCCCTGGCCCTAGTTGAGACCAATCTAACCACCTTGCGACTTTGGACCTCCAAAATGTTGTCATTTGTGGACCTTAAGGTCCTCCGCATACCAGGAGAGGCGGTCCAGTAGGTACGTGGGTCCTAGGCCACATAGGGCTTTAAAGGTCAAAACCAGACAAAACAACAAATACAAATGACTAATTAGATTTTTTAAAAAAAAATCATAGCAAGAAGACTAGCTACCAGGTTTGACAATCCCTTTTCAATCCCATAAGAGTGTGGTGATGATAACACCAAGGTTGCAGGTTCGATCCCTGTATGGGGCAGCTGCATATTCCTGCATTCAAGGGATGATTCTCAGGATCCCTTCCAACTCTACAATTTTATGGTTCTATTATAGTTCCTTGGGAACAAAATATTTATGGGGCCACAGTTGCAAAGGCCCCGCTTTCAGCGTTTACCTGTTGCCTTGTCAGCGTTTCCTTGCTGCCTGAGGTTGTGAAGGACTTTAAAGGTTGAAACCAGCATATTGAAATAGAACCTTCTTGTAATCAGGGCATCTGGTTTCACCTTGAACGTGACAATTCCTCTCCACGTCTGACAAAAGGCACAAGGGTGATGGGCTCTCCCTCTCTCTCTTTCCTTTGCAGGTGTTCAACTACTTCGGGAAAATAAAAATCAGAATAACGTTGGTGACTAAGAACGAGCCATACAGACCTCACCCCCATCGGCTGGTTGGAAAAGACTGCGAAAATGGTTTCTATGAAGCTGAATTTGGGCCGGAGCGCAGAGTTCTGATGTAAGTAGTGGCTGTTGTTAGGTGTGGCCAAAGACAGAACTAATGTATGAAGATCCTTGCTGGATCAGAGACCCATCGGGTCCAACATCCTCTTCTTAGAGAGGATAACTAGACAGGATGGTTAATATAGAAAGGGGGTTCTTTGTGAGCTCTCCAGATATGCTTCAAGAGCTCCTTCTCAACTTGAACATTCAGAAGAACATGGCAGCAAAATAAATGCTGGCTCCAACCTTATAGTCCGATCCAGAGCCATAGCTCAGTGGTAGAGTGTTTGCCTTGCAAGCAGTAAGGTCCCCGGTTCAAACCCCGGTATCTCCAGGTAGGAAAGTGGGTGACCTTTGAAGTTTAAAGGTTAACAGGATTGTTGCAAAATAAGCTCTTGTGAACAGAAGCCTGATCCCATCAATCTGCTGCTTCCCTGAAAGTTCATACACATTCTTCAAAGGGAGATTCCAGTGCAACGTTCCCAACCTAAAACTTATCAGCATCTTTGATTTGATACCTTTAGAGCATGGGTAGGCAAACTAAGGCCTGGGGGACGGATCCGGCCCAATCGCCTTCTAAATCTGGTCCGTGGACGATCCGGGAATCAGCGTGTTTTTCATGAGTAGAATGTGTGCTTTTATTTAAAATGCATCTCTGGGTTATTTGTGGGGCATAGGAATTCGTTCATATATAGTCCGGCCCCCCACAAGGTCTGAGGGACAGTGGACCAGCCCCCTGCTGAAAAAGTTTGCTGACCCCTGCTTTAGAGCTTAATCGAGACTGGGGACTTCTTACTCACTGCAGGGGCTAAAGTTACCCAGCAGAGTCTTGTCAGTGCTACTTACTGCTGTTGTAAATGGCCACTGTATGTATCTTGTGTACATAAGAAGAGCTCTTCAGGATCAGACCAATGACTCATCTAGTCCACCATCCTGTTCTCTTTGTCAGGAGTTCAGCCTACACTCGAGTAGGACCCTGGCAGAGACACATGCCCGACTGGCATGTTCTCTCCCTCCTGGTCGATCGTTCGGGAGCTTCAAAAGCTTTCTTCAGCCCGAACATCACAGCGACCGATGCCAACAGACACAGGCACACTTAGGGATCCGCAGAGTCTTCGCAACTTGCGTGACAGACCTCAGCAACTCAGCATTTTGGCTAATCTACTTTATTTACATACAAACACACACGGAGCACTGCAACATGGCTCCCTCTCTCTCTAGCATCAGACAGCAAAGAGAGAGAGAAAACAAAGGACAATAGTCCCACTTCACAGAACACAGTAACACAAACATCCTGTCTCCGTCACTTCCCACTCTGTGGAGTCAAAACATATACCGTCATGTGATAGACAACAATCCCATGACTGCAATCATGGAGCAGGAATTCTAACACTCTCAGCTGCTGGGGGGAACCCACAAGCCAGACCCCTGAGCGCAAGAGCAGCTCCTTACTTGTGATTTTGGAGGCATGTTGCCCCCCACATCAGAGGTAGAACATAACCATCATGACTAGTAGCCATGGATAACTCCATTCTCCATGAATTTGGCTAGTCATCTTTTATAGCCATCCAAGTTGGTGGCCATCCCTGCCTCTTGGGATAGCATTTTTCCATACTATAGCTATGCACTGTGTGAAGGAAGCACTCAGCATCCTGTTTCATCTAACATTTAGCCCTTGGGTTCTAGCGTTCTGAGAGAGGCCCATCCACTTTCTCTATACTGTGCATAATTCCGTATACCTCAAGGTCTCGTTTGTGGTCATCACCACCATAACTGTATTTTGTGAAATTAGATTTCCCTCCCCCCTGCCCCTTTATGCTTGCCGGTGTTGAATTGCATTTTTGCCATTTTACTGCCTATTCAGCCACATAGCTGTCAACTTTTCCCTTTTCTTGCAAGGAATCCTATTCGGAATAAGGGAATTTCCCTTTAAAAAAAGGGAAACATTGACAGCTATGTACAGCCAGTTTGGAGAGATCATAGAATCGTAGAGTTGGAAGGGTCCCTGAGGATAATCTAGTCCAACCCCCTGCAATGCAGCTGTTCCGTGTGAGGATCGAACCTGCAACCTTGGTATTATCAGCACCATGCTCAAAACAACTGAGCTAGCCAGAAGATGCATTTGAGCTTTGCATAGCAGTGACAGCAACTTGTACTGTTTGCCTTTCATAGTTTCTAGCTCTCTGGATCACATACACACTCAGGGCTTGTGTCTGAACACCCTTTCTTTTTTCCTCCGGAGCTCTCCCCACAAAGACCTGCTCTTTAAAGCTCAATCGGAGCAAACTTCAATCAGTGGAAATCCCGAACTGACATTTGCTCTGATTCAGCTTTAAAGAGCCAGGGGAAAGCTCAAAGCAAAACAACAACAGCACTCAGACACAGAGCGTTAAAGTGCACGTTCTTTCACGTACAGTACCTGTGCATGGATATATCAGCAAGGTAGAAATGCTTCACGCATCTGATGAAATGGGCCCCCATCTAGGTAGGTAAAGGACCCCTGGACGGTTAAGTCCAGTCAAAGGTGACTCTGGGGTTGTGGCGCTCATCTCGCCTTCAGGCTGAGGGAGCCGGCGTTTGTCTGCAGACAGCTTTCCAGATCATGTGGCCAGCATAACTAAACTGCTTCTGGTGCAACGGGACACCGTGAAGGAAGCCAGAGCGCACAGAAATGCCATTTACCTTCCCGCCACAGCGGTACCTATTTATCTACTTGCACTGGCATGCTTTCATACTGCTAGGTTGGCAGGAGCTGGGACAGAGCAACAGGAGCTCATTCCGTCATGGGGATTCGAACCGCCAACCTTCTGATCGGCAAGCCCAAGAGGCTCTGTGGTTTAGACCACAGTGCCACCCGTGTCCCTTGTGCCTCGATAAGGCAGCAAATGATAAACACACTTACTAAAGAGAAATCCCCATTGAGCACAGCATTGTAAGTAAACAGGCATAGGCTCATTCTGCATATCAGTTAGGATTTAAAGTGCTACAAAAGCCCCTCTGTTGTTTTCATTCTCCTGCTAGAGCAGTCATTCTGAAAAGCATAAGCCACGCTACATTCAAGTTTTTGTTTAGTGTTCATCTCACCAGGCATATAATGGGGTCAGGAAGACCCAGGGATAGGGAGATACTGGCTGGTTAGCATGAGATGCCTCTTTTGCAATTTGCTCTGATTTCTGATATTGCACAGTATTATCTGGCTTTCAACTTCCTATTTTGCATCCTCCCAGGGGTGGGGTGATGTCATGGGTTTTCCATGTGGGAAAGAATCAGGTTTCTGGAGGTAGGTGGGGAGAGTCCCTTAATGCTGTCCTGTGACCTGATACCATCACATGCAAATTAGGAAGCTGCATTAGCACCTATTCAAATGAGATCAGAAAACTGGCTCTGTTTCTCTCTGTCTCTCTCTCTCTGCGTATCTATTTATTTGCCATCTATCTGTGTATAGGCAATATATTACCATTTTTTCCTTGATCACATGGTTTGACATTACCTTGTTTTTTGTGGAAACTAATGCCAACCTGACCAATTTGCACTATTTCCCGTGTGAATGCTTTTTAAACACAAAACCACAATACCTACTGCTAAATGGACGCTCACGTCCTCTGCTGACAGTTTAAAGGGGGGGATCTTTCTCTGCGTGGGAGTGTAGGTCCCGTTTCAGAGCTATTCCATTTAACCTGCTCACGTTCATAAAAGAGAAGTCTGAAGGGATCGAGTAAACTTCAGAGTAAATTCCATTCCATGTGCATTTACGGCGCAAGCCGTAATCTACTATCCGACTGAATTAAATGGGATTTACTCCTGTGTAAGTAGGCTTAGAATTCCAGCCTCACAGTGTGATCCCAATCATGTCTACTTGCAAACAAGTCCTTCTGACCTCAGTGGAGCTTACTCCCAGGTAAGCGGGGTTATGACTGCAGTAATCCAAACCTGCTTTCCAGGTAGTGAGACCCACTGAATTAAATAGGACTTACTTCTCAGTAGACATTACTTCTCAGGGGGTTGGACTAGGTCAGGCATAGGCAAACTCTGGCCCTCCAGATGTTTGGGACTACAATTCCCACCACCCCTGACCACTGGTCCTGTTAGCTAGGGATGATGGGAATTGTAGTCCTTCCAACTTTACAGTTCTAGGATTCCAAATTTGTACTGTAAGGCTACAATCCTATACCTGCTTCCTTGAGAGCAGCACCCCTGAACTCAATTACTTCTGAGTTAGATGACTTGTACCGTAAATGTACACATTGGTACATTTCAAGGGAATGTGCTATTTTGAAGGTCCTGGTTATGGCATAGATTTCCTGGATAAAGCTGTATTTAAAAATAGCCACACTACCTCTAGGCCAGGCATAGGCAAACTCGGCCCTCCAGATGTTTTGGGACTACAACTCCCATCATCCCTAGGACAAATGGTCAGGGATGATGGGAACTGTAGTCCCAAAACATCTGGAGGGCCAAAATTGCCTATGCCTGCTCTATGCCAATCTGTCTCAAATGAACTTGAAAGCCTCATTATCACTGCATTCACTAGCCAGAGCCGAGGAGACCCTGGGCATTCTGGCAGGTCGTATCATTGTTCCCGCTCTGGACCTTGTGCATCTCCTCTACTACACCACAGATCCCTGCCACTTGGACTTTCTGCCAAAGAGGTGTTGTTTAGTTGTTTAGTTGTGTCCGACTCTTCACGACCCCATGGACCAGAGCACGCCAGGCATTTCTGTCTTCCACTGCCTCCCGCAGTTTGGTCAGACTCATGCTGGTAGCTTCGAGAACACTGTCCAACCATCTCGTCCTCTGTTGTCCCCTTCTCCTTGTGCCCTCCATCTTTCCCAACATCAGGGTCTTTTCCAGGGAGTCTTCTCTTCACATGAGGTGGCCAAAGTATTGGAGCCTCAGCTTCACGATCTGTCCTTCCAGTGAGCACTCAGGGCTGATTTCCTTCAGAATGGAGAGGTTTGATCTTCTTGCAGTCCATGGAACTCTCAAGAGTCTCCTCCAGCACCAGAATTCAAAAGCATCAATTCTTTGGCGATCAGCCTTCTTTATGGTCCAGCTCTCACTTCCATACATCACTACTGGGCCAAAGAGGTAGTGGAAGAGAAACACACGCTTTCATCTCCCTGTGAAAGAGGCAAAAACAGAGCGACAGCGGTTTTGCTTTTTGAACTGCAGCGCTTCATATCAGAGCAGAACATCCAGTTCTGAAAGGAAGTCACCGTCCTTCCTGTGACTCACGGAGGAGATGGGTGCGCACCGCTGGGTCTTGCAAAGCACCTGGATGTTGACAAAACATCCTAGTCATTGACGCAGCCGTAGCCGTTGGGCCATTGGTTTGGCAGCTGAGGGAATGGCAGACCCACAAATGATTGTAGACCCAGGAGGTCTCTCCACACAGGGGGCATCCCGGCCCGTTTTACCACCTGAGGTGAAACGGGAAGGTGTCGTCCCTGCTGAAGCTTTGATTTCTGGGGTTGTGTGCCTGAGGTTATAGCTACATCGGCTTCTGGCGAGATCTCATGAGAATTCTACGAGCTCTCGCTGGAAGCAGCTGCATGATCCACATGGGACACCACCGTCCCACGGGATTCCCCCGCCTGAGGTATCTGCTTCAGTCTGTCTCATGGGCAGGCCGGTCCTGTCTCCAGAGGTGGAGTACAGTTACCCTTGTCCCAAGAAAGGACACCTGCCCCAATTCTACACTCTACCCTTGCCTCCAAGCAATGATATTTGGTAGGTGCAGGGACTCCCATTGTCTTAGATCACACCTGGATTTGCCAGTGGCAACAGGATTTTCTTGGCCTGGGTAATAATAATAATAATAATAATAATAATAATAATAATAATATATTTATACTCCACGCATCTGGCTGGGTTTCCCCAGCCACTCTGGGCGGCTTTCAACAGAATATTAAAATACAATAGTCTATTAAACATTAAAAGCTTCCCTAAACAGGATGTCTTCTAAAAGTCTGTGGGAAGTGTTTAACACTGCCAGTTCCTTGCTCCAAATTCCTGTGTGCCACCGTATCAAGAATGCATATTCAGGGTTTTTTTTTATGGTGAAGGATCATACCTACATCGTACATTTAAATCACCCTGGCTCCTTCCCCACAAGAATGCTGGGAACTGTAGTTTGTTAAGGGTGCTGGGAATTGTAGTTTGTTAAGGGTGCTGGGAATTGTGAGGGTTAAACTGTATTGTCTTATACTGTCATGTTGTTTGTCTATACCAGGGGTCAGCAAACTTTTTCAGCACGGGGCTGAACCATTTTTTTGGGGGGGGGAAATAAATGAATTCCTATGCCCCACAAATAACCCAGAGATGCATTTTAAATAAAAGGACACATTCTACTCATGTAAAAGCATGCTGATTCCCAGCCCGTCCACAGGCCAGATTTAGAAGGTGATTGGGCCGGATCCGGCCCCCGGGCCTTAGTTTGCCTACCCATGGTCTATACCAGTGTTTCCCAAACTTGGGTCTCTGTCTGTTTTTGGACTACAACTCCCATAATCCCTAGCTAGCAGGACCAGTGTCAGGGATTATGGGAACTGTAGTCGAAAAACAGCTGGCTTGGTAAATACTGGTATGGACTCACTGATTTTTGCCATAAAAAGAAAAAAGGCTGATCAGATGTTCAACCCAGTCCACCTAGGCCTGCCATTTTGTAAGAAATCCCAATGCCGATTGAGGCACAGTCACCGCAGGGTTGTCTGAATGGCTGGGGGCTGTGCCTAACTCTTCCGTATCAGGTCAAACCTCATTGGAGGGATGGTGGGAGGAACTGGTTTCAGTTTGCATTTAAAGGCTTTCCGAGGCAACACACTAACCAAAGCACAGCTATCCTTTGAAATTTGCACTTCTCAAAATTTTCCAAGTGGCTTATCAGTTAATTTGGAGTAACACCGATTATTATTATTATTATTATTAATTTTTGTACTGCCCTACATCTGTAAACTCAGGGTGGTTCACACCATAAAATCACAGTGTGTGTGTGTATATGTGTGTGTGTGTGTGTGTGTGTGTGTGTGTGTGTAACAAAATACAGAACTGAAAGCAAGATAAACAAAGCCTAGTTCACACAAAGCTCAGTGCCTATTTGACAAATCGAAGGAATCTTAGAGTTTAGCCAACAAAGTAAAGTAGTCATTCTTAAAAGTAAAGGTCATTCTTCAGTATTTCATCATTTGCTATGATAACACACTAATGCAGAAAAACAGCCCAAGAAATTATAGGCTCTAAACTCTCTCGCCCCCTTGGATTTGCCCTCTAATCCAACTGAAGCTCTAATAATTTCTGGCGGTTCCCCTGCTGCGAGAAGCAAAGCTACAGGGAACCAGGCAGAGGGCCTTCTCGGTAGTGGCGCCCGCCCCGTGGAACACCCTCCCACCAGATGTCAAAGAGAAAAACAACTACCAGACTTTTAGAAGACATCTGAAGGCAGCCCTGTTTAGGGAAGCTTTTAATGTTTAATAGGTTACTGCATTTTAATATTTTGTTGGAAGCCGCCCAGAGTGGCTGGGGAAACCCAGCCAGATGGGCGGGGTATAAATAAATTATTATCATTATTACCGTATTTTTCACCCTATAGGACACACTTTTTCCCCTCCAAAAATGAAGGGGAAATGTGGGTGCGTCCTATGGGGCGAATACAGGCTTTTGCTGAAGCCTGGAGAGCGAGAGGCTCTCGCTCTCCAGGCTTCAAGAAGCTCTGCGCAACCCTCCGGAGCCCGGTGCGAAGCCGCGCCGTCCTCTGGAAGGTCGCGCAGAGCTGCCTGCCCTCCCGGGGTCTGCGCAGCTCTGCATTCCGAAGCCTCGGGCGCGCTGAAGAGCGCGCCCGGGCTTCGCACAGCTGTCCACGAGCCTGGGGAGACTGGCGCGGCTCCCTAGGCTTGCGGATAGCAGGCTGTTCTGGGGGCTGGGGTCGGGGGAAGCTCGGGCTTCCCCCGTGCCATCCCCGTACCTGGGGGGGAAAATAAATTTTTTTCTTTATTCCCCCCCCCAAAAAAAAAACTAGGTGCGTCCTATAGGGCGGTGCGTCCTATGGGGCGAAAAATACGGTAATCACCCACTTTGGGAAACACTGTTCTAATGAAATTATATCACTCCCCATATATGTACACATTGCATTGGAAGCACATTTCCCCGCATCCCACCAGGACCCTGGGAATAGTGATTCATCCAACACAGAGCTACAACTCCCTGCACTCTTAATGAACTACAGGTCCCAGGATTCTTGGGGGGGGGGAGCTTTGTAGACTATAGTATTTTAATATTCTGTTGGAAGCCACTCAGAGTGGCTGGGAAAACCCAGCCAGATGGGCAGGGTATAAATAATAAATTTATTATTATTATTATTATTATTATTATTATTATTATTATTATTATTATTATTAGTGTTGTGAGAGAGGGGGAAACAGCTTATCTCTCCCCACTTTCTCTAAGCCTCACACAATTCTATAAACTTCTATTGTGACATCTCTTATTCACCTTTCCTCCAAAACTGAAAAGTCCCAAGTGTTGCTCCATCCCCTTCATCGTGTTGCTTTCTTTTTTCTAACTCTACAGTTTCCTTTGGAGGTGACACAGTATTGCACCGTCGATTTGCATAGTGACTTTACGATATCAACAGTTTCGATTTCAATTCCATTCCTAATGATCCATGGAATTTGTCTTTCTCACAGCTGCTGCACACTGAGTGCTCGTCCACACATCTCCTTGACTCACCACTTCTCCCTGGGGAAACCCGCTATTTACCCCTGAATCGGAGCAAATGCTGATCGGGTTTTCCGTGGCTTAACGTTTGCTCCAGTTCAGCAGTAAAGAGCAGGTTTTCCTGGGGGAAGAAGTGGCGCACACAGAAAACCACTAGGGATCGTGTCTAGAAAGCACAAGATGAGCAGAAAACCTAACCAGACCCATGGTTTCTGGGCAAGGGACAAGCGATAGCTCAATGAGCCCAATGTCTTGTTCCTGATCAAGCTCAGACCCCATGGGAATATATGTGAAATTAAAAATTGTTTGTTGTTGTTTAGTCGTGTCCAACTCTTTGTGACCCCATGGACCAGAGCATGCCAGGCATTTCTGTCTTCCACTGCCTCCCGCAGTTTGGTCAAACTCATGCTGGTAGCTTTGAGAACACTGTCCAACCATTTTGTCCTCTGTTGTCCCCTTCTCCTTGTGCCCTCCATCTTTCCCAACATCAGGGTCTTTTCCAGGGAATCTTCTCTTCTCATGAGGTGGCCAAAGTATTGGAGTCTCAGCTTCAGGATCTGTCCTTCCAGCGAGCACTCAGGGCTGATTTCCTTCAGAATGGATAGGTTTGATCTTCTTGCAGTCCATGGAACTCTCAAGAGTCTCCTCCAGCACCATAATTCAAAAGCATCAATTCTTCGGCGATCAGCCTTCTTTATGGTCCAGCTCTCACTTCCATACATCACTGCTGGGAAAACCCTAGCTTTAACTATACGGACCTTAAAATTCTTTGCCCCAGCATAAAATCATTGGGTCACATTTGCCATTTTACTGCCCATTCACACAGTTTGGAGAGGTCCTTTTGGAGCTCTTCGCAATCCTTTTGTGTTTTAACAACCTTGAACTATTTAATGCCATCAGCAAACTTGGCCACCTCGCTGCTCACACCTAGCTCTAGTTTGTTCATGAACAAATTAAAAGGCACAGGTTTCAGTATCGATCTTTGGGGGACTTTCAACATTTCCATTCAATGAGCAGTCCATTTATTCCCACTCTCCGCTTCCTGATACTTAACCAATTTCAGATCCGCAAGAGGACCTCTCCTCTTGTTCCATGACTGCTAAGCTTATTCAGGAGCGTTTGGTGAAGTACCTTGTGGAAAGTTTTTGGGAGGTCCAAGTACACTTTGTCAACTGCATCATCTCTAGCTATAAGCTTGTTGACACTCTCAAAGAACTCTTTAAAAGGCAGGACTTATCCTTGCAGAAGCCATGCTGATTCTTCTTCAGTAGGGCTTGTTCTTCTAGGTGCTTGGCTATTTTATCTTTAACAATACTTTCCACCAGTTTTCCTGGGACAGTAGTTAAACTAACCAGCCTGTAATTTCCAGGATATCCCTGAATCCTTTTTTAAAATATAAATAAAAAATTGGCATTGCCTCGGCTGTTTTCCAGTCCTCAAGTATGGAGGCTGAAATGAGGGACAAGCTACACATTTTTGTTGCCAGTTTGGTAATTTCACATTTGAGTTATTTAAGAACTCTCAGGTGGGTGTAATTTGAACTCGCCAATTTGCCAGTTTTAATTTTGTCTGTTAGGCCTAGAACTTCATCCCTTGCTACCACTATCTGTCTCAGTTTCTTAATCCCTTCCCCTCTTTCTTTTTTCTTTTTTCCTTTTTCCTTCTGTGATGGAACTTCTACTTGGGGACTTCCCTGGCTTTTTTCTGACCCACATAGGACCAGTCTGGATAGTTAGCCTTGGTGAAGACTTGACGTTTTCATCCTTTTTTTTTTTTTTTTTGAGTTTCTCCTGAAATGAGGCTGCATTTTAATGTTGTATTTTAATCTTGTTTTTTAAGTTGTATTTTAATCAATTGTTTTATATCTGGTGTTAGCCGCCCTGAGCCTGGTCTTGGCTGGGGAGGGCGGGGTATAAATTATTATTATTATTATTATTATTATTATTATTATTATTATTATTATTATTTCTCAGACTCCCTTCCTGAAAAACTTAGTTCATTCACTGGGATTTGTCTTCTGTTGTGAAGACAGATGTAAAAAATTCATTTAGCTTCTTTATAGTCTTCTTATACTTCTTTATCAAATCTTTGACTCCCTTGCCATCTAAGGGCCCAGTTGCCTCCTTAGAACAGGGGTTGGCAAAGTTTTTGTAGCTTGGGCCGGTTCACGGTCCTGCAGACGCCGCGGTGGGCCAGAGTATGTGTGCGTGCGTGCATGCATGCATGTGTTAGTTTCTGTTTGCCACTGAGCAGCTCCTTAGAGTCACAGGACTCTGTTTACATTCCAGACACATTCCATACTGTTGGAAGTCTCACAGGAGACGAGAGACGGATGTGACGTTACTGGTTTCCTGTTCCTTTGTTTCAGTTGCTCTCTGCTTTCATAGAGAGAGGATGTATTTTTCTTTGCTGTCTGCGTAGCGAGAAATAAAACTCTTTAGTCATGTAGCCATAAATCTCATCACTTCCCTGTGCTGGAAACTCTGCTGGATGGGAATGTGCCTGAGGCCTTAACAGAGGCTCAGGTCATTAATTATTGTCAGAGGCGATTCTGAAGGCTCAGCCGGAGGAAAACGAGTTTTATCAGCTTGGCCGAGCGGAGATCCTGACAGCATGCGCAAATACTATTTCTGGCGCTAAGAGCAATGGACTCGTAATCTGGTGAACCGGGTTCACGTCTCCGCTCCTCCACATGCAGCTGCTGGGTGACCTTGGGTTAGTCACACTTCTCTGAAGTCTCTCAGCCTCACTCACCTCACAGAGTGTTTGTTGTGGGGGAGGAAGGGAAAGGAGATTGTTAGCCGCTTTGTGACTCCTTCGGGTAGTGATAAAGCGGGATATCAAATCCAAACTCTTCTTCTTCCAATGCGGAGGAGCCATGCGCAGCTTCCCATTGGCTGCAGGAGCTTCCTGCAACCAATGGGAATCCAGCCAGCATAGCTGAAGGCGGTCCCTGCTCTGCTCTGCACTGGTTTAGCGCGGCGCACAGGAAACAACTGAGCAGGTGGTAGGGGTCCCTGAGTGGGCAGTGGGGGTTCATGGGCCAGTTAAATGACCCCCATGGGCCGCTTGTGGCCCATGGGCCTTAGGTTGCCAGCCCTTGTCTTAGAAGGTCTCCTGCTACAAATGTCCTTAAGGAACTTGTTTTTAGCAACGCACTCCTCAGATTCTCTTTTAGCATACCTTACAGGTTGCTTTCCCCCCTTTTTTGCTTTTTGCCAAAGTTTATGTTCCTTTTTGTTCTCTTCATTGAGTTGCAGTGGAATTTGTCAGAATCAGAATTTCCACAATAAGTCATTTCAAGCCAATATTGTGTTGCTGTTGCTTCTTCTTCGTTGTTTTTTTTTTTAATCTGCTAATGGTTGACTGTGCGTGTTCCAGTTTTCAGAATTTGGGCATACAGTGCGTGAAGAAGAGAGAGCTCAAGGAATCTATCGTCTCCCGGATCACAAAGCAAATCAACCCCTTCAGTGGTAAGTAACCGTGGCAATTTACTTTGCCAACATTTTATTCAATGGATTCATTTATGGGATGCTCGTTTTCTCAGAATGTGCCAAGCCATGTCAAGGGGCAGGCTGGAGTAGCTATGTGTCTGTGGAACTCCCATCCCATGAGATGCTTAGCTCAAGTAATTCATGCATTTGCTGCTGAAGATGTTGCTTGAAATAATGCAACAAATAGTATGCCAGGGCTAGGGAATATCAGGCCTGTTTTGCACACACACACACACCCCGCAGCCACACCCTCTTTCCTGAGTACATATCGCCCACTGGCCTTGCTTCAGCAGAGAGCCAGCTTGGTGTAGTGGTTAAGAGCGATAGACTCATAATCTGGTGAACCGGGTTCGCGTCTCAGCTCCTCCACATGCAACTGCTGGGTGACCCTGGGCTAGTCACACTTCTCTGAAGTCTCTCAGCCTCACTTACCTCACAGAGTGTTTGTTGTGGGGGATAAAGCGGGATATCAAATCCAAACTCTTCTTCTTCACACCCTTGTTTAGTGGTTTTTGCCAAGCTGGAATTTGTCCTTGGCTCTGATAGAATGCATCTTGTTTGCCAGCGGAGGCTATTCCCAACAGGGTGAACGGGGCACAGTTTCGCCTTCACAGAGCTTGGCAGGGAGGAGGATGGGGGACAAAACTATAAATAGTGGACTCCACCTGTAATTCGCTCTGGCTCCACCTTCTGTTGCCCTCCCAGCCCTTCCACCTTCCCACACCCAATAGGCACCAGCCACATCTGTCATCTGAATGAGCTTTGACCAGTAGCTCAATGAAGGCTAGGGAAGGGTGTTTGAGTGTGTCGAAACTAGCCTCCTCTACAAAGGTAACATTTGCATTAATTGCTCCTCCCACCTTTGCCTCTGGCCCCACCCACCATGGGCGTGCGAACCTCAGAAAGTTGCCCAGAAGGAAACCAGGTCCTCATGCTGAAAAACACTCCCTAACCCTGGTCTCATGGGAGTGAAGTATTAGGGAGGACAGCCTGAAATTGGAGGTCAGAGCCAGGGTTACTCCAACACTTCATAGTATAGGCATTCTCTGAAGTTATTTTAAGGGAACATCTAAAAATGTAAACTTTACTGTGTACCTGGAATTCCGCCCCCCCTTTTTTTAGGGAGTTCTTTTCTGAACATCATTAGTTTTCCTTGCTGTGAAATGGGTATTTTGTGCTTCCCACAACACTCTCCGTTTTCTAAAATGGGCTGAGAAAGATTGGGGACCCCTGGGTTACACAAGCACAGTCAGAAAGAGAGAGCTCTGAACAGGCAAATTGAAGTCAAAGAACTTGGAATGACATGGTTCTGTCTCGCTTATGTGACACACTATTGCCTAACTGTGAATTGTGCAACATGCCATTGAAGAAAATGGATGGTTGCAGCGAGTCACAGTGGAGCATAGGAAGTTGCTTTGTACCAGGTCAGACTATTTGTCCATCTAGTTCAGTATTTTCTTACTCTGAAGGGATGCAGGTGGCACTGTGGTCTAAACCACTGAGCCTCTGGGGATTGCCAATCAGAAGGTTGGCGGTTCGAATCCCCGCGACAGGGTGAGCACCCGTTGTTTGGTTCCAGCTCCTGCCAACCTAGCAGTTTGAAAGCACGCCAGTGCAAGTAGATAAGTAGGTACCACTGCGGCGGGAAAGTAAACGGCTTTTCCATGAGCTTTGGCACTTGTCATGGTCCTCCGTGCACCAGTAGCCGTTTAGTCATGCTGGCCACATGACCTGGAATAATAATAATAATAATAATAATAATAATAATAATAATAATAATAAATATAAATTTTATTTATACCCTGCCCTCCCCAGCCAAGACCGGGCTCAGGGCAGCTAACAACCAATTATAAAAACAAGTTGATTGAAATACAACTTAAAAAACAAGATTAAAATACAACATTAAAATGCAGTCTCATCACAGGAGGAGAAAGGAAAAAAGAAAGAGGGGGAGGGAATCAAATTGATTCCAAGCCAAAGGCCAGGTGGAACAACTCTGTCTTCCAGGCCCTGCGGAAGGAAATCAGATCCCGCAGGGCCCTGGTCTCATGAGACAGAACGTTCCACCAGGCCGGAGCCAGTGTTGAAAAGGCCCTGGCTCTGGTTGAGGCTAATCTAACTATCTTAGGGCCCGGGACTTCTAGGTTGTTGCTATTTATGGACTGTCTGTGGACAAATGCCGGCTCCCTCTGCCTGAAAGCGAGATGAACGCCTCAACCCTATAGTCACCTTTGACTGGACTTAACCATCCAG
The DNA here is from genome assembly GCF_964270895.1 of Podarcis filfolensis. Taxonomy (NCBI): domain Eukaryota; kingdom Metazoa; phylum Chordata; class Lepidosauria; order Squamata; family Lacertidae; genus Podarcis; species Podarcis filfolensis. The sequence continues at coordinate 113,857,704 of NC_139606.1, forward strand.
GGGTCCTTTCCCCATTTTTTACCTTACTCTGAGTAGCAGTGGCTCTCAGACAGAGACCTGTATCATCACCTGCTACCTGAGCCTTTTTAGCAGGAGATGCTGGCAATTGAGCCTCGGACCTTCTGCACACTAAGTAGGTCCTCAGACAGAGTCGTTACCTAAAGGGGATCATGAAGTACATCACAGAATTGCTTCTCTTACCACATGATGCTGAACTGAAAGGTTGAACTCATCATACGACGGCCACTTTGCCACCCACAAGGCAGAGAGGCTGGTGGGACAACTTCCCACCCACTTGCCGTGTGTCGAGTTGGCAAGGCTTTAGTCATGCCACCAGCCCTCTGCCATTGACTCATACTTGCAGAGATATGTTTCCTTTTGGCAATGTCCAGTCTCTTATCTGGTGTGGGTGGGGAAGGAAAAAGGAAAGAGGTCGAAAAGGAAAACCAGAGGCTCTGTAAACTGGGCTGTGCAAATTCTCCTTTCTTCCCAATGTGTTGTTATTCCTTTGGATTTGGATGGTGCTTTTAAGCGTTCAAGTGCTTTGCATGCTTTGTCTTTTTATGTTCCTAACATCCAGCGCAGGCCGGGGAAAGGTGAGGCTTGGCTAAAAGGGGCTAAAAGGGGCTTTGAAGGCACCACCAATCACCAGTGCCTTCAAAGCGCCTTCTGCGGCCCTTTCCAAATCATTGACGATCACCTGCTTATCGGGCTGCCCACCTGTCTAAGTTCACCTGCTGGAGGTCAAATATCTGGTCCACTGGGCTGAAAAGGTTCCCTAGCCGTGCCTTCCAGTATTCACTTTAGATAAGGTCAAGGGACCCGTGACCATTAGGTCCAGTCATGGCCGACTCTGGGGTTGCGGCGCTCATCTCGCTTTACTGGCCGAGGGAGCCGGCGTACAGCTTCCGGGTCATGTGGCCAACATGACTAAGCCGCTTATGGTGAACCAGAGCAGCGCATGGAAACACTGTTTACCTTCCCACTGTTTACCTATTTATCTACTTGCACTTTGATGTGCTTTCGAACTGCTAGGTTGGCAGGAGCAGGGACCGAGAAATGGGATCTCACCCCGTCACAGGGATTCGAACCGCCGACCTTCTGATCGGCAAGTCCTAGGCTCTGTGGTTAAACCCACAGTGCCACCTGCGTCCCAATTCAGTATTATTAATATTGCAGTAAGGAGGAGAACTTCAGTTCAGTGCTCCAGGCTGCCATCCAGCCACTCCCTCTTCAAAGCCACTCCATTCCTTCACTTCTCCCTCACCAGTTCCCCATTCCCCTATATCCTGCACCCTGTGACCAATGAACATACCGTATTTTTCGCCCTATAGGACGCACCGGCCCATAGGATGCACCTAGATTTGGGGGGGAAATAAAGGGGGGGATTATTCCCCCCCCCCAGGCGCGGGGCTGGGGCGGGGGAAGCCCGAGCTTCCCCCGGCCCCAGCCCCCAGAACAGGCAGCTCTCCGCAAGCCATGGGAGCCCAGCGCGAAGTCACGCCGGGCTCCCACAGCTTGCAGAGAGCTGCGCGAAGCCCGCTCTGGGAGCATGCGGGGCCTTGAAACAATGTCGGGGGACAGCGGGAAGGCGCGCTGCAGGGAAGAGCTTGCAGGGATGGTGACGGGGAGAAGCGCGCTTCTCCCCGCTGCCAGCCTTGAAACCACGTCGCGAGACAGCGGGATGGCGTGCTGCGCCTCCCCGCTGTCCCCCAAGCTTGCGGGGCTGGCGTTGGGGCTCTCCAGGTTTCAGTGAAAGCCTGCATTCACCCCATAGGACGCACACACAATTCCCCTTCATTTTTGGAGGGGGAAAAGTGCGTCCTATAGGGCGAAAAATACGGTACTTGCTGGACTGTTTTGGTTTGTTTGTTTTTTGTAGTACTGAGCATAATTCTCCCCCTCCATGCTCCCATCTGCAGGACCACCAGTGTCCCTTGAACAGTGTGTGAGTGGAGGAGGAGAATATTGGAGGGTGCTGAGGAGGAGGGAGCAAAATATACTATTGTGGGAGACTTACTTATTTTTCAACAAGTGGGGTTCAAGGCTAGCTGTTTGTCTGGTTTGTTGTTTAAGTGCCTAACGCAGGCTTCCTCAACCTCGGCCCTCCAGATGTTTTGAGACTACAGTTCCCATCATCCCTGACCACTGGTCCTGCTAGCTAGGGATCATGGGAGTTGTAGGCCAAAAAACATCTTGAGGGCTGAGGTTGAGGAAGCCTGGCCTAACGCTTGACATTGGGATGATTACATATTGTTCGGCAATTTAGACTACACCTCATTCTGTATTTTCTTGCACCTTCTACGCCAGAGATCATTAAAATATAATTTCTGCACATGTGTGGTTTTCCACATTCTTTCCCCTGGTGGTGCAGCCCTCCTTTTCCTTACCTTATGACTGAACCAAGTCATGGTTTGGATCAAAATTGTGTTTGGGGCAATCCATGGTTTAGCCTGCTGTCTCAGTTGAGCCGCTGATTCAATCCATATGCTGTGGGGATACAAAAGTGTGTATTTCATTATCTTTTACACGTCGTTGACTCCCTTTGCGTTTAAAAATTTAAGAAATCTTATAAATCAATGAAACGTTACAGTTCATTTAGCAATCTGTGTTTTTGTTTTTGGTTTTTAAAAAAACCCAAACCAAAATCTGGTTAGTTAGTTGCAATAAATAGATGAATAAATGGTTTCTTTCTTTCTTTCTTTTTTTGAGAATGCTGAAGGAAGTCCATAGTTTCCCTTAAATGTGACATAACCCGCCTACTCAGACTCAGAACACACTGGGATTTTAAGGAGTTTCTGTCTCAATTTTTGTTACATTTCAGATTTTACTTTTCCTACGGTTGAGTATGTAGTTTACAAAAATTCATTAACAATAATGTATGGCATTTCAACAACTTCCAGTATACAAAATCTTAATATATTCAATGCCATTGTTGGAGTTCCGTTGGGATCACACCAGAACAAGTACACAATATAGAGAGTTGCTCTCAGGGACGTATTTAAGGAATATGTTGACTGCTTGGCTCTGAGCTATTGAGCTGCGCATGTCATTATTATTTTGGCACTGTATATATTATTTAATGTTTCATGTATTACAAATGGTTGAAATGCTGTACAGTCAAACCTTGGTTCCTGAACCCCTCCGTTTTGGAACATTTTGGCTCCCGAACGACGAAAACCTGGAAGTAAACCTGCTCCGGTTTTGGGACAATTTCCGGAAGCCGAATGTGCTACGCGGCTTCTGTTTTGAGTTTCCCTATTGTATTGAGGCTTTTGCTTTCCGTTTTTAGTTGTCGAACGTTTTGGAAGATGAACAGCCTTCCAGAACGGATTACGTTCGACGAGCGAAGTTTGACTGTGCATTGTTGTCAATGAGTTTTTGTAAACTACATACAGTGGTACCTCAGGTTACAGACGCTTCAGGTTACAGACTCCGCTAACCCAGAAATAGTACCTTGGGTTAAGAACTTTGCTTCAGGATGAGAACAGAAATCGTGCTCCGGCGGCAGCAGGAGGCCCCATTAGCTAAAGTGGTGCTTCAGGTTAAGAACAGTTTCAGGTTAAGAACGGACCTCCGGAACGAATTAAGTTCTTAACCCGAGGTACCACTGTACAGAGTTGCAGCTTTGAAACGCAGCAAGCCCTGAGCAAAGTGTTCGCCGAACAGGTGGGATTGCTTGAAGGTCGGCGGAGGAGGGAAGAGTTGTGGGTTTCGCTTTGCTTTGCGCAACTCGCATCAGGGCGTCACGCAGGCCTGCGCCAGCTCTCCGCAAAAGCTCCCCTATCTATCACACTCTGCGGCCCTCCTACAGTTCACTGCAATCGTTCCACCGAAACTGACACGTCACGGCGAGGCTGCGATCATGAGGAAGCACCTCTCTCCTCTGTGGGATTGGCCGTGGTTAATGAGCTCGCTAGCAAAGCACAAGCTTTCAGTGGGATGCCGGTAGAAGGTGTAGGAGGACAGCTGTCAGCAGAGATATTGGAAGGAGCCTCCCTGTCCGATTCCACTTTGAATGGCACTTGTGGCTGAGGGTGGAAATTGAATAACAGATTAGGGCTACCTGCTTTCATGCTTTGGTTGTGGGCTGGAAACATCTCACTGGAAGACAGAGAAGCAATCACTCTCCCTGTATACATACTATACATTTAAAGCTCCCCCCAACAAGAATCCTGGGAACTGTAGTTCATTAAGGGTGCTGGGAATTGTAGCTCTGTGTTGGGTGAGTTCCCAGGGTCCTGGTGGGATGTGGGGAAATGTTCTTCCAATGCAGTGTGTACATATATGGGGAGTGATATAATTTCATTAGAACAGTGTTTCCCAAAGTGGGCGATATAATAATAATAATAATAATAATAATAATAATAATAATAATACTTATTATTATTATTATTATTATTATTATTATTATTATTTATTATTTATACCCCACCCCTCTGGCTGGGGTTTCCCAGCCACTCTGGGTGGCTTCCAACAAAATATTAAAATGCAATAACGTATTAAACATTAAAAGCTTCCCTAAACAGGGCTGCCTTCAGATGTCTTCTAAAAGTCTGGTACAGTGGTGCCCCGTAAGACGAACGCCTCCCAAGACGAAAAAACTGCTAGACGAAAGGGTTTTCCGTTTTGGAGGCGCTTCGCAAAACGAATTTCCCTATGGGCTTCCTTCGCAAGACGAAAGCCCATAGGGAAATCTCCAGGACAGCAGGGAAGCGCAGCGCGTCTTCCCCACTGTCCTCGGACCTCCTCCGAAGGCTGGCGGTGGGGCGGAGAGACCTCCTCCCGCCGCCAGCGTTCGGAAGGCTGCTCCCAAGGCTGGCGGCGGGAGGAGGTCTCTCCGCCCCACCGCCAGCCTTCGGAAGGCTGCTCCGAAGGCTGGCGGTGGGAGGAGGGTTTTCCTTCCCACCGCCAACATTCAGAATGCTGTTCTGAATGTTGGCGGTGGGGAGGAAAAACCCTCCTCCCACTGCAAGCCCCGGGAACAGAGGAGAAGCGCTGCGCACCTTCCCCTCTGTTCCCGTACCTGTCCTGAAGGCTTGCGGTGGGGAGAAAAGCCCTTCTCCGCACCGCCAGCCTGGCAAGCGGTCTCCATAGGAACGCATTAATTGATTTTCAATGCATTCCTATGGGAAACCGTGCTTCGCAAGACGAAAAACTCGCAAGAAGAAAAAACTTGCGGAACGAATTAATTTCGTCTTGCGAGGCACCACTGTAGTTGTTTTTCTCTTTGACATCTGGTGGGAGGGCGTTCCACAGGGTGGGTGCTACTACTGAGAAGGCCCTCTGCCTGGTTCCCTTCTCGTAGTGAGGGAACCGCCAGAAGGGCCTCAGCGCTGGACCTCAGTGTCCGGGCAGAACGATGGGGGCGGAGATGCTCCTTCAGGGAACCTCTGCATTAGAGGAAGCTGTAAGGACTCTGCTGCAGCCAGAGAGGCTGTGGGGAAGGAGCAGTCAGATGGGGCGTGCTGAACACAGGACAGTTAATAAGGAGCGTGTTTCTTAGAACTCTTTACGCAGCCTGGCAGCTATCAATGTCTGCAATGCCCACAAATAAATGTGGGTAGATGGGGGGAGGAGGTGTGGCAGTCTGGGCCCAAACACGCAAGGGGGAGTTTGCCTGTGGGTGGGTGGGTGAGTGAGTCATGGACTTGTGGGGTGAGTGGGCAAAAGCTGGTATTTTGTGACCATAATGTACTAGTAGGTGAAGGTGTCTGGTGTTTGGGGAGTGGGCTTGAGTGGGTGTAGGTGCTGCTGGAAATGTGTGCATTGAATGGTTTGGGGCTAGTGCCTAGGGCTATGGGGGATGAGAGTGTTCACAGGGTCATGAGACTTAGCTATGAGTAGGATCTCGACCTGCCAGCTGTCATGGGACTCAGTGCCTAGTCATTTTCTGACCCCCGCCGCAGATGCCAATGGTCCTTGCCACATCTTTCTTATTTCATGGTTAGCTTCTCGTTTCCTTTATTTTTAGCATCTCTGGCCTTTTATTTTTAGTGCCAGTTTATTTTTGCCAGCTCCCCTTTTCCGAAAAATCACAAAACTCACCGTGAAGTTCTAAATGGCCTTTGCATTTTCAAATAGGTGTGCGCTTGAGCCAGTGTGGTGTAGTGGTTAAGAGCGGTGGACTCGTAATCTGGTGAACTGTGTTCGATTCCCCGCTCCTCCGCATGCAGCTGCTGAGTGACCTTGGGCTAGTCACACTTCTCTGAAGTCTCTCAGCCCCACTCACCTCACAGAGTGTTTGTTGTGGGGGAGGAAGGGAAAGGAGATTGTGAGCCGCTTTGAGACTCCTTCAGGTAGTGATAAAGCGGGATATCAAATCCAAACTCTTCTTCTCTTCTTTGTAATCAAGCCCTGGAGTCATTCTCTGTCAAAGCACATGATCTCAATGTATCCAAAAAAAAAAGTTCACACTTGTTTGCCTCTATGCCTTGCTTCATTATGTAACCTGGTCTGCTCAGTCCTGTACCTTTAACAGCTATATCATCTGTTGAAATCAGCTAGGGAAGAAGTCGTTCACCGTGCACAATCAGCACAAACAGCAGCTGCAGATTTCCTCCTCTCAAGGCTGCTTTGAAATGCACACAGGAGCTAGAGAAAATATTAACAGCCCCAGAGCCAAAATGCAATTTTTATAGGGGGAAAAGACAGAACAAATAATAAAACATTCTCTCAGATCTCTTGGATGCCTGAATTTTACATTTTTTCCTTCTACCTGTTGCCAGAATGTTTTCTGAAAAAGACTAATGGTGTGGTGTGTGTGTGTGTGTGTGAGAGAGAGAGAGAGAGAGAGTGCGCGCGCCTTGGCCACAGCAGACAGAAGTTTTTACTAGAGTAATGAGAGTGACCTTGTGTTGCATCTCGCTTGCTCGCGGTTGATCTCCTTAGATGCTGGAGTGGTTGGGCCATTGACAAACACAGAGTATGTACAGCCAAGAAACAGAAGCTCCCCCTCTTCTGTGAGCAGTAGGCGATGTGAATACTTCTCTCCTGCAGGGTATCTCTTGACAGATGAGATGACCCTGTCCCTCCTGAGAACCCAGCGTAGCACAGTGGCTGTGACTCTGAGCCAGACGATTCGCTGTTCAAATGTCACCTCCCTATGGCCAGCCCTACTGTTAATGCTGGCAACCAGCAAATTCCACAAAATACCGTATTTTTTGTTTATAAGACTCACTTTTTCCCTCCTAAAAAGTAAGGGGAAATGTGTGTGCGTCTTATGGAGCGAATGCAGGCTGTGGCGCTATCCCAGAAGACAGAACAGCAAGAGGGATCGCTGCTTTTGCTGCGCGGCGATCCCTCTTGCTGTTCTGGCTTCTGGGATTCAGAATATTTTTTTTCTTGTTTTCCTCCTCCAAAAAATAGGTGCATCTTATGGTCTGGTGCGTCTTATAGAGCGAAAAATACGGTATTCACTGAGTGATAGTTGCCAGAAATGGAGAGGTTGTTGTTGTCAAAGGTTAATTCATAACAGTAAGACCGGTTTGTGAAGGTCGTTGGTCGTTCTCTGAGAGCGTGCTTTACCTGCACATCCATGGCGATTCCTTACAGTGCCCACATGCTCAGAATCTGGTCCTCTGCTACTTTCTGCTGATGGCCAACTGCTTCACTTGCCCATAGGTTGGGCTGGCTCTTTCTTGTTCCAGGGTAGAATTTTCTGGTGGAGGTGGCAGTACAGGAACTGCTGTAGTGTTGAAAAAGATGATGTTGCAGTTTAGTGGTTAAGAAGTGTGAGCTGAGGCTCCGGAAACACCTGCTTCAAGTCTCACCTTTGGAGGAAGTACCTTTTAAAGGCAGGTGAAAGTGCAACTATCACCCCTGAGGAAGACGTTGTGTGGAAACACATTGGGCGGTTTGGGGCAGGCTTCCGTTCCTCTTTACTTCACAGCTCACTGAGGGGGCCTTAAACCAGCCACACGCCTTGTCCACACACACAGATATCCCTGTTTGCACCATGGCAGTGATAAGACTGGCCTATGTTACTGGTTCTTGTACAGATTACTGAGATCATGCACATATAGTGCTTCGGCAAAAGTTCTGCATGAACACTAGGTATTGTTATCATAGTACCTTTAAGGGGTGTGTGTGGAACACACGAGTGTTTACCATGCTCTCTTTCATTCTTGCAGTAGGAAGTAGAATTTAAAAATAGCCCAAGAGAAACCTTCTTCCTCTTTTTCTCAGCTGCAAATTAGAGAAAGGCAAAAGAAAGAGTAATAATCGTAAGGATGTGATGAGTAGCAATCATAGATTTGTGGTGTTGTTGTTGTTGTTTAGTCATTTAGACATGTCCGACTCTTTGTGACCCCATGGACCAGAGCACACCAGGCACTCCTGTCTTCGACTGCCTCCCGCAGTTTGGTCAAACTCATGTTAGTAGCTTCGAGAACAGTGTCCAACCATCTCGTCCTCTGTCGTCCCCTTCTCCTTGTGCCCTCCATCTTTTCCAACATCAGGGTCTTTTCCAGGGAGCCTTCTCTTCCCATGAGGTGGCCAAAGTATTGGAGCCTCAGCTTCAGGATCTGCCCTTCCAGTGAGTACTCAGGGCTGATTTCCTTCAGAATGGAGAGGTTTGATCTTCTTGCAGTCCATGGGACTCTCAAGAGTCTCCTCCAGCACCATAATTCAAAAGCATCAATTTTTCAGCGATCAGCCTTCTTTATGGTCCAGCTCTCACTTCCATACATCACTACTGGGAAAACCATAGCTTTAACTATACAGACCTTTGTCGGCAAGGTGATGTCTCTGCTTTTAAAGATGCTGTCTAGGTTTGTCATTGCTTTTCTCCCAAGAAGCAGGCGTCTTTTAATTTCGTGACTGCTGTCACCATCTGCAGTGATCATGGAGCCCAAAAAAGTAAAATCTCTCACTGCCTCCATTTCTTACCCATCTATTTGCCAGGAGGTGATGGGCCCAGTGGCCATAGTCTTAGTTTTTTTGATGTCGAGCTTCAGACCATATTTTGCGCTCTCCTCTTTCACCCTCATTAAAAGGTTCTTTAATTCCTCCTCACTTTCTGCCATCAAGGTTGTGTCATCTGCATATCTGAGGTTGTTGATATTTCTTCCGGCAATCTTGATTCCAGCTTGGGATCATCTAGCCCAGCCTTTTGCATGATGAATTCTGCATATAAGTTAAATACAACCTTGCATAGAGGACTGTAAAATCGACGTGAAAATAGGTGATGTGAACTTATTAGAATTAAGATCTGCAGATGATAGGCTAGAATGTATGGACTGCAATGTGAAACAGGACGAGCCAGCTCACCCAGACCCCTGGACCTCAGCAGGTGCCACTGTGATGCAATTGTCCTACAGCCCTGTCCTCACTTCTGGACTGCCTTTGTTTCCACAGTATCTGAAGAGGAGCTGATGGCCATTGAAGAGTACAACCTCAATGTGGTGAGACTCTGCTTCCAAGCTTTCCTCCCTGACGAACACGGCAACTGCACGCTACCCCTTGCCCCTGTCATCTCCAACCCGATTTATGACAACCGTAAGTACCTGCGAATCAGATTGCGACTCATCTCTCTGTCTCTCTTTTTGCTGCTGGGCTCCCTGCCTGATTGTTGGGATACTGCCGGGGAGACGGAGGTATCAGGCAGGCCCCCAGCTGGGTCTCCCTTGGAAATAGCATCTATCAGCGACACGAGCCTCAGATACGTTTAGAGACCCATGCACGCTCTGTCAGCAGAGTGTATAAATCTCCTCACAGCAGAAGAGGCAGACAGAGAAATGTGTAAGCATAATGTACAGCATATTATTCAGCATAGTTCAGGAACAGAGGAAAACATGTCTGCTTCCCTACGCCTCCAGCAAAACAGCAGTAACACAAAAGCTATATACAGATGGAAGTTCCCAGCAGACTGTGCTGGAAGTAAACAGGCATGTGACACACAGCAATCATGCCTGTACCCTTTTAAGGTGGAATGGAACTATATCGTAACACTGATGACCCCTTGGCCCAAGCTATTCTCTCTGGGTTAGGGCTGATCCACACGTACATTGCTCAATATCTCTCATGACTGGGTCACACACTCAACCATTTCCTCATTCCCCATCTCCTCCAGAAGCCCACTTACCACAATATCATGTAATTATCCAGCACAGCCCCAATGGAGAGGGAGGTTGAAAATGAAGGAACACAACCGGGAGGGGGCTGGTGCATTAGGGTGAATGAGGCCCCCTCTCACCAACCTCAGCATGTCTTTGGCTAGTCTCCACTTGTCTGCCTTTTTTCTTTCAACCAGTCCAGGGATACCACCACATTTGCTTAATGTGTCACGTACCAGACAAAAATCAATATTTGCAGATCTTGGTTAAAAATGGAATACGCTTATATGTGACCAAGACATGTTCAATCAATAGACTAGTGACAGGAAGTACTAGGTAAATTTCAGCTGAATAGGTTGATATAGCCAGTTCTGACAAACGCCGTGGTCTAATGTTGTCAGTGCCATTTTGATAGACTGAAAGAGTGTGAAGATACCCTCTTCTCCCTCAGTATCTGAGGATGAAATCACAAGACTCCTTCGGATAGTGATAAAGCGGGATATCAAATCCAAACTCTTCTTCTTCAATGTTTGGCAATAGACCTTTCTGCTACGAGTGGACTGGAGATCATCTATCATTTTACACACACACACACACACACACACACACACACACACACACACTATACTATACTTTTTATTCAATTTTAACATTATCACAGTCTTAACAGTGTAGAACATTTATACAGTCGTACCTCGTAAGTCAAACGGAATCTGTCCTGGAAATCCATTTGACTTCCAAAAAGTCCAGAACCAAGGTGCGGCTTCCGATTGGCTGTCAGAAGCTCCTGCAGCCAATTGGAAGCTGTGGAAGCTGCGACAGATGTTCAGGTTCTGCGGAAGCCTCCACGGATGTTCAGTTTCGCAAACCGGAATGCTCATTTCCGGGATTACAGCGTTCAGGAGCCAAAGCGTTCAACTGGCAAGGCGTTTGTCAACCAAGGTACGACTGTACACTCTTGAATCTATGGAATACAAAAACCAGTAATAAACATTTCTGAGACATCTTAATATTATAACTATTAAGAATCAGGTGTTGACTAAAGAAGAAAGCAAAGAGATTGCATGAGATGAAATCTATAAATAGAACATAATACAGTATTTATTATGGAGAGAGTCAGAACTTACAGGGTTAAGAAGTTCTGAGTGACGTCTCACATTCAGAGGCGGGCATAGAACACTGAAGGGGGGTGTTTTACTGTGTCTCAGAGAGAGACAGAGTAGTAGCTTCTTCCGCATTTATTAAGTGCATTCATCAGCATTATTTGGGTGGCAGTTGTCTAGTAATAGAAAATTAGATATTCCAGTGAGTCTGGAGCAGGATCTGTCATTGTTTTTCATTCTTCTTTTGTCTTCTTTAGAATATCTAATTTAGGTCTGAAATTTCCACCCTTTAGATGTCCATGCATGTGTCACTTGACCTTTAAGATGCTTCTGAGGAAACATCTGCAGGGCCATGTTAGCTCACTGGGGCTTCTTCCTGGTTACAAATATGTAGAGTTAGGAACTGCAGGCTGTTAAGCTGAGTGGTGGTTTAGTCAGTGATGGCAGCTGTCCAGCAGAATGGGTGGGGCAGATGACTGAGCAGTTCACAGTAGGTGCACCCAGAGTAGCTGGTCAACCCACAAGGAAGGTGTCATGGTTGCCATCCATAGGATTAACACAAAAAGTGCACGCCTTATTGAAGCAGTTGGTTTCCATCCATATTTTATTGGAATTTGCTGCAAAGGTGTCTTTGATTTTGAGGGTGGGATTCAGTTCCATACTTTCAGTCATGTTATGTAATTGAAGTAAGTTTGGCACTTTTGTGCAACAAACTACTACTACTACTAAAATACAATAATACACTAAAATACAATAATAATGATGATGATGATGATGATGATGATAATAATAATAATAATAATAATAATAATAATAATAATAATAATAAACTTTTTTGTAGCAAGGAAGATAGGAAAGCACACTGAAAAGTATGGGATGACAATTGCTTCACATAACATCATCTAACTTCCCTACACATCAGTCAGAAAGATTGCTCTGTAAATAGCAAATGTTGTTTAACCTTGGTACAAATATTATTCAAGCAAATCGGGTTGGATGCTCAATAAACAGGTGATCTGGAGGTGACCTGTGACTTTACATGGCTAACAGGGACATTTGGTGAATATGCATTTGGCGTGTTTGCAAACTGCCCTGGAGCTCTATTGCTCCAGAGGAGTGTTAAGTTTTTCCTCCCAATTGTATTTCAGCACAGTACTACGGCAGAGTTTTGTGGCAGATAGTTGCTCACCGAACAACACGCTTGCCTGCAAAGCTTCCTTTCCCACCTCTCTATTTTTAAGCATGAGTTACCGTAAACATCCTCACCGACTCTCCTTCTCTCCTCTAACCATTGTTTCCTTTTTTCTGCTTAGGGGCTCCCAATTCAGCAGAACTGAGAATCTGTCGTGTGAACAAAAATTGCGGAAGTGTGAAAGGAGGGGACGAAATCTTCCTACTGTGCGACAAAGTTCAGAAAGGTAACTGGCTTCCTCCAGACTTCCTCCTGTGTCTGCAGAGAAAGGGAAATGTGCAAGAGTCTTATGGTCCATAAACTGGGTCTTCTGGAGTCAGGCAGGCTAGGATCCAGAGTCAGGCATGAAACAACAGGCAAACCGCTGGAAAAGATTGTTGGACAGCCTCAGTGTGATCTCCTGATCAGCATCTGACCTGAGATCCTCTTCTGGAGGCTCAGAAGAAGAAGAAATTTGGCAAGAGCTGAAGTTGTTTTCTTGTTTGGAATCACCTGATCTTCAGGGCAGCTTCCAACATGACAACTTCCCTTTACAGATCAGCAATAACAGTGTTAGGGTTTGGTGTACAAGGTCAGCAGGTGATTCAGGGCTGGCAAAAGAATGCCTTTTCCACACACCGTGCGTCATTATTTTTTAAATTTGCTGGTTGGCTGCTGTCTTAGATGCCTTTCAAAGAGGAATAGACAAATTCATGGAGGGGAGAGTGAATCATGATTTGGCCATGATTTCATTTCACTTTTAATTAGTATACCGCCTTTCTATATTGCTATGCAGAAGGCGATGGACAAGCTGAAGAAACAACAAAATACACAACAAAGGCCACACACATAATAGCAATCTGATCCAGTACAGATAAGGCACAATAACTTTAAAATAAACAACATATCAAATAAAGCAATATTCGGCGATCCATTAGAATATAATAGTAATCAGTAAAATTAAATATCAGCAAATAATAATTAAGCAGCTTACACTTATCAGTTACAATAAAGAATTACTAAACTACAGTCATACCTCGGGTTACAGACACTTCAGGTTGCGTTTCTTCAGGTTACAGACTGCCGAAACCCGGAAGTACTGGAACGGGTTACGTCTGGGTTTCGGCGGTCGCGCATGCACAGAAGCGCTAAATCGCAACCCGCGCGTGTGCAGACGCGCCACTGCAGGTTGCGAACGCTGCAGGTTGCGAACATGCATCCCTCACAGATCACGTTCGCAACCCGAGCATCCACTGTATAATCAATAAAAAATAATGGCACAGCACAATGCGTGAAATACCAGAAAACAAACAAAACCATGTAAAAGGATCAAAGTGAGAAACAAGGACACACAACCTATAAAATCGTTTTTTTTTAAATATCCCTGAACTCCTCTTCTCTCTTCCCAGCTGCTTCTGCTGTTCACAGAGAGTGTGGTGTAGTGGTTAAGAGCGGTGGACTCGTAATCCGGTGAACTGGGTTCGCTTCCCCGCTCCTCCATATGCAGCTGCTGGGTGACCTTAGGGCTAGTCACACTTCTCTGAAGTCTCTCAGCCTCACTCACCTCACAGAGTGTTTGTTGTGGGGGAGGAAGGGAAAGGAGAATGTTAGCCGCTTTGAGACTCCTTAAGGGGAGTGATAAAACGGGTTATCAAATCCAAAATCTTCTCTTCTTCTTCTTCAGAGTCATGGCCTGGGAAAGGCTTCTAGGGCTGGAAGGTGGGGCAAGGCAGGTGGGAAAAGCCATTGCCTGGTGGCCACAAGTTGATGGCTAAGTGGAACCTTGATAATAATAATAATTAATAATAATTTTTATTTATACCCCGCCCTCCCCAGCCAAGGCCGGGCTCAGGGTGGCTAACAAGCAATAATAAAAACAAATTGAATGAATACAACTTTAAAACAAGATTAAAATACAACATTAAAATATTGAAACATTAAAATATTAAAATACAGCCTCATCACAGGAGGAGAAGGAAAAAGAAAGAGAGGGAGGGAATCAAATTGGCTCCAAGCCAAAGGCCAGGTGGAACAACTCTGTCTTACAGGCCCTGTGGAAAGAAATCAGATCCTGCAGGGCCCTGGTCTCATGAGACAGAGCGTTCCACCAAGCCGGAGCCAGTGTTGAAAAGGCCCTGGCTCTGGTTGAAGCTAATCTAACTTCTTTGGGGCCTGGGACCTCTAGGGTGTTGCTATTTATGGACCTTAAGGTCCTCCGTGGGGCATACCGGGAGAGGCGGTCCCGTAGGTACGAGGGTCCTAGGCAGAGGGTGATAGACAGTACCCCAGATACAAGGGCCATTGTCTTCACTCCTTCCTTGCGGTTGGCATCCTAGAGGCCTCTGGTTGGCCACTGCATGAAGAAGGATGCTGAGCTTAATGGACCTTCTGACCTGAGCCTGCAAAAGGCTCCTCTCCTTTGCTCACCGAATCATTCAAAACTGATAATAGTGTGATGCCACGAATTGAGTTTGGGTTTAGGCATGGAGGGGTCCCTGCTCCATCACAGAGCTCGCTGGATAGCCTCGAGCAAAGCCAATTTCATGTGACCTAAGTTAACCTCATAGGGTTGCCGTAAGATAAACGGCAAGAGCAGAAAGCAGAACTTGGGCGGCGATGCTCAGAAGTGCTTGACTCTCTTCCTCTTCTTCAAATCATTGTGCTAACTCCAACGCTTTGTTGTTTTTCTGGCAACCAGATGACATTGAAGTCCGATTCGTCATGAACGAATGGGAAGCCAAGGGGATTTTCTCGCAAGCCGACGTGCATCGGCAAGTGGCCATTGTCTTTAGAACACCTCCCTTTTACAAAGACATCAGCGAGCCCGTGACGGTGAAGATGCAGTTGCGCAGGCCTTCGGATCAAGAGGTCAGCGACCCCATGGACTTCAGATACCTGCCGGAGGAGAAAGGTACCGCACCGGCTGGAGGAAGCAAGCCCCCTTGGGGTTAATAGCAGAGCTTTCTGAACTTTTCATGCTGGTGAACACACTTTTTAGACATGAATCATTTTGCGGCACAGTAATTCAGTTTTACTAGCAAACCAGAGGTTAAACAAACCCCTTTCCAGTCGCTTGAGGAACGTTGGCACAACACACTGACACACTGCACACTAATGTTTCACATCACACAGCTTGGAAAGCTCTGTGTTAATGAAATACACGGTGGGAGGCAAGTTCTACTCCCCATGTCATCGTTCTCACCATCCTATACTTCCTGGGGGGCAACTGGCCAAGGAGCCTTCACGATTGTATCAGCATGTTTCAGAACCCTATTTCCAGGATTTTAAGACATGTAGGGACCTGAAACTCTCCAATTCAGTCACCCTCTATGAGTTGTAGAACGACGAGAAGGTTGATGGGGTAGTGGAGGCAGCAAGCCATTATGTATGTCCTCACCTGACCTTCATGTACTTAGACAGCGTTAAATGTGTAAGTCTGAAGAGGACTCCTCTCGCACACATTGGATAACTAATGCAGGGTTTTCTAGTGCTGCTGAATCAAATCTCGGAAGAAGTTGCACAGGAACCAGATTGGTCACTGAGCTTACAAGAACCTATTTTCAGAACCACTTCCTCTTCCGTTTCCACCACAGCGTTGCTGCCGCCAGTGAGATATTTTTAAGACTGAAGTCTAAGACTGGTTAACTTTTAATGCTGCGCAGCTTCCTCTTCTGCCCTAATAAAAAGTTACTCTCTCAAAGGAGGAGGAGGAGCCACAACCTTTAAAACAACACATGAAAGTCCTTTCGGAACAGAGTCTTGTATTTAATTTTGCAGGAATGTTCTGACCACTGCCCTCCCTATTTAAGTGTAAATAGGAAGGAGTGGTAGAACACTTGCTTGGCATGCAGAAGGTGCCAGGTTCAATCCCTAACACCTCCAGCTTATATATGGGGGGGCAGGGTCAAGCAGCAAATGATGGGAAAGAGATAGGCCTAGGACTCTGCTGGTCAAGTTAATGGCCTGGAAGACCAAATAGCCCAATTCTCCCATATAATACAATTTCTTATATTCCACTGAAAATTTGAACAGAACACAAAACTGGGCCTCCCTTCCTCTGGAAGCATCACTAACTGCAATCCCATTTTCTCCTCCACTTTTAGATCCTTACGGTCATAAGGCAAAAAAACAGAGATCACCGATTGCTTTGCAGAAGCTAATGCAAGACTGTGGTAAGGATACTCCAGGGATGTGGGTGGTGCTGTGGTTTAAACCATGTAGCCTCTTGGGCTTGCCGATCAGAAGGTCGGCAGTTCGAATTCCAGCAATGGGGTGAGCTCCCGTTCTTCGGTCACAGCTCCTGCCAACCTAGCAGTTCGAAAGCACGCCAGTGCGAGTAGATAAATAGGTACCACTGTGGCGGGAAGGTAAACAGCGTTTCCATGTGCTCTGGTTTCCGTCACGGTGTCCCGTTGCACCAGAAGCGGTTTGGTCATGCTGGCCACGTGACCCGGAGAACTGTCTGTGGACAAACGCCGGCTCCCTCGCCCTGAAACCGGAGATGAGTGCCGCACCCCATAGTTGAATTTGACTGGGCTTAACTGTCCAGGGGTCCTTTTTACATTTTCCTTTTACTTCCCCCTCCAATTCCTCTTGTTTTGATGTTTTGCAATAAAAGCCAAAATGCTTTTTTAGGCTTCCATCACAAGATGCTTATCATCTTGATGGATTGGCTGTGTTGGGAGGGGGGGCCTGTGCACTCTAAATGCCTCTGTGGCATCACATGCTACCCCCCCCCCATTAGGGTCCCTACCAGTGAGAGTCATGCCGCACGGACAATACCACGGGCGAAGGGGGCCAAGTTTTGCCTTCAGCGCAAACCAGTGCCTCTGGGTGTTATGTCGTATTTTTCCTGCAGATGAATAAATACCATCCACTCACTTCTGTAGGGGGATGCAGAAAGGTGTCAGACTCCACTGAGCAGCACCTGAAGGTTCTTTCAAATGTCCCTGATGATCCCAGTCATCAACAATTATTATTATTATTATTATTATTATTATTATTATTATTATTATTATTTACTTTTGCTACTTGCTTTCTGCAGAAGAAATGTCTCAAAACGACTTAACGAAATGAAATACAAACAGATACATGTTTGGCTTTTACTTTATTTTAACCAAGAATGTTCAGCGGATAATTCCTAAAATGGTTGTCCAAAACACAATGGATGTATAAGGTCAACCCCCACCCTGCTAAAAGACTAGCACCACAATGGAGCCTAACTTAATTACCAAAGGCCTGGGTAAATAGAATACTTTGATCTGGTGCCTAAAAACGGACACAGGTGCTGCCAGGTGTGCCTCCTCGGGGAGATCGTTCCACAAATGGGGACCCACCACTGAAAAGGCCTGTTATTGTGCAGCCAGCCTCCATAACTCCCTCGGTATGAGGCACACATAGAAGGGTCTCTGATGAAGTTTCATTTTGCCCTCAAGACCCCCTTCTTAACTATCTTCCACCTTGCATCTGCTTTTGGCAGCACTCACCACCTAAGAGGGCTGATATATGATTATTATTTTTTAGAAGAAAATGCACAGCCTAACCACCTTTTCCCCCTGGCAGGTCCATACGAGAGGCCTAAACCTTCTGTGTTCCAGAATACTGCTGGTGAGGCAAAGATAATTAAGAAAGGTTGGTTCTGCTTACCGCATTTTTTTCCTTTGTCTCTCTTCCTTCCCATATCTGTTTTTATTTATTTAATTTGTTTGCTAAATTTGCATGCCGCCCTTCACCCGTAGATCTCAGGGTGGCTCACAACATAATCTCTACCATGACCATGAACACTGTGTGAGGATATAGTAGATCGCAATGGGGGCATCTGCCACACTATGCCTCTCCCATTGAGGAGGTCCTGAACAGCATTCATCTCACCCCTTCTCTTCCCATATATGGGCAGTGACCATAGCTGTCAACCATCCCTTATTTGGCGGGAAAGTCCCTTATCCCAGCACTGTGTCCCGCTGCTGTCCCTTATTGATGATGTCCCTTAAATTTCCCGGGTTTCAAAGGAAGCAGCTCCTCTCCCTCCCTCCCTGCAGGCCAGGGAGGAGGGAGGCTCCAACTGTATTGTTTGGCTGTGTTGCTCACCCAATAAGGAGTCTAAGAACGACTGGGGGGTGGAGCTTGCATGCCTTGTGCCGATCAAATCGGCCGCGTTGCCTGGGGACTCGCCTTTGCTCAGCGCTTCCCAGCGGAGAGGTGATGGTGGTTTTCCTTGCTGCATCCCCTTTGCCGGGTTGCTGCGCTGTGGGAACCACCGCTTGAGGCTTTGTTTGGCTGCTGGCTGGGCTTTCTGCCTTTGGCTTGGAGGGGCTCAGAAGTTGAACATACATGTGCTTGGAAAATCCCTTATTTTGGCTGCTGATCCCTTATTTTCGAGGCTGCTGGTCCCTTATTTTCAAATCTGTAAGTTGACAGCTATGGCAGTGACATCGTCTTGAGGCAGGCAGCAAGACTGCATTGCGATTCCATTACGGATTAAGTTCCGCAGCTGAGTTCAGGGGAATCCTGGGAGCATTCACTGGAATAATGGGACAACCCAAGTTACTTATGAACTGACATGCCTAAGGGGGCACCAGCTCTCCTGAGCAAAGGTTGGGGGTTCACAGGACACTGCAGGTGGGCAAGGAGAGAAAAGAGAAGTTGAGTTGAGGAGTGGAAGTCCATTCCACATGCCAACAAACACTATTGAATTCAAGAATCGCTGCCTGTCCTGGTATGCCCCACGGAGGACGTTAAGGTCCACAAATGACAACATTTTGGAGGTCCCAGGTCGCAAGGTGGTTAGATTGGTCTCAACTAGGGTCAGGGCCTTTTCAGTACTGGCCCCGACTTGGTGGGACGCTCTGTCACAAGAGACTAGGGCCCTGCGGGACTTGACATCTTTCTGCAGGGCCTGCAAGACAGAGCTGTTCCGCCTGGCCTTTGGTTTGGACTCAGTCTGACCCTTTTGTTTCCCTCCCCTTATAGTTTTGATCTATGGGCTACTTTTAAAATGAGGCTGCATTTTAAATTGCATTTTCACCTGTATTTTAAATTGGGTTTTTTTCCTATTATGTTTTTACTGTAATTGTACTGGTGTTAGCCGCCCTGAGCCTGGCTCTGGCCAGGAAGGGTGGGGTATAAATAACTATTATTATTATTATTATTATTATTATTATTATTATTATTATAAATTTTATTTATATCCCGCCCTCCCCAGCCGAAACCGGGCTCAGAGCGGCTAACAACAATAAAATGATAAAACATTCTAAAATCATTTCATTATAAAATTAATTCCAATCAAATTCATGGCAACCATTGGGCTAGGATTTCTGTGAGGATTGCCAAAGGAGGGAGTCGGGCTGTGCCCTGGCCAAAGGCCTGGTGGAACAGCTCCGTCTTGCAGGCACTGCGGAAAGATGTCAAGTCCCGCAGGGCCCTAGTCTCTTGTGACAGAGCGTTCCACCAGATTGGAGCTACAGACAAAAAAGCCCGGGCTTTTTTATTATTTTATCATCATCATCATCATCATCTATGGTTATACATGACTTGCACTATCTCACCTGTGTTGATTCTTTCTCACAGAACTGAATATGTATCACTCTCCAGGGGATGCCCTCGTCCCACCGCAGAGAACACCTGCGCAGACCTTTCCAATGCAGTCCTACTATTCCCCTCCGATGAACAACCACAGTTCCAATGGATGCGCTGACCCATCTCTGCAGATGGCAGGGCCCGTTAAGCAGGACGGAGCTCCTCTGCCATGCTGGCGTTCCTCCGGTTCATCTCTCAGCTCTTTCCTGCAGCAAGGCAATTTTTCAGGAGAAGCGCCGCACACCAGCACGCAGAACGGCGGTTCTCCGTCGCTGGGACAGGAAGGCAGCCTGCACTGGGCCAGCGAAAAGGATGGGAACCTCTACAGAGCGTTCTTTGGAGCCACGAATGGCCAAACGTCATCAGCATCATCCATGTATCAGCAAGACATGTTGAGTGTCTCCAGCGCTTCCGGCAACCAGCCTCTTCGCCCTGTAAATGTTGCAACGCCCAATGGCAACGGCATGGAGATGGATGACGCCCGGTGCTCAAGCGTAATGCTGGAGAAGGCATCCTTCACCCAGGTTTTGAATCCAAGTGATCACAGGAGGCAAGTCCAGCCAGCGCCGCATCCTGGCATGTCAGTAGCAGTTTCAGATAGCTCATCTTCAAGTACCATCTCCAGCGCCTTTGAGACGATGCCCTTCGCTTACCTGGATAGCCTCAATGAATCAAGACAGCCCAGCAACCTTGCCGTGCAGAATCCCATGAATTTATCCAATAACCAGTACTTTCCATACAGCGCCCAAGACGAAGAGTTCCTTAGCAATTTTGGGGGCAATTTTGATGCCATTATTTAAAGCACTGAATAGTGATCAGATCAAGTTGTTGCTCCGGTAGACAGGCAATGGTTTCTCTCAACAGGATAATTAGATTGTACATGACTTTTGCGGGAAAGTAATATTCCTTTTCAATGCACTAGTATATGCTGGAATTTAAACAATGCCACGGCAATTTTAGGATTAGTGATAGAGGGGCAATCAGGTGAGGTTTGATAGTTTTGTTTTGTTGTTTTTACTTTGCTTTGTACAAAGCACTCTGTGGTTATATTCTTGTGCTGCTGAAAAAAGTTGATTGAGAGGGTTTATTTAATTTTTTTAAATTATATTTTGGTGCATTTGTTGTAGCCAGGCTCTTGGTTAAACCATGTTCAGCTGAACCAATGAGTTCTGCAACTCCCAACCCCCTTTTTTGTATTGTGGCCTTGACGGGTCTTATCTAGGGGTGCTGTACAGGGTACAGTCACATTGTTGGTTGACTGGGCACTGATGTATTAAGTTTTCCAGCAATTCTTTAAAAAAATTTTTTTAAAGGCTTTAATGCAACATTGACTATGCCAGTGTTGGTAGCTTCGCAAGTGGAGATAAAACTGCACTATTTTTGTTTCATTTGTTCAGAGAATAGTTGAGTAGAGAGCCTTTGCCCAGTGCCTCCGATAGCCAGTGCCCAGCCTGTAGCCTAGGTCTTCTACCCTTGTCCTCCCTTGATGTTGTCTTTTGGAGGGGCAGCGCTTGCCATGTCATGCCCCCTTCTCTGCCTTCAGACTGCAATTGTGCAGGGTCTAGCTCAGTGGAAGATCACCTGCCAAGTTCAGCTCTAGGCGTCTCCAGATAGGGCTGGGGAACACTCCCGGGCTGAAACCAGAGCTACTGTGTAGGCCATTCAAAGCAAGATGGACCATTGGTCTGTTATTATAAAGCAGCTTCATGTGATCTTATGGCTCCCAATTCAGCTCTAGTTTCACACAAGTATAGACACCAAAGAGGAATGAACCACACCCCCAACAAAGATGCATCTAAAACAATCTGTGTGCAGATGCGAATTTCCACCTGTCTCGGCTTGGTTTGAAGAGGCCTTCTGTGCTCAGATCTCCATTGCAGAATTTGGGTGGCACCCTTTGGCCTACACACAAGCAGCTGAACGATACTCCTATGTACTGACATTTGAGAAACAACAGCCAAGCTCTGCCTCTCCTCTCTTTCGTGGGATTGGAAATGCAATGCTTTCATTTGTTAAGAAGGAACATTTGATGTTCCCTTCCCCCTCTCTTTTTAATGCAACTTGGACCTGTGTGTTTTCTGAAAAAAGAGGGGCGTGCGTTTTGTTTTGTGGAAAAGCTAGCACTCTGGAGCGATGCAGAGTTCTTTTTCGGACACGAAGCATGCCGCGTGGAAATCTTGTTTCCACAACCCTTTTGAACGTTACTGCTGAAATCAATGTCTTCTTGATTTGCTGCCCATACGGTCTCTTCATTCAAAAGCCATTGTGTTGGCAAAGGTACTTTGACTAAGCTCTCCGAGGTGTGGATTCAACTCTGGCCCAATAGCAACAAAACCACTGGAACAGAGAAACCTGGGGCTGTTAGATGTGCTAGCTATGTCAATCTGCCATATAGCTGGACTCTCATCAACAGCAGCCAGAGCCAGTGGCAAATTAGGACCTACATGGAAGCAACGCAGGAAAGATGGGACTCTTCCTTCCCTTTCACTGAGGCCACCTCTGCACCTGAACAAATTTAAACTTGGACCTGTGCACCCATACTTGTGATAGAACACATCTATTTTTTTAATAAGATGGTCCAGTGTCCCATATGACAAAGCCTTCAGTTCCAAAGTTCTTGTGGGATGGGGAGAAACGTATTCTGAGCAGTAGCAAAGGGGAGGAGTGAGGTCAGTTGGGCTGGGCGATATATCGATCGGTATAGCATCCCAAACCAGTTTAAAGTCCATATTGTGATATCGGTTTCATAATTTTTGACCTGGCAATATGTTGCAAATTGTGTCTGTGCATGTGTACACGATATGCAAAAATCATGATACAGTGGTACCTCGGGTTACAGACGCTTCAGGTTACAGACGCTTCAGGTTACATACTCCACTAACCCAGAAATAGTACCTCAGTTTAAGAACTTTGCTTCAGGATGAGAACAGAAATTGTGCTCTGGCGGTGCGGCGGCGGCAGCGGGAGGCCTCATTAGCTAAAGTGGTACCTCAGGTTAAGAACAGTTTCAGGTTAAGAACGGACCTACAGAACAAATTAAGTTCTTAACCTGAGGTACCACTGTATGGGAAAAACTGTGAAGCCAGCCAATGGCTTCCATCCTTATTTCAGACATTGGTGATATATTGGTATATTGAAATATTTGGCTGGTGATATACTGCGATGTTGAAAACCAGATATTGCCCAGCTCTACTGTTCGCCTCTGCATACTTCCAGCCTTATTTCAGACAGAGCGCTATATCGATATATCACAATGTTTAGCTGGTGATTTATCGTGATGTTGAAAATCAGTTATTTCCGAGTCCTGGAGGTCAGCATTCTGCAAATGCGGCAGCGGGAGCACTGAATTGGCTTGATGGCAGGTTTGCACTGTACTGACCTCACAACACCTTGCCACTCCCCCTCTCCATCACGATATGTAGCCCAGCTCTGCCAGAGGGCAGCCAGGTAAGCGGCGCAGCCCCAGCATGCCATTTACCACGGGTCGTGAATAGGTGCCAAGCTAGACTGTGTACAGTGGTACCTCAGGTTACATACGCTTCAGGTTACATACGCTTCAGGTTACATACGCTTCAGGTTACAGACTCCGCTAACCCAGAAATAGTGCTTCAGGTTAAGAACTTTGCTTCAGGATGAGAACAGAAATCGTGCTCTAGTGGCATGGCGGCAGCAGGAGGCCCCATTAGCTAAAGTGGTGCTTCAGGTTAAGAACAGTACGGACCTCCGGAACGAATTAAGTACTTAACCCGAGGTACCACTGTATTGAAACACCAGCAACCCATCTGCAGTGCAGATACGCTATTTGTGCTACGGGTACTTCTGCCTTATGGGTCCAGCCACTTTATCCCGTACACACTGGTGTTTCTTCCATCGTCGAATCACTGGATAGGCAGGTTTTACAAAAGGAAAAACTCCCATTTGATAAGAATTGCAGGCAACTGAACTTTCGAATACTCTTGATTCCTAGCCGTTTCCAAGGCAGGGTAATGTGCTTTTACCATGTAAGGGCTGTTAACTGATATTGCAATCTTACTGGGGTTGAACATTTAGGCTGCGCTCCTCTGCACTCTTAGTTTGGAGCAAGCCATTTTTATTTCACTGGGACGTCCTTAAAAATACAGTGGTACCTCGGGTTACAGACACCTCGGGTTACAGACTCCACTAACCCAGATGTAGTATCTCAGGTTAAGAACTTTACCTCAGGATGAGAACAGAAATTGCATGCTGGCGGCACGACGGCAGTGGGAGGCCCCATTAGCAAAAGTGGTACCTCGGGTTAAGAACAGTTTCAGGTTAAGAAAGGACCTCCAGAACGAATTAAGTTCTTAACCCGAGGTACCACTGTAGGCATAAATAGGATTTCGAAGTTAACTTGGTTAATTAATTGACCAGGATTTACTTAATTCACTGACAACCCTGCATGTAACCATGTGACTATTGAAAGAAACTGGTCACTCTTTTTGTGAACTGTCTTTGACAGTTACCCTTAGCTACCCTTAATTTACTCAATATTAACTCTTCAGGTTCCTTTTCAGCTCCCTGCTGTCCTTGAGATTGACATTGAGCACTGATATTTTTGTTTGTTTGCATTTAGGCAAATCTACATTTAGATGATAGTAATGACTGTGTCATTGTGAATTCTTTTTTGGAAAAAAAAAATCAAAAGATGCCTTTGAAACGTGTTGGCGTTTATATATATATATATATCTTTAATTGAAACTTCCAGAATTCTCACATTGAGGAGACCACTCTTGCACAGATATGAGGATGCTGTTGTTGTTGCTTTCCCTTTTTCGTTTCTGCTTGGTTTCTAAATGAGTGCAGTCAGTATTCAAAAAATACGGTGACGAAAATGTTTTAACACTCCCTTTGGGTTTTCCTTGCACTGTGAAAAGGTTTTGTTTTTTCTGTCCTTGTGAATAGATTGTAAGGGTGGAGGGATGTTAGTTTGATCCTCAACTTCTTAGGATACTATACCCCCCCTCCGTTTTTTGAGTGGTGCTTCCATAGCAGCTTAAGTGTTAGTAAAACCTCTGTGGGTTGGGGTGTTTTTTTATGAACGTGGTTTATAAATTTTATGAATATCAATATAATAAATTCTATTTTTGTAATACTCCAAAGTATGAAATGGGAGGGGGAAAGAGTATTCCTTCTAGCCAGTAGCAATATTTGGCGCAAGAATTTCTGGCAGCTCAATGAGCACGTCAACATGAAAAAGTTTTATGTAGTTCGAAACGTAAAAGTTCTCAGGTTCTAACTTGCTGTTACTGTGGTATGACATTTTTATTTTGCATTTTCTTAACTGGTTGTGTGTGCGTAAATAAACCTTTTTTTGGCAAAATGTGTTCAAGGGTACATTGTCGGCGTCATCATTAACCCTCCCGCACTGTTCTTTCTAAATACACAGTGAGTGTAAGCTAGAAAATCATATACCGTATTTTTCGCCCCATAGGACGCACTTTTTCACCTCCAAAAATGAAGGGGAAATGTGTGTGCGTCCTATGGGGCGAATGCAGGAAGCTATCCGCAAGCCTTGCAAGCCCGGCAGGAGTTCCCGTGGGCTCACAAGGCTTGCGGGCAGCAGCCTGCAGCCCGGGCGGGTGTCCGTAAGCCTTGCGCGCCCGGCGGGAGGTCCCGACGGGCGCGCGAGGCTTGGGGCGGCAGCCTGTCGCCCGAAGCACGGGGAGCCCTCTAGAGGGCTCCCCGTGCTTCGGGCGGGTGTCCACAAGGCTTGGGGCGGCAGCTGCGGCTAGGGGGGGAAATAAATTTTTTTTATTCATTTCCCCCCCCCAAAAAAAAAACCAGGTGCGTCCTATGGGCCGGTGCGCCCTATAGGACAAAAAATACGGTAATCAAATTCCCATTAAAAGCATAAGATAAAAATCAAATAATGTCACAAATACATAAAACAATGGTGGGCTGGCAGGAGCCACCAATGGGGAGAGATGCCCTGTTGTTCTTGGGTTCTGGTTGGCCACTGTAAGTTGGGCTAGATGGGGTTTTGGCTTGATCCAGTAGGGCTCTTCTTGGTCCTGGCCAAAAGCCTTGCAGCGAAATGGTGAGCCCAACCCACACTGCTGGCCAGCTGGAGAAGGCAAGGCAAGTAGGGGCTGCTATCCTTTCTTCCTGGTCTGAATATTGCTCACTTGCTTGGGTGAGAGGAGGTGAGGTTGTTGTAAACAAAAATTGCCCTTTTCCCTTATGGGGTATCCAAGAGCCCATATAGAGTCCTTACATAGGTTCCCTATTGATAGGAGAGAATAACAGAGGCCAACCAGAGAATATTGAGAAGCAAAGCAGCTAGTAAGCTTGATCTTTATTGATCTGTTGCAACAGGGTGCTCCCCTCACCTGCAGGAGAGAAGAGGGACCCAGAAAAATGGCATGCAAGGCCCTTTGAAATTGCCACCCTGTAGATCAAGACCACCCCCAGAAAGATCATACATACATCACAGAAGGGGTGTAACCTAGACCACCCCTCAGATACATCACACTTACATCACAGAAAAGGCGGTCTAGAACAGAAATTTGAATATTGTTTTTCTCCTGTTGTTGTGTATCTCCTGTCTGGCAGGTTACTTGATTGGATTGCCTGGGGAGCCTGGCCATTCTATTGTAGTGATAAATACTTAGTTCCTGGGCCAGGTCACAGGTTCACACCCTATTCATATCTTAAATGTGCCCTTAAGACAGGATTTGTGAGGAAAGAGACAATGGGGAGGTTTCCCACTTTGACCTTGCAGAGAAAACATTGGGTCAGTTTAGGAATCAAAATGGTTCCAGGTTGGCCTTCCTGTGCTGATCTATGTAGGTGCTTGGTTGGTACACTTATGAACATTACCATATATCTAATACCATAAAATTCCTATCACAAGGTACAGGGCCAGGGGGTTTCCAAGAGGATCCACTACTGGGAATTGGGCTTCAGCAGATGCTCAGCGGTGCCGATCTGATATGTGCCAATCCAAAATTCACAATCTGCTTGAGCACCACACACAGAGAAGCTGCAGCAAAACTGATGTCCGAAGCTAGGCACTTGCATCAGATAACAGCTCAGCAGTGACATCTGCAGGCCTCCTGATCTGACACAATCTACAGCCAGCCATGCAACGACATGACCTGCAGTCTAACTCTGGCATTGCTTTAATGATAAAAAATAATAAAATTTTATTTATATCCCGCCCTCCCCAGCCGAAGCTGGGCTCAGAGCGGCTAACAACAGTAAAATAATACAGCATTCTAAAATCAATTCATTATAAAATCAGTTCATATCAAATTAATGGCAACCATTGGGCTAGAGTTCTGTGAGGATTGCCAAAGGAGGGGATCAGGCTGTGCCTTGGCCAAAGGTCTGGTGGAACAGCTCTGTCTTGCAGGCCCTGCGGAAAGATGTCAAGTCCCGCAGGGCCCTAGTCTCTTGTGACAGAGCGTTCCACTAGATCAGAGCCACAGCCGAAAAAGCCCTGGCTCTGGTTGAGTGTTCTTAAACCAAGGCACGCTTTCCCATAGCAGCAGGGGACTCAATTTACAAATGGAACACACTCAACAGGAAGCGGAACGTGTTCTGCTTCCAAGGCAAAGTTCACAAACCAAAATCATAATAATAATAAATTTTATTTATATCCCGCCCTCCCCGGCCGAAGCCGGGCTCAGGGCGGCTAACAACAATAAAACAGTACAAAAGTACGGCAGAAACAACACTCTAAAATCATTCATTATAAAATTCATTAATTCAAGCCACTGGCAACCATTGGGCCAGAGCTCTGCGCAGATTGCCGAGGGAGGGAGTCAGGCTGTGCCCTGGCCAAAGGCCTGGTGGAACAGCTCTGTCTTGCAGGCCCTGCGGAAAGATGTCAAGTCCTGCAGGGCCCTGGTCTCTTGTGACAGAGCGTTCCACCAGATCGGAGCCACAGCCGAAAAAGCCCTGGCTCTAGCTGAGGCCAGCCTAACTTCTCTGTGGCCTGGGACCTTCAAGATGTTTTTATTTGAAGACCGTAAGTTTCTCTGTGGGGCATACCAGGAGAGGCGGTCCCGTAGGTACGAGGGTCCTAGGCCGTATAGGGCTTTAAAGGTTAAAACCAGCACCTTAAACCTGATCCTGTACTCCACCGGGAGCCAGTGCAGCTGGTATAGCACCAGGTGAATGTGATTTACTGGCAAAGATGAGGTGTTGTTCAGAGTTGACCCTACCATTCAGCAAAGCAAGGGGCAGCAGGGGCAGTTCCTCCTGAGCCCCTTGATCACCTTTGTGCGCCAGAGCTAGGGATGAGTGAAACTGTCAGTTTTGGTTTCTGTGTTCCTGATTTTTACCCCCATCTTAAGTTCAGCTCTCTACATCTCTACATCATAGCACTGCAGAGCTGGAAAGAACCCAAGGGTCCAGCCTCCTGCAATGTAGGAATCTCAACGAAAGCATCCTGGACAGATGGCCATCCAACTTCTGCTTATAAACCTCCAAGGAAGGAGAGTCCACCATCTCCCAAGGGAGTACATTCCACTGCTGAACAGCTCTTACTGTTAGAAAGTTCCTGAGGTTTAGTCGGAATCTTCTTCCTTGTAAGTTGAAGCCATTGGTTTAGGTCCTACCGTCTGGAGCAAGAGAAAACAAGCTTGCTCCATCTTCCCTCTTGGCAACCCGAGAAAGCGCTGCCAGTCAATGTAGGCAATACTAAGTAGACAGATAAGGCAGATCCCAATGTTCCTTTTTTCTATGTGGGAGAGGAACCTTTCATCATGTGAGACTGTTGCCCAACACACATATTTTGGCCATTTTGAAGCTAGCAATGCTGCCATTTTGCTTTGGTGTGAGGAAATACAGTGGTACCTTGGGTTACAGACGCTTCAGGTGACGGACGCTTCAGGTTACAGTGCTAACCCAGAAATAGTACCTCGGGTTAAGAACTTTGCTTCAGGATGAGAACAGAAATCACGCGGTGACAGCGGGAGGCTCCATTAGCTAAAGTGGTACCTCAGGTTAAGAACAGTTTCAGGTTAAGAACGGACCTCCAGAACGAATTAAGTTCTTAACCTGAGGTCTAAGGTCTAAGAGAGTGGCTTGTCCAACACTGGAAAGATTTATTCTTGGGGTACTTTCAGAAGACAAAATGGCTCTTCATCAGAGGAGAAACCATTTCAGATGTCAACTGAAGGTCCACATCCGGCTTACTGCCACATTGCCCAAAATTTGAGCGAAACTGATACCTCATTGGTGTTTGTGAAACACCAAGTGTGAGGCAGAAATTATGAGTTCTGCCAGAGGCGTCCATCTGAGAGGCAAAGTGATCTTTGCGCGCAGACCAGAATAGAGAGGCAAAATTTACCACCAGTTATGGAAACAGCTGCAAATTTCAACAAAGCCACAGAACTCTGGGCTTCTATTACATGTAATGTCTCCTTCTTAGCAAGGCACTCAAGTCAACAGCTTGCAGTCCAATAAGGCATTATATAGAGAGACTGGAGGGGACAGTAAGCATTTTTAGGTAACAGCCTTTTCATACTGCAGAATAATAAAGTTATATAAAGAGCTATTGCAAGATATAGGGACGCGGGTGGCACTGTGGGTTAAACCACAGAGCCTAGGGCTTGCCAATCAGAAGGTCGGTGGTTCAAATCCCCGCGACAGGGTGAGTCCCGTTGCTCGGTCCCTGCTCCTGCCAACCTAGCAGTTTGAAAGCACCTCAAAGTGCAAGTAGATAAATAGGTACCGCTCTGGCGGGAAGGTAAACGGAGTTTTGTGCACTGCTTTGGTTCGCCAGAAGCGGCTTAGTCATACTGGCCACATGACCCGGAAGCTGTACACTGGCTCCCTCGGCCAGTAAAGCGAGATGAGCACCACAACCCCCGAGTTGGCCACAACTGGACCTAATCGTCAAGGGGTCCCTTTACCTTTTACCTTATTGCAAGATACAGTTCTACCCTTTGTACACTAGAACTGGTGTTGTTTAATAATAAGATGTTCTGAAAAAGAATTAATGTGATTCTGTTTGCCCTTAGAATTTTTTTGAAATCAGTTTGAAAGGCTTAAAAATCCCAAACGGTCGTAAGTAGGGATCAAAGTTTGCTAGCAGCCAATGCTCCACAATATCTCTGCAGAATGCCATACGGTGTGTAATAATGCCAGTGTTTATTTTTTAAAAGCAGCAATTTATAAGCCCTTATGGCTGTGAAAGATACCTGAAAGTTACATTCGTGTCTGCTGTTATCTCTGGAGCCAGAGGTGTGGATGGAGGAATAAAAATGAGAGTGTCAAGCGTTCCACACGGTTCCTTGCTGGACCTCTTCAGGAAAACCAGCAAAATAAGAACAAACTGCTCAAAGTGGTACATAATTGTAAATAGGAAATAATTTGGCATTGTTGTTGTTTAGTCGTGTCCGACTTATCGTGACCCCGTGGACCAGAGCACGCCAGGCACTCCTGTCTTCCACTGCCTCCCGCAGTTTGGTCAAACTCATGCTGGTAGCTTCGAGAACACTGTCCAACCATCTCGTCCTCTGTCGTCCCCTTTCTCCTTCTCCCCTTCTCCTTGTGCCGTCCATCTTTCCCAACATCAGGGTCTTTTCCAGGGAGTCTTCTCTTCTCATGAGGTGGCCAAAGTATTGGAGCCTCAGCTTCAGGACCTGTCCTTCCAGTGAGCACTCAATTCGGCGTTGCTTAGCATCAAATCCAGATTATCTGGGCAGAATGCTTTTATTTCATTTTTAAGCAGAGAGTATACACCCAGCTCTGACCAATATCCTTATCTGTGGTTCGCATCCATGCAGCATACATATTATATATAAAACAAACACTGGAGCACTCAAGAGAATTTTTTTTTAAAAAAGATTTATTTTCTTAGTAAAAATAAAACTTGAACTTTTTTTGGGGTACAGTTGCCTCTCACATTAAAACATCATTCATTATTATGTCACACTATTATGTCACAAAGAATCAATATAATCGGTTATGATCTCACAAAATATACAAGTAACTACAAGTTGCTAAGCAGCTACACTATCCAGTGAGCACTTATTCAATAGCATGATCCCTTCTAGTATGAATATTTCATTGATAATTATTCACTGATGAAGACTTTATTCCAAAACAGTTGAACTATTCCGGATATACTGTCCTTTTGAGACTTTTGTGAGACGTCTTCCTTTGAGAGACGGCTTGGCGTTCCTCACTATTCATCGATCAGTTTGATTCTTTGTTTGACTCTGATACAATTAACAACTTGTAGTTACTTGTATATTTTGTGAGATGTGTTGTATAATATATACATCATTTTGAAATGGCTTATTCGTATATTTTGAATGACGTCATAACCGATTATATATTCACTAATAGTTATTAGCCAGCGTGTTGCGTTTGCATTTTTGTAGATTGGAATTACGGTATATTATGACAGGCCTCAGATGATCAGAGGACAGATGGCAACTCATTTTTAGCTATTTAATAGAGAACCAAAGCCTGCAGAAAGATCCAGAGGAACACCATTTGGCAACCCAGTGTGACCAGAGTTCGCAGGCTGTGGGAACAGAGAACTCTGCTCTATTTTCAAAGATATGTTTGGAAGCACAACCAATTCTGCTGGCTGGCGCTGGAGATATATGCATTTACAAAGTGGTCAAAGTACCAGACGTTCTTCATTATAACATATATTTTGTTTAGCTTTTTTAAAAAATAGATCAACATGATCTAAAAAAAGGTAAAAAAATTTTTGGAAAGCCAACCAGCTTACAAAAAAATGGAGCCCATTCTGCTGTAACCAGTCACTGACAAGACTGTCGCCCCTTTGTTCTCCACATCTTGAAAGTTAAAACTTCTCATTTATCATCCAGAGCTGGAGGCCAGTCAACATCCACCGACTGCAGAGAGAAGGAAACAAATGCAAGCGTTAAATCAGAAATGGGAGACTCCCACTTGTTAATATAGCATATATGGATCTCTAGCCAGAAAATGGGTGGCGCTGTGGGTTAAACCACAGAGCCTAGGACTTGCCGATCAGAAGGTCGGCGGTTCGAATCCCCACGACGGGGTGAGCTCCCATTGCTCGGTCCCAGCTTCTGCCAACCTAGCAGTTCGAAAGCACGTTAAAGTGCAAGTAGATAATGAGGTACCGCTCCAGGCGGGAAGGTAAACGGCGTTTCCGTGCGCTGCTCTGGTTCGCCAGAAGCGGCTTAGTCATGCTGGCCACATGACCCGGAAGCTGTACGCCGGCTCTCTCGGCCAGTAAAGCAAGATGAGCCCCGCAACCCCAGAGTCGGTCACGACTGGACCCAATGGTCAGGGTTCCCTTTACCTTTAGCCAGAAAACGGCTGAAATGGCATATGAGGGCATGGATGGGTCATAATTTTATAGCTGGAAGCATCATGACAATTCCATTATTGTCACTACAAAGAGGAACAAGGAAGTAGCACTCACTTCTACGTCCAGCTCCAAGATGTCAGCGGTTGTGCCCAAGAGCGTACCAATGTTCGGCTTGGTTCTTCCAAAGTCTCCATGAACAAACTCTTTAATGTAACTAGATTGCCATTAAGGACGAAATGAGAAGGGTCAGAAGACCCCACACATCTTGAACGGTGGGGGGCGGACAAAGGAAGGGCCGCGACTCAGTGATAGAGCATCTGCTTTGCACGCACAAGGTGCCAAGTTCATTCTCCAGCATCATCACACAGGGCTAGCAAAGGCTCCTGCTGGAGAGCAGCTGCCAGTCAGTGTTGGCACTATTGAGCTGGATGGACCCATGGGATGTCTTTGCATAAGGCAGCTTCCGAAAGGGCACAGTGTGTGGAGCCCAGAAAGGGAGTGTGGCTTGTTCATTAACATTCACCATTGGTCCTGCAGCATTAGACCAGGTGGGCGGGCTGTACCCCAAACTGGGGTTGTGTGTACGCTGTGTGTTTCACTAATCACTCTGCAAAATCTTGCCCCAAGAAACACTGGATTATGCAGCCTACACATGGCATGGAAATTCAGAAAGCTTGTTATTCTGACCTTCCTCCAAGGAGTTCAGGGTGGTGTATATGGTGCAGGGTTTTTTGGGGGGGGGCACTGTGACGCGAGTTACAAAATGCAAGCATTAAATCACAAATGGGAGACTCCCACTTGTTAATATAGCATATATGGCTCTCTAGCCAGAAAACAGGTGGCGCTGTGGTTAAACCACAGAGCCTAGGACTTGCTGATCAGAAGGTCGGCGGTTCGAATCCCCGTGATGGGGTGAGCTCCCGTTGCTCGGTCCCTGCTCCTGCCAACCTAGCAGTTCGAAAGCACGTCAAAGTGCAAGTAGATAAATAGGTACCACTCCGGCAGGAAGGTAAACGGTGTTTCCGTGCACTGCCAGAAGCGGCTTAGTCCTGCTGGCTACATGACACGGAAGCTGTACGCCGGCTCCCTCGGCCAATAAAGCGAGATGAGCACCGCAACCCCAGAGTAGGCCACGACTGGACCTAATGGTCAGGGGTCCCTTTACCTTTACCTTACTGTGGCTCAAAAAGGATACGTCCCGGCCTGCGTCTTCAGATGGAGACGGAAATGATGCTCATCTATGTACTCCGACTGCATGGTGTATATGACACGAACCCTGACGGCTAGCGGTCGCCGGTGGAGGACCCGCAGTGGAGTTTTTTGATCGAGCTTTAATTCCTGTCCAAGAAATCAAAAAACAAGCAAGCAGAAACGCAGAACATTAGGTACAGCAGATACACGAGGAAATATAAAATTGTTTCTGCGCTGCAAAAACCCTCATGCCGCTGAGGTATAGGGCACATAGCTGTGCTATATAACTCTTACCAGTTATGACAGCATGACTTGCCCTTGCCCTCCCAGTACAAATACCAAACCGATGGAAACGATAAATCCAGTGTTTGGAATGTGATATTGCAATTAAGCACCTCTCTGTATGCTAACGTAAGATGATCAGGAATCCACAGGCCTCACTCAGAAGCAACCGTGGGTGTCAACAGTAAGTCCAAATCTGCAAACACCAGCATAGAAACTAGAGATGTCAGATAAATTCGATTCAGTTTGCCTTTACGGTTAACCTATCTAAATCACACTTCTGTAAACAGTAAGTTACCCGAAGCACCGCCAAATCTTCAAACTTCACACTTCTCTGAATTCTGCAGTGCAGTTCTCTAGCCAAAGTAATGCGTACATTGTGCATATAAATTAGATATGTAAATGCAACAAGCAAAAAAGTATTGCTTTTTCAGGGAACTGCTTTGCAAAAATGTGTGTATCAGGCAAAACTACATACGAATGTGTATTTTAGGAGAAATTTGCACTAAAGCACTGGTGAATTTTCATTCATGCGGGGGGGGGGGAATGATGCAAACTGAACTTAAAATTGGACAAAGAAGAAACTAAAATTGACAAATACATCCATCCCTAGCCAACAATGAACATACATCTTATTTTAATGAATTGACTTTTGCACAACTTCGGAAAGCTTTTACAGAGTTACGATTAAACACAATCAACTCTGCTTGTAGAGATGGGAGACACAGAGGCATACCAACAAATGAATGTGTTTGCATTAGGGGATGTCCTGAAGTAGAGGACCTTATGCATTATATCTTGCACTGCCCCTTATATAATGAAGCAAGAGGAAGATTTTTAGCACCTATAATGACAAGCTCCCCTGGCCAGAACCCCTCTGACATGATTATGTATCTCCTCGCAGACACAGATAAGTATGTGACCTAGCGTGTAGCACTCTTTGCAACTGCCGCTAGGAAAATTAGAGCAAATTATATAGCAAAGGTAGCCACCAACTGTAAAGGAGATGAATTTATTTGATCCTATCTACATCAAGCTAGGGATGCGGGTGGCGCTGTGGGTTAAACCACAGAGCCTAGGACTTGCCGATCAGAATGTCGGTGGTTCGAATCCCCGTGATGGGATGAGTTCCCATTGTTCAGTCCCTGCTCCTGCCAACCTAGCAGTTCGAAAGCACGTCAAAGTGCAAGTAGATAAACAGGTACCGCTCCGGTGGGAAGGTAAATGGCGTTTCCGTGCGCTGCTCTGGTTCGCCAGAAGCGGCTTAGTCATACTGGCCACATGACCCAGAAGCTGTCTGTGGACAAACGCCGGCTCCCTTGGCCAATAAAGTGAGATGAGCGCCGCACCTCCACAGTTGACCACGACTGGACCTAATGGTCAGGGGTCCCTTTACCTTTACCTTACATCAAGCTACATTTTATCCTTATCACCAAACTCCGAATATAGTTGCACACTGTATTAATTAACATCATTTTTTAATATATTAGTGGCCATGTGATAAATTTTATTGTTTAATGTCTTAATTTGTATATTAAGGTACTTTTATAGTTCTGTTTAGTGTAGGTAATGTCTTGATAACATAAATGTTTTAAGTTTTGTTGGATCAATCCAGTATATTTTCTTTTAATTGTTGAATGATTCTGTGTACATTGCGGCAGCCTTTGGCTATGTGCAATAAAACTGACTGGCCATCCCTAGCCAAGACACTAACATATCCGTGTAGCAACCCTGAAAGTTGGGTTAGGCGGAAAAGGTTTGTACCTAGCCCATGGCCACCAAGGGAACTTCTTAATTGGGTAGTCCTAAATTCCAAGTGTATAGTTAAAGCTACGGTTTTCCCAGTAATGATATGTGGAAGTGAGAGCTAGACCATAAAGAAGGCTGATCGCCGAAGAATTGATGCTTTTGAATTATGGTGCTGGAGGAGACTCTTGGACTGCAGGAAGATCAAACCTCTCCATTCTGAAGGAAATCAGCCCTGAGTGCTCACTGGAAGGACAAATCCTGAAGCTGAGGCTCCAGTACTTTGGCCACCTCATGAGAAGAGAAGACTCCCTGGAAAAGACCCTGATGTTGGGAAAGATGGAGGGCACAAGGAGAAGGGGACAACAGAGGACAAGATGGTTGGACAGTGTTCTTGAAGCTACCAGCATGAGTTTGACCAAACTGCGGGAGGCAGTGGAAGACAGGAGTGCCTGGCGTGCTCTGGTCCAGGGGGTCACGAAGAGTCGGACACGACTAAACGACTAAACAACAACAAATTCCAAGTCCAACATTCAGCCTACTATACTCTGTTGTCTCCCTTGCCGCAATGTGTAGGCTGCAATGGCCTGGCTGCCTGTGTCTTCCTGTCAAATGGGAGGAATTTTGCCACATTAACAGGAGCACACAGGGAGGAAAACAGGCACCTTGCAGGAGGCCAGGCACTTTCGTAGGCTGAACCATCCCAGAGATTGTACTCTGTTGTGCAACTGCAGCATGAGTAAGACAGGGCCTGCACAGAGATGTGAGCCCTAGGGTCATGCAGAGGCCATGGAAAATCTGAGTGGGAGTAGAATTCAGTTTCCCTTCTTCTGAAGAATAAAAATACAGAGGAAAAAATGAGATTATTATGTAGCCCTTACTGGTTGTGAAGCTATGCTTAAAACTGGGCTGGGCAATTTCTACTGAAATCTCAAAAAGGCTGGTTGCGGGGGCCGAAGAAGAGGTTTCTCATGGTTGGGGCATAATTAGCAAAGCCAGAATAAGTTCTGAAAACGTAGAAGGTAAATCAAGATGTGTTCAACATGCAATGTGAATTGATATGGGTTTTGCACTCCCTGGGTGCCTTGTTTGAAATTTAGACTTTTTTATTCTCCTGAAACAGGAATGTATACGCCCGCAGAGCAATGAGAAGAATTGAGATAGTATACCGTATATTGCCGATACAGCCAACTCTGGTTTCCCCGTGTTATGGTTTTAGATTCTGGAGAAACACGCAGATGGACATTCCCACCACACAATGCCCATCTGTCACACATTAGCGGAGAATGGCATATCTCAGATATTACGGGCATTATAGTAAGATCTGTTAACAGCACACACAGTCAGAGCACGCAAAGATCTCATCCCTGGTTACTCCAAAGTTCTCTGTGTCTCAGCAAAAGGGCGTTTGTTTCTGCTACTGTTATACAACTGCCAGTCATCTGTTGTTGTTGTTGTTGTTTCGTCGTTTAGTCGTGTCCGACTCTTCGTGACCCCATGGACCAGAGCATGCCAGGCTCATCTACTGGTAATTAAGAAAGGAAGGAAGGAAGGAAGGAAGGAAGGAAGGAAGGAAGGAAGGAAGGTGGATCTCTGGCGTATTTTAATTTTGTGACTGCTGTATGGAAGTGAGAGCTGGACCATAAAGAAGGCTGATTGCCAAAGAATTGATGAACTATCTTCCTCCACTGGAGAAAATGGAGAAGTGTTCACATGTGGGAGCTCCCTGCACCACATTACAAATGCAAGCAGGCAGCTTGGAAGCAAGCTACAAATCTATGTTAAAATGAAAAGACGCCTGCTTCTTGGAAGAAAAACAATGACAAACCTAGACAGCATCTTAAAAAGCAGAGACATCACCTTGCCAACAAAGGCCCGTATAGTTAAAGCTATGGTTTTCCCAGTTGTGATGTATAGAAGTGAGAGCTGGACCATAAAGAAGGCTGATTGCCAAAGAATTGATGCTTTTGAATTATGGTGCTGGAGGAGACTCTTGAGAGTCCCATGGACTGCAAGATCAAACCTATCCATTCTGAAGGAAATCAGCCCTGAGTGCTCACTGGAAGGACAGGTCCTGAAGCTGAGGCTCCAATACTTTGGCCACCTCATGAGAAGAGAAGACTCCCTGGAAAAGACCCCGATGTTGGGAAAGATGGAGGGCACAAAGAGAAGAGGACGACAGAGGACGAGATGGTTGGACAGTGTTCTCAAAGCTACCAGCATGAGTTTGACCAAACTGCAGGGGGCAGTGGAAGACAGGAGTGCCTGGCGTGTTCTGGTCCATGGGGTCACGACTAAACAACAACAACAGATCTCTGGCTGATTTGCTGTAGAGCCTGATCTACTTTCTGCTGCCCACCCGGGTCGTGCACAATGAAAACAACAAACAAATGTGATAAATACCACCCCAGACACGCAACCTTCATGTTGTCTAGAAGCTCAATGTCTTCATTCCGGATGGCTTTTTCTGTCCATATTAAGGCACTGTAAGTTTTGGTCTTTGCTTCCTCGCCTTCTTTCATGTGCCCAATGGCCTCTCTGAAAGACAAGCAAATAAATGGGCAACAGCCACAGGAATCTGAAAGGTGAAAGGACTCCTCAACAGTTCCGGTTTATCTTTATGAATGGCTTGGGTGAGTGTGTGTGTGTGTGTGTGTGTGTGTGTGTGTGTGTGTGAGAACCTTCTCTCTTTCCCCCATCCTGCAGGGTACAGTGATACCTCAGGTTACGTACGCTTCAGGTTACAGACTCCGCTAACCCAGAAATAGTACGGCGCAGCGGCAGCAGGAGGCCCCATTAGCTAAAGTGGTGCTTCAGGTTAAGAACAGTTTCAGGTTAAGAATGGACCTCTGGAACGAATTAAGCTCTTAACCCGAGGTACCACTGTAGTGTAATGCCTGTAGGCAGGGCTGTGGCTACCTAAGCATTCTGCACCCAGAGATTCCTGGTTCTGCAACCAGAATAAATTAGGGACGTAAAGTAGGGCTGAACTGCAACAATTAATTGGTTCACAAACTGACTTTATAAACACACACACTTTTTATCAAACAAAAAAGTGGCCAGGTTAACTGGTTAGTATACTTCCTTTTAAAAAGTAAAATAAAAATAAAAATACAAGTGCTAATAAAAACCGCAGGGTTTAAAAAGACAGAACAGAGGGGAATGCCTGTAAGACAATGCCTCCTACGGCATATGTATATATTTTTTGCTCATATGCACATTTGATTAACGAATTGCAGAATCAACTGAAATCATATAATTAATAATAAAAAATGTTTTCTTTAATGGAGTGAGAGCCCTAAACCAAGGCAAATTCCCCTACACTTGTTTTTCTGTGTGCGTAATTTGAGTCTCACCGCACCCTCCACCAACAGGAGGACTGCTTAGCCCCTCCTCTTCTGGCTTCTGAAATTTCGCTAGGGACTAGGAACTTGTTTTTTTTTTTTTTTAAATCTCCATAATGTGTGTGACTATGCAACACGTTCACAGCTATGAAAAAGTAGTATGTTGGACGTGCCTTGCTTTAATTAGGACAGCTGAGCTATACTCAGGGCTCAGTTTCTGTTACAGATCACAAAGGCCCAGTTCTGGAATCCATTTACAATCTCGGCTTCGAAATATGTGAAATGAAATCCTGCAATGTAATGGAAGATCTGCCTTCTGCCTCTTATCTCCCTCTAAGGGCAACTGCTGTGGGCAGAGGATCAAACTGCGATTGCATTATACCATTTCTGGACAGGTGACTAGAAGGATACTGTTGAAGGAAACAGTTTACCATATTTTTCGCTCTATAGGACGCACTTTTTCCCCTCCAAAAATTAAGGGGAAATGTGTGTGCCTCCTATAGAGGCTGCGCAGCGCTCCGTCTCGCTGTTCTAGCTTGGGGTTAGCTGCGCAAACCCTCCGCAGGGCAGAGGGGTGCCTTCACCCCGCTGCCCTACGGAGGCTACAAAGGCTGTCCCCGTAGCCTCAAGCCTTTGGAGTGCAGCGGGAACTCGCGCTGCGCTCCAAAGGCTTTGAGTCAGTGAAAGGAACCCGAAGGCTTTGGAGCGCAGCACGAGGTCCCGCTGCGCTCCAAAGGCTTCAGGGATCTTTGAGGCTGGCGGTGGGGGAAAGCAGCGCTTCCCCCCACCGCCAGCCCCACAAGCTTGGGGGGCAGCGGCAAGGCTGCACGCAGCCTTTGCGCTGTTCCCCGACCTGCTCTCTGGGGCTGGCGGTGGGGGAAAGCAGCGCTTCCCCCTGCCAGCCCCAAAGAGCATGTCGAAAGGAACCTGAATCCTCCGGAGCCCAGCGGGAACTCCCGCCATTCTCCAGAGGCTTCGGGTTGCCTTCACTGAAGCCTGGAGAGCGAGAGGGGTCACTGCGCACCGACCCCTCTCGCTCTCCAGGCTTCCAAGGTGGCCTGAAGCCTCCTGAGTGCAGCGCTAACTCCCACTGTGCTCCGGAGGCTTTGGGTGAATGCACCTTGAACGTACCTTGTTTTAGAGGGGGAGAACAAGAAAAAAAAATTTCCCCTGTTCTCCCCCTCCTATGGTCCGGTGCGTCCTATAGAGCGAAAAATACGGTAGTTTGTTTTGCCTGTTCCAAAATCCTCCCAAATCAGAGCTTTCTTTGGGCATCCTTCAAGGACGGCAGAATCACCCTGTTGTTGTTGCTGCTGCTTCTTCTACTGCCATTTTGAAAGAGCTTCACAGAGATGGCACAAGGTTGGGAAAGGGTTAACATACCCAGGTTACGGCCTCAAGTTCCCTGCTTTTCCACACACCAAAATAAGCTTTATTCAAGTACCAAAACACTGACCTGGTGACGAGCTGCAGATCACGAACTTGGACTTTGTCAGAAGAGTTATTTATTATCTATAAACGAACAAAGATTACCTCAGCCTCATCTGACTGTTTAAAATTTAAAACGATTCCAGGGTTTTGCAGTTAAAAAACAGAAAGGCAATGGGAGTTTCCTCATGCAATGGTTTGAGAAGAAACTGCCTTTTTTCTGGGAGGAAGAAATAGCCAGAACCAGTGAAAGTGCCCAATTTTTGTTTTGCTTTTTTAAAAAAGCTCTAATCTAAATACAAAGTGCTGCTGGCCGCAGTGCATAGGGCACAGCTTTCCAAACTTCTCATGTTGGTGACACACTTGTTAGACGTGCATCATTTCATGACACAGTAATTCAGTTTTACTAGCTAACCAGAGGTTAAACTAACCCCTTTCTGGTTCTGGGAGGAGTGTGGGGAGCGTTCGCACGACACACCGACACACTAACGTTTCGTGACACACAGTTTGGAAAGCCCTGGCGCAGAGTGTTGGGCTAGCAGTGGGAAGACTTGGGTTCAAATCCCCCACATTCCACTACCTTCCGACCCAATCTACATCACAGAGTTACGGCAAGGATAACACTTGCGGGAACTGTGCAAACTGCCTTGAGCTCCCTGATAGAAGAACAGGATTAAGACCTGGCTTCTTTAACCAAAAATTAATCAGATGTACTTATATAATAGCGAACAGTAAGCATGAATCAAATCACAACACTGAACAGCTCTTACTCCTTAAAATATTTAGAATATTTAGACTGCATCTTGATACAAAGCAGCCAACAGCTCAGTGTATTGCTTGCCATCTCTAACTTGTGCATATCTGAAGTCAGCTCTGCTAACCTCTACCTTTTTCATTGCTATCCATTTCATCAATGGGCAGCCGTGGGAGCGTCTGAAGGAGTGTCTCCACACCCATTGTTCAGCCCCAGACACTGAGGTCCAGCTCCGAGGGCCTTCTGGTGGTTCCCTCCCTGCGAGAAGAGAGGTTGCATGGAACCAGGCAGAGGGCCTTTTCGGTGGTGGCGCCCGCCCTGTGGAACGCCCTCCCATCAGATGTCAAGGAAATAAACAACTATCTGACTTTTAGAAGACATCTGAAGGCAGCCCTGTTTGGGGAAGTTTTTAACGTTTGGTGTTTTATCGTGTTTTTAATATTCTGTTGGGAGCCACCCAGAGTGGCTAGTGAAACTCCGCCAGATGGGCGGGGTATGTATGTATGTATAAATATTATGCCATTCGTTCACTGGACGATTCTGTATCCTACCAACTGTTTCTCCCTTAAAACTATACCATCGAAATGCCCACATAATACTTCATTATTAGGCTGGTTTTGTGTAGCATTTTTACATCCCTCTAACTTGCTATTGGACTCAGAACTTTCTCAGGAGGTTTCCCACCCAGGGACTGTTTAGTTTCGAAAAAGTGGTTGCATCCTGTACCTCCAGATCATGTCCTGGGAATGGTTGGAAGGTGAACCCATGTTATCAAAGATGTCTGAGTCCTAAAGGAGGAGGGTTTCACTACAGAATTGTATTTTTAAAAAACTGCCTGGGAAAAAACTTCAATGAATAACCCTCTACCTCCCAAAATAGTAAAAAAAAACCAACAGCTTGTATTAGGGGTAGTTTTGGGAAAACCTGTAGAGTAATGTACTGTACTGGCCTGAATATAAGCCGCACCTTTAAAATTGGAAAGGAAATGAGAAAAAATACCCGAATGTAAGCCGCTCTATTCCTCGCAGATCCTGGCTGCATAATGCGTTGCCAGCGGCCTTCCTGCTTCCTCGCTCTCTCCCTTCCCGGCCTTGGGGGGGAGGACGGGGGACTGCACACGGGGCAGACACCGCTTTACCGTGCTCCTGGCGCTGTTCGCCCATGCTCCTGGCTGCATACCGTAAGGTCACGAATATAAGCCACACTTTAACTTTTCACGGTCGGAATTTGGGGGAAAAGTGAGGTTTCTATTCAGGCCAATACGGTATTAAAAATTGTAATCCGATTGCCTGAGCGTGACTGGGTAAATTCCACAGAACCCTGAATACAGCTTCAGGATGAGAACAGAAATCGTGCTCCGGCAGCGCGGCGGCAGCGGGAGGCCCCATTAGCTAAAGTGGTACCTCAGGTTAAGAACAGTTTCAGGTTAGAACGGACCTCCGAAACGAATTAAGTTCTTAACCCGAGGTACCACTGTATCAGGAAGGCTAACTTTCCACTTTTCTTACTATTCCTTTTTAAGAGGGGTTGGGATGAGATCCAGCGCCGAGGGCCTTCTGGCGGTTCCCTCCCTGCGAGAAGTCAGGTTACAGGGAACCAGGCAGAGGGCCTTCTCGGTAGTGGCGCCTGCCCTGTGGAATGCCCTCCCAGCAGATGTCAAAGCAATAAACAACTATTTTACTTTTAAAAGACAACTGAGGGCAGCCCTCTTTAGGGAAGTTTTTAATGTTTGATGCTGTACTGATTTTAATATTCAGTTGGAAGCCGCCCAGAGTGGCTGGGGAAACCCAGCCAGATGGGCGGGGTATAAATAATAAATTATTATTATTATTATTATTATTTTTATTATTATTATTATTATTATTATTAGTGCAAGGCACCAATCTTAATGGATTGGCAGGATTCATAAGAAGGGACAACCCCTTAGGTATCCTGACCCCAAGGTGGTTAGGACCTCAGAAGGAAACAGCCAGGACTTTGGGAGGAAAGGGTCAAGTCTTGTGTCTTGATGCCCTAAAAAAGGTTTCAATCACAGACGGGTAGCCGTGCTCGTTTCTTGCAACATTTTGTGGCAGCTTAAAGGTGGCTTTGCAGACCGCCTGCCAGTGTGCCATTTTCAACACCTTAAAAGCCATTTATTTACCTGTTGAAGCTCCTTCATTTCCTCTGCAGCCAAGCGGACTTTCCGAGGATTCACAAGCTCAATCGCGAAGGGCCTTCCTGTCAAGGTTGGAGCGACCATGAGGTGCAGTGGGGGGGAATGAGGACAGGGAGTTGCAAGTGACTGCATAATAAGATATCCACAGATATTTTTGGTGGAGTAAAAGGGGGGGGGGGAGGAAAACACTATTCACAGGGCCTTGAAATGCCTTTACTTATCTTTGTAAACAGCTCTGGGAGCCCATTTGGGGTGCAAAAGCCATAAATAATAAGGCATTTCTAAATCCATGAATTTGTGCTGCCAGCACAAAAACTGTATGAAACTTTTAGAACGTGAAATCTAATTGCTACACAGATATTTGAATGCAAGGTGCTGGCACTATTCTGACCCACCACCAGAGGGCACTGTCTGCTTAAGGGGCTCCAAATATACCAGCTTGAGCCATTGGCAGCACAGTCCTTCTGAATCCAATGGGGCTTACTCCCGGGTAAGTGAGTTTAGGATTACAGACTTAGGCTGCGAGCCAAGCTTACCGTTGCCCAGTGTTCTCACGTCCACGTCTTCTCTTCCGGAGGACGAAAAATTAAAACCTTCGAAACAGGAAGGAGAAGGTCAGTTGAGCTTGCTAACCCACGAGTGCCAGTATCCTTTCCACACAAGCCTGAGCCCCTGTTGCAGGACTCCGCGGCTTGGGGTCAAATGAAAAAAAGTGCTCTTAGATCCATTCTATAGTTTCCGAGCACAATTCAAAGTGTTGGTGTTGAACGGCCTCGGTCCTGTATACCTGAAGGAGCGTCTCCACCCCCATCATTCTGCCCGGATGCTGAGGTCCAGTGCCGAGGGCCTTCTGGCAAGAAGCAAAGCTACAGGAAACCAGGCAGAGGGCCTTCTCGGTGGTGGCACCCGCCCCGTGGAACGCCCCCCCCCATCAGATGTCAAAGAGATAAACAACTACCTGACATTTAGAAAACATCTGAAGGCAGCCCAGTTCAGGGAAGTTTTTAATAT
This sequence comes from Podarcis filfolensis, assembly GCF_964270895.1. NCBI lineage: Eukaryota > Metazoa > Chordata > Lepidosauria > Squamata > Lacertidae > Podarcis > Podarcis filfolensis. The sequence continues at coordinate 113,901,811 of NC_139606.1, forward strand.
GTGACATTTTATTGTTATTTTTTATCTTTGTTGGAAGCAGCCCAGAGTGGCTGGGGAAACCCAGCCAGATGGGCGGGGTACAAATAATAAATTATTATTATTATATTATTATTATTATTATTATTATTATTATTAAGCCCCTGTAAGAGCAACACTAATGAGGAACCCATCTATGGTGTGGACAGGGAACAGTATGGATATGAAAAACACTGGATACATTTGTGGTCCATGCTGAAGAAGCCCACAGGGCACCCCCCAGCCCCAGCCAGCAAGGCCACGAATTTCACAGGGGGCTTTTCAGTCTGGAGTGAAGACAAGTAAGAGGGGGCCATGTATAAAAAATGGATGGTGTGGAGAAAGTGTGCAGGGTGACATTTCTCTCCCTCTCTCATAATAAAATAAAAACTTGGAGCCACCCAATAAGGCCGGATATTGGGAAGATTCAGTACTGAGAACAGGAAGGCGTCCTTCACAATGTCAGTTTGCATTTCTTAGTACAGAAAGTATTGATCTGGTGTGTAAAGATCTTTCCTATTCTACCAAGTTTAAGAGGGTTCTGGAAGCTTTTCTGTGTGAAAGAAGCTAGCAGAAGGTTCATGATGTTTGGGTTATTCCTTCAGAGAAGCTGAGTTAAGCTGGTTTGAACTGGTTCTCTTATCTCTTCTGTCAAGGTCATGCTGACTATAATAAGGCCAGAAGGAGCCTGGGTTTCACTTTCTCTTTCTATCTCTTTTCCTTCTGGTGTGGTGTTCTGTACACAGTATGCTTAGTGTTAAGGTCTAAACTTATTGTAAGTTTAAGTTAACTCTGCTGTAACTGGATTTCCTGAATGTATTAAGATTTGTGACCATTATGCTCATTTGCCTTCAGTAGCAGTAAAGCTCCGCTGGATGAAATATAATTGCCTCTGGTCTATTTTTTGGGAATCCTGCAACGTGTTTAAGTCTTTACTCTGCTGACTATACGCTGGAATCTGCTCTGGATCAATATTGAGTGGAATTCCATGACAAGTTAAACTATGGAATGAATTCCCACAATGGGTAGTGATGGCCACCAGTCTGGTTGGCTTCAAAGGAAGATTGGAAGATAAAGTTATGAATGGCTCCTAGCCACAGTGGTTGTGGTCTACCTTCAATGCCAGAGGCACTATGTCTCTGAATACCAGCTGCTAGGAAACAGATTCTGCTTGTGAACTTCCCACAGACCCCTCACTGGCTTCTTTGAGAGCGGGATGTTAGACCAGGTGGGCCTCTGACCTGAACCAGCAGTCAGGCTCTGTTTATGTTGTTATTAAGGGGAACTGCGGTCAAGAAACACCCGGAGAGCAGCAGGTTCCACATCCTTGCTGTGTGGGCAAATGCTTTTCCTCTGGAAGCAAGAAGAATTACCGATGAAAGAAGAATGGCGGATGAAATTAATGCACTATGCAGAATTAGATAAATTAACAGGAAGGATTCGAAACCTGCGGGACCAGAGATTCTTAGAAGACTGGAGTAAATATATGAACTATTTGAAAAGCAATTGTAATGAACAGATTACGCTAGTAGGGCTGCAAGAAGTTCTGTAAGGAGGACTATCTGAAATATTGCAAGAAAGACTATGAAGAGAATGATTAGTTAATGATAATTAAGAGTAATAGAGAAATTAAGAAATGCAGAATAAGTGATAAAGAACGGAAAATCATCAGAGGTTGTTGACGGAAGTCTAAAATATTGTATAAGATAAGAAGTTATGTTAAATGATTGCTGAAAATGATATGTAAAAGAACCCCAATAAAATGTATTTTAAAAAAATGCTTTTCCTCCACCACTGAGGTTTCATCGAGAGGACTAACGGCAAGGAGATGTTCTCTTGGGCAAGTGCACCACCCTGTTGCATGGGGACAGGTGGAGATGTGGTCCAAAAATGAGCCATTCGATTTTTCTACAGGTAGGTTTTTACCCAGAAAGGCTGGCTTCTCCAGAACAAAAATGGCACCCAACCTCTTGGCAGAAGTAATAATAATAATAATAATAATAATAATAATAATAATAATAATAATAATAATTTATTATTTATACCCCGCCCATCTGGCTGGGTTTCCCCAGCCACTCTGGGCGGCTTCCAAAAGAATATTAAAATACTGTGATACATTAAACATTAAAAGCTTCCCTAAACAGGGCTGCCTTCAGATGTCTTCTAAAAGTCTGGTAGTTGTTGTTCTCTTTGACATCTGGTGGGAGGGCGTTCCACAGGGAGGGTGCCACTACCGAGAAGGCCCTCTGCCTGGTTCCCTGTAACTTGGCTTCTTGCAGTGAGGGAACCGCCAGAAGGCCCTCGGTGCTGGACCTCAGTGTCTGGGTAGAACGATAGGGGGTGGAGACACTCCTTCAGGTATACTGGACCAAGGCCGTTTAGGGCTTTAAAGGAACCAACACTTTGAATTGTGCTCGGAAACGTACTGGGAGCCAATGTAGGTTTTTCAAGACCGGTGTTATATGGTCTCGGCGGCCGCTCCCAGTCACCAGTCTGGCTGCTGCGTTCTGGATTAGTTGTAGTTTCCAGGTCACCTTCAAAGGTAGCCCCACGTAGAGCGCATTGCAGTAGTCCAAGCGGGAGATAACCAGAGCATGCACCACTCTGGTGAGGCAGTCCGCAGGCAGATAGGGTCTCAGCCTGCGTACCAGATGGAGCTGGTACACAGCTGCCCTGGACATGGATTTAACCTGTGCCTCTATGGACAGCTGTGAGTCCAAAATGACTCCCAGGCTGCGCACCTGGTCCTTCAGGGGCACAGTTACCCCATTCAGGACCAGGGAATCCTCCACACCTGCCTGCCTCCTGTCCCCCAGAAACAGTACTTCTGTCTTGTCAGAATTCAATCTCAATCTGTTAGCCGCCATCCATCCTCCAACCGCCTCCAGACACTCACACAGGACCGTCACCGCCTTCACTGGTTCTGATTTGAAAGAGAGGTAGAGCTGGATATCATCCGCATACTGATGAACACCCAGCCCAAACCCCCTGATGATCTCTCCCAGCGGCTGCATGTAGATGTTGAAAAGCATGGGGGAGAGGACAGAACCCTGAGGCACCCCACAAGTGAGAGCCCAGGGGTCTGAACACTCATCCCCCACCACCACTTTCTGAACACGGGCCAGTAGGTTAAGGAGGGAGTACCAACAGGTGATTGTAAGAAGGGTGTTCCAGGATTTGGGCACTACCACTGAAAAGGCCACGCCGTGAATGTAACTTTCCATCAAATAGATTTTGGGTGGCTTGATTAAGTTATGCATGGAAGACATGCAGGTATACGGACGCGCACTAAGTGCATACAGAAAGCACTCACTGTCTGCTTTGAAGGCAGCCATGAGATGTTCTGAGATCAGTTCTTCGACGGAAGACTCCATCTTCCTCTCTCCATCTATAATCCAGGGGGTCTGGGGTAACGTTCTTGAATATTTGTTATATCTCCCTGTAAAGGAAACAGAGGGTATTTAGTATCCTGTAAGTTTCGCTGTGGGACGCGGGTGGCGCTGTGGGTTAAACCACGGAGCCTAGGACTTGCCAATCAGAAGGTCAGCGGTTCGAATCCCCGCGACGGGGTGAGCTCCTGTTGCTCGGTCCCTGCTTCTGCCAACCTAGCAGTTTGAAAGCACCTCAAAGTGCAAGTAGATAAATAGGGACCGCTCCGACGGGAAGGTAAACGGCGTTTCCGTGCGCTGCTCTGGTTCGCCAGAAGCGGCTTAGTCATGCTGGCCGCGTGACCCGGAAGCTGTCTGCGGACAAGCGCCGGCTCCCGGCCTATAGAGCGAGATGAGCGTGCAACCCCAGAGTCGGTCACGACTGGACCTGATGGTCAGGGGTACCTTTACCTTTACCTTTTCGCAAAGGATCCTAGCAAAGGATTATTATTTTTTACTTGAAGCAGGGGAAACAAACAGCACAGCACTATTTATTAATTTATGCACCCACTTAATACCCAAATAGGCTTCTAAGTTTTTTACAAGTATATTAAGAGATGACTGCAAGGGGTGGGGGAAAGACCCAATATATATTTATGTACCGTATTTTTCGCCCTATAGGACGCACTTTTTCCCCTCCAAAAATGAAGGGGAAATGTGTGTGTGCCCTATGGGGTGAATGCAGGCTTTCGCTGAAGCCTGGAGAGCGAGAGGGGTCGGTGCGCACCGACCCCTCTCGCTCTCCAGGCTTCAGGAAGCTCTGCGCAACCCTCGGGAGAGCGGCTCCCGATGTCCGCGCAGAGCTGCCTGCAGTCCTGGGCTCAGCGCAGCTCTGCGCGGCCATCGGGAGCGGGGCGCGAATTCCCACCCGGCTCCCGATGTCTGCGCAGAGCTGCCTGCAGTCCCGGGCTCAGCGCACTTCTCCCCATCGCCAGCCCCACAAGCTCTGGGGACAGCGGGGAGGCGGAGCGTGCCTTCCCGCTGCTCCCCGACCTGGTTCTTCCAGCCCCGCACCTGGGGGGGAAATAATTTTTTTTTCTTTATTTCCCCCCCCCCAAAAAAAAAACTAGGTGCGTCCTATGGGCCGGTGCGTCCTATGTGGCGCAAAATACGGTATTTACCGGCAACGAAGATGGCCCCATTGGTACACTGAATGTTGACAGCTGTGCAAGGCGCCTTGGGTGAAGTCAGAGGACACTGAAATTTTCTGTATAGGAGAAAATAAAGGAGCGAGCCATTAAAAACACACGACAAGACCCTGGCAGGGTGAAAGAGAGAGAAAATGGCCTCAGATGTATATTACAGTAAGCCATAAAGATACCTCAGAGGTTAAAAGCCTAGGAAAACAGGAGAGATATTTGCCTGGTGCCTAACTGACATGACTTAAGCACAGGTATGGGCCCCTGGGGTGAGAGTTGACAAGCAAGGTGTTGTGGCTGAAAAGGCCCTCACCCCCGTATAGTGGAGCCACTTGGAGGGAGAGGAACAAGACATTAAACCCACTGGTTTTCTGAAATTCAGTAAGTCCTGCATAAGACTCGACTGAATCAGCATCAAAGTGGCTTGTGCAGAACTTCAGAAAGCAGAAGGATCTAACGCCTTGTTTCTTTGCCCATATCCAGTAATTTGATGTCCTTATCAGAGTCCTTATTCCCATGTTGAAGAATTGGAAATGAAGTGTTAGCTGTTTTCCAAGACTACCTTTCTCTAAAGCCAGAAATTGAAATACTGGATTTCTTTCATTCTCAGTTGCCCCAGAATGCGTTCAACTGCAATTACTGTCAGAGAGAGAGAGACCTGCCAGAAATCACACAACTGAGACACACAGTGGCCAAGAGATACATACATGCACACCTGAAATCACAGTGAATTTTGAGGTATGGGGAACAAAATGCAGAAGCCACACCCATTTAGACTCAGAATGTATTAACCCATTTACTTATTACTTCCAGGTTTATATGACATTTTCACATGTAACATTTCACTTTGCTCTTTGATTTTCCTGATAAATTCCCATACACCAAGGTTAAAATAGGTTCAGAGCTCACTTACTTAAGAAAATCTTCTTCACTGATCATATCCAAAGCCTTAACTACAGCCATTCTGGTGAAGACAGACTGCAAATGAATAAAGTATTAGCTATTTCGAAAACAATTCCTCTGTTTAATTCACTTCAGCTGAATCACTGGAATGTCGTTTCTCAGAAACTGTTTCTCTGATACTGTTATTTTAATTAATACTTAATTGTTATTTTGGGTTGCAACACTTAGCTGCCACAGTGTCCCACTGAATCCAGCAGGACTTACTTCTGAACATATATTGGCTTGCACTGTTAATCAGAACCTTGCACATCACCTTGGGAAGTTTTATTACAGAAAGATGTTAATACATTTTGTCATAATTTTTTTGGATTCTAACTGTAAGGTGCTTTGGAAACCAATCTCGGCTGGGAAAAAAGTTTTAGAACTCACACACAGTAAGGATGTAATCCAAATCCAGGGGGGAAATCCCACAAGAACAGAAAAAATGAAGAATCACTTTACTACACAGTATAAGAAGGGAGGAAGGAAGAACAGTAACAAGTTTGTGATGGGCTTGTGACCCTACTAAATTCTGACCTTGCAAAAAAATGGGAAAGAGAATAATTTCCCAGAAATTGCTTACCTGCTTGTTCTTTTCTTGTTTGAAGCAACTTGGACATGTGGAGGCTCTAAATGGAAAAACAAACAGCATTTAATTGTTTGAAAACTTTTTTTACACATGGTGTCAGAACAGATTCAGTGAGGACAAGGTTGCAAAGGCCTATGCAGCTGGTGTCAAAGTCAGAGAGCATCCACCAAGAAGAAGGCTGCATCAATAGGAGTATAGCATCTAGATCAAGGGAAGTAATAGTGCCACTGTATTCTGCTCTGGTCAGACCTCACCTGGAGTACTGTGTCCAGTTCTGGGCACCACAGTTCAAGAAGGACACTGACAAACTGGAACGTGTCCAGAGGAGGGCAACCAAAATGGTCAAAGGCCTGGAAACGATGCCTTATGAGGAACGGCTAAGGGAGCTGGGCATGTTTAGCCTGGAGAAGAGGAGGTTAAGGGGTGATATGATAGCCATGTTCAAATATATAAAAGGATGTCACATAGAGGAGGGAGAAAGGTTGTTTTCTGCTGCTCCAGAGAAGCGGACACGGAGCAATGGATCCAAACTACAAGAAAGAAGATTCCACCTAAACATTAGGAAGAACTTCCTGACAGTAAGAGCTGTTTGACAGTGGAATTTGCTGCCAAGGAGTGTGGTGGAGTCTCCTTCTTTGGAGGTCTTTAAGCAGAGGCTTGACAACCATATGTCAGGAGTGCTCTGATGGTGTTTCCTGCTTGGCAGGGGGTTGGACTCAATGGGCCTTGTGGTCTCTTCCAACTCTATGATTCTAAGATCTTTCCTCTCCTTCCTGACATCAAAACATTGGCTGCTTCTTGGGTACAGATATCCCTCTCTGGATATTGTGTCTAATGTTAATCAAAGGTGCTGCCTACTCTGGGTGGATGCCTGACAGTGTGTATGGAGGTCCTGGGCTACCCAGATGACAAGACCCAACCCTTGGCTGATGTGGTCCAAAGGAAAGCAGAGCCATACATCTGGCACCAGCCTGGCTGCAGGAGTTGCTGGAAGGAGGCGTACAAGGTGCCATCCAACTGTCTTAGGGAATGCACTCTGGATTTGTGCAAGAGTTACTCCTTAGCCTTTTCTCCTCCCAAAGATGTCCCTGTGAGCGTACAACGCCGTTATTCATCACATCCCAACTTACAGGAAATGGCAGTCCTCGTCTGTTTCTGGATGAGCGAAGACCACACTGACTTCAAACAGGCTCTGAGTCGCAATTTAAAAGACAGTGGAAAGTTATTGTTTAATTTGGTAGTGGAAATGTAACATTCTCCCATTCCCTTCTGTAGCCTTGAACTCTGTTTGGGTACCTGCCTGAAACTCTCTCCCTCGCTTTAGCTCTGCACAAAGAAAACGAACTTGTCAGGAGGAAAGGTTCTTCCCTCGCCCTGAAATTTTCCACGTGCAGGGATAATTAAACTTTTTCTTTTAATTTAGAGGAGGATTCAACCATCCATGTACCATTCTGAAGTGGCGCAGGCCAGGAACAGAAGGCCCATGACAATAAAACACTGTTGAAGTTATATCTTTATACAATACCTTTCCATCAGCAGGGACCCCCAATTGCTCCAGGAACAGGGGGTGAATAATCCATTTGTATGCTTCCTTTAGCTGAACAAGGTCTTCTTTTTCTGCTAAAAAATCCTGTTTCCTAAATGATTTTTAAAAGTAAGACTCAGCATCTTAAATCAAGCGGGGGGCGGGGGGGAGAGAATTCAATCAATTCTGTTTAGTTTTAAAATACTCATTTCAATCAATAGTTTTGAACTTGTACCTCTGCTCTCAAGAATTTTATAACCCAAAGTACTAACAGCAACTAGAATACATGTTGTAATGTTTGCTAATGGAAGGACCTGCCAGCAAGAAAGAGGAAATGACTAATTAAAAGGGGCAGTTCAGTAATGCTGTGACTGGAGCAAAAAACCCACAACTGATTAGAAGTTTAAAAAGAAATGGGCAAGGATGAAATGCCTAATTAAAGTATCAGCTGGTGTGAGAAGCAAGGCCTCTACTGAATGGGACTTGCTTTTCATTAAATATTATGTTAGGACCTTGCCTGCAAAGATGCGCTTTTGTGGGATTGTTGTAGGGGAATTTAGCACTATGTGAAATAACCGTGATGCTTCTCCTTCCAGCTCAGTGCAGGAACAGCAATGGATCAGTGGTGCTAAGGGGCTTTAGTATTAAGACGATAAACTGAGTAGGGCAATCATAGGAGTTGCCCTATTTTTCGCTCTATAAGACACACTTTTTCCCCTCCAAAAATTAAGGGGAAATGTGTGTGCGTCTTATGGAGTGAATGCAGGCTCCATTGCTTCAGTGAAAGCAACGCGAAGCCAGGAGAGCGAGAGGGATCAGCGCGCACCGATACCTCTTGCTCTCTTGGCTTCGCTTAGCTGGAGAGGCGCTGCACAGCTTTCCCTCTCTGCGCAGTGCCCCTTCAGCGAAGCAGGAGCAGAAATGGAAGGGGCTCCGTTTCTCCTGCCGCTTCGCTGAAGGGGCACTGCGCAGAGAGGGAGAGAATTTTTTTTCTTGTTCTCCCCCTCTAAAACTAGGTGCGTCCTATGGTCAGATGAGTCATATAGAGTGAAAAATATGGTAACTACCAAGGTAAGAGGATGAGATATTGCACATTACCCCCTCTCAATACAATTCCCCTCACATGCCCGCAAAGCACACACCAAGAGAGAACAATACAGTGCCAACGACATTTGAAAACCTAGCACACAAGGCAGGATGGAAAAGATCCCACCAGGAAGTACTCACTCAATTTCCTCTTTTACTAGCAACCACGCTGCATGCTTCAGGCATCGACCGAGAAAAAACAGAAAAATGAAAGAGAATGGGAGGGAGGGAAGAGAGAAAGAGAGAGAGAGAGAGAGAGAGAGAGAGAGAGAGAGAGAGAGAGAGAAGTGGTAAATTAAATGGCATCATAACCTTCCCATCTAAGCTGAGAAAGCCCAGACCAAGAATAGGCTACATTCACAGGAATCAAAGCCACACAGGATACACAACATCAGACGTGGCCAAGTCTCCCCCACCAATTCAAAAAGCCAAGCTTTAGATCAGCCTAGCCCAATTTGCCCTCCCTCTCACTCACCCCTCGCCCAATTGCTGGATGCCACACACATTGTATTTCCTAACAGGCGAAAACAAGTTAAGTTTTTAAACCACCCCTGCCCCTGCCCCCTTTCCTTCTCAACAAAGGCCATACTCAAGAGCACAAACAAAAGCACAAGCAAATACTCACCTCCCTTACAGATAACTGTGGGGGGAAAGAGACTGAAAACACAAAGCTGGTAAACTGGTATTCAGAAGAATTAATCTTGTGGCACACCTGAAAAACAATGAACTATGTTTATTATTGTTATTTAAATATAAATAAATACACACACACACACACACACACACACACACACCACTATGCAATTTTAGAAGTTCTCAAAGCAATTGCACCTTGTACAAGACGGCTTGCAAACATGCTTGAATACAATTGTTTTACATTCTCATCAAGGACAAGCTTTCCTATGTAGATGTGCTTGCTTCTACCAAAGGGATTCTTCTGTGTAGTCAGGACAGCTCACTAACAGTCCCACTGCCTGCATGCTTACTTGGAAATTAAGTTCCACTGTGTTCGTTGGGGCTAGCTCCCAAGTAAGCATGTGTACAATTGCAGCCTAAATGAGATTTCAGCAAGGAAAGTTCAGTAAAAGCCTTAGAGGTATAAAACTAAGTTTTAATCACAGTAGACCCATCAAAATTAATGAACATGATTAAGTTAGGTACATCTATTTCAATGGGTCAACTCTGAGTAAGACTTAGCTGAATGCCACCCACTACATGCATGCTGTATACGTGTACATCCATGGGAAATGCTGCAGTTTTTTTCAACAGTAAAACTACCAATCAGCCGACACTTACCCCTTTGACAAAATCCATCTCACAGAGCTCCTGTAGAATTCCCAGGCAGATGCTACACACAGCTGGCCTTAAGTTTTCATCACCACCAGCAGTTCTATCATTCTCCGCGTTAGGTACCTGGTGGCTTCCATTTGAGGTCTGTTCCTCCTCTTCTTTGACACTATCCAGTTTGATTCGCTTATAGGGAGGATTTGCTGTTTCACAAGGTAATTTGTTCTCCTCTGTAGTGTTCTCCAGAAACTCATGCAGTTCACTAAGCAACTCCTGATTGATAAAGGAAGCAGAGTAAAACTTGGTAGGTAGAAGGGTGCCAGGGGTGGCTTCAGCATGTACTGTGAGCCCAACAGCCAGGTGTCCTGAAATCAACAGCTCCTGTTGTGCAATAGTCTTTCAACGGAGAATAATGTCAAATAGTCTGTTGCCTTGCAAATTAAAGTGGATCTGCTAAGCAATTAAAAAGGTCTTTGATATTGCAGTCCTGTGCATATTTAGGTAGGGGTTAGACTCACTCAACTTTGTGGGACTTAGTTTTGAGTAAATGTTTATAGGATTCATATCCTATGCACATTGGTATCATACATGTTTTGAGTAAATGTGCTTAAAACTTTATATATGGATATTATATGATGGCCTACACCTGAAACACCTAATACAGGTTTGGCGAGGAAGAAGAGGAGGAGTAAATGTGCACAGGATAGTATCATAAAAGTGACACCAGAAGTGAGAAGAGGAAGTGCACTTGTTCTTAGGAACACAGGAAACTGCCTTATAATAAGTCAAGTCAATGGTCTACCTAGCTCAGTACTGTCTATGCGGAGTGGCAGTGGCTTTCCAGGGTTTCAGACAGGGGACATTCCCAGTCCTAACTGGAGATGCTTGGAACTGAACCTTGGACCTACTGTATGCAAGGTAAATGGTCTACCACTGTGTCATAGTCCTTCCTCAGAGCTGCAGGTCTTTCCTATACTTCTTAGACAGATAATGGGGAAGATTGTGGCCTGGACTTCTGGGTAGGTGGAAGACACAGGGGAACTGGAGAAAGTATATGTTGGAGGGAAAGAAGACAACAATGGATTTTAAATAGGTCGACAGCTGTTTGTTGTTCCTCATTAATAATATATTTTGGGGTTCTGTAATTTTTGTCTCCCCACTCCAAATGCCCCAGCCTCCTTTCATTCCCCAAGAATATACCTCTTGCTTTGAAAGGAAGACCTGGATCAGAGAGATCTGAAAATGAATTAAAACCACCCCATCATTATCATAATGTACTTCAATTTGATCAAACCTTATAGGGTCGCCTGTACAAATCCTGAGATCCTATCCGGCAAAACCTGAAAATACAACGCGGGCATGCTCCAAAATTCAGTAACTTCTGAGCAATAGACCTGTCCTTTTCAGACAGTGCAGTTGTGCTGGTGCTCATGCTGTGAAACCTGTATTTGAAGAGAAAAACCATCAGCAGAAACACTACCACAGCAGGCTGGATTGAGGGAATTGAGGGAACACTCATTAAAATAGCACAGCAGTAATTCAAAAGGGAGGACACAGAGATGCTGAGGACCATTCAGAAAAGAACAACAACGAGCATGGTCCCATGTATGAAATCATTTCCTTGTGAGAAAAGTCTGATTACTAGAAACCAAAGAACTAAATCTGGGCCACTGAAGTGTGAATTGCCTTATACTGAAACTATTGGTGTATTTAGCTCAGTACAGTGGTACCTCGGGTTACATATGCTTCAGGTTACATACGCTTCAGGTTACAGACTCCGCTAACCCAGAAAAATTACCTCGGGTTAATAACTTTGCTTCAGGATGAGAACAGAAATCGTGTAGCGACGGCACAGCAGCAGCAGCAGGAGGCCCCATTAGCTAAATTGGTGCTTCAGGTTAAGAACAGTTTCAGGTTAAGAACAGACCTCCAGAACGAATTAAGTTCTTAACCCGAGGTACCACTGTACTGTCTATGCTAAATGGCAAGGGGTATTCTCAGCCCTGCCTGGAAATCCCATTGAGGACCGAGACGGGGGCGTTCTGCATCCAAAGCAGCTGCTCTACCACTGAGCTGTGGCCCTTCCCTTCTTCCTGCACTGTATTTTTCCTGCACTGAAGAATACCCCTCCCGTCTCCTCTTTCCACTTCCACCGCCACTAGAGTTTCCGCTACTTAGGCCGTCATCACTATCTGATAACACAAGCCATACTATTCTAACGCTTAAATTCTAAGATGAAAACCACATTTACCTAAGAGCAAGCCTCGACTTGCTTTCGAGTAAATATGAGCATAGCGTTGCGCACTACCTCCCTCCTCTCTCAGATTTTGCTAAAAGCAACTCACTGCGCCCAAATAGCTTAAAGAACCCCCCACCCCTCCATTCCTAAGAAGCCGAGGTTATTTTCCAGCTCACCTGCCTCTTTTCGCTCGCCAAACATAAAAAAAAACTATGGGGGAACCATTCACCCGTTGCACCCTCGGTCCCTCATCAATGAGTTCCGCTCTCGTAGGGAGAGAAAGGGAGAGAAAAGGAAACAGCCTCCCAGAAACAAGAGTTCCGCCTCCAAGTTGCGGCGGCCTCCCGCCGAGCCCATAGGGTACCCAAGCCTCTAAAGGCTTTCCGACCTATACTTCCGGATCCCAACAGCTTTTCCGTCGTGAGTGATCGTGCTTTGGAAAACATCTTGTTGCCCCTCCCGCGATAAAAACGAAACAAAGCAACTATAGGCTTCGTTGGAAGACCCTGTTCCATGTTGGCTGAGGTCCAGAACTCAGGCGTCGCACCCCATTAAATGGCAATAGCCATTACACCCAGTAGTGATGTATGGAAGTGAGAGCTGGACCATAAAGAAGGCTGATCGCCGAAGAATTGATGCTTTTGAATTGTGGTGCTGGAGGAGACTCTTGAGAGTCCCATGGACTGCAAGAAGAACAAACCTCTCCATTCTGAAGGAAATCAGCCCTGAGTGCTCACTGGAAGGACAGATCGTGAAGCTGAGGCTCCAATACTTTGGCCACCTCATGAGAAGAGAAGACTCCCTGGAAAAGACCCTGATGTGGGGAAAGATGGAGGGCACAAGGAGAAGGGGACGACAGAGGACGAGATGGTGGGACAGTGTTCTCGAAGCTACCAGCATGAGTCTGACCAAACTGCGGGAGGCAGTGGAAGACAGGAGTGCCTGGTGTGCTCTGGTCCAGGGGGTCACGAAGAGTCGGACACGACTAAACGACTAAACAACAACAACAACAATATGAATAAACTGTGAATAATTAAAAAGATAAAAAACAGGGCATTTGATGTGCGGTGGAAGAAAAACATTAAAAACACACACATTAAAACATCGGGAAAGCGCAGGGCCGGATTTAGGTTTGATGAGGCCCTCAGCTACTGAAGGTAATGGGGCCCTTTATATGTCCAGCTGTCCTTTGTCAACAACAAATTGTCGCTGTTTTTTGTGTTGAATATATGCTATATGGAAATTTATGGACCTGATAGGTATCTAAAGCCATTTGCACATAACAAAATAGGCATTTTGTCAAAGTAATTGTTGAACTGAAATACAATTAAGTAGTATATTAACAGTGAAATAATTAAGCTGTAAATTAAAATTCATAACAAACTTAATAACGCAAACACATTGGCATTTGGCAATAACAAGAGTTAACTCTTTAGAAACACAAATTACAAAGACTCATAATCTAGTCTCTAGAAACTTGCTATAACAAGAAATAACAATTTTAGGTTTTATTTTATTTTTTATCTTACATTTTGGAAATGTACATCCAGGTGTTTTTTCCCCTTTAATTTTTTTGGGGGGTCCCCAAGAGAGTGGGGTCCTAAGCTATAGCTTGTTTAGCTTATAAATCCGGCCCTGGGAAAACGTGCAAAATAATGTTTTCATTGGTAGCCAAGCGGGGGCGATTGCGTTCCTTTGCTTTCGTCCGCCTTCCTTCCGCGCGCACCTCTTTGAGCTCGAGCCGCCACCTGCGCGGGCGCCACGCCGACGCCGCAGCCAGAGACGGTCGATCCCCGAGCTCCACGCGTCGCTTGCGAGGGGCGGGGCCTCCTCCCTGGCGGGACCGACGGCTCGGCGCTCGCCTCGGGAGACGGCCGAGCCTGGGCGAAGGTCCGGCGAAGACGATGGCGGCCAACCAACCGCCGCCCCCGAAGCCCTGGGAGAACCGGAGGCTGTGAGTGCTGCTGGGGGCGCTGAGGGGGGGGGCGCTTGTGTGGGAGGGAAGGCGGGAGAACCCCGCCGCCATTCCCTCCTCATCGGTTTATGGCTGTTAATAGGTTCCGCTCCAAGGAGGGGGCGGGGGGCGAAGGCACTCTGTACATGCTCAGGGGCCGCACTCCTCCAAGGTCGTGGAGTGGCCAAGGGTGGGGGAGGAGGATACTCAAAACAAACAGGTTCCGGGGCTCACTTGCCGCCCCGAGGAGTGGGGGGGGAGAGGCACTCTGTACATGCTCAGGGGCCACGCTCCTCCAAGGTCCTGGAGTGGCCAAGGGTGGGGGAGGAGGATACTCAAAACAAACAGGTTCTGGGGGCTCCAGGGAATCATTCCCCCCCCACACACCTTCTACCCTGAGGCCCCTGCCGGGTTTCAGCACCTTTCAGTGTTGGGTGGGGATAAGGGGTGGAGATGAGGGGTTTCTTTTCCACCCCACCAACACGGGATTCCTACATTGCAGGGGGTTGGACCATAGCTGTCAACCTTCCCTTTTTTTGCGGGAAATTCCCTTATTTCAGCGCCGTTTCCCCGCTGCTATCCCGGATTGTTAGATATCCCGTAGACAGGTGAGGCTGCTGATCCCTTATTTTCAAATGCAAAAGTTGGCAGCTATGCTGCTGATCCCTTCTTTTCGAGGCCACTGATCCCTTATTTTCAAATCTGAAAGTTGACAGCTATGGGTTGGACTAGATGACCGCCAGGGTCCCTTCCGACTCTGTTGTTGTTGTTTAGTCGTGTCCGACTCTTCGTGACCCCCTGGACCAGAGCACGCCAGGCACTCCTGTCTTCCACTGCCTCCCGCAGTTTGGTCAAACTCATGCTGGTAGCTTCGAGAACACCATCCAACCATCTCGTCCTCTACTGTCCCCTTCTCCTTGTGCCCTCCATCTTTCCCAACATCAGGGTCTTTTCCAGGGAGCCTTCTCTTCTCATGAGGTGGCCAAAGAATTGGAGCCTCAGCTTCAGGATCTGTCCTTCCAGTGAGCACTCAGGGCTGATTTCCTTCAGAATGGATAGGTTTGATCATGGGTAGGCAAACTAAGGCCCAGGGGCCAGATCCGGCCCAATCGCCTTCTAAATCTGGCTTGCGGATGGTCCGGGAATCAGTGTGTTTTTACATGAGTAGAATGTGTCCTTTTATTTAAAATGCATCTCTGGATTATTTGTGGGGCATAAGAATTTGTTCATTCCCCCCCCCCCCTTCAAAGTACAGTCCAGCCCCCCACAAGGTCT
The DNA here is from genome assembly GCF_964270895.1 of Podarcis filfolensis. NCBI lineage: Eukaryota > Metazoa > Chordata > Lepidosauria > Squamata > Lacertidae > Podarcis > Podarcis filfolensis. The sequence goes on from NC_139606.1 coordinate 113,917,290, forward strand.
GAGTGACAGTGGACCGGTACCCTGCTGAAAAAGTTTGCTGACCCCATGATTTGATCTTCTTGCAGTCCATGGGACTCTCAAGAGTCTCCTCCAGCACCATAATTCAAAAGCATCAATTCTTCGGCGATCCTTCCAACCCTACGATTGTATTATTTCTCTTCCTCCCCCCTTCCATAGGGAAATATCCCCCCTCCCCCCCATCTGCTATACCACTTTTCATTCAAATGAATTGCATAGCGGCTTACAAACAATAAAGAATAACAGCACGATAGAACATCACAAATGCAGCATAAATAGTGTAGAATAATTAACATCATCAATGAGACAATTGCAGCCGATAAAACACTGCTAACGACATCTTAAAAACAAGCTGAACGTCACAACTGAAGCAAAAGTCATGTTATAAGATTAATAAATCAATGCAGCATTTATGATCTGTAGAACAATTTTAACAGCAACAAAATAGGAGCCTAAAAATAAGCTAAGCACTGTTCTGTTCATAAGGGGTGTCTTCAGCAAACTGGCCCCCTTTTCTTTTTTCTCACACACTTGGGGGGCAGGGAAGAGCAACAAGCCTCTTTCTTCTCCTCCTCCCCTTAATCGGGAGACATCCTCTCCCCACCCCCATAAAGGGGTGTATTCAGCCTTTCCCTTCTTGCTCCCACGCAATGCCCCACTTACTAAGGGGACAGGAGGTGGCAGGAGGGAGGCAGATTCCCCTACCTCGTACCTCTTTCATAAATAATTGCTTTATAAACTGCTAAGGAGGACCTCTCCTCTTCTCCCCCAGCCAGGCTCATCAAAGGGCCAGTATCCTGCATAGGCACCCACAATAACACAGACACACAAAAATAGGGAAGACATTGTCCTTCACCTGTCTGGTGCTGTCAGTGACATTAATGACATGAAGGGGCTTGGGGAAAGGTCGCGCACTTGTTTTCCATTGCTATTCTTTTTGAAAGGTTTCACTTTATGCTGCTTTGGGGTGCCACCTAATGTTTTAGGAGCTATGTGAATAATGGTTGTTATTATGATGATGTTTGTATTCAGTTTATGCTATCCTCACCTTGGACTCTGAATCGTGCACACCTTTTACAAGAGAGAGATAAGTGTGTGTTTGGACAAATAATGGGATATGTGGGTTAAAGCTCCATATAGATTACCCCTTTGGAACTTCGAATTCTTCAAATCCTTTTCGGAAATCTTAGGACTCAGTGCTAGGATGTATCCTATAAACTGGAATTGAAGAGTAAAAGGATAGTGTGTTTTGCAACGTGGTATTGTCCCACATCATACCCCTTTTATTATTTTGATTTTTCTTTCTTCATAGAATCATAGAATCTTTCAGTTGGAAGGGACGCAAGGGTCATCTAGACCAACCCCCTGCAATGCAGGAATCTCTGCTAAAGCATCCATGACAGATGGCCATCCAACCTCTGCTTAAAAACCTCCAAGGAAGGAGTCCATTACCTCTCGTAGGAGTCTGTTCCCCTGCCAAACAGCTCTTACTGTCAGAAAGCTTTTCCGAATGTTTAATCAGAATCTCCTTTCTTGCAACTTGAAGCCATTGATTCGAGTCCTACCCTCCAGAGCAGTAGAAAACAAGCATGCTCCCTCCTCTATGTGACAGCCCCTGTGATATTTGAAGATGGCTATCCTATCTCCTCTCAGTCTCCTCTTTTCCAGGCAAAACGTACCCAGCTCCTTCAAGCGCCCCTCATAAGGCTTTGTTTCCAGACCCTTGATCTTCTTGGTTGCCCTCCTCTGCACACCTTCTAGCTTGTCAGCAGCCTTCTTAAATTGTGCTGTCCAGAACTGGACACCGTATTCCAAGTACGGACTGACTAAGGCAGAATAGAATGGTACTATTACTTCCCTTGATCTGGACACCATACTTTTGTTGATGCAGCCTAAAATAGCATTAGCTTTTTTTTTTTTTGCTTCATCACACCGTTGACTCATGTTAACCTTGAGGTCCACTAAGACCCCTAAATCCTTTTTGCATGTACACACCACAAGACCTTGGCGTTACTGGTAGCCTTGAATTTTGCTCCACCATCTGCACTCTGGCGCTCAGGATGGTCTACCTCCTTGGGGAAATTTTCTCGGTGAATCAGCAGCAAGTTGTTGCTTGTGTTCTGCTGCAATTTAGTGTGGGTCTGACATTCTTCCCCACCTCCCTCCCCTTTCCCAACAAAATGGGTGTGTTGGCACAGGAGTTCCAAAGTGGTTAGCATTACTCCCTACTCCCGGCAGATTAGGGTTGCATAACATACCCACATATGTTGTGGTCCTGCCTACATGTAGGAGGAAGCTAAATGCAGTAGGACTTGATTTCTGGGTAAGTGCATACATCTGATCCGGAAAGATATTTTCTAGCGGCATTACGAGATCTCAGGAGCCATGTAAAAGTAAACACAAGTCACATTGGGACTTCCTGTAAGCTTTTACTGCTTGATATACTTCCTGTAAGCTTTGCTTCCTGTAAGCTTTTGCCGCTTGATATGCAGAAGCAACTTCCTCATGATCATTTTGTAAAATAGGAAGTGGGTGCTGATGGGCTAGCGCATTGGCTGTCAAAACAGCTACTGAAGGAAAGTCCATGGAGTCCCAGACACCTGAAATTAAGCAAGAATGCTGTTGGGACTGTAAAGTTAATAACTATCTTGTGATGTAGTTAATCATTCCAGATTTGCAAATAGCTGTCTTCCTGCTGTGTCCGCTAGCAAGGAAACCTAAAGCTCTTTTAGGCTGTGTATCACTGACATAGTATATGTCTGGGCAGGCTGGTTACTTGTGAGCAAGAAAATGTCATGGACCTATTTACAGGGTGGTAAAGGTAAAGGTACCCCTGACCGTTAGGTCCAGTCACGGACGACTGGGGTTGCACGCTCATCTCACTCTATAGGCCGAGGGAGCCGGCGTTTGTCTGAAGACAGCTTCCTGGTGACTGGGGGCGGCTGCCGAGACCAGTGAAAGACCTACATTGGCTCCCAGTACGTTTCTGAGCACAATTCAAAGTGTTGGTGCTGACCTTTAAAGCCCTAAATGGCCTTGGCCCAGCATACCTGAAGAAGTGTCTCCACCCCCATCGTTCTGCCCGGACGCTGAGGTCCAGTGCCGAGGGCCTTCTGGTGGTTCCCTCATTGTGAGAAGCAAAGCTACAGGGAACCAGGCAGAGTGCCTTCTCAGTAGTGGCGCCCACCCTGTGGAACGCCCTCCCATCAGATGTCAAAGAGATAAACAACTACCTGATATTCAGAAGACATCTTAAGGCAGCCCTGTTCAGGGAAGTTTTTAATGTGTGACATCTTAGCGTATTTTTGGTCTTTGTGGAAGCCGCCCAGAGTGGCTGGGGAAACCCAGCCAGATGGGCGGGGTACAAATAATAAATAATAATAATAATAATAATAATAATAATAATTATTATTATTATTATTATTATTATTATTCCGGGTCATGTGGCCAGCATGACTAAGCTGCTTCTGGCGAACCAGAGCAGCACACAGAAACGCCATTTACCTTCCCGCCAGAGCGGTACCTATTTATCTACATTCATACCTCGGGTTGAAGTGGCTTCAGGATGAATATTTTCGGGTTGCACTCCGCGGTGACCCGGAAGTAATGGAGCGCGTTACTTCCGGGTTTTGCCCCTCGCGCATGCGCAGACGCTGAAACTGACGTCACGTGCATGTGCAGAAGCGGCGAATCGCCAGACGCGCGGACGCAGGTTGCATTCGCTTCAGGATGCGAACGGGGCTCCGGAATGGATCCTGTTTGCATCCAGAGGTACCACTGTACTTGCACTTCCCATTTTATACAGTGAGCTATTTGGATTAAGAGACCACTTTTTTGTCCAAATAGCAATCCAGTGCATCAGCTGAGACTTCAGTTTTGAACCCAGGTTCCAAGGCTGTCCAATCAGTCTGTCCCTGCTGATATTAGTTGTGTCAACAGAACGTCCTCTGCCTCTTCCAGGCCATTTGGGAGTTGCAGCCTAGATTTGTTTCTGGTTTCAGCCACGTGCTGTGTAATCTGCATGGGCAGAGGCGGCAGAGGAGATTGGCAGTTTCGCAATTAACCTTTGACACGAACCTGCAGCTCTGGCCTCCGACTTGAAATGGTCGCGTTGTATAAAGTCACTCAGAGGACCTGAACCTGCGCCTGTTTACTAGAGAAAGAAGTCCCACAGGGTTCAGTGAAACCTACTCCCAAGTGAAAAGCAGAAAAGAGTATTGTGGCACTTTGAATCAGGCCCTGAAGATCAAGAGTCAGCATTAAATCTCCTCCCATCTCTACCAATATGGGGGTGTGAGGGAAACAGCTCTGTCTTGATCTTCAGGTATCGTTCAAGGGAGGAGAGGAAACACATTTCCTTTCCTCCCCATTGCAGTGCAGGACTAGTAGGAAGGGGACTTCTGCCCCCAGCCAAGGAATGTGATGGAGAGGAAGGCCCCTGACAGTTTGCAAAGGTGTATCACCTTCCTCTGGTGTGGTGCCATGCTAGACAGTCTTGGCATGCAGGAAATGAGATGTAGCACTCCCGAGTACTGTATTTTTTGCTCTATAAGACACACTTTTTCCCTCCTAAAAAGTAAGGGGAAATGTGTGTGCGTCTTATGGAGCGAATGCAGGCGCAGTGAGCCCTCTTGCTGTTCTGGCTTCTGGGATTCAGAATATTTTTTTTCTTGTTTTCCCCCTCCAAAAACTAGGTGCGTCTTATGGTCTGGTGCATCTTATAGAGCGAAAAATACGGTACTTTGTGATGCAGGAAGTGGTGTCTGATTTTGGGAGAGGGCTGGCAGACCACTGGGAATGGCTTCATGGGTCACAGGGTTTTTTTACCACCCTTGTTTTAAAAGACTAGTGGATTTTTAAAGTGTTCATGGGCTAGATCTCGCCGCATGAGATGCATTATCTTTGGCAGAGAGAATGCGAGAGATGTACACAGCGGAAAAAATGTAAACAAAGGGGCCTAAAGCCTGTGAAGTGTAAGCATAATAGCAGTCTTATGAATAGGCTGCTGCTCTTATCTTGCACACATTTGAGTGTTGTGTAGAAATGTCACCGACCTATTGTGCAGCTTGCATTCCATGGTCTTTTACACTCACTGTTTACAATCTCCCTCTTCTCTGTGTGTGTTTATATCTGCAGATTGAGAATGATGTAGGCTCTGGTCCACGAAGCTTACGCCATGAGTAAAACTTTGCATTTTTAAAGCGCCACCAGTTCCTCTTCTTACTGCAGACTTAACAGTGTTCCCGCTCTGGAATTTGTCTTCCTGCCTCCAAGCATGGTCACATCTACACAGTGGGCAGGATTCACAAGGACTTTCCTGTGTGCGAACGCGCTTTCCCCCATCTCCTCCCTCTCTGTGCCCTTTGGAACCCCTGAATTTGGCTTAGGGGTGGTCAGGATTGCTCCATCTGACAAGCTGCAACGCTTGAGCAGATGGAAAGTTTGTAATAGCACAATGTGGAATTCCACCCCATACATTTAAAGTGCAAGGTAAAAAGGTAAAGAGACTCCTGACCATTAGGTCCAGTCGTGGCCGACTCTGGGGTTGCGGCGCTCATCTCGCTTTATTGGCCGAGGGAGCCGGTGTACAGCTTCCGGGTCATGTGGCCAGCATGACTAAGCCGCTTCTGGCGAACCAGAGCAGCACATGGAAACGCCGTTTACCTTCCCGCCGGAGCAGTACCTATTTAAAGTGCAAGGCTTCCCCCAAATAATTCTGGGGGTTGTAGCTTACCCCTCACAGAGTTATAATTCCCAGCCTCCTTAGCGAACTACAATTCCCAAGATTCTTTGGAGGAAGCTGTGTGCTTTAAATGTATGTTGTGGAATGTGACCTAAGTGTTCACAAGATTACAGCCCAAACCTAGGAAACCTTGAAGCTTCAGATTTCAGTTCATACCTTCCGGGCACCCACAACAGCCAAGATTTTCTAAAGGCTGTTGCCTTTCAATAAACGATTTGAGCACATAAAATTGAACAGGTTGCTCATCCCCATAACTTAAGCTCCTTTTCTGTGGCGGTGAAATGTCTTTGGGTTTCACTGCTAATTAAAACAAGATGCTGTCAGAGCTGCCCAAGGTCCCAGCTCACAAAGGACCAACGCTGCTTCGTTGTTAAGTACAAAAGTCTTTATTGAAGTTCAGTTTCACTTCCAAAGCCGCAGCGCGCAGCTCTACGTCTCAACCGTTAGACCGCTGATGCTCCATCTGAGTCTCCTCCCCCTTGACACCAATTTAAGATTCTAGCCTTGCTCCACCTTTTCCGCTGCTCTTTCCTCCTCTGGGTCCGCCTGCCCGCCGGGGTCTCGCCCTTTCTAGCCTCCTCTGACGCTGATTCCCCTGAGCCCTCTCCCTCCCTCCTGCGGGCTTTAGGAGCTGGTTCCCCATCCGGGTCTCCTGCTGTCCCGCGCGCCTGCACATTTGAACTTGGCGCGCGCGCCCAGCCAGCAGCTTTCCTCCTGACCGTTTCACTGCTGCTGTCACTGCTTCCCCCTTCAGGGGGGCTAGCTGCAACTGACCTCCTTTCCGTTCCTCCACTCTCCGATGGAGGCGTGGTCAGCCCTGACTCCCTCTCTGGAGGAGACGCTGGCCCTGACACATGTGACTCCTCCCCCCCACTACGCTCTGGTGGGGAAACTGGTCCCGATCCTCCACTGCTGTTTTGGGGTTCCCCTCTGGCTCCTTGTCTCTGGTGCGTCCCCCCTAGGACCCCCCTTGCCCTGACCATCGGCGCCCCCTTCTGGGAATCTTCTGATTCGCTGGAGAAGCTCATGGAATCTCTCGGGCCACTGTCATACTCCCCTACGCTGCCCTCGGATTCTTCCCCTTCGCTCTCCAATTCCTCTCTCCCCATTGCTCCTGCTCCTGATTCCCTGCTATTGCAATATTCCGTTGCCTTAATTAAAACCTCCCTCTTGAAAACATTATGGTTTCATGTTTGCAAAATAAGACATTTTATTCCCTTGAAGAGCCTGCAACATAGTTTCATTAGTATTTTGCAAGTTCAAATTCCTTTGAAAATTCAGATTCCCAAATTCTTACATTGGACAAACCTCTATGCATGAAGTTGCAGATAACCTGTATTTTGATCAGAACAGATGCACACACTTTGTATTTTAAGAGATGTGTATTGATCTGCATGTTATGTGCCATTTTTTAAAATTTTGTTGCAAGTAGAGTAACCTGCTTTGTGTTAGAATGCCACAAGATATGTTTATGGCCATTAGCTTGGCATATTTATTACATTTAAAACAAAGTGCCTTAGTTTTGTACAAGCAAAATTGCAAATAGGACTCAGTTGTAGTCCACTTTCTTCTTAAAAGCTCAGTTTTCACCCAGACTTTCAGATCTTTCCCCAGGAGTGTTGGCACCCACAACAGGTTCTTTGCCATTTCAGCCACACCTTCCTCTGACCTTTCGAATCCTCCAGTGAGGCAATAAGTTGCCTGTTTCCAAATCGGTAAGCAGGTGTCTGTGTCACAGACATTTGAGGGGAGCGGTGGAAAGGTTGATAACAAGGGAGAGGCCAAGTCAAAAAAGGCAGCAGAATTGGCATACTTCTAGTTTCTCCAAATAGACCAAAGGTCTCCAAAAGAAAAGCAGCAATACACAAGCAATAAAGGACCTGAATGTCGCTCTTCGGGTGATGGCAGCATCTGCAGGGGCCCACATAGGCTATCCCTGCTGCAAGTGCAGAAACGCATTTTAGGATTTATTCCTTTGTGTGTCGTGTATATCCTTTTAGGCTTACCACTGGTGTTTCATGTGCGGGCTTGGGTGTGGGGTTCCACAATGACTGTTGATTTTCTACAGGTAGAGATGCTTTTGTTCTCCCCAGGGCTGTTGCATGATGCGTTGACTGAAGGCACGCATTTGTGATGGCTGTGAAAAGATTTGAGTGCAGGGCAGGGCACCTATCCGGAGTCCTTAAACCTCATAGGCAGCGAGGCTAAGCACAATTCCAATAGAAATGGACCACTGTGGAGCACAGCTGCTCGATTCCATTGTCACACTTGCATAAGCCCTTTGCTTTGCACAACCATATGCAGAGCAAAGCTTAAGGAGTCAAGGGGCTAAAGGGCTACCCCCAGATAACAGCAAGGCAGAGCATATCGGTAACATGCCCCACCGGGTGACTAAAGACAAATTCTGTTCCAAATTCAGACCTAAATCCCAGTTGGAATGGATAAAGGAAACCATCTTCACCCAAGACCAACAACCCCTTTTTCAAGCACTTTGCCTCGGAAGGGGATGTTTGCCACAGGCTTGCTGTTTTCAGAAGTGGCCTTGTTACAGCTTCCTTTAAAGAGCTGGAACCTCTTCCTCTCTTAAGGAGGCATTTTCTACCCAGCAGACATCCTCTCTCTGCCTCACAGCAGCTCATGCACATTCAGCTGAGAAGTATTCATCCCCAAACAACAGTTAGGTAATGCCTTTATTAGGACAGACTAATAAAACTTTATGAATTGGTCCTAATAAAGATGTTGCCATTCTGCTTCTGTTGAATGTCCATCCCTACCAACATTGGTTCAGCACAGCTGAACCACAGTCTTTGTTCAATATGAACTGTCTATTGAGATTCAACATTTTTCATGTGTCGAAAACCAGAGCAGAGGATCAGTGTGTGGGCTTGTTTTTTTGTAAGTCTAGTGTTTTAGCGATGCCTGAACCTGGGTCCAAAGAGCATAATTATAACATAGGCATAATTAATGTCAACTTCTAAGTATACACACTGTTTGGAAGGAGTGTGGGATGAGGGATTATTTTTTAGCATAAAACCGTCCCGTGTACTAACATTGAACTTGTGCGTTTTAGATCTGCAGATGTGGGAGTTAGTCAGCTGACGCGGCCCGGGCAGCCCACCCTCACCCGCGTGCCCCCTCCCATTGTTCCAAGGCCATCTCAACAGACTGGGAGCACGGCCCTGAGCTCTTTCAGGCCTTCGTACAGCAGCCCCTTCAGCTCAGGCTACGGCACGTACGGGAACTCCTTCTACGGAAGCTACAGCCCTTACAGCTACGGATATGGCGGCATGGGCTACAACCGGTTTCGGATGGACGACGTTCCCGCCAGCCGGTTTGTGCAGCAGGCCGAGGAGAGTAGCCGTGGCGCGTTCCAGTCCATCGAAAGCATTGTGCATGCCTTCGCCTCGGTCAGCATGATGATGGACGCTACCTTTTCGGCGGTCTACAACAGCTTCCGAGCCGTCTTGGATGTAGCCAACCACTTCTCCCGGCTCAAGATCCACTTCACCAAGGTGTTTTCGGCTTTTGCCTTGGTCAGAACTATACGGTACCTTTACAGGAGGCTGCAGCGGTTGCTGGGTCTGAGAAAGAATTCCGAAAATGATGATTTGTGGGCAGAAAGCGAAGGGACTGTGGCCTGTGCTGGCCCCGAGGAAAGGGCGGCCAACTCTGCAAAATCCTGGCCCATTTTCCTATTCTTTGCCGTTGTTCTCGGGGGTCCCTACCTCATTTGGAAGCTGCTGTCCACCTACACTGAGGACGAAACAGGTAAAGGAGTTGCTGTGATTGTGGGGATCCAAGCACTTTTACAAGTATTTCCCGGTCTATGCTGCTGGGCTGTGGGGTAAAGCGAGCAAGTGGCAACACAGAATCAGGTTTCAATGAATGACTATGAAGGCAACCTGAACTTTGCCCAGCTGTTGCGCAGGTTTTTGGTGAATTATATTTTCTAATGTGGAAAGCAAGCTTGTGTGTTATCATTGCTTCTCAAAAATATTTCCATCGTCTACGGAGAAAAGCATTGGCTGGCTTCATGGTTTTCCCCATGTTGTGATTTTTGCATAGCGTGTACACACACCTATCATGATTCACAATACACTGCCAGGTCAAAAATTATGAAACAGTGGTACCTCCGGTTGTGAATGGGGTCCGTTCCAGAGGTCCGGCTGTATCCCGAAGTTTTTGCAACTGGAGAGACAGTTTCTGTGCATGCGCGTGTGGCGGTAGACCACTTCTGTGCATGCGCGAGCGGCGAAACACTTCCGAGTTTGCCGCTTTCGCAACCCGAAGTTTATGTTACCCGAGGGTAACGTAACCCGAGGTTTCACTGTATAACAACATGGACTTCAAACCGGTTTTGGACGATATACAGTATTGATTTATCCCTCAGCCCTAGAGTACATGACAGTGTTACAAGCAAGTCCCCAGTAGTTACTATCAGCCTTCCAGATGGGTCCACAAAAGTTAGTGGCTTGCCTGGTTACAGACCTTTGCAGCCCAGTAAAAAATGTCCTCTCTTGCTGACCTGTCTCTTCACCTGGGATACTCCTTTGCCACAGGAGACCAGGCAAGCAGCAAATTTAGAGCCAACTAAGTTTCAAACACCCCCTTCTGCCCTCTTCAGCCTGGATTTTACCCTCCCCTCCCTTTTCTGCCTTATCCATAGGTCAGTGTTGTATTTGTAGTGAGGCAACCCTACTTCATGTGGGAAACCCTGGTTTAGCATACATTCACTTAATTTAAAAACGTCTAAGCTGCTTCATATTTAAGCATCTCTTTAAGCAGTGTGCAAATATACAGCAGGAAAATAACGAAGCAGCATAATAAAAACAGAGATACAACCTAACAACCAGTATTATAAAAGCACGCTAATAATAATAATAATAATAATAATCAGGAATTCAGTAATAACACGGTCTGATCTTCATGTTGTGTGGGAGAAGGGGATTTTTTGTGTGATTGTAGGTAGGATTAATAATGATTAATGTGGGAGGCAGATGGGGAAAATGATAGCAAGCTGAGGTTCTCAAGGAATCTGTGACACATATATTACTGCAGAGTTCTACAGTCTTGGATAGTAGCCAAAGGGGAAGTGAAATAACAATAAAATAAAGAGAAATAGGGCCTTTTGCCACAAACCAAATGGCAGGCACGTTAAGTGTTAAGCTCGTCTTTTACCTGGTGCTTAGATGCTCTTTACACCCCATCCCAAGGGTAGAAGTGATTTGTCTCAGAACAGGAATGCACTATAACATGACAGGCCTCTCTGGTTTTCTGCAGTGAGTGTGAGTTCGCCATATGCTCTTACCACCACCCTGAAACGAAAGCTCTGCCCCCTCCAACCAGCCATGCAAACAATGTTCATCAACAAATATTCTCCATCAACAATCCTGCCTATTGCAAACACTAACTGCAATTTATTTTAAAAGCAACACTTTATTTAGTGTTTATTTATTTCTTGCTTGCTTTTGTGTTTGTCTTGTTTAAAGTTTGAAGCAAGCTGTCTACAGCCAGCAATACGTTTGAGTTGATAGAAAACAAAAACATTTGATGCCATCCTCTCTTAATACCCGTGGCATTTCTCATAATTTAGGAAGGCACCGTTTTCAACCTGATCTCATAACTGGAGATGTCATTGCATTGCACTTTGCTCAGCGATGGCAAAGACTGGACTGGGAATTTGTAGTTCAGCTGTCAGCTACTTTCATGGCTGTACAGAGAACCTAACCTCCGGTCTCGCATGTCCCACTCTATTCCAAGGCCACAGCGCTATGCTTGGTGTTATATGTGGCTCCTGCCAAGAGATTCTAAAGGAGGGTGAGAAGAGCAGGTTTAGATACTGTGCTTCCCTAATTTCAGCTTTGAGGAGGGAGGGAGGAACAAATCTTGCTTTTATGTACCAGTATAATGAAAAGGGAATTTAGAACATGTTCCAATGTCTAGTGAATGTTCATTATGAGCACTCTGAAATTTGAAATGCTTTGCTGGGAAAAGGTTTTGAAGGCGTAAAACACTTAAGTACAGTGGTACATCGGGTTACATATGCTTCAGGTTACATACGCTTCAGGTTACAGACTCCGCTAACCCAGAAATAGTGCTTCAGGTTAAGAACTTTGCTTCAGGATGAGAACAGAAATCGTGCTCTGCCGGCGCAGCAGCAGCAGGAGGCCCCATTAGCTAAAGTGGTGCTTCAGGTTAAGAACAGTTTCAGGTATAGCACATACAAGTTAAGCACTTTAATTTGTGTGCACCCTGGCCTTCTGCTAAGAGGTTCAGTCAGGTTTGGAAATCGCTTCTTGGTTGGTTGCCTCTGGCAAATTGAGATTGTCTCCAAACAACCACTTAAAAAAAATTCTCTCTTTCTTTGTAGCTCACAAATGACATACATCAGTTGTGTGTGTACATTTGAGCTTTCCTGTTAGCTTTTGAACTTATTTATGAGTCTGAGAGGTTTCAGCCTTGGCACAACAACTAAGGGACTTGAATTAGGGCAGCCTGAAAGTTGATAGCTTGGCTCATGAGCTGTGTAGCAGAGTAGGGAATTGAACTGGGTTTCCTGTACCCCTTGCACCATACTGACTCTCAAAGATTGTTCTCTAAGAGACTGTACTGATACAGCAGATTTATGTTGACTTGTTTATCCCTTGTTCTGTGGAACAGTTTCTAGCAATTGGGCAAGTGGAGAGGATGATCATGTTGTTGGGAGAGCAGAATATGATTTCAATGCTGTTTCGGAAGAAGAAATTTCTTTCCGTGCTGGCGAAATGCTAAAACTGGCACCCAAAGGTAAGATGGTTTTGATTCATTGTGATTTCCCACTACCAGATATTTCAGTGCAGTATCTAGGAAAACGGAAGAACATTTACCCTCTCGACCTAACTGTATGTTAAGGGACAGTTTGAAAACTTCAGGGGCATTTTGTTTGTCTAACAGGAAGCAGTGCCATTTCTTGCATATGGTTACTTGTTCCATAGAAATACCTACATCTGCAGTCTTTAGATTTGTTGTATAACTTGTGTCAATGTACTCAGACTCAGTATGCAACTAGAGTTGACTGGTTTAATATATTGTATGAAGTTTCTGAAAGCTACGCTTCACTGTTTCTGTTAATGACATCTGCTAGTCCTTTTCGAAATCTTGACATTTCAGAGTCATTGGTTTGGTCATTGAACTGTTTTATTAATCATTACGTCTCGAGTGTGCTCTTCAGATTGGTTTTCACTCAAGTCTCAAGGTTTGAGAAGGTCACACAAAATCTAAACGAACTGGTCTTTGCAGAATTCTCCAAATACTTTCAACAACTCAGTTATCTGTTCATGGGATCCTCTGCTAACCTCTCATGTCTGTCTTCCTTTTTTCTCGCCAGAACGACAACCCAAAATACGTGGCTGGCTCTTGGCCAGCCGTGATGGCCAGACAACAGGACTTGTTCCAGCTAATTATGTCCGAATACTTGGCAAAAGGAAAGGAAAGCGAGCCGTAGAGCTGGAGAAGGTTACTGAGCATGAGCCGGCACTCAGCAACGCCACTTTGATCCCAGGAGCCACAGCTTCCGACACCCTGGAAGAGCAAGAAGCTGCCTTTGAGTCTGTTTTTGTAGAAAATAATAAAGTTCCTGTCACATCCAGCTCTGCTGTGCTTGGTGGAGACAAACAGGACCTTTGATGCATTTATCAGAGTAAGCCTGTGGTGGTCACAGTAATTCTTATAGGGTAGGCATTCAGTAGTGATGTAGCGGAACACTGTTGTTGACGGTATCCAGGTACTTGCTGTTCACACCTGGTATAGAGTCATTGGGAGGGATGTTTTCAGTCTAAGCCTGTGCTTGGTTCTTTTGGCATTGAACAGTTGTGTTAAGCAGGCTAGCATCCATTTCATTATCTCAGGCGTGGGTGAGTTTTGGAGTGCAGGAGACTTGGCACCTTGTCCTGTTCAACGGAAGGAGCTGGGCTGAGAGGTTCCACAGGCAGCTATCTGCTTTGAAGTCCTCCTCAGGGACTGAATACAGCATCATTGTGGCAGTTCCAAGAAAGAACATGTTTTAACCAAGTCTTCACACATAGTGCAAGGTTGGTTTTCTTTCCCTCCTTACACCCAGTTTTTGTGAGATGAAGAATCTCTGGCTCATGGGGATATCAGGAAACCTTTTGGGGGGAGGTGAATTAATACTTCCATAAGTTAGTAGTTCTGTATGGAAGGCACTTTAGAACTGACAGCAAGCCTAGTTAATTGTAGTTCCAAGATGTGAGGCGACATGTGCTTGATCCTCTTTTCATAGATAGGCTTTCTACTCTGAGCTTTGCTCCTTTGTGCTGCCTTAGACCCCTGTGCTTGAAGCTTCATTCATTCTTCATGTCATTCTTTGCCTGGACTAGTAGGCAATTGCTCTTTAACTAGAAATACTGCACCACTTTTTCTTCCAGTTCAAGGTTGTGACATCTGTGGCTCTGCTTCTTTCCTGTCAACTGCAAGCTGATCTATCAAGAATACCTCACTGAGGCTCAAACTGCATGTGACAGCAGATCTGTATGTTTTAAACCCAAATCTGCCACTATTACATGCAGTCTCAGCTTCAGTGTTTAGTAAATGTAATATATAAATCTGATTTTCTCATCCCTTACAATTGCAGGTATGAGCTGATAGTCATCCTTTGGCATCGCTCTACTAAGGATGCTAAACTTTGCTTCTATAAAGGTTGAGATGTTACTTTACAAAGCCGGACTGACATGAAAATGAAACTTGTTTTCTGAAATCATGTTTGCTACTGTATTGATGCCACACTATTCTGAATAGTGAGATAAAAATCCAGGTTGATTCTGGGAAGATGTGATAATTGATAAAACTAATTTCAGGCTGCAATTTCTTAAAGTGGTAAACCAGAGCTCTACAATTTCTGTAGCAGCTATGAACTCCCAGTGTGACACAACTCATATTCATCTTTGTAGACTGTTTTAAAATAAAATACTGAGTCTGACACAAGTGCATCTTGGATTCTGTCAATCTTAAATCACAACCCTTCTATAGAGTACCTGAAGTTTCACTACATAGCCATTAATGCACATGGTCCTCTGGTGCCCATGTGAGGTTATAGCTGCTCTGGGTTACGGAAAATCAGGATGAGATTTCTGGATAGACCAGCTGCATTTTTATTGTTTTACTTTAATTTAAAAAGAAAAAAAACTTACATCCTGCCAGTTTTCAAAAAGGAATCCAAGGTGGCTTACAGCTACAAAAACAACAAGCAATATAAAAACGAAAACCACAAGATACATTAAATTGCCATCATCATAAAACAGCAATTAGCACAGGAAGCAAAAAATCCCTGTATGTAACAACCCATAAACAAGATTAGGTAAATAGAGACACCACTTGTGCACCCCATACAAGACAGATTACGCAACATGGAAATCCAAGGGCACTTCAGATTCTTCTCTGGTTGAGTGCAAATATGGCATCTCTCAAGATCCTGCCTCAGCTCCTAGGAGTGGCCATCCTGGGAAATAAGCCTTGGAACAAGCATACACACCTGACCCAAGTTGTTCGCATGTCTATGGACTGATCTCTTTCGATTTGCAGTCCCTCTGCACAGAAAAAGAAGGGGGGGGAAATGGGGCGGTTGAAATGTACTAGGAAAGTTATCTTCACATGTAATACTTCAAGATTTTAACTAAATATTTGCTTCCCTCCCCCCCCCTCAAAAAACTCCAAGCCTATTGAAAAATAAAAGTGGCTAGGGTTGGTAGTGGGAAAATGTTCCACATTTTCATTAGACTTACACTTTGTGAGATCTAAATGTTACAGATTATTTTTTTCCAGATAATACTGTAGTAGAATCAGCAGGTTGAAAAGTGTTTTGCTTAAAAAGGATTCATTATTGATTTACTAAATTTCCAGACAGGTCCTAAATGTATTCACTTAGAAGGAGGTCCTACTGAGTTTGATGGGGCTTGTCCCGGGAAGTAGCCTTGGACTGCAGTCTTTACTTTATACTCGCTTGAACTATACTTAACAAACTGTCATATCTATGCATATTGAACTTCAATAGATAAGTATGTATAGCGGACCTTGACTCTGACACTTTGACTCTGCTTGTTTTATTGGTGCCAGAATGAAAATTGATGTAAACAACCTACTGTAGATATACTAAAGGTTTTATCATGCAGTTGGATTAACCTTGATGAATCTATTAAATGCCGTTGAAACTTGACTGCAGCACTGTTTTTCTTAATTCACACTGAAATCACAATACAGTTGAGTGAAACTGGGGCTATGGGAACATTTCAGGTAGAAAAGTGGTTTTTGATGTTTCCCTTCTGCTCTGTAATCTTATAAGTTGAGGAAATGGCTGTATGGGTGGGTGGGCTTTTTTTGAGAGTGGGGGATTTTATTTTAGTCACACCTGTGGAACAGATAAGGGAATGTGTCCTGTTGTGTGTGGGGCATCAGAATGCGCTTCTCCCCGCTGCCTGCCCCGCAAGCTCCAGGGACAGCTGGGAGGCGCAGCGCGTCTCCCCGCTGTCCCCGGACCTGATCTGAAGGCGGGCGGCGGGGAGAAGAGCGCTTCTCCCCGCTGCCTGCCCCGCAAGCTCCAGGGACAGCTGGGAGGCGCAGCGCGTCTCCCCACTGTCCCCGGACCTGGTCTGAAGGCGGGCGGCAGGGAGAAGAGCGCTTCTCCCCGCTGCCTGCCCCGCAAGCTCCGGGGACAGCGGGGAGGCGCAGCGCGTCTCCCCGCTGTCCCCGGACCTGGTCTGAAGGCGGGCGGCAGGGAGAAGAGCGCTTCTCCCCGCTGCCTGCCCCTCAAGCTCCGGGGACAGCGGGGAAGCGCAGCGCGTCTCCCCGCTGTCCCCGGACCTGGTCTGAAGGCGGGCGGCAGGGAGAAGAGCGCTTCTCCCCGCTGCCTGCCCCGCAAGCTCCGGGGACAGCGGGGAAGCGCAGCGCGTCTCCCCGCTGTCCCCGGACCTGATCTGAAGGCGGGCGGCAGGGAGAAGAGCGCTTCTCCCCGCTGCCTGCCCCGCAAGCTCCGGGGACAGCGGGGAGGCGCAGCGCGTCTCCCCGCTGTCCCCGGACCTGGTCTGAAGGCGGGCGGCAGGGAGAAGAGCGCTTTCCCCCGCTGCCGGCACCACAAGCGCCTGGGGGGAAAATAAATTTTTTTCCCTTTATTTCCCCCCCAAAAAACTTGATGCGTCCTATGGGCCGGTGTACAAAGGTGATGGTTGTTTTGGAGTCGCAGAGTACAAAGGCCACTAAAGATTAAGCTCCTCTCGACTCTGAAGTTAATAATGCAACTTGAGGGAATCACAAAATGCTGTTTTATGCATGCCTAATAAAACACAAATTCCAAGATGGATTGTTTGCTTTTTGGTAAAAAAAAAATTGTTTTATCAGTTCCATAAATGCATAGGAGAAACCTAGCCAAACAACACACAAATTGCTGCCACATAACAAGGTAGAGAACATACAAATGTTTTATGGAAGGTTGTTTTTTTAAATAATATTGCAGTAGATGCCGAAGCACGTTTTCCTTCTCTCACCTTTTTTGCATTGAGTTCTTTTTCAAGTTTTGTTTTGAGAATGTGTGATTTCTCCATGAATTTATTTATTTCTCTCCTGAGTTCATCTGTCTGTTGTTGATGTTCCCTGCAAGAAGGAAAACAAATTCCATGAGGCAGTTTCATTACAGTAAGGACAAGTCATTTATTGTTGTAATAGAGTTATTTATTAAGAAAAGCCCTTCTGGATCAAAGGTCCACCTAGCCCAACATCCTTTTTTCTACAGTAACCAAGCAGATAATAGAACCGTACCCTCCAGAGCGGGAGAAAACAAGCTTGCTCCATCCTCCATGTTATACCCTTTAGATCAGGGTTTCCCAAATTTGGGTATCCAGCTGCTTTAAATACAGTATTTTTTGCTCTATAAGACTCACTTTTTCCCTCCTAAAAAGTAAGAGGAAATGCGTGTGTGCGTCTTATGGAGCAAGTGCAGGCTGCGCAGCTATCCCAGAAGCCAGAACAGCAAGAGGGTTGCTGCTTTCACTGCGCAGCGATCCCTCTTGCTGTTCTGGCTTCTGAGATTCAGAATATTTTTTTTCTTGTTTTCCTCCTCCAAAAACTAGGTGCATCTTGTGGTCTGGTGCGTCTTATAGAGCGAAAAATACGGTATTTGAAGATGGCTATATCTCCTCTCAGTCTCCTCTTATGAAGAAGATCCTTAATTTTATGATTCATGAAGAGCCTCCCTGTGTAACAGCTGATGTGTGATCTTATGATACAGTGGTACCTTGGGTTACACACACTTCAGGTTACAGACTCTGCCAACCCAGAAATAGTACCTCGGGTTAAGAACTTCGCTTCAGGATGAGAACAGAAATCGTGCTCCGGCGGTGTGGCGGCAACGGGAGGCCCCATTAGCTAAAGTGGTGCTTCAAGTTAAGAACAGTTTCAGGTTAAAACGGACCTCTGGAACGAATTAAGTACTTAACCCAAGGTACCACTGTACTTTGAACTGTATATAATTTTGATTCTACCATATAAATAGTCTGCAGGTTTGAGGTTCCGTAAGCAGTAAATCCAGTGCTATTTGGCAGTCTTATGCCCCATACTATAAATGAATGAGCAGAAAACTTAGCCTGCTACCCTGCACAGAAAGAAGCTGTTTGAATAATCCATTGATTTCAATGGGATTAAAGACAGTCTGTTAGTAGGGATGGCAGCTTTAGTTAAAAGACTGCAAGATTAGAATCATTTGAGGAGATCCTGCTTTCAGACATTTGAACACCGTACCGGGATTTTTCTTGGAAGGTACCAGAAATATATTGCTTTATCTTGAGAATATTTTCTTCTCTGTGCCTTATATCAGCCTCGCTCTGTTTTTTCATTTTGAGCACCAGCTCTGCATGCTACAAAAGGAAGCAAGCGACATTGCAGTGTGATTACTAAATACTGAGGGATACATTTAGTGTGAAAAATGTTTATTTTCCAGATAAGGTTTTAATGTCTATTAGAATGAAATAACAGTAACCTAAAAGAGCAACAAATTATGCCTGTTTTCCTTGGTGACAAACCTGTGTTTCTTGCTCCTGAATTATTTTTCTGTAACGTGCTACAGTTTCATCAAGCAACTGGCTCTGCTCCTTGACTAAATGTTCTGATTCTTCCAGTCGCCTTTCAGTCTCTTTCTGGTGTTCTTTTTATAATTCTATTGCTGTTCTATACTCAGTAGCCTGTTAAAATAATAATAGTAATAATAATAATATTCAACCCAATTATACTATAATCCTGTATTTGCTTATTCAGAAGAAAGTCCGTCAAATCCTTCCTCAAAACAATGTGCTAGTTTCATTCCTGCTTCTGTAACTAATCCTAGGTACAATAATAGAATCATAGAGTTGGAAGGTACCTGAGGGTCATCTAGTCCAACCCCCTGCAATGCAGGAATCTCAACTAAAGTGCCCATGACAGATGGCCAATAAATACATATTGTTATAGGTTGTGGAGGGTGAAGAGCCTTGTGATTCTCCGCCTGTGAAGTTAGAATCTACATTATGAAACCTGGTGTACCGGTCAAACAAGTTCCTTGGGTGGCTTCACCAGCGTCTTAAAGAGTTCTAAGAAGAGAGGTTTTGCAATAGTGGCAACTGCTGATGCTTCCAGGAGGGGAGAAGGCACCTGGGTAAATGCCCAAAGGAGAACAAAGGGCCAAGATAGTTAGTTTTTTTATTTTTCTGTGTTGAACCCAAAGCTAAGCCCCTTTGCAGGTCATCTCTAGGAAGTTAGTGAAGAGGAAAGATCTATTAGAGTGTTATTGCT
Source organism: Podarcis filfolensis (assembly GCF_964270895.1). Lineage (NCBI taxonomy): Eukaryota > Metazoa > Chordata > Lepidosauria > Squamata > Lacertidae > Podarcis > Podarcis filfolensis. The sequence goes on from NC_139606.1 coordinate 113,936,857, forward strand.
GTGATCCCTTCCATCCTATGCTCAGTTTGTATATAGGTAAAGTTAAAGGTCCAGTCGTGGCCGACTCTGGGGTTGCGGTGCTCATCTCGCTTTACTGGCCGAGGAAGCCAGCGTACAGCTTCTGGGTCATGTGGCCAGCATAACTAAGCCGCTTCTGGTGAACCAGAGCAGCGCACGGAAACACTGTTTACCTTCCCACTGGAGCAGTACCTATTTATCTACTTGCACTTTGACGTGCTTTCAAACTGCTAGGTTGGCAGGAGCAGGGACCAAGCAACGGGAGCTCACCCCGTCGCGGGGATTCGAACCGCCAACCTTCTGATCAGCAAGCCCTAGGCTCTGTGGTTTAACCCACAGCGTATATAGTTGTATATAGAAGTCTACAAAACCACATATCCTAAAGGCACCACAGTCTTTTGCTCCAAGGAAACGGAACCCTGGGTCCCCCAGGAGTCTCTCACTGCTCGGAGAGTAGGGTGCATGCAACAATATTCTTTTCCTGCAGGCTCTGGCTTGCACATGGATCTCCTTTGCCTGAAAAAGCTGCTGTAGAAAAGTAAATGCAATTAAAACTCCTTTGCACACACAGATTTGTTCTCCTGAAGCAAATGGAGTAGTCTGTGTTAGGCCTATGCACAGATCCCTGCCCCCGCCCACACACTAACTTGGGTACCACCTGCCCTGTCCTGGATTCAGCCCCGAATCAATTCAGGGGTGGGGTTAATGGTTTAGTTAGTGTTTCCCCCCTCCCACCTCACCCCAAGACCAGGAGGGTGCAATCCTGCAGAGTGCTGCTTACAGGTGCCTTCTCTGCACACAAGGGGCTCTAGAACACAACGCGTTTTTAATTACAGCATTTCCACATTTATCAAATGAGGTTCCATGTTTTCAACAAAATCATTTGGAAGCTAAGTCTTCACTCCACATCTAAAGATCAATAGAGAAGAGGCTAGGCAGTACTTGTCATTGAGAAAGTCCTGTCTATAAACAGCCCAATTCTATGCATGTCTACACAATTAAGTCCAAACAACTTCAAATGGAAATTACTCCTAGGGAAGTGTGCACAGCATTTCAGAGTATGATGTTTAGATGAAATCTGAGAACCCAAGATGTTTTAGATGCACAGCAAAACTGCAACACGTGAATGTTACAAACAAGTATTTGAAAATACATTATTTAGATATAATCCTCAGATTTGCTGTGTCTTCTCGGTCTCTAGCTGTTATGATAAAGATAATGGGGATTATAATTGTTTTTGTTATTAAATTTAAAAAAGTTGAGTGGAAAATAAGGTGATATTCTAAAAGGAATGTTAAGAGATTAGGATTTGCTGAATTAACAAATCGAACTAGAGAACAAGAAGGGGAGGTATGAGGAAGTCAAAGAAACATGTGATTGAAAAACTGTTATTGAAACTGAATTGTTTTTAATCTTTTTCTTTTTCTTTTTCTTTTTGTGTTTATATAAAATTGGAAAATTTAATAAATATTCATTTAAAAAAAAACAGATTTGCTGTGTCTTCTCAAGGAAAAGTGGATTATTGAGCCTCTGGTGAGCTGCCTGCCATATTTGATGGTTAGGCTAAATTTGGCTTGATGGGGTCACATGTTGTATGGGTTTGATTTAACGCTTCAGTGTCATAAATCAGTGAATCTGAATTTACAATACCTGGTCTTTTATTATTTTAGTTAATCTTGATATTGATGACTCCTTTTCTTTTAGAATACCTTTGAGCTGCAGGTGTTTCTTTTGCAGAGCTTTAAACTTTTCCAGAGAATTGTTCTCTTCGCCTAAGGATGCCTGTATGATAATAAAATATGCTTGTTGAATTATGGTTAATACAAATGCAAACTGAACTAGAAATTGTTTTCATGCCCCCTAGTGGTTACAACTAAATTAAGAGCACAAATGTGGTTGCACGGCAGATTTGTATAACAGTGTTATAAAATTGGCAGTTTTATTTTCAATTTATTTCCTAGTGATCTCTTGCATGAAATTTGGCCTTTTAATGGTTGTTGCACACTTCGTTGACAGTTTTAATCGAGCTATCTACTATGACCCCAAGGTATAGTGCATGTGCGTGAAATTAAAGATTTTTTTGCTCCAACATGCATCACTTTACACGTTTACACTAAATTGCATCTGCCATTTTATTGCCCATTCTCTCAGTTTGGAGAGATCTTTTCAGAGCTCTTTGTAATCTCTTTTTGTTTTAACAACCACGAACACAAATTTACGGTCATCAGCAAACCTGGCCACATCACTGCTCACTCATAACTCTACATCATTTATGAACTAAAGTTAAAAAGCACAGATCCTTGGTGGATTCCACTTTCTATTTCTCTCCATTTGGAGAAATGTCCATTTATTCCTACTCTTTGCTTCCTGCAACTTAAAACGATTCCTGATCCACAATTAGACCTCTCCTTTTACTCCTTGACTGCTAAGCTTACTTAGGAACTTTTGGTGAGCTACTTTGTCAAAGGCTTTTTGAAAGTTCAAGTACACTATGTCAACCAGATCACCTCTATCTAAATGCTTGTTGTCACTCTCAAAGAATTCTAATAGGTTTGTGAGACAGAACTTTTTCTTGCAGAAGCCATACTAGCTCTGCTTCAGTAAGGCTTGTTCTTCTATGTGCTTGTTTATTTTATCTTTAACAATACTTTCCACTAGTTTTCTAGGGACAGGCATTCAGCTAACGGGCTTGTAATTTCCAGGATTCCCCCGGATCCTTTCTTAAGAATTGGTGTTACATTGGCTACTTTCCAGTTCTCTGGTATGGAGGCTGATCCAAGGGGCAATTTACATATTTTTGTTAGATCAGCAATTTCACATTTTAGTTACTTGAGAATTCTCAGGTGGATGCCGTCCAGACCTGGTGATTTGTAGGTTTTTATTTTGTCTATTATTTTGGCTGGAACTTCATATTTTGTCATCTCCGTTCTGTAACAATCCCTTCCTCTGTTCTCTGAAATCATGACTTTGTTCATTCATTTTTTACCAAACAGCCAGATAATGTAATTTCCATATAGCTGTCTTCTAGTGTTTTCTGTGCATTCCTTCCATGTTTCCCAGACCTGATTTGTGGCAACTATGTTGGTAGCAAACTGTAATTACAGCTTCAGCTTACCGGGGTGGACAGAGAAAAGCACTGCTAAGGCTTTTCAGGACTTCTAAGCCCTTAAACACCTCCTTTCTTCAGATTCAATCCATTTTATTGCTCCCTATTGATTATAGCCTGTGTTTGATCATCTTGACATTACTGGCTTCCGTTTTTAAATCCTACGTATACCACCAAACATGCACAATGTCACCTCTTGTTGTTTTTTATGTGCCAGAATATTCTAATAAAGAACGGTCACTATTTCAAAATATATCACCCTGTGTTGATTTCAGCTTTAATCTATTCTATCTCATCTGTTCTTGTGAATTATATAGGGGACCTATATGGGTGAGTTAATTTTGTTGTTGTTGTTGTGTTCTAAGCGGAGAGGAGAAATCTCGCATGCACTTTTTGTCTTACCATAGGGTCGCTCCCAACTTTCCTGCTTCTCGTTTCTTGATTTCCAGTTGCCACACCGACTGCGCCAGGTGTAACTCTTGGTTTGATAGCCCTGTCTGTAAGAAGTGATCCAGGAGTGCAATGTCTGAATGGTTCGTGGTCTTTAAAGCCATGTCCTCTAACTTTCAAAGCTTGGGATTTCACATGGGTCATTTTCTCAGGTGTCTGCTCTCAGGTAGGCTTACCTATATGTAGAAAAGTAAACAGATGTGGAAAGGTGCAGTATAAATGGATAAAACAAATACATTCACAACATTCTGTCGGTTACACTGTAGTATGCACAGATGGAGAACTTGTGGCCCTCCAGATGTTATTGGATTCCAGCTCTGATCAGCCTCAGGGGTGATGGGATCTGTTCTCTGGTGGGCCAAAGGGTCCCCATCCCTGCTCTAGGATGACCAAAAAACAGAAGCTACCTAATGTCAACTATGTCACTTGCTTTTTGAGGGGCTGTGTGGAGGGTAGGGAAAAGCAACATTGCTTAGTAAGCAAAATGTAATAGTCATAGCTCGGGTTACAGACGCTTCAGGTTGCGTTTTTTCGGGTTACGGACTGCCGAAACCCAGAAGTACTGGAACGGGTTACTTCCGGGTCTCAGCGGTCGTGCATGCGCAGAAATGCTAAATCGCGCCTTGCGCATGTGCAGAAGCGCCGAATTGTAACCCACGCGTGCGCAGACGCGCCACTGCAGGTTGCGGACGTGCATCCCGCACGGATTACGTTCGCAACCTGAGCGTCCACTGTAAATAAATAAATATATGTATAATATATATATTATTTATATATTATATGTGATTAGATTATATATATATATATATATATATACACACACACACAATGAAATCATACATATAATTATATGAAATGACTTGACGTCAACAGACGGAGGTTGTTCTGCGAGTGACGTCACGCCGCAGGTAAGGTGGGCCCGGGTGACGTCACGACCAAGCACACGTGGGGGGGTTTCGCGGGAGAGCCCGTCCCGTTACGCTCTCTTTTCCCTTCCCCGCACAGCTCTCGCCTTCCTCCCTTCTTCCAGTAGGCCCGATGCCGCCGGTTGCTAGGCGACCGGACGCTGAGGGGGCGGGGCTGCCCGCCGCGGGAGGAGCGAGACGGAGAGAAAGAGAGAGAGAGCAGAAGGGCGGCAGGGGAAGGGAAGGGACGGGGCCGCTGCACTGCGGCAAAGCCAAGCCGCGGGCGGGCGCTCACGCCCCTCCCCTCCCCGGCCCCTCTCATTGGCCCGTTTGGAGAGAGCGGGTGGCGGGGAAGGGCCGGGCGCGGCGAGAGGATTGGCCGGCGCGGCGTGACTGACAGGGCCGCCTCTCCCGCCCGCCACAACAACCAACCTTTCCTTTTCATGAGGAGAAAAGGGCGGTATAACGAGTGGGAGAGGTGGGTTGCCAAAGGGAGGGAGAGAAAGAGAGAGAAAGAAAAAGAGAGAGGGAAAGAGAGGCAGGCAGGAGGAGGAGGAGGTGGGCGAAAGCGCGCGGAGGGGGGGGCTCACTTTAGCCTATGAGAATGCAACCCCCCCTGAAAAAACCCCCCTTTTACCTTTATTCTATCAAATAAAAGTTAGCTTGCACTGAAGGTCAGGAGATTCCCTCAGTCGGTGGTTAATTTAATTAATATATATTTTTTAATTAATACTGCTGTGTGGTAATTAGGTTTGCTTGGGTAGTTCGTATGTGCGTGTGTGAGAGAGGGATAGTGTAGTATTAACTAATTTTATTAAGTGTAGGGTTGTTTTTTAGTCCCAAGAGCCAAGAAGTTAGGAACATGGGGAGCCTGCCTTGGACCCTGGGCCCATCCAGTTCAATATTGCCCACACGGACTGGCAGCAGCAGCAGTTCCCCCCAGGGTTGCAGGCAGGAGATGGAGTTCTGCATCTTGGCCTGGGGGGTGGGTTTGAAGTCGGATAGTTCCTTAGAATAATAATAATAATTTATAATAATTTATTATTTATACCCCACCCATCTGGCTGGGTTTCCCAGGTTGCCAGGTCTTCTTCCAGCTTCCCAACCATCCAGGGGTGCCTCTTGACATAACAAGGAGTAAGGGGGCAACCCATCGGAGGGGCGTGTGCCTGCATTGCTCTGGGCAAAGCTCTTCAGGGAAGGAGCCTAGGGGGGGCGGGTGATGGTCGCAATGGATATTTCCTTTCCTCCAGCACCCAGGGAGGTGGGGTGGTGCAGAGTGGGGAATGCAGGGAAGAGGGAGATAGGGAAAAGATCCGGTCAGGGGAGCAGGGTGGTGCGACTGATCAGTTTGGGATGCAAACCTGCCGTAATTATTTCCTTTTGGGAGGCAGAGCTGAATCCATGCGACAGGCGAAGTGATACTCTCTGGCTCTTTGTCTCTCTTTCTCTCCTCAGGATATAATATTTGTCTGGTCCTTTGCCCTGCCCTGCCCTGCCTGCCACCGTGTTTTCCTGAGAGGCGCTTTTGTTGCATTTTGGATCCCATCAGTTGGCAGCACCTTGCTTGCGTTGGAGCATCCTTCAGGTAACTAGTGCTAGTTGAGGGGTTTTGTGGTTTTTTGTTCTGCTTTCTGGATAACCTCCATCCCTTCTTGTCTGTGTTTATGCAACAAAGAGTTTAGACTCTACAGAAATTTATGAAGCGGTCGTAACTCCAAGACCTTTTCAGGATAGGAAAAACACTTATCACTTACCTGTTCTGGGAAAACTTCGATGTTGGTAAGGCTACTGTATTATATTGTAAACTGCCCTGTGATCCTCAGATGAAGGGCGGTATAGAAATTTAATAGATGATGATGATACCACAGCCACATGGATGCTTTGGGTTGTTTTTTCTTTTATGTTTTGTATTTGATCAAAAGCTTTGTATCTCAATTGTCATTTTGGATAATGTTCATTATTATTTTGTCTAATAATATATTGGATAATGTGCTATCCACATGCTCTTTGTTGGGTCATTTATGCAAGATAATTGAACATTTTTGTTTATTTTGTTTATAGTGAAATAGAATTTTTTTAAAAGAAAGAAATTTATGAAGGATGTGAGATTTCAAGGGCCCTTTCTGCATTCCAAAGATGCTATTTTCAGCTAGACTGTTGCATTTATAGGAGCTGCACGTGAGCCAAACAATGTCTGCAGTGAAGTGACGATGTATGGTGGGAAGGAACATTCAAAAAAATCTTTTCAGTTTTTGTCCTGAGGCAGTGCCTTTTGTTTCAAGCATGATGGTTTCCTCAGTTCCGGTTAATATGATTAACCTCATTTCTGAAAGAGTATCTGACACATTACAGATAGGTGACATTAAAGTACATTTAAAGAATTTTAATTTTCTTTTATAATCATTTTATTAGGATTTATCCATATAAAACACAAACAAAATGGATACAATAATATATATGATGTTCACTAAATAAGCTTAGAGTTCATAGCTAAATAATTGCACTACTTCATCTTTATAATTTACAAGGTATAGTGAGGGGAGGGGGCGATGATGCGTGCAGCCAAAACCAGCAATTAAATTACAGTATAAGGATAGATCAGAGAAATTTTATTTTCCCAGGAAGGTTCTTGCCGTTGTGTTACAGGATATTATTTTCTGTCTCTTTTCCTGTGGCTCGTTGGTCTGAGGTGTTTGCTTTTCTAATACTAAATTCTGCTCCAAAACTTTTTGGAACCAGTAACTGGTTTCAGAGCAGTTCTGGCTTGCTGGGATTTTCTTCCATATAGAAGTGAATTACTTCATTCTGAAGAATCATCTAGCAGCTAGTTTTCTGCTTAGGACACAAGAACAAATAACTGTCATGTGTGTCTTCATTCCTTCTTGCCTGCTCCTTGGTCTGTAGCTACAGTAACAAATTTGATACCTTAGATTTAGGAGAAGCTGTTTGTTCTCTGTTTCTGATTCTCTGGCTACAAAGGATCTTTTTAAATTCCTATGCCAACTTCTCTAAAATAAAATAAAAGGTTGCTGATTTGGAAGGAGTAACACAGGATCAAAAATGTGCAAATTTTAAAGTCATTTTTTATTTAAGGATGTATTGAATAATTGGCTTATTTTGGAAATACTGGATGAAGGGAACTTTCACCATTTGTTAAGGGCAGTATTTTATCCAGCTATATGATTCCTAGGTATTACAATTCCGTAGTGCTAAACAGATTATGTAGGTGTATTAAAGGTGATGGATATGGACTTCATTTTTCTAAGTATCACCCTATGATAGGTTATACATTTTTTGTTGTATGGATCGTTGTGTGATGAGTTGGAGAACTTACAATAATATCACTTACTATTATTTTTATTTCTCTTTCTATAGCTTGCCTTTTGGCCCAGACTGAATGAGTTGCTTTATTTCGGACTATACATATATCAATGATTTTCTACTACAAATAAAGTTCATCTCTCATAAGAAAGGTATCTGACTAAACTGCATTCCAGTTTTCTTCTCCTTTAAAAATGTTGCCTACTGTTAGGTAAATGTTGTGCAACTGATCCTTGGCTTAGCTATTCAAACATCAGTTTAAAGGCCTCTCCTTTAAAAAAAAAATTCTTCTAATAACTCACACCCATATATAGCTTACTTTCCTTTCAGAGCTTTTTAAACAAAGAGTGCAAATGAGCTCTGAGACATAACCCAGTTAAGTCTCAGAGTTTAGCATGTATTCCTGAAATCAGTTAGTCTTACTGAATCTAAATGTATTTCATTGGAATAACCCCATTGATATGTACTTCTCTTACTTAGGATTGAATTCAAGTCAACTTCAGTAATTGGCCACTCAAAGGGCCACAGCTTAGGAGGAGAGCATCTCCTTTGCATCTTAAGGGTCCTAGGGTCAATTCCTAGCATCTTCTGGTATGGCTGGGAGAGACCCCCATTTCAAATCCTGGAAAGACACTACTAGTCAGTATTACTGAATTAGGTGGCCAAATGGCTTGACTTGGCATAAGGCTGCTTCTTATCTTCCATGTCAGTCATATTTCCATGATCAATTTGGGTCTGCCTATTCTATGTGTAGAGTGCTCCATGCTCATGCTGGAAATTGATGTGCGTTTGCATGCCTTTATAATGAGCAAGTTTGGACGTAATTCTAAAGCAAAGTTTAGCATTACAGGAAATGAACCTTAATGATCTTTTGGCTCATGCATTCTCTCTCCCACCCCCCTTTCCACAGCCAAAAAATAGGGGTTTGGAAGTTTTTACTTCTGTCCTAAATGAATAGTTTGCTGTGATCTCTGAACCCAGACAAAATGTGAGTCTTTACTACCCTTAGTGAAAACAAGCCATCTTCAAACAATGGGTTTTGAAGCTGGCTTGTTTCCACTCGTTCTTGTTAAGATTAACCACAGCTTTAGGATTTTGACATAATGATAACCTCTAGTTAAATCTGAAGTGGAAGCATCCAGTCTCCTCCTGATGGCCCCGATGATGGAAAGAATTCAGGAGCCTGAGGCTGACTGTCGCTCATCCTCATAACTAATCTCGGTTTGCTGAGCAGTAAACTGATGTGTTCTACATTATGTGCTGCAAACAGCAGTGTATGTTGGGAGTGGCTCTTGAAAGAAGAGCAGGCTATCCCACACAAGTATAAATGGTCATTGTTTGAAACAGCTCTAAAGGAGTGCTTGAGTGGATGAAACTGTGTGTCTGTCAGTAACTCCCCCCCCCCCGACACACCTATTTATTCATCTTTTTATATAGAGCCAAATCTAGGTTGCATTTTACAAAGCATGTTGCTGCTAGACAAAAGCTTCATGCCTGTCTGGAACTATCATCATGTGTCAGAGCACCTGTCAACTTCGCAGAGCTAAGATGCCTGATAGTTTGAGAGATGCTGAGGTATTGGGTTTGCTCTGTGTTGAGGCTGTGTTAGCTGATGTATTTTTAATAACTGTGTACAAGGCTTTTTCATATCACGGTAATAACTATAGTAAGGAAGCCATGGGATGATAAGGTGCATGCTTTTGGGAAAACTTGAAGGGTAGGGTATTTTAGCTGGCTTTAGTTTGCATATTGTCCCAACATTGTTGTTGCTGCTGCTGCTGCTGCTGTTTTTTTTTACTGTTGGCATTCATCTAGACCAGGGCTCGGCAAGGTTTACCGGCCATGGGCCGGATCACTCCCATGGAGATCGTCTGTGGGCCGGACTGGCGCAGCACAACGTTGGAAATAACATCTGCGCATGTCCGTGGTGCCGGAAATCGCTTCTGCGCATGCCCAGATGCCAAAAATCGCGCCTGCGCAGAAACAATTTTCGGCGTCTGGACATGCGCAGATGCGATTTCCAGTATCTGTGCGTGCGCAGACGTGATTTCTGGCGCCACTCGGCGAGTCTCTACGCTGCGCTGTGCTGGTTTAGTGCAGCATGCAGGGGACTCACCGAGCGGGTGGCTCGGTTCGGGGGCTGGTAAAATAGTCTTTGTGGGCCGCACATTGTCAACCCCTGATCTAGACATCTGGGGATTTGAAAGCCAAGAGGTATGGTTTTATGGCGTAATGGCTGACATTGTGGCAACATTTTTGTTAATCACTAATAAGGAAACCAAACAGTACAAATGGATTCAAGATGGCTCCTATTGTACTAATGACTCCTTAGTATTTGTACAAAACTAGGGAACTTTCAGCACCATAGAAAGCATTCTCTGACTACACTCTCTCAGGATACATTGTAAGAAAGGAATCACATCTTCTCCCTCACTTAAGTGATTGGGCCTGTCCCCTCTATGAAAATTTTATTTGTGATGAAATGGATATGGGCGGGGTCTAATCCTTGCACAAAGAGTCAAAGCTGTGCTGCTGCTTCATTCTTTCCTGAGCTGTTGATGCTGCGAGTGTTGCAGAAGATGTGGGGGGTGGGTGAATCCTCACGTTATGTGAAGATGTCCTGTCTTCTGAGTAACTGAGCAAGGCAAGGTAGTTATTTCAGCAGAGTGCTTTATTACACCTGGAGAAGGAGGTGGTAGCAGGTGTTGGGCCTGGTTGTGTTACAAATTAGGCAGGATTTTTAAAAAAAAAAAAATGATCAAGGGTGTAAGTCTCAGGTCTGGTTTTGTGAACTTTTCAAAGCTCGCTGCTACTGTCCTGACAGAATTGCTTGTGTCAAGTTAGGAACAACTATTTTATTTGTAGATGCAGCTTCCTCTGAGCTGGAAATGAGTGTTTGTTTATAGCCCTACTGCATACATGTCCTATTCCTACTACAAACAAGATGCACTCTTCTTTTGTTACTTGGCTGTCTACCTGGAGAACCTATATGAATAAATTATATGCTACTAGCAAAGTGTTTTTTTGACCCCTTTTATGCCCTTGGAACGCATGTGGAGAGAGATCCAGAAAACTACTTCAGGAAGCAGAAGATTTGCTTTATGCCCAGCACTAAAAATTCCCCTTGAAAACCCATTGTTTTTAAAGAGGACTCCTATTTTCAAAAGTCTCTTTGGTTTTACAAAACTAGTTGTGTGGGTCTTCAGGCAGTGACCACTGCCTTTCTTTAACCTCCCTTTTGCACTGAAATTTTTGGTGAGGGCTGGCCTCTGATTCAAATTGCAGCATCTCTGTACCCCTTGCTTTTCTGAACTCTCTGAAGCCTCACCTTGTCTGTAATATAGGGAAGAACCGTGCTGTGTGTGTTTGCTTTAAGGATGAATGTGATAATGCACATGAAGTGCTCTGAGTATTTCTTTTCTTTTTGGGGGGTGAGGGAGTAATCTTCATTAATGAAATCAGTTGAGGACCAAGCTGTGTGGTCTGTAAATGCAATCCCATTATATTTAATGCTACTGCACTGCAGAAGTTTCAGTGGCAATGTAATATACTGTTTTTTCTGATCCTTCAGCAGTAATCAGGCCCTGCCCTCCTCTAAATCAGAGACTGGATTACTTCTGAATGAGGAAGTAAGCCTTATGTATGTATCAGTGCTGCCCAGTATATAGAGGATTGAATTTTATTTGTTTTATTTCTAGTTATTTAAGTTCCTAGTACTGTATTTTATTATAGTATTGTTATTTATATAGCAACATCAGTATTCATGGCACTGTAAAAGAGTATAAAAATATAATTTGTAATCTAAAATGTCACATGTGGAAAAACAGAGGAAAATGAGAAAGTGGAGACACGGATGAATAGGAAAGCAGTATCAACTGCACTTGCTTAGGCTTTGTTATAAACTAAACTAAAAGCCTATGACATTTACATTTTTTTTTTATTATTATTATTATTATTATTATTATTATTATTATTATTATTATATATTTACAAGTCATTCAGTCTTTAAGTTCAGCTGCTCACTAGTTATGGTTAGCAGGGTCAGACTTTTTTTTTACCAGCTGCAAAATTACAGAAATAATTCAAAAGCTTGATGTAAAAAAAACAACATGTCTGTCTCATTTAGTCTTCTGTAATTTTGATACCTGAGCAATGGGTATGCTGCAGGAGGAACTTTTCTAGCTGCTTTGCAACTTTCAAAGCCTGCAGTCATCATTGGATAATGTGCTGCTGGATGAGAGAGACACATTTTTGGTGGCTTAAAGTTAAAGTAAAAAAGAGAAAGAAACTTTGCTTATTTTTCTAGGATGATATGTCTCCCTGGACGGAATAAATGTACTAGAGCTGCCAATGGATAGAAGTTGGCAACTTCAGTTTTACAATGAATACTTGTGCGATAAAATAAAATCCAAACTGTGCATTTGAATTTGCTGTATCATGGAACTGGGATTAATGTTTCTCTCCCCCATCCCTGGCTGTTTTTCTCCTTCCTGAATTTTCACATGGTTGCTTTCTGCTGTGATTCATTATTTAAGAAATGGGAGACTATAAATAGCAGCACATAGCAGTTTCCTACTGAGAAGCATTTTTCTCCCCTTCCATTGTAGGTGTCAAAATGGAAGACTTGCACTGTGCTTACGCAGGGTAAATCTTAACATATGAAGAAATTATATTCTTAGTTTTATTTTTTTAATATTGGTATAGGATAGCAGTTGTCAAACTGTTAGGGAAATACCTTGAGTTTCTCAGAAGCTCATCAGGCTTCCATCAGTGACAAAGTTAGCAATGTTGCTTGCTCAACATTATTAGTCTTCCCATGTGCAAACCATAGCATTGTGGTGGGTCAGAGTATTCTGCAGCATGCTCTCAATTCCAGTGGATTGATGGTGGTGCCTAGCAGAACTGAACAATGTTTCTCATGTGTTTCCTTAACATTTGTCTGGATTAAGCACGGATACGTGTTAGCCATGAAGGAAATTCTTGGCAGACAAGCTGATGTGGAAAAGGTTCTGTAAATGATAAAAGTTTGAAAACCACAGCTGTAGGATGCTGCTTTTTTAAACTATGTGATAAAATAGGGTTCTTTTTGGTTCAAGTGTAGTTTTATTTCCTGTTATCTTTTTATTAGAATCTGGATTTTAATATCAATAACAATGTTTAACCTTACTGCTGTTTGGATAACTTTCACTAGTTTAATCCAACTGCCTGAGAAGCTGAAGTCACCTCAAAGATTGTATAGCTGTATTTTGGCTATGTGTATGTAGTTAATGAACCAATTTAGGCCCAAATATAGCTGGAGTGCTAGAAGCCAAAAATGCTCCCTGTAGGCTGGACTTACAGAAGCTCTTAATTGCTTAGCAGACTCTTCATTACATTAGCATTTCTCATGCCAGTTCTGCCTAGCTTTTGGGAACAGGCAGAGGAAGTAACTATGCGATGACAGTTGTCATGAAACACTGGAAATTACTACATGCTCATAGGAAAAGTATTGAATGCTCAAGGAGGTGGAACTGGCAGCAGAACAGACATGGTAATGCTGCCTCATTCAGGATCTCCCTGCTTCTTGAGTGCTGGTGATGTTTAGACCTCTGTTTGACTCTGTATGGAGAATCCCAAAGCAGTTCATGTTTTTGGTGTTTGCTGCTGCCAAATTCTTGGAAGGCTCCAGAAAACCACTCACAGGATCAGGCAAACAGGCTGGTGATTCACCATCTCTGACCTTAACGAAACAGAAGTTAACATTTCTTATGATTGTGGGCGTTTTTCTGAATAAATGATATGCTTATGGGGGTGTACTGTTTGAGACGTCTGCAGGTGCATGTGTATAGAGCTAGATGAAAGACAGAGCAACAGTTTGAAGTCTGAATTTATGGAGGATCCTACAGAGAGCCATGAATTGGCTGAAGCATCCCAAGGGTGCAGACTCTCTCTTTGAGAACCTGTTTAACAGTGATGATATTTTCTTTTGTAGAACGTAAATACTTAACATACCTCTATTGGTATATTTGTTGAAAGTCTGTTCATGAGTAAGGCAAAACATACACAGCTAAATTCGGGTGCTGGCCATATAATTACTCTGCCTAAGAAGTGTGAAACAAATTGAACGGATGGCAGCTAATGTACATTTAAGACAACCAAAGTTGTTAAAGGAAAGTGCAATTATGTGTTTTTCTTTTTTTCATGTCTTTATTTCTAGTGCCAAAAAATGAGCCGTGGATATTCAGAAAACAATAACTTCCCATACGATAATAATCAAATGGTTTTGGATATGATCCTCTGCTCTTTATTCAGTGTCCCTCAGCCTATCAATTGGGACAACGTGGCAAGGCTGGTTCCTGGCTATTCATCTCGAGAGGTACGTTTTCCCTTATTTTGTAATGTAGTTTTTATTAATTTTGATCTTTGAACTGTTTAACATGGTTGCATTGAGATAGTGATGATGATGGTTTATTATTTATAGCTTGTGCATCTGGCTGGGTTTTCCCAGCCACTCTGGGTGGCTCCCAACAGAATATTAAAAGCACAATAAAACATCAAACACTAAAAACTTCCCTAAACAGGGCCACTTTCAGATGTCTTCTAAAAGTCAGGTAGTTGTTTATTTCCTTGACATCTGATGGGAGGGCGTTCCACAGGGCGGGAGCTGCCACCGAGAAGACTCTCCACCTGGTTCCCTGTAACCTCACTTCTCGCAGGGAGGGAACCGCCAGAAGGCCCTTGGAGCTGGACCTCAGTGTCTGGGCTGAATGATGATAAGAGAAAGCTTTATTTACATTAGAGCGTATGACATGCAACAATCACATAAAATAAAAAATAAAACTAAAACCACAGTAAACACTCAGATAAACATAAATGTTATTTTGTATTAAAAAAATTGGAATTATTTAGAGGGAGGGGAAGGGAAAAATTAAAATATTTACTTCACACTGTGCTGCAAACTATGGGTGCTCTTCTACCACATGCCTCATTATTTGTGTAATCAATAAAGTCACACAAGAATGTGTAATAATAGTTTCTTTTGGCCTTAAAGAGGACTAAAGAGCAGATCATTGAACTGATGGCAGCTAATGTACAGTTAAACACAACCAAAGTTGTTAAAGGAATCACACCTAAAGTCAAATCCAACATTTGTGCTCAGTCATAAATCAGCTGAGAGAAAATCCTTTTGCTCCCTTAGCAGTGTTTTCATGCTTGACAGTCTTCCAGGCACTTAAACCTCACATTTATTTTATGTTGCACATGGACGCTGTGAAGAATCACATGTATATTACAGCCAGTGTGGATTTGTTTCTGTGGTAGAAGCCTATTTTTAAAATCATAACGCAAGGCAAACAAACCTGCCCTGAAGCCCCCAACAACAACAAAAACCCAGACCCAGCAGGTGCAGAGTAAAAGAGATAAGACAGTAGGAGGTTGAACAGAAGGTTGATTTAAGAAACTATACAAAGAATAAACTTTGAAGAAATTTTGGCTTAAAGAGCTCTAAGGTGTTCAGATCAGATACCATTTAATTTACTGTTGTTATCATGTCTATTAAATATTACTTTGACTGCCGGGTCTAGAAGCTCCCTTGTGCTCATTCATGATGTGTGATGGCTTCTATACCTTCCAGTGTTGAATGGTGAGGCATAAAACAAAGCTGATTTTAAGTATTGTATGGGAGGAACACTTTCCACTGACCCTTCTGCTGCACAGACTTCCACTTCTACAAAGCTTCTATCAATCTAACAAAGAGTCAGTACTAGTTATCCACTGTGACATCACTTGTTTGCTCTGCCGCTTCTGAAAAGAATGTTTGTTTATAGAGTTCTGGAAAGTTGTGGTGCTCTATAAGGATGATCCAAGTTCTGAATACTTCTCAAGCTCCTTTCCTACTCATGTGACTGGCAATATTAGGGGAAGGTTTCAGTTGGATTAGTCTTACTCTTCTAACTATACTTTCACTGAAGGTGGGTACAGTGGTACCTTGGTTTATGAACTTAATCCATTCCGGAAGTCCATTCTTAAACCAAAGCGTTCTTAAACCAAGGTGTGCTTTCCCATAGCAGCGGGGGACTCAATTTACAAATGGAACACACTCAACAGGATGCAGAACATGTTCTGCTTCCAAGGCAAAGTTCACAAACCAAAACACCTGCTTCCAGGTTTGCAGCGTTCTTAATCCAAGTTGTTCATAAACTAAGCTGTTCTTAAACCAAGGTACCACTGTACCTAATGGAGAAGGCAAGTGTTCTCAGCTTGTGAATGTATTGAGATCATGGTAGTAGCCCTGCTCAGGCAGCTGAGGTCCTAGTTTATCCAGCTGCCATCATAGATCTGGGCCTTAGTTTTTCTGCCACTGTTGCCTTTTCCTTCTGAGAGAGAAGAGAGGCATTTATGTCTCATAGAATCTTCTTGCTTGATAAAAATTCTATACCTATGGAAGATCATGTATATGTTTGCTGGGAAGGACCCTTTCCTCTTTGTACTCTTCGACAAGTAATAATAATAATAATAATAATAATTTATTATTTGTACCCCGCCCATCTGGCTGGGTTTCCCCAGCCACTCTCGGCTGCTTCCAACAAAGATGAAAAATACACTAAAATGTCACATATTAAAAACTTCCCTGAACAGGGCTGCCTTAAGATGTCTTCTGAATGTCAGGTAGTTGTTTATCATTTTGACATCTGGTGGGAGGGCGTTCCACAGGGCGGGCGCCACTACCGAGAAGGCCCTCTGCCTGGTTCCCTGTAACTTGGCCTCTCGCAGTGAGGGAACCGCCAGAAGGCCCTCGGAGCTGGACCTCAGTGTCCGGGCAGAACGATGGGGGAGGAGACGCTCCTTCAGATATACTGGACTCAAGTGCCCCCAGGGGATGCTGCTATCCTCATCTGAGAGAATAACTGACTGTTATATTGAGTTAGCAGTACTATAAAGTAGTTAAACGTCAGTTTGCAACCTAATAGTAAGTCCTCTAAGACCAGCAAAAAAAATGGCTTCATTATGCTGTCTGAACACAACATCTCAGATTATGATGTTATACCATGGGCTATGAAATGGGGCTTTAGTTCAGAGGAAGGACATGCCCTTCACACATAAAAATGATCCCAAGTTGAATCCCGTGCATCTCATGTTGATGGCGGGTTTAGGGAAATAATTCTTGCCTGCTATCTTGGAGAGCCACTGCCAGTCAGAGATGGTTTAAGGCAGCTCCTTTTTATATAGCCTTTGATGCAGACAGATATGTGTGTTTCAGAAAAACGAAACAGCTTTTCAAACTCTGTGCTTATAGGCAAGCACTGAAAAAGCTGCCAGATTCTTGGGTGCCAACAAAAAAAACATAGAAACCAGGCTTAAAGGGTCACTAGCTCTGCACAAGGTTAATATCAGTTGTTGTTTATTTAGATCCCCGGAGATGAGCATCTATGTCCTAGGCATACCTGGGATTTCTTCCAACTAAAACTGAAAATCCCTCCTCTTTTATCTTCTGACAGTGTGCAAAAAGGTTTGACGAACTGAAAAGCAGTGGGAGTTCTCCAGTTGATAACCAGTACAGTCCACTAATGGCCAGTGGTGGGAGCCCTATGGAAACACTGGCTGGTTATATCAAATCATCGCTTCTTGATTCCCAGGAAGAGTTACAAGAGCCTCCTAGTGAAAAAGATGCAATTTCTGTAAATGGTAGGCTTTCAGGCAGTTCTGCTACCGCATTCAAGACATTGTGCATGCTAGGTTTCATCCATTTGAAATCCTTAACCTGTTCCGAGCACAGTCAGCTAGTAATCCTTAAAGTGCTGGTGATCATCATAAGTATTGGTCTCTAAATTACAATCCTTTCCTGTAGTTTACCTATTTACTTTTCAAAGTCTCAATTAACTGGTGGTTTAATATAATTAATTTTTATTTCATCGTAACTTTGCCTTGAACTGTACAGTGGCCTTTTTAAAAGCTAATACACTTGTCTAAAAGAACCAAAGGTGAAATGGCTTATTGTGCGTTGAGCTTTTATCAATTATCAAATGTGCCTGCAAAAACTCAGGTTGCAACAAGCCACATATAATAAAACCATATGATAAACCAGCTAATTCCCTAAGCTGTCTTTGAACTGTGTTACTACAGTGGACAATAGGAAGATCCCAGGTTTGTGCTCTAGTTTGGGGTGAAAGGTCTTGAAGAGTCCATCAGTCCAGTGCAGCATGGCAGATGGTCAGCAATGATAGGAGTTCCCCTGTTCTAGTTAAGCAGGTCTGTGAGCTGTCTCTGCCGGAGACCATGCCACTTCCACATAGGAGTAGACTAGTGACTCAGCAGAAACCGCATACAAAGTGTTGGATGTGTTTTGTGGCTGAAAAGGAGGCGAAGGAAAAGAGCCAGAGATGCACAGCAGTGAAATCGTGGTGGGGTTGAGTGGTAGAAATGCAGGTGGTGCAAGGGAGAGAAGCAGAAGCATAGTGAGCATGTGATAGTACATAGAACATGAGAGAAGAGAAAAGAGCTGAATGAAACCAAGAGCCACACCCGAGGGAGGGCATGAAGTTTTGCTGTGGAAGGGACAGTCTCCCAGTGAAAAGTAGATTCTTAATTTGTCTCAATGGATTAGGTGGCAGGAGGGTTCTGTGCATTGGAATTTACCATTGGTTGCAAGCCTCCAGTTAGTATATTAATGCCCCAGGGCAATTCTTAATCTGCCTTGTTCAGCACTTACTGCTCTTGGGTTTTGTTTCTCTTGAATGCTCTCTGAGACTTAGCATTAAGTATATTCCTAATGGGAAAGTGAATAGTAATGGATACTCCTGCAGTGGGCTTGTTCATGAACTTTTTAAAGAGAAAATCCAGATAACAGGAACCTTCTGTCTCCATGTTTGGTACTTTAACAAGGAACCTTCAATGTAGGAAGTTGTTTTGGGGGTGGATGAAAGGCAAGTGGACAAAGGCCACTGTGTTGTGTTGTGTTGTGTTGTGTTGTGAGTGTGTTTAAAAAAGCTATACTTTTCCTTTTGGCTGTATGGACATCAGGCAGAGGAATCCCAGTATTAATGACATTATGATGTCTGTTACTGCTCTCCAAAAGAGAAGTGTAAAAGAGAAGGTCAAACGCATAGCCATGACAGTTTTGTTATTGTTTGTAATACCATTGATTTATTGATTGCCTTCTAAACAACTGCCTCAAGGCGATTTACACATAATTAAAATACAAAAACAGCAAATACTTTTAAAACGAGACCGAAACTTTAACAAAGTAAACACTTGTGCTAAAGACCTACTTATTCAACTGGGAAAGCCTGTTGAAACAAAATTGTCTTTGATTGTTTCTGGAAGGTGCGGTTAGTTGGTGACTGTTGTCTCTTGACAGGAATGCATTATTCTGTGGAACTGGGGCAGCCACCCTAAAAGCCCTGCTCCGCGTTACTGTGGAGCAGGCTTCTGAGGTCCTTGGGAACTGACAGGAGAAACCCTCCCACAGACCTAAGCGATTTTACATCCTCCTTTTTTGTATGTGTGGACATGCACATGGTGACTGAAAGGATTAATCCCTCAATTCCTCTATATGTTTCCACCTGGACTGGATTGATTTTAAAAGCCAGCCTTTCTTTAAAGGAGTGTGTGTGAAAAGGATCCATCTAGTAAGCAAGTGGACAGCTCCCTTAGATCGCACTTTCCTCTAGGCATAGGACTACCACTTACCAGGCGAAAATGAGAAGACCATCTCAACACTATGTCTTAATGCTTTTTCTCCCCGCTTGCATTTAAGGAAGGCCAAGTGTAGCTTCCTCAAGGAATTGCTCTGCAGAAAGTGAGAAGGGTCCTGCACATAGAGGTGGAGAAAATGCTGATGAAACACAAGGGTAGGAAGATGGTTGTTTGATTTTGGGAAAGCTAGATAAACCTGAATCTTCCACATTCGTTTGTTCTCTTCTACGCTTGGATTATATCTCTGTGTATTTGTGGGATTTCTATTGGGTGGGTGAAGGATTGTGGGGGTGCGGGAGAGTTACGCTGGCCTCATTTTTTAACAAAAATTTAGACAAACGGTAACTGAGGAGAAGCTCTTGTGAAAGAGTACCTTCAGGGACTGGCAGGCATTAAAACGCTGGTAGCTTCTCCTCTCTAGAACTGGCACTCCTTTTAGGTTTGGAATCAGTAGTATCCTGGAACCTCTAAGCTTCCCATAGGGGTTTTTTTTTTTGCCTTCTATTCGGTAGAAATGGCTGTTAAGTGCAGCTTGGAGATAGATTTAGAGAAGTAAATGTTTAGCCTTGGCTGGGTGGAACAATGCTCCCTTGTGTGCTAACTTGACATGTGGAAGCAGTCAGTGGGATGTGTTTCTGTATCCCCTCTTCCGGTTAAATGTAGGCAACCTTTCACTTCCTTTGTCATGAATAATAAATCATCTGTTGGGGTGGTAGATGGTATAAAATATGAATGCCTGTTTCCCCACCCCCTGCCCTCCATTCAGCCATCTTGCAAAGCTTCTCCATCACCTTCGTAAAAAGTTGAGTAGTGATGTTGTCTCCATCCTGCTGTCGTTTCCGCTGTGAACCCTGAAAATATATGTTGTGTGTTCACAGGCGTGTTGTAGAGCAGCGGTTTTCAAAACTGGTCCAGGTACTTTTCTACTGTGACTGATGCTCACTTTGAAGAACACCTGGCAGCTTTCCTTGCAAGACAACTGCTCTCCTAACCTTTCTACATTCTTGGTTCCTCAACAGACCTCAGACCTGGCCTAACACCTTCCTTGCTTTTAATAAACACAGATTGCCAGATAGGAGATGGCAGAGAATCCTCTGCCAGTAGAGGTTAATATATGGATGGCTCTTTGCTTGGAAATCACTTTTGCAGAGCTTGCAGGAAGACACCAGTCTCTCTCGCCCTAATCAAGCAAGTTCTGCCAGGCATGAAGGTTCCATTTCATAAGTATACACTTATTTTCGCTGTCAGTGAGACCTTCCCTGTTCATTTCAATTGCGGTTTGGGGACCTCTGGCCTGAGGGCCAGATGCAGCTCCCTGCTTAATTTCATTGGATGTTTCCAGAGACTTTACAAAGCAGTAGTTTGGGGCTGAGGATGGTGTAGAAGGAAGGAGCTTGGCAACAGCCCAGTACTATCTTCCTAGGTGTTGTAACATTTATATTTATAATAAAATTATCTGTATAGCATGTGATACATTTCATTAATATTTGTGTGTGGCACCTGATTGCCCACCTGTGTGGGACATAGGCCCCTAGTAGAAAAATGGTTCTCTACTCCTGAATTAAGCGGAAGAAATACCTTTCTGCTTTTGTGGAATGCTATTTTTTCTTTCTCTTTGCCCCTGTCTGCGACTAGAAAGGCAACTTGCATCCACTGAAAATACATGTATGAATAATGATAGATATGGGGCCATCTCTTAGGAATAATGAACAGGGTAGCTTTATCTTGACATAGATGTTCACTATATCCCTTCACTAGAACTTTCTAAAGAGTTGAATGTTGGAGTAGCCTGAGGATATATCTGGTACTAGAGAACCAAAACCCCAGAATTTGCAGACATTTCCATTCTTCTGAATGTGGAGAGGCTTTATTTATAGTAACCCCTTGATGATTTTGTTGACCGCAGTTCAGTGAACAGTTCACACCACAAATGTAATTGAGGCTGGGTAGTAACTAGAAGAAGAGACCTATTTTGTGTATTATTTTTCTTAAATATGCTGCATGCTGGTGCACGTAGAAAAGGGATGTGTGTTCTGTGTTGCCACCACTCCCCCAGGTTCTGTGATGTGTATAACATAAGCCAATTAAACACACTTGTGAGACTTCACATTTTTCATTATTTATTCTGGTTCTGCTGGTCGTCGACTGGAGCGTGAAGTTATGAAGAGCAATAAGCTCCAACTCCAACCACTCTTATTTCGCCACCCCTCTGGCCTTGGAGAGGTCAGCCAGCATAATCTACACATTTGAGTTTTAAGGTTTATATTGTGCCTTATCACACGGCAGCCTTAATGGCTTACAATAACGGTTTAAAACAAACAACAATAACTTCAAGTCATATGTGCTAGAATCATTACAAAAAAAAAAATAAAAAATGACAACTTAGGGCCAAACTACTGCCAGACAGTAGATGTTTGTGATGTCTTCCAGCCATTTTTTAAAATGAAATGTAGCTGGAGGAGGCTGTGAGTTTAAGTTGGTTACTTAACCCTTCCCCTGTGACTTTTTTCTGCTCAGAATCATGCCTCTTCAGCAGCTTTTCTACAGTGAGTAGAATAAAGTGTTAAGAATAAAGAGTAGAATAAAGTCAGAGGCTGCTTCCTCTGACCAGATCTACACCTGGTTTTCAATTAAAAACAGGAGAGATCGGAGATAGCTCCATATATCTAGTTTGGCCTTGGCATTTTCTGGAAGCTTTAATTTAGTGGCCAGTGCCATATTTTGCATTTTTCCTTTCTGCTGCAGACTTTGTGCATGCACGTAACATCAGTATGCCCATTTTGCAACTAGAGATGTGAAAGATGACAGCAAGCTGCCAGGTTTCTTCTTTGAGTTTAGAAATGATCTAAGTCGTGAAGTGGGTTTTGCAGATTCACCTAGCTCACCATCCATGAGGCCAAACTTGCTCCAATGTTTAGCTTACATTTCCCCATACCTTTTAATTTTCTTTCTAAACAATTTTTTAAACAAAATCATAGATACAGCTTAAAATCCCTATTATTATATTGTAAAAGTATGCTCCAAACCATGCATGTGTTCATGTGCATTAAAAACTATGTCTAAACTTAAAATTGAGGTAAAATATCTTTGTAAATCATTCTGACATTCCTGTTTGACAAGCTATAATAATTTTCCTCCCTGTGATTTTTTTTCTTCTCAAATAAAGGCCAAATATGGTGATCCATGTGTGTGATGAAGCAAAAAATCTGAAAGAAGATTTTGTTTGTCCGCGAGATCTGTTGATTTCTGAAATGAAGTACTTTGCTGAATATCTGTCAGTGGATGCCCAGCGCTGGGAAGAAGTGGACATTTCAGTTCACTGTGACGTTCACATCTTTAACTGGTTGATAAGATATGTTAAAAGGAACACTAAGGAGTATGAGGTGCATGAAATACCTGCCTTAGGTAAAAGGAAAATCTATTAATGTTTCCTGCAGACTCATTTATTGAAAAGCCTGACTTCTACTTCAGACCAAAATTCTGTGTGCAAATTTGTTTTGCGAGGTAATTTCCTTGCCATTTTCTGCCTTAACCGATAAAAACCTAATCTGTAATAGCTGGGAAAACTGAAGCTGGCTGGAAAGTTAATAAAACTAATTATATTGCCTTTGACATTAGGGAATGTTATCCTGTACTCTTAGTCTCTTAATACCCCATTCCCCCTCTCACACATGAATTCCCACCCATCCCTTCTCAAGGTTAACCATAGTTGGCTGTGATTTGCAGTTTGCCATGGTGGTTAGAACTGGATTTGCATGGTTGCAAATTCTAGTTTGCTGCTAACCATGGTTAGCTCTGAAAAAGGGGGAAAGAGCATGTGAGCACATGAGATGGTCCTGACCTCCCAACAGGGCAGATTTATGCCTGGACCTGCACCTTATTGGAGGGAAAGGAAGCTCTGGTTTAACCTGCAAATTAAAAAAAAAATCAGAGGAGAGGAGCAAAGATTATGTTGTGAACCACCCTGTGCTCTTTGGATGGAGGGTGATATATAAATTTAATTAATAATAATAATAATAATACAAAGAGAGTCAAAAATGGTCTTCAGAGAAAAGAACGTTAGAGTTGGTTATCATCTAAAAGGTCTTGGAAGGTTTGACAGAAAATATTAATAAGAGTTTGGGTATCTTCCATTTAAGTGAGTACCTAAATAAGCTAACAGTTTGAAGGGAAATAATTTTAGTCATCACTCTGGGTGTGATCCCGAGAAGAAATCAAAGCAAGAGTTAAGTGCACACTCAACCTCTTCCTCCCCTCTCTCTTTAAATCACTGAGAGTTCACTCTGGATCACTCTTGTAAGCTGCACATACTTGACAAATTTCTTGATGAAGAACTCCCTTTAGAGAATTTTGTTCCAACACTTAATTGTTAGTTCTGACCTTTGACTGTTGAAATCTTTGGTCCAAATTGGTGCGATGGTGGCAGACTGGCTTGGCTGGAGCTGGATCTTCCCTAGTCACAAAGAAAGAGGAAAGGGGTGCAATTCTTAGAGCAAAAGGATCACACAGGTGGGATGGGGTGCTAAACTGATTCTCTTACCTCCACCACGATCTATCACTTGCAAATGCTACTCTCTTCATATGTGGTCCACTAACAGATGTGAGCTTGGCTAGAAAAAAAATCAGCTGGAGGAACAGGCTAAAGAAAAGTAGGTGTCACGTGTATGGGGAACAGTTTGGTTGCCCTCACTCATGCCTGTTTTGCTTTCAAACCTGACCTTAAACCCAAAGTGTTTGGAGCAGACCCTTTTTTCTTTTTGGAAAGATCTGCTTGTATAGTGTCTAGTTTGCATGTGTCTGAGGTTGAATGTTTCAAACTTTGAATGACATTTAACTCAGCAAAAAAAAAAAAAAAAATCCTTCCAGTAGCACCTTAGAGACCAACTAAGTTTGTCATTGGTATGAGCTTTTATGTGCATGCACACTTCTTCATGCGCTTTTGAAGAAGTGTGCATGCACACGAAAGCTCATACCAATAACCAACTTAGTTGGTCTCTAAGGTGCTACTGGAAGGAATTTTTTAATTTTGTTTTGACTACGGCAGACCAACACGGCTACCTACCTGTAATTTAACTCAGCGGTTTTGGAGAAACAGGTTTTTGCTTTGGATGTTTGGAGTGCTTGCACTCATTTTTTTATCAAAACCCTCAAACCTCCCTTCAAATAAAAGACCCCCCCCACAAAAAAGCTGGAAGCTTCATACTCAAATGCCATAGTTTTATGGAACGTATTTGTAAATATGTAAATCCAGGCTCTTAACTTTTCATTTCAGCTTTAGGTAAAATATTATTTTTCTCCAGCTTCTGAATCTAATTTGGCTTGCTTTGCCTTCAGAATGTGAATAGCTAGCTTTAGTCTAACACATTCTTTCTGGTGGGGGTGGCGGGAATGGAAAGGAGAGAGGCAGCTATTTGGGCCTCATTTCAGAAGAATTACAAGGCCCAGTCATGCTATGTTATTAGATCTCCCTCCTTTTGAAGGAACTGAACCAAGTTCCCAAACTCTCTTCCCATTCCTCTTTAATGGAATGTGGATTTTGTGATGCAAAGAATCTCTTGTAGTGTTTCCTTTTACAAGTAATGTGCAAGGTTAACTGTAATTAATCCTAATAATGCTTTTATCTTTCTTCTCTTGCTTTCTTTAGAACCAAGCAATGTCATTTCGATTCTTATTTCCTCTGAGTTTCTGAAGATGGATTCTTTAGTGAGTATATAACAGATGTGGGGTTCTGAGCTATTGGAGCTGTTTCTAGAGCTCCTCTCACACAAAAAACCTTCCTAAATACAGACAATGCCCCACTCAAGTGATCATGCGGCCGCTGACACGCATACTGTTTTTGGTGCCAAAAGAGGGTGAGGTGGCCAAAATGTACATTCATGCAGGCTTCCCACTGACGTATGGAGCAGTCAGAAGTGGCACCTGCACATGAATGGGGTGTTGCCTGTACAGTGTTAAGATATTTCATTATCACGAGTGTGCTACATCCATATTTTATCTTCCTGTTTTCCTAGGTGGAGAAATGTATTAATTATTGCCATAAGAATATGAGTGCCATCGTAGCCACGCCGTGCAATATGAACTGCATCAATTCTAATCTCCTAACGCGCATAGCGGATCTTTTCACACATAATGAAATAGAGGAGGTGAAGGACAAGAAAGATAAATTTAAGAGGTACTTTTTAAAATCCTGCTGCCTTGTAATGTAAGAATTAGCCGTTCTTTTTGTCTTCCTGCAGCGTTATCCAGATGTTTGCAGTGTAGTTTACGTTGGGCTGCCGTTCGGGGTTGGTTCAGCAGCTGGTGCAAACTGCTAAGTGTGGCAGCTTTTCATGCAGGTAGAACACCTCTACTGAAGTGTTTATATTGGTTGCCAGTTGGCTACTAAGCCAGGTTTAAGGTGTTGCTGTATAAAAACCTGGTCTGAGATGCTTAGGGCATCTAAGAGCTCCTTCCACCATATAGATCAGCCCAACAACTTTGATGACCAGAGGAGGCCTTCCTGGTTGTGCCACATCCGCTGGAAATGCATCTCATGACCCAGAGGAGGGAATTCTCAGTCGTGGCACCATATTGTGCTATTGTTTTCTTTCAGAGATCCAGCAGGAGCCACCTGCGTTGGCATTTAGTTGTTAACTCATTTTTAATTATTTATTTTTTAAAACATCTTTATTGAAAATTCAAAAAGTATGTAACTATATGACATGGTGAGATGCAAAGAGGAAATAAAAACCAAAACCCCACGCAGAAGGGAAAACAAAAAAAGGTGGGGAGAAACCCAAAACTGTATATTTTACAAGATTGTTTGTGTACTTCACCAGATCTTAACCTATTACAGTATTTGTAAGAATGGATTCCAAATTTCATTGAATTTGTCCATGGCAAGTCTGCGTTTATATGCAGATAACTCGTTTTTATAATGAGCATCTTTTTGTTACCGACAGCAAACTTTTCTGTAAGAAGATAGAGAGATTGTTTGACCTAGATTACCAGAACCCAGATTCTCAGGGAAGTGCAGCAACCCTGTACAGGTAGACAACTGTCCGCTTATTGATCATATTTCAGCATATTCTTCCTTGTTCTCATTGCAAATCTCTCATGTCATAACTTTCTTTTTTAAAAAAATAGGTGCTGCTTATGTAAGAAACTCCTAATTAAGGACACTGAAAGAAGAATCCCATGTGTTCCTGGAAAGATCAATGTAGATCAGCATGGAAACATTATCTATGTACACATAAGGTGCTTCATAAATCATATTGTAACAACATTTTTACAGGGTGTGTTCACAGATTCTATTTAATCTGCATCATAACAGACTTTTTAATTATAATCTGAGCTCTCTGTTCTTCCAGGGCTTCAGTCCCAGAACAGAGGTCAGTCCACTAGGGCAATGGTGGCCTTAAAGATAATAATAATAATAATAATTTATTATTTGTACCCCGCCCATCTGGCTGGGTTTCCCCAGCCACTCTGGGCGGCTTCCACAGAAAACCAAAAATACACTAAAATATCACAGATTAAAAACTTCCCTGAACAGGGCTGCCTTAAGATGTCTTCTGAATGTCAGGTAGTTATTTATCGCTTTGACATCCTATGGGAGGGCGTTCCACAGGGCAGGCGCCACTACCGAGAAGGCCCTCTGCCTGGTTCCCTGTAGCTTTGCTTCTCGCAATGAGGGAACCGCCAGAAGGCCCTCGGCGCTGGACCTCAGCATCCGGGCAGAACGATGGGGGTGGAGACGCTCCTTCAGGTATACTGGGCCGAGGCCGTTTAGGGCTTTAAAGGTCAACACCAGCACTTTGAATTGTGCTCGGAAACGTACTGGGAGCCAATGTAGGTCTTTCAAGACCGGTGTTATGTGGTCTCGGCGGCCGCCCCCAGTCACCAGTCTAGCTGCCGCATTCTGGATTAGTTGTAGTTTCCGAGTCACCTTCAAAGGTAGCCCCACGTAGAGCGCATTGCAGTAGTCCAAGCGGGAGATAACCAGAGCATGCACCACTCTGGCGAGACAGTCCGCGGGCAGGTAGGGTCTCAGCCTGCGTACCAGGTGGAGTTGGTAGACAGCTGCCCTGGACACAGAATTGACCTGCGCCTCCATGGACAGCTGTGAGTCCAAAATGACTCCCAGGCTGCGCACCTGGTCCTTCAGGGGCACAGTTACCCTATTCAGGACCAGGGAGTCCTCCACACCAGCCCGCCCCCTGTCCCCCAAAAACAGTACTTCTGTCTTGTCAGGATTCAACCTCAATCCATTAGCCACCATCCATCCTCCAACTGCCTCCAGGCACTCACACAGGACCTTCACCGCCTTCACTGGTTCTGATTTGAAAGAGAGGTAGAGCTGGGTATCATCTGCATATTGATGGACACCCAGTCCAAACCCCCTGATGATCTCTCCCAGTGGCTTCATATAGATGTTAAAAAGCATGGGGGAGAGGACGGAACCCTGAGGCACCCCACAAGTGAGGGCCCAGGGGTCTGAGCACTCATCCCCCACCACCACTTTCTGAACACGGCCCAGGAGGAAGGAGCGAAACCACTGCATAACAGTGCCCCCAGCTCCCAGCCCCTCTAGACGGTCCAGAAGGATGTTATGGTCGATTGTATCAAAGGCCGCTGAGAGATCCAGCAGAACTAGGAAACAACTCTCACCTTTGTCCCTAGCTCGCCGGAGATCATCAACCAGCGCGACCAAGGCAGTTTCAGTCCCATGATGAGGCCTGAATCCTGATTGGAAGGGATCCAAATGGTCCGCATCCTCCAGGCGTGCCTGGAGTTGTTCAGCAACCACGCGCTCAATCACCTTGCCCAAGAATGGAAGATTTGAGACTGGGCGATAGTTGGCCATACTGGCCGGGTCTAAAGATGGTTTTTTAAGAAGCGGTTTAATGACCGCCTCTTTCAGCGGATCTGGGAATGTTCCCTCACAGAGGGAAGCATTCACCACCCCGCAGAGCCCATCGCCCAGCCCTTCCCGGCTTGCTTTTATTAGCCAGGATGGGCAAGGATCAAGGAGACAGGTGGTTGGTTTCACGCGTCCAAGCAGCCTGTCCACATCCTCGGGGGTAACGGATTGAAATTGATTCCATGCAACTTGACCAGACAGAGCTCTAGCACTCTCCCGCCCCAGCCCTGCTCCCACGGTGGTGTCTAGCTCCCTCCGAATATGAGTGATTTTATCTGCAAAAAACTTTGCAAAATCGTTGCAGGAGATCTTGGGGTCTTTACAAGGCCCCGGTGGTAAAGGTGGTTCCGTTAAATTGCGAACCACCTGAAAGAGTCTCCTGCTACTATTTTCTGCAGATGCAATAGAGGCGGTGAAGAAAGTCTTCTTCGCCGTTGCTATCGCCACTTGGTAGGCTCGAAGTTGAGCTCTAACCTGTGTCCGGTCAGATTCGGAGTGAGTTTTCCGCCACCGACGCTCTAGCCGTCTCAGCGATTGTTTCATCGCCCTCAGCTCCGAAGAAAACCACGGGGCTGTCCGGGCTCCATGCAATCGGAGAGGGCGCTTCGGAGCCAGACAGTCGATAGCCCTGGTTAACTCCGCATTCCAGCGGGCCACCAGGGAATCAGCTGAAAGGCCATCAACATGGGATAAAGCATCCCCTACCACTCTCTGGAAACCATTTGGATCCATTAAGTGGCGGGGGCGGACCATCCGAATTGGTCCCACCTCCCTGCAGAGGGGAAGGGTCGCGGAGAAGTCCAGTTGCACCAGGAAGTGATCTGACCATGGCACTTCTTTTGTTTCACTTTTACTTAGTGTCAGATCACCCACGTCACTAGAGGTGAACACCAGGTCTAAGGCATGTCCATGACTATGAGTTGGGCCAAACTTATTCAGGGACAGCCCCATGGAGGCCATGCTTTCCACGAAGTCCCGAGCGGCCCCTTGTAAGGTCGTGTCGGCATGGATGTTAAAATCCCCTAGGACAACCAAGCTAGGTGTCTCCAGGAGAAAATCCGCCACGACCTGAAGCAGCTCAGACAGGGAATCCTTGGTGCAGCGGGGAGGCCGGTACACCAATAGGAATCCTGTACTGCCCCTATTGCCCAACTTCCAGAACATGCACTCAGAAAACTGGGTCTTCCCAGTAGGACGCCTGGTGCAAGCTAGTGACTTCCTAAAAATCACTGCAACCCCCCCTCCCCGCCCACATGACCTGGGTTGCTGTGCGTAAGAGAAACCTGGTGGGCAAGCAGCGGCAAGGACAGGCCCATCTGCTTCCTCCAACCAGGTCTCTGTCACACATGCCAGGTCAAATCCTCCATCCACAATCAGGTCGTGGATGGCAGTGGTTTTATTCATCATTGACCTGGCATTACACAGCAACACCTTCAGGTCATGTAGGTTTCCCCTGTTGATTCCAGTATCCATCCGGTCAAGGATGTACTGTATATGATAGTTAAGTGTCACGATCAAGTTATTAATACTAGGGCAGCACAAGGGTCAGGAACGAAGGGTTAGAAAGACTTGCTCCCCTTCATTCCCAGGCTTCTTTCTCACAGCAGTGTTGGCAGGTTAAGGGGGCTGGGGAAAGCTCCTCAGCTGCAGGGTGCTCTTTCCCCCTGTGTTCCTCTACTTCTCGCCAGTGGCAGCAGCAGTGACAAAAGTATGGGAAGGCTGCACAGGTAGCCTGCCTGCCTGCCTGCCTGCCTGCCTGCCTGCCCTTTCACTCCTCTTTGTCATCACTGTGATGATGGCTGAGTGCAAATATAGTATGTTTTAATAAGGGCTGTCACCAGATTGACGAAATCTTAGTCAATTATTGAATTGATCAAATTGACACAATTTTTTCTAAAGAGCAAAAATATACTCTTTGATTTTAGATGATGCATGCATGTGTTGTCGTGGCCAGAGACGTGGAATGTGTCTCATTTAATCCAGGAAGGAATGCCTATTCTCTAAGAGAGCACTTAAAAAGTCTTGTCCCTCCGTAATTAAAAAAACAAGCAACAGCACCCTAAGAAATTGGTTAACATTGTAGCCCTTGTTTTAATTCTTCTGTGCAATTTAACTTTGTCATTGAGGGGGAAAGGGTACAAAACTTACCAGTGGGAATTGAGAACTATTCTGTTCACTCTGAACTGCCTGACCGCTTGCTCTTCTTTGTATATACAGAGATAAATCTTGGGATGTGCATGAGTATTTGCTGAGTCTTTTTGAAGAATTAAAATCTTGGCGAGATGTGTATTGGCGCCTTTGGGGAACTATCAATTGGCTGATCTGTTCAAGATGTAATCAAGTGAGTGTTTTCAGTTACCTCTGCACACTCCTGACTGTCTCTCCTGGAACTTAAAAAGTTAGGTTTTCAAATTCTGTAGAACGAAGGGTGAGGTTCAACTATTGAACTAGTGGAAGCCAGCACAAAGACTTCTGCCTGCACAATGCCCTCCCTTCACTCCTGTGACAAAGGGGGATGCTCAGAAGAGCCTCTCACCCCCTTTCCGTGCCCAACCACTGCCAGTTGAGTCTTAGGTAAAGGTAAAGGGACCCCTGACCATTAGGTCCAGTCACGGATGACTCTGGGGTTGTGGTGCTCATCTCGCTTTATTGGCCGAGGGAGCCGGCGTACAGCTTCTGGGTCATGTGGCCAGCATGACTAAGCTGCTTCTGGCGAACCAGAGCAGTGCACGGAAACACCGTTTACCTTCCCGCCAAAGTGGTACCTATTTATCTACTTGCACTTTGATGTGCTTTCGAACTGCTAGGTTGGCAGGAGCTGGGACCAAGCAATGGGAGCTCACCCCGTCGCGGGGATTTGAACCGCCGACCTTCTGATTGGCAAGTCCTAGGTTATTGTTGTTGCCACCAACTCACTCTTGGAGCACAGATGGGAGGGGGCTTCGAATGCAGCAAAGCAATTATTTTTTTACAAAGAAAGGCTCTTGGCCAGTCCAGTCTACCCTGTACTTCATGGCCAACCTGCACACAACTCACTAGCTGCCAGTTTTCTTATGCTACTCCAAGATCAAAGCAGCTTGGTTGTTTCCCTGGTAGGCCCCTGTAACTTCCTAAAACACAGGAACTCTGAGACCAACACACCCTGCATCTTCCAGACAGTTCTTATAAGTTATTAAGAGTGCAAAGCTTGCACTGATGGACTAATTGCCAAAGCCATACATTGAGTTCCTTCCCATGTTTTTGTACATTGAGGATGAATAATGGATAAATAGTTTGTGCTGAACTAATTTGGTCAAGTCTTTTGAGAATGCTGAGAATGGGCCACCCAGCACTTCATTTAATCAGTGCCATTTTCAAAGGATAAGAGCAGCAGCAGCTACCTTGTACATCCTAGTATACAGCTATTTGTTAGACTACATCTCTGTATACTGCTGTAAACCCTTTCTGCACAACTTGGGAATACTTGATCTTGAGAGCAGTGATTTTGTTGTCATTGTTACATCTCCCTTGCAGACTTTCCTGTGTACTGAATTCTCCCATTGCCAATACCACCCTCAGCCAGTTGTCTACCCTGGCGTGGTCGGTGCTCTTGGTTCCAATGGTACTGGAGTGTATCCCTGCTGTAACCAGAAGGTTCTGAGATTTGATCCTGCTCCTCTTCCAAAAGTATGTATTTGGGGGAAAGACACTTTAAAACCTCTTTGCTCCTTCCACAAGCCACCTTCTCTTGAACCGTGTTTTATACACAACAAAAGTGTGGGGTGATTCCTGCCACCCCCTGGCCAGGTGCGTTAAGACCCACTGTATAATTGCCTGAGCTAGAGTCAATATTTGAAATGGTATGTTATCTAGCTAACATGCAAGCTAACTACTCTATCCATGATCATATCTAATGCTTCATCATGGTTAGGCGTTGAATCCTAATATCCAAACTAGGATTGGCCACAAATTAGAATGTGAAACCCTGATTTGAAGCAATCTTTCAAACCATGGCCAACACTATCCATGATTTGCAATTACGTCTGCATTAAGGAAGTACCTTAGCTAATGTCTCTCTCTTTTTAATGGAAGGGATGCAAAGTAAGGGACCATGTGATTGGCTTGCCTGCTGGAGGAGAAGGTGTGGATGCTGTTCCTTACCAGACTGCTAAAATACTGAACGATCTGACTCAGCACAGAAATGTCATTGTTGTGCCTTTTGAAAAAGACCAAAACAGGTAAGAAAAGAGGTATGTCTTCATCTTTCCTGGGCAAGCACCCCACCATTCGGGTAGGCTTCTTTCGAATCAGTAACAACCCAGTCCATAATATTCCTAAATACTTATTTTTTCAAGTGATTCTGGAATTGGACTGAGTGATGAAAAGAGCATTGAATGTGATGTGCTATTGGAGCCAAATGCACCGTGGGGCCCCAGAACAGGAGAAATTAATGCTGTGAGTATCCTTCCCTACGTCTCTCTGCTTTTCCTTTCCACATTGTTCATATTGCTTAACTATAGTCTGGCTCAATAACTCAGTAGCTTTGAGTATACTTCTAGGATGAAGCTCCAATCATTAGGTGTAGATATATGTGTGGCCATCACACAGGGTCCCCGGACGTTTCACCGTCTATTGATCCCTGTGCCACCACTTTATTTCTCGCTGCCACCACCCAGGCCCTACCTGGTACAATACTGAGTCCAGTCAGGGTTAAATTGAAACATAAACTTCTGTTTATTTATTGCAATTTAACAAGCATGGGGTTTCATAAACGGTCTCGGTCAATTACAATCATGGGGTGCCTATCCAAACCTATAACTTCCGCTACCTGCTCCCACTCACTAAACCACCTCTCAGATATTTACTTGTCTTCCCAGCTCCTAACTGTTCCTGACTCAGCTTGTTTCGCTACACTAACTCAACCCACCCACAGACTCTATCCCATTTCACTCCCACTCCAACCAACTCCCAAGGAACCCCCCTTTTGCCCCTCCCAGAGCTGGTTTTATAGTCCCTCTGACTCCACCCCCTGGGTTCTGATTGGGTAACCTATTTAACTATTTCACCTCCAGCACTCTCATATGTTAACGTCACAGTATGTACTGGCCGTGCTCTGCAGCTGATGTGCAATTTGCATCCATCTAAAAGGGTCCCCCCAAGTGGGTGTGAACTTGGATCGATCCAGGGAATCTTACAAGGGATTGGGGCGGCATGCTGTAGAGAGCTCCTTCACATGCTTGGTACCCGTGTGTCCATATTATGGAATGGAACATTGTGTGGAATCTATGTGGAATCCTTTCAGAGTAGTGTTTTGAAATAGTGTCCATGGAGGAATGAATATAAATAGGAAATACTGTTATCTTAATGGAGGGGAAAGCACCTGAGTTAGAATGCAAGCATTCATTAGTCGGTCACGTGGGCGCTAGTTGGAAATACACACAGAGGGAGGACCGTTTTTATCTGAAAGATGTTTTGGAGTGTCCTTTCATGCACAAATAGGTTGCATGAAAGGTGCTACCGGTAACCCTACCACTGCCAGTTTTAATTTTCCTTCCCCCCCACTTCCTTCTCTAGTTCCTGTCTCTGAAAAACTGGACTCTCCAGCTGGTACGTTTGCCCGAGTTATTCCTATTCTATGTGCTGATTCTTTTTGTGTTTTAAATATTCTGTATGTGCTGCACTAGCTGGCATATTTAAACCACTGAGCAGCGTGATCATTAAAAAGAAGAAAAAGGTAATTAAAATGCATTGGGATGGGGATACCTATAGAAATGCATCTCTTTTTCAAAAACCACAAATGGTCTTATCAGCCTGCAGCACTGATTCCTAGCACAGTTGTTTGAGTTTTGACTCAGATTTGGCCTGGAAGCCGTGATGTAACATAACTGAGTATTGCAAAATTTGAGACTGAAGTTGCTTCTAGTTAGACTTTTTTAGAGTAAGGTAGGGTAGTCTGTTTTGGTCTCTACCTTTACAGATCAGGAGGAGATGAAGGCTCTTCAGCAAAAGCAGTTAGAGGATGTCAGCTGTCATTCTTCCTTACCTGTCAGGCCTTAATTTTTTTACTGGTTTGCAGAGAAGGGGGAACCTGTGGTATTTTGGTGAGAAAAAGTGATAGTTGTTATGCTTTTTCCTTGACAACGATAGAAACAACAGTTGTTGCTTTCAGAAGATGATGAATACACCACTGGCTCTGAGGTCACAGAGGATGAAGTGGGCGATGAGGAAGAAGTATACAAGAAACCAGGTATATATTCGCTGCCTGTGACCTTGCAGGTGTTCTCTGCTAGCAGTTAGGGATCCCCCCCCCGTGTGTGTGTGTGTGTGTGTGTGTGTGTGAGAGAGAGAGAGAGAGAGAGAGAGAGAGAGAGAGAGAGAGAGAGAGAGAGAGAGAAGATTGCCTGTTGGAAAAACAAACCTTGTCACAAGTAGCTCTATCATTTTTAATTACAATACTAAATTAAAAATTAAGTGAGTATTGTAATTTAAAATCTGTGTGTGATGCAGATAAGCATAAACCTCCATAGAGGTACACACAGCTCAACATCTTGAGAGCAAGTGTGGTATAGTGGTTAAGAGCGGTGGACTCGTAATCTGGTGAACGGGGTTCGCTTCCCCGCTCCTCCACATGCAGCTGCTGGGTGACCTTGGGCTGGTCACACTTCTCTGAAGTATCTCAGCCTCACTCACCTCAAAGAGTGTTTGTTGTGGGGGAGGAAGAGAAAGGAGATTGTTAGCCGCTTTGAGACACCTTAGGGTAGGGATAATGCGGGATATCAAATCCAAACTCCTCCTCCTCCTCTTCTCCTCCTTCTCCTCCTTCTCCTCCTCCCTTTAAAGGATATAATCCATGCACTCTTAAGTGCAGTGCTGGCCCACCTATTTCACCTTTTAAGCATTTTGGTATACTGGCCAGGAAGGTTTTTAAAAACAACAAACAAACAAACAAATTGTGGGGTGTTATGGAATTGTGGGTTGGAACAGGTTTGAAGTGGAATTATAAGTATGTGGTGGGGGTGGAATAAATTCATTAAGGACATTAAGATCAGCAAAGGGAACACGGTTACCACTTCCTAATCTTGTACAGAGTACTGCTGCTCCAGTCCTCTGGTTACCGAGTGAAATTAGACAAGCCATTTTAAGAAATATGAATTGTAAAACCAATTGCAGAAATGGTTTTATTGTTCTTAGTCTTTTGTATTTTATCTCATTTCTCACTGCTTTAGTAGCTTTTGGCTGTGAAGAAGTTAATCTGTTAAATAGAATAACAAATGATTATTGGCTTGTGGTGATGTGCTTCTTCACTGGTGGCATGGGTGTTAGGAAATGAACTCACTTCTGAAACTTGAGAAGCCCCATCTGTACTGGCATACCACTGGCTTTGGAAGATGCACCTGTTTACAGTGATATTCCCTTGACCTCACAACCAGAGTCTTCTAGTTTTATTTGCTGTGTTGTTTTAATGGTATTGTTTCATTGCATGTTTTAATCATGGATGCTTACATTTAATGTTTGCGTAATTGTTTTTTATACTTGTAAACTGCTTAGAAGCTTGTTTCGGCAAGAAGCAATATATAGATAATGCAAAAGTGATAAATTAACTGGTGTTTGCTATTTTATTTGATGACGAAAGTCACTGCACAGGGAGACAAATCTGTCACACTTTGCAGTACTGCTCATATTTCCTGTATAGATCAGCCGTGAAGAGAGAGAGATTTTAGAATTGGCTGTTTTCTTTGAGTGTGATAAATAGGAGGGGCGACTTATAATTGACTTGCGCATATTATTAGCAGGAAGAAAAGAGCGGTCAAAGAAATCCCACAGACATCCAAAGAAACAAGTGTCTTCACCCAGTGTTCAAAAGAAGGAAAAGAATCTGGAGAAGGTAAATCCTGAGAGATCTTACCAACTATTATGCAACCTTTGTGAGGACATAAATCTGGCTATTTCTCTGTGGATTCATCTTATACCTTTGTTACTTTGCTGAGGACAGCATGAACTTCACTTTGATTTAGTTTTCTAACCTGGTCCTGAAGATCAAGTTGCATCCAGTGAGAGTTGCTGAAATCTTTTATCGGTGTACACCTGGGGATGATCTCCACTGAACTCAGTGGGACTTCCTTCTGAGTAGACATGGACAGAGATGCACTGTTTCTTAGGCTGTAATCCTATGGTGAGGTTGGGAGATTGCATGGTGGTTGCTCTGCTGCATCCAAAGTCTTGTCAGCCTGTTGTGGGTCTGGGGAGAGGGGAAGTAATGCCTGCTGTCAGAACACAGCTGGCAGTATATCTGTTCCTGTGGAGCTTTCCACTTGTATACTGAGGACTCTTTCAGGTGAATAAGTACCATTATGTCAGTGGTTTAGCACTTAGTCTCCTTCCAGTGGCCTCTCTAGCCACTTTTAAGATTGCTCTGCTTACCCATATATATCTATCTGCCTCCAGAATCTGTTGCAATATGCTAAATTTGACTTTAAAACATTATTTTTTAAAATTGCTTTTATTTTTGCTATGAACAACTGTGTCTTGAGTAGAATCCTATGCAGTTTGGCAGCTTGAAATTCTAAATAAGTTAACATTAATCTAAGGAATTTAAGCATACAGTCTTTATTCTGCCTTTCTTTTGACAGACTAATTCCAGAGATGCATCTCCTTTTATGTAAGTATTTCAGCTGATTTTTTAAAAAAATATTTTTATTAAACAATTTCAGCATAACAAAATATCAATCCAAATAATCACATTATTTTTTCTTCCCCCCACCCCTCCCTCTCCCCCCCACCAAGGATTTCCTTCAGCTCCCCTCTCTGATTTCTTTGCACATATTGTTCTCTGCATATTATAAAATTGTACATATCCTTGCTTTATCATGTGTTCAACTAATATTTCGACTGATTTTTAAAGGAAATGCAATTAGAATGCTTATGCAAATCTATGAAGCGTAGGTGTCTCAGTGGCTATTAACTATGATGGTTAAGCTGAGCCTTCATGTTCAGAGGTGGCACACCTCTGGACACCAGATGCAATTTAGGTTCTTCATTCTCCTGAAGACTAAATGGGAATCCAGTGCAGTCAATTCAGCAATGATAAAGAATGCTTTTAGGAAAAGATAATCCCCACTCATTGGACTGGTTCACACACAATGCCAAAGCATAGTTCTTGTGCTACTTTCACTCATGTGTTTCTTCCTTCCTTCACATTCTCAGTTAGGTTTTCTCTTGAACAAGGAATAAACTAAGTCCTGTTTGGGCATTCAGTCTCCTTAGGTGAAAACAAACATGCGGCCGTGAACAAGGATGCACTGCCAAGCCCTGCGCACCCAAGCATCACTTTTACACTGTTTAGCACTCCCCATGTGTTTGAGGGTGAAAGTGGGAGAGAGCCCTTCTACCTACAGAGGCTCCCCATGCAGTTTAGAACAGCACACAAGGAGTTTGAATGCCCAGACAGTCTACACCTGAACTGACAAAATGTGGCTGGTGTATCATCTCCAAACCAGAACTACAAGCCAGCTTTCAAACAGTAGTTTGCATTTCTGGCTTGGATGCAATGGCAAATTTAACTGAACATGTGAGGAGGAAGAGGAGGAGGAAGAGTATCTGAGCACAAGGCTTATTTCTGGCATGCCAAGTCGTGGTTTTGGCATGACGACTTTGCCCCACATTCCAGAGGTCCCTGCAGAAAGCATGATGTAGTTTCAAGTGAGAGCAGTAAACAATGGTTGCCCTATGAACAGTGCCTGACTTTTGAACAAAATAGTGCTGATTGCTTTGGTTTTTGTTTCTCATGGCTTCTCTGCTGTTTAATTAGTGTGAGCATGCAGCAGAATAAGTGGGACGCATCCAGATCACTTAGATTCAACCAGGATGCTCAGAGAGAGGAAGGTAAGATATACATTTTTTCAAAACATTTGCCTGACTTACGTGGTGTAGCAACAGGAAATAAATAAAAGCTTCATTCCACAGCTACGTGAATATGGATATGGCAGGGTTCCATGTGAGAGAAATTGTGCCTGTACAGTCATACCTCATGTTACGTTCTTTCAGGTTATGTCCCGCTGTGACCTGGAAGTACCGGAAAGAGTTATTTCCGAGTTTCGCCGCTCACACATGCGCAGAAGCGCTAAATTGCGCTTCGCATATGCGGACAAGCACCAAATTGCGCCGTGCACCTGCGCAGATATGGCGCTTCAGGTTGTGCTCTTTTCGTGTTGCGAATGGGCCTCTGGAACGGATCCCATTCACAACCAGAGGTACCAATGTACTTCCTTTTCTAATGCCTATGGAGCCCTATAGGCCTCATAAAAAAGTAACTAGGGATATAAACTTGACAAGTTGAAATGAACTGCCTCTTGTGCTTTCTCTGATGTGCACAGAATGAGCTCCTATGAAAGGAAGCTTCCCAGGTCATGTCACTTCACCCACCTTAACAGAAGAACTTGCTAAATGAGTTACTTCTGAAATTATGGAACGAAGGGCACCTTGTGTATGTAGCATATGCGCAATAAACACGCAAACTGCTCTATGGCACCTGGAAATTGCAGCTTTGTAGTGTTGGGGCAGGGAGGTACTCCCAGCAGCAAAACCCCAGCACCTTACCAGTCTGCATTTCCCAGTATTATTGGGGAGGGACATAATTGTTAAACTGATACAAAGGTAGATGTAGGAGAGACATCTCTGCAAGCGTGATTGACAGAGGCAATTGTACCTCTTCCCCTTGCTTTGTAACAGTGGTGTCGGCACGGCACAAGAAAAGCCCTTTCTGATCCTCTGTTGCTATTTCATGTTGCTTGCAGATCAGCGGAGGATGGTCGAAATAACCGGGCACCTAATAAAAATGAGGCTGGGGGAGCTTGACCGGACAAAATCAAAAGAGAACAAAGAAGTGAGTCTGGGGTTGGTGCTGGTGGGAACTCTATCCCACTTCACCCTTGATTAGCAAGACTCTACCTCCTACCTTGCCTTTTGCTGCACACAGTAAAAAATAAAGCACAAGTTGGTTAACACTTTCTTGATTTGTCTATTGTGACTTTCAGTCTGCAGCTGGAATTTATGCAAGACTCGAGGCTCAGATCAGGGCAGCGGCACAGGTCAACACCCGCCAGAACGTCCCAGAAAAAAATATGAGGTAAACCCTTTAATTCAAATGGGGTGGGGAGGAAGAGACGAGAGAAGCAAGGCGTCTTGACAAAATCTTATCAAAATGTTCCTCTGCCAAACCCTTTTTATGAAACGGCAAGCAAGACTTTCCCCTACAATTAGGGTATCTCCACACACAAAATCTCCCAGAATGTTCTGTGAACTGCTGCGACTTCATTTAATTTGCAAGACCTGTACCTGATTTAGGGATTTTATTTGGGGGTTCTCTTAGTACAGTGGTGCCCCGCAAGACGAATGCCTCGCAAGACGGAAAACCCGCTAGACGAAAGGGTTTTCCATTTTGGAGGTGCTTCGCAAAACGAATTTCCTATGGGCTTGCTTCGCAAGACGAAAATGTCTTGCGAGTTCCTGCGGGGGTTTTTTCCTCCCCCCCCTTTTTTCCCAAGCCGCTAAGCCGCTAAGCCGCTTAACAGCTGACCCGCTAAGCCGCTTATCAGCTGATCCGCTAAGCCGCTTAACAGCTGATCGCTAAGCCGCTTATCAGCTGATCCGCTAAGCCGCTTAACAGCTGATCCGCTAAGCCGCTAAGCCGCTTATCAGCTGATCCGCTAAGCCCGCTAAGCCGCTAATAGTGCTAATCCGCTAAGCCGCTAATGGGCTTGCTTCGCAAGACGAAAAAACCGCAAGACGAAGAGACTCGCGGAACGGATTCTTTTCGTCTTGCGAGGCACCACTGTACCAATATATTCCTTTTGCTAATTATGCATTACTTGCTTGCTTTGGTCAGTTCTAAACTTAAAAAGCACACCACCCTAACTGGCAGTTATTTTTATTTTTTTGGTGCTAGTGTTATAATGTTCTAGTCTAGTTAATATCAATACTGAATCACTGATGATAATGTGCAGATGTCACTGAAGTCACTGAAGTATCAAACCAGGCATAGGCAAACTCAGCCCTCCAGATGTTTTGAGACTACAGTTCCCATCATCCCTGACCACTGGTCCTGGTAGCTAGGGATGATTGGAGTTGTAGTCCCAGAACATCTGGAGGGCCGAGTTTGCCAATGCCTGTATCAAACGAACTGTTCTATAATTGGCAATTAA
The DNA here is from genome assembly GCF_964270895.1 of Podarcis filfolensis. Taxonomy (NCBI): domain Eukaryota; kingdom Metazoa; phylum Chordata; class Lepidosauria; order Squamata; family Lacertidae; genus Podarcis; species Podarcis filfolensis. Next base: position 113,977,414 of record NC_139606.1, read on the forward strand.
TGACCACTGAGCCGGTTACAATCATTGCTGTGAATAACTTTCAATGGTACCTTTTGTCTGTGTGTAAAAAAACCCCATGTACTTCTCTTAAATCTAGGATTAAAAGTCGCTTTGGCCAGGGTCGTCCCACGTAGAAACAATTGCACACAAAGCCGTCAAACAGAAGCCAAAGCACTTTTCTGCCTCCTTGGACCGCACTGGACTCCGGAACCTGGGCATGTCTCTTCCTAAAGCTTTCAAGTGACTGAATGCCATGTAAATTATTCTCTTTTTAATGAGTTGTAAATACGCCATTTCTTATATTAAACCAAGTGCATTTCCCCCCTGCCCCCCACCAAGCAGTGGTGCACTTATAAACCTACAAAATGAATTTAACACCCTCATTTTGTTGAGGGTCGGAAAGAGTGGTGCTAACACATTGGGGTTATTTCATATTCACGTGCTACTGAAATTTTGGGAGTGAATCAAGGCTTGGCCTTTTATCGGCGTTCTGTCTGGATACTGTGTGGCTCTCGCTTTTTCTTGCGCTCCACTGGAATGGCTGAGGCAAATCTTGCTTGTGCTGACTTGGCTGTGGGGTGGCTCCAAAGAGGTTGACACCTCTTGCCTTTTTAATGTAGCTTACGTTTACACTGAATAAAGATGGCTAGCTGCTCCTTTCCCTCTGGCAGGAAGCGTCCTGGCATCCAGGGAAGCTGGGCATGTTGGGAGGTGGTTCACACTGAGTCTTCTAGAGTGTTAAAGGACATAGCCATTCCTGGAAAAGGAAGAGCAATTGAGGATGGGAGAGTATCATGCTCTTTGCAATCCATAATCCTTAGTGGGTACAGGTGACTCTTGCTGAGCTTGTGTTTGGCTGCAGGGCAGTACAGATGAACAGAGCAGGGCCAAATATATTTCATACTATACCTCTGCTTGGGCCATTTTCAGGAGTTGCACCTAACCTCATAGGTAGTCTACATCTGATAAGAGAGCTCATCTAATATTTGGAAGCACATACGATTGTGCACATCTGATGGATTGGGAAAAGGCTGTTTGTTTCACCCGCTGTGGCCCCAGTTGAGTGGGCAGCAGTTCATATGCCAAATAGTCAAGTGCCACTACTTTTTGTTGGATGTAAAGTTACTTTGCATTCTGAGCATGATGCATTCTTCATACCATTTTTATCCCACTCTGTGCTCATCCAAGAGGGTCCTTTACCTGCATTTTGGCACAAGGGGGTTTCCTTCTGTTGTTGCCTGTGTTGTACATTTTGTATGCATACACCTCTTTATACAAATATGTTTTGCAGAGGCATTTGTGCGCAAAGGTCCTGCATTGTCAGTCTGTTTCTGAACCTGCATTGATCATTCTAGCCGAGTTAAAGAAATGGAATCCATCTTGTAGCAATTCTTGCAGAGAGTAGAGGGAAATCCTTTGTTTTCAGTGACAATTCCTTTCTTAAAAAAAAAAAAACTGGCAGGAGACAAGAACAAGAACTGGACGTTTCAAACTGTGGTCATGGATCATACTTCCCTTTGCCCCTACTGAGCTATATCTCTCCCGCAGCTCAATACCCTTTCAAAATGAACAGTCTTGATTTTTAAGCCACCTTGCCCACTTACTGAATTTGATTATTAAAGCAATGGTCTGGTTTGCATGTCACATTAAACTGAAGTTAAAATAAACTATGTTTAAATGTGAACAAAAAATGTGGAATTGTGAATGTTTTGTTCTTCTTAGCTGTGTTACTGAGAATCAAGCCTTGGACTGGCTTGTCATGTCATGTCATTCAAAACTGGGCTATGGTTTGTTTCTTCAAAAACCACAAGTAGAAGCCCTGGTTTGTTCATACTAATGGTGGTTTATTTAGGTGAAAGAAACCACAGAACCTGATTCAAATGACACAGCAAGGCAGGCCAAGGCTTGTTTCCTGGCAGAAGTAATCCACCCATAATTTTGACAGCATGTGCTAGTGCACTGCTCAGTCACATTAAAGCCACCATTTATTTTAACATGGGAACCAGGCGAATGTATGAAAGGAGCCTGAAAGGGTATCTTCTGAACTGGAGCATTAATTCTGTTTTTCCTTGTCATCTGCAATGATGTCTGCTATGCCAACAGTGAAAAAGTACCCAGTGACTCTTAGCTGGCTTCATCTTAAATACATCCAAATACGACTAAGCAAAGCTATGGACAGGAATCTTGGTTTGTGTGTTACAAAGAGAGAATCGGGTTTCTAGGGTCGGGAGTCCTCACAGTGTATCCATTAAATTATGACAACAATAATAATGGAGTGTCTGTCTAGTTCTCATGACTGAGGCTTGGAAAGTAAGCTGCTGTCTGTAAACAAGTTGGAGACTAAGTATGATGAATGGTATATTATAGTAATGAACTCAAGGGATTCTTTTCTTCTCAAAGCTGTGTAAAGAGATGCGCCAAATGTTTGTGCTTAAAGCAACACTTTGCCAGATGTTTAGTGCACACACAAAAAAATCCAAATATGAGTTAATAAAGTTGAAGTAGCATACCATTTTCATCTGATTTATTGTGGGTCCTGTGTAGGCTGCCTTCAGTATTTTTCTTCACCTTCTCCTACCAGCTTCTGGATCGTTTGGGCCCAATGCCAGAGGAGCCGCTGCAAAAGTCACAGTTCGATAGCAGGGCACATGGCTTTGCATAGAAAAGGTTCCAGATTAAATTCCAGCAGCAGTTCTGGGGAAGATTTCTGCTTTAGAGCTAGCTACTAAAGCCAATATTTGGCTACATGTAAAAAGTAAATGAGCCCTGGACGGTTAGGTCCAGTCAAGGGCAACTATGGGGTGCAGTACTCTGATTTGGGTATAAGGCAAGTTTGTATTCAGTGTTTTGCTACAACAGCATTAACGTGTTAAAATACCAAGGTTGTTAGCATCATAAATGGATGTGAGCTGATTGAACTCTGTCAAAGATGGAGCGAATGGGTCCCTAGGACCATTGCTGACCGAATTAAGGCAGGAGCCAAAATAATGGTTGCTTTACTAGACTACCAAAAAGATGGGAGGTGCCACTGCTGCTGCCTGATTGCTCACAAGGGCCATAGCAGGAGCTTGCAAGATGCAGGAAGTAGACGAATAGGCATTGCAGGAGTTGAATGGCTTCTGCAGAGCCAGGTGGTACTGGCCAAATGTCCCTACCTGGCCTAGCTGATGCAGGAGGTAATTTGGATGCCTCCTGCATGCCAACTGGGGAAATGGGTAAGCGTTTTGCCCCACTTATGACCAGCACACAACATCATTACAATCCATCTGTGATGGCACGGGGAAAGTTTGAGAACAAAGCTGAAATTGATTGGCCTGTATAAAGGACATTTTGCAATGGTTACTTTAACGTTGCTCAGCAAGTGAAAAGCCCAAACGGCATGTGTACATTTTGCTAAGAGTTCTGAAACTTAGTAAGGCAGAGCTCATGATTCTGTATGTGTGTACTGAAACATTTGGACTGCATCATGATAAAATATTGAAGTGAAAACGCCACTTACTGCAGGCCAACATCCACTACAAGTCAGTTTGACATGCTTTTTGTATTTATATATTCTCATGTAACAGAAAAGTCCTATTCAGTTAGTAGCAGGCCTTTCCACCAACATGTTAGCCATTAACTCATTAAATTCTTGCGGCATTGAAACAAATTATTGGTGAATTAAAAAATAAAATAAAAATCTGTGTGTTTATATTGGCATTATCTCCCAAACTTTGCATTGCATTGGTGGTGTGCTTCTGAATTATTATTATTATTATTATTATTTATACCCTGCCCATCTGGCTGGGTTTCCCCAGCCACTCTGGGCGGCTTCCAACAAAATATTAAAATACAATAGTCTATTAAACATTAAAAGCTTCCCTTAACAGGGCTGCCTTCAGATGTCTTCTAAAAGTCTGGTAGTTGTTTTTGTCTTTTGACATCTGCTGGAAGGGCGTTCCACAGGGCAGGTGCCACTACTGAGAAGACCCTCTGCCTGGTCCCCTGTAGCTTTGCTTCTCACAGTGAGGGAACCGCCAGAAGGCATTCGGTGCTGGACCTCAGTGTCCGGGCAGAACGATGGGGGTGGAGACGCTCCTTCAGGTATACTGGACCGAGGCCTTTAGGGCTTTAAAGGTCAGCACCAACACTTTGAATTGTGCTCGGAAACGTACTGGGAGCCAATGAAGATCTTTCAGGACTCGGCAACCACTCCCAGTCACCAGTGTAGCTGCCGCATTCTGGATTAATTGCAGTTTCCGGGTCACCTTCAAAGGTAGCCCCACGTAGAGCGCATTGCAGTAGTCCAAGCGGGAGATAACTAGAGCATGCACCACTCTGGCGAGAAACTCTGCAGGCAGGTAGGGTCTTAGCCTGCATACCAGATGGAGCTGATAAACAGCTGCCCCGGACACAGAATGCATGAAACAGGTTCTACAAAAGGCTTAGTCAAATACAGTTAACTCCTAAATGTACCTATAAGGTGATTCCTGAATGGGTTTTTTAATTATAATATGGTGGGTCATTATAATTACATTCCTATACCACCATTTATCCAAGGATCACAGGACAGTTTAAAATATAAACACACAATACATATAGTAACAAAATCAATTCCCCCACCCCCTCCCTGATTAGAAGTGCAGAGATTGCTTAATTAGCCAAAGGCCTGGAAGAGGAATGCTTTTCCCTGTTGCCTAAAAATATATGATGAAGGTGCCAGATGAACCTCCCTGGGGAGGGCGTTCCACTAACGGGGAGCCACTGCAGAAAAGGGGCATTCTTGTGTCCTTGCCCTCTGGATCTCTTGTGAAGGAGGCACATGAAGAAGAGCTTTCAATGATGATCACAGGGTCCAGGTCGTGAGAGGTGGTCCTTGAGGTACTGCAGTCCTGAGCTGTTTAAAGCTTTATAGGTCAAGACCAGCACTTTGAATTGAGCCCAGAAACTAACTGGCAGCCAGTGGAGTTGGGCCAGGATCAGGGCAATATGCTCAAATGGTCTTGACCTAGCAACCAACCTGTCCGCTGAATTCTGCACCGGCTGAAGTTTTTGAACTATCTTTAGAGGCAGTTTCATGTCTAATGCATTGCAGTAATCTAACCTAGGGGTTACCAGAGCAGATAACAGACATTTGGAGCACAGCAGAAGGAAGCTGATAGAAGGCGCTCCACACCACAAAGGCAACCTAAGCCTCAAGCAACAGCAAGATTTCTAGAAGTATCCCCAAGATGCGCATCTGCTCCTTCAGGAGGAGTGTAACCCCATCCAGAGCAGGCAGCCTCCCATTCATCCGGTCTAGGGAACTGCCCACTAACAATACCCATGTCTAAGCAGGGCTGAAGGGACGCGGGTAGCACTGTGGGTTAAACCACAGAGCCTAGGACTTGCCGATCAGAAGGTCGGCGGTTCAAATCCCCACAACGGGCTGAGCTCCCATTGCTCGGTCCCAGTTCCTGCCAAACTAGCAGTTCGAAAGCCCGTCAAAGTGCAAGTAGATAAATAGGTACCGCTCCGGCAGGAAGGTAAACGGCGTTTCCGTGCGCTGCTCTGGTTCGCCAGAAGCGGCTTAGTCATGCTGGCCACATGACCCAGAAGCTGTACACCGGCTCCCTTGGCCAATAAAGCGAGATGAGCGCAGCAACACCAGAGTTAGCCACGACTGGACCTAATGGCCGGGGGTCCCCCTCTTTAAGCAGGGCTGAGCTTCAGTTTGTTGGCTCTCGTCTAGGCTATTGCTGAGGCAAGACAACGTTCCAATACATCCACTGGCCATCAGACTGGTAAGACACGCAGGGTCAGTGGGAGGCACCAACTGGGGAACCACCAAAGAGGGCTCAGAGCCCAGGGAATGGTGGAGGGATGGTGATGGGTGGTCAGATTGAAAAGACTGGGAAGAGGTGTTGGAAGCTGATGGGGTAACAGGGCTCAGTGAGCTGGGAGAGTCTGGCAGAGAGAGAGCAGAAGCAGAATCCAGTGAGTGGGAGAAGGGAGTTGGGAGAGTGAAGTCATGGGTGCCCCCTCCCTCTTACTCCCAGAACCAGGAGAAGTGTGAAACAGGAAAAGCAAAGACAAGTTGCAAGTGGACACAGAGTGACTGCTTGCAAGAAAGCCTGGGGAGGAGGCAACATAAGAAAGTTGGGGAGCAGGGGCTTTTAGTCTCTGCAAATGGTTTCATGGAGTAGGACCTACAGGGCATAAGCTGCTGTGCTCATTAGGCCTGAAACCCAGCCAAGTCTCTGAAGATAGGTAGGTCAGACAATCTAGGGGAGGGGGCACATGCAGCATATGAACTTATACTCCCAGAGGGAGAAGAATAAATAAGAACTGGGCCCAGTTTATCATATCCCAGACTAGTTCCGAGTAATCCAGGTGAGGCTCTTAGCTTGCAGCTTTGGTAAAAAATAAATAAAACTGGAGCACTGAGGCAACATATATAAAAACGAATGAAAAGTCGTCACAATCAGTTTAATGAAGTGCACAGAATAGCAATCGGTCATGTCAATAAAAATAAAACAATTAATTTTACATCAAGTGTGCTTTATTTCCTCCACAGGTATTCTGTTAAATAAAGCACCATATATATATATATATTTATATATATACTGTCAGGCCACAGCTAGAGGATTCTTTACAGAATCAAATTTCTTGTGGTTGTTTAGTATACAAGTAAACTTAATTTTGATAATAAAAACCACAGCGATTGGAGGCAATTTGCCTCTATTGTAAGGTACAAAACTGGCACAGAGGACACCATATTATACACAGTAAAAATGCCATCAGTTTAAATTACATCATACAGGGCGAGGAGACCCTGTTCTCCCAGACAGCCATATTAAATGAAAGCCACTACAGTGAACTTTGAATTACATAAAACATATTCATTATCTGATTGCCCTTTAAGAAAGTGTACGGTAGATGCTAATTTTTTTCCTTTTTAATCTGGAGTTCTGCCTGACCAAGAATTAAGCATATAAATTTAATCTTGCAATTCAAGCAGAAAGCACTGGACAAACTGAAGCACAAAACAGAAATAAGCAAAACTTATACAAACAGCATTTTTGAAGGGGGGAAAAAGACTTTAAAAGCAGACATGCTCCTCTATTGTCAAGAAGCAGCTTGGTTTCCTTTGCCAGATATCCTCGAAACCACATGAATCGTAGACTCAATGGTCCTGCAAAGGATGTCTAAAATGTCTTGCTGCTGCTGCATGTGACTCAAGAGTCCTCTGGAATGGCTGCAACTGAGCGACAAGCCAGACTCGGGGTCCTGCGAGGCTTGACCTTCACAATTCTTCAAATCTGTGAGGTCAGACAGAACAGCAGAAATGGATGTGGAGGGGAACTCTGCGTCATCCTCAACTATGTTGGAATCCTTTGAGCTCGGTGGCTCTTTCAGCTCTTTACATTCTTCAAACCTACCACTGCCTGGCTGCTCCTCCCCATGCTGCGATGACCGGGCAGCTAGCATCATGTCTTCCGAGAACGAAGACGGAACTTCCATCCGGTACTCTTTAACGGAGCTGTTTTCCGGGGAGGGCAGGTCCTGCTCCGTGCCCGGGTCAATGATCGAGGAGTCTCTTGTCTCGTTATCTGAGGTGCTAGTTGGAGTCAAGGCCTCCCTAGGTTCAGTTTTCAGATCACTGATGCAACTGTCTACTGTGTGCTCCTCGTCGCTGCTAACCCGTCTTCTTTTTACTGGAGTAGCTCCTTCATCATCTATAAGGTCAAAATACAGTATGCTGTCATATACACATCTGATTTGCTCCATAGCAAACTTCTGACACTCAGGGCAAAGGCACCTTTTCCTGAGCTATGGTTCGCTCTTAGACTCAACAAGAGTCAAAAATTGTCTTCACCAGCTACTAGAACAATGGGCAAATGCTTGCAACTAAAAGATAGCTCAGCTAGCCACCCACCCACATTTGGCTCTGGAGCTGTCCAGCAATTGATATCCCTTGGCAAGGGGAAAAAAGCAGGCTGCCCTTGGGTTAGGAAATGGGACTGTGCTTTCTAAGGTATCATCTGGCCTCCTGGGTATTGATGCCTATTGTGAAGGCATCTCAGTGCATCTGTAACATCTTTACCCAGGAGGATGTCATTACTCATATACTGGATGTGTTTATGGCCAATATATGGGTATCCAAGTCAGAGTGGGAGATGCCTCCAACATGACGCATGCTCCGAAACACAGGCTATGGCTTAATTTGGACACAGCTTCTGCTTACCTGTGTAGCAACATCAAAGCGCTCCAGTTTTACACCTGCTTAACCCAGTTAGCTGCTTTAAAAGGGGGGGCGTGCTTGGCATTTCATGGGATACCAGTAAGAAGACTGGGCAAAGGGGCAGCAAGTAATCAATATAAAGAGAGTTAGTGAAATCTGAAAATGCAGTTAAGAGAAGCCAAATCAGCATCTAGAGGGGTGGGGAGTCAAGGAGCACTCCAGAACAAACCTTTAGTTTTTCTTTCTTTGGCTTCTTGCTCCTGCAGCGAGTTCTTCTGTTGTTGGCAAGTCCTGCATTTGTTTAACAGTTCTTGCAGTGTTGGAATTAGGGCAGCGTTCAGCTGTTTTGGGGTGTGCACGGAAAGCAGCAAAGTGAGGGCTCGAAGGTCCTGGAAAAGAAAATCCAGAGAAATCCACTTACTTAATGAAGATCCAGTTCTTAACTCTGAAAGATCTGACGTGGGAACATTGAAATGCTGCTGAAAGGATTGTAAGATGTCTGCATCCCGGCAGAACGGAAACCTAAATCATATTATACTATGACAATTTTAAACAAGCAACTTGTGCTCCGATGATGAACTTAATAGGATGCCATGGGAGAGGACAGGCCATACTGACCACACAGTTTTATTAGGGCTCCAATGTTCAATCAAATTAAAAACAAATGTTTAAGCAATTAATAAGGTGCCCTGGCTAAACAGGCACATTTCATTTTTTAAAAATTTGGAAGATAAATATATAAAACACAGCATCTTGAAAGAGGCACCCTCACCTCTAGGCATGATGTGTGCTATCACATATGCACACATGTATGATTTGAATGAACACCAAATATGCTCACTGCTTCACTTTTTTTTTTACCCATATGAAAATGTTTGCTAACTGAATCAATGGCTTAATCAATTAAAGCCTGCACGATTATCTTCACCCAGCCTCCTCAGAACAATCTGAATGTCTACACAGGCCTCACTGAGGGGTACTTGCACACATTCATTACTTCTAGCTACATGGCCTGGCTTCCTTATCTAAATTTTGCCAAGACATACCAGTGAAGTCACAGCTCTGGTTCGGAGGTAACAGTATTAGCCCAGCAAATCATGGTTTCTCAAACTATCTTGTATACCTTCTTGTGTTCCCTTTTGTGCCTGATTTTGAATATCCCACTAGGTCTGAACCGAGAAAGTGGTGGTTTAATTGCTGATTACAATTCAGGACATGAGACCAGCATCAATCCTGGTACAACTCCATGTGCCATTCTTTTTCCAACTTGGAACACTGAGAGCAATTTCCCCTGCCCATCTCAAAAAGAATATAGCAGACCAAGAGACTGTATAAAGGCTTTTTTTAAACAACAACAACATCAACAACTCAGTTATGACTTTTGGCTACATACACCGAAGGCACAGCAGAACGAAAATAAACCTCTGGTATTTATTTTAAGCCGAAAGGGAAGGGGGAAGAGAGGTAACTTACCCCATTTAAAGTGGAGCTTGCTTTAAAAATTTCAACTCGCTGATTGGCAAAATCTGATTCTAAGCTCTGATACTGGTTGATCAGATTTGTAACCAAATTATTGATTACTCCAGCACAATTTGCTTCAGAAAAAACCTGCCCTTGCACCTGTAAAAAAAAAACAAGCATGATTTTTAAACTTGGCTCATGAGACACAATTGATTCAAGTGATCACAGTGCTGCTGTCAACACAGCTATGGAAGTGGTATGTGTGCTTTGATATTTCCTTCATTGCCGGGGGTTGGACTCGATAAGCCCCAGGCTCCCTTCCAACTCTACAATTCTATGATTCTGTGACTTATTTCAATTGGTCAGTGGACTGCAGAAGTAGCAGCCATGTGTGTTTTCTCTCCTCACGTTTGTTAGGAAGTGTGTGGATTTTCTTTCTTAGATAAGATGGAAATACGAAACACCTTTCATCCCACTCCCTACTGAACAAACTCAGCAGAAGCTCTATCCTTCGAGCAAGGTGATTTGTAAAGTAAAAGTAGGCTCCACCTCAACAAACATTCTACCTACAGTCTAGGAGTCCACCCAGGAACTTACAGCTGAGTGTTCCTTTTCTTCAATCACACCAAGCCTATGTGTAGTTCTAATTCAGTGGTTTTCAACCAGCATGCTGTGGCACCCTGGGGTGCCTTGAATGATAGGGGTGCCACGGACAACACTGGCCTGTCCCTCTTTCCTTCCCTTCCTCCTCCGATGCCCTCTCATCTCAGCCTCCCAAAGACTTGCACGACTGTGACGTTAACATATGAGAGTGCTGGAGGTGAAATAGTTAAACAGGTTACCCAATCAGAACCCAGGGGGTGGAGTCAGAGGGACTATAGAACCAGCTCTGGGAGGGGCAAAGGGAGGAGTTCGTTGGGAGTTGGTTGGAGTGGGAGTAAATCGGGATAGAGTTTGTGGGTAGGTTGAGTGAGTGTAGCGAAACAAGCTGAGTCAGGAACAGTTAGGAGCTGGGAAGACAAGTAAATATCTGAGAGGTGGTTTAGTGAGTGGGAGCAGGTAGCGGAAGTTATAGGTCTGGATAGGCACCCCATGAATGTAATTGACTGATACAGTTTATGAAACCAAACGCTTGTTAAACTGCAATAAATAAACAGAAGTTTATGTTCCAATTTAACCCTGACTGGACTCGGTATTGTACCAGGTGGGGCCTGGGTGGTGGCAGCGAGAAATAAAGTGGTGGCACAGGGATCAATAGACAGTGAAACGTCTGGGAACCCTGTGTGATTGGGGACCCTTGCTCCTCTGATGCTCTCTCATCTCAGCCCTCTCATCTGAGCCTCCCAAAGACTTGCATGACTGTTTGTGGCAGCAGCAGCAGCCCTGGCTACAATCCCCCCAGGCAAATGGTGCCTCTGGGGCTGGCCAGAGGGTACTTCCCAGGCCCCTGTGGGGCAGTGTGAGGAGGCACCTCTCTTTAGGGCAGGGGAAGGGGCAGCGGCAGAGACTGCCCAGAGGACTCCCAAGGAGAGGGGAGAGGAGGCTGAGGGAATGCTCCACAAGGCAGGGTGTTTGAAAAGGGGTGTGAGGCTGCCAGCTCTGCAGGCAAGGGGTGACGTAACTGGGCTCCTGAGCCCCACAGGGGTGCCGCAAAAAGAAAGTAGTTGGTCAAGGGAGCCGTGAACACAAAAAGCTTGAAAACCTCTGGTCTAATTAATCTGAGTCAAAGCTTTGTGAGGGTGCCCTGAGCAACTCACACACAGATGCCTGATGGACATACCTTGAGAAGAAAATGCGTTAAGAAAGTGTACACAACGTTGTTATTGAGAAAGGTCCTTTCGTCCATGAGGATGCATTTAATGTATTCTGCAAACACAGGGTCCTCACACAGGAGCTTGATGCAGTTCTTTGACATGGCAGACTGAAGGGAGAAAGAAAAGACTTCAGAACCGGTGGCAGTTTTGCGTTGCTGCTGGAGACAACAGCTGCAGTCATTCGCACACAGACAACACTTATTCACTCCAGCAAGGCTTGTGAAGGCAGCGTAGCAGAGAAGTGCTGCACAAAGTTGCCATGGTTCCTCAGCACTTGCAGGCCGCTGTACAAAGCACAAGGTGCTTGCATAGGAAACAGCAGCACCTGCTCGACTGCTTATAGCTAGAGCTACATTGGTTCACAGTGGGACACGGGTAGCGCTGTGGGTTAAACCACAGAGCCTAGGGCTTGCTGATCAGAAGGTTGGCGGTTTGAATCCCCGCAACGGGGTGAGCTCCCGTTGCTCGGTCCCTGCTCCTGCCAACCTAGCAGTTCGAAAGCACGTCAAAGTGCAAGTAGATAAATAGGTACCGCTCTGGCGGGAAGGTAAACGGTGTTTCCGTGAGCTGCTCTGGTTCACCAGAAGCAGCTTAGTCATGCTGGCCACATCACTTGGAAGCTGTACGCCGGCTCCCTCGGCCAGTAAAGCGAGATGAGCGCTGCAACCCCAGAGTCGGCCACAACTGGACCTAATGGCCAGGGGTCCCTTTACCTTTACCTTACATTGGTTCCCATGTGGTAAACGGGAAGCTGGTCTTATGCAAAGGTCAGACTCTCTAGCCACCTAGCCCAATGGTGTCCCTCCAACTGGCAGCAGCTCCCAAGGGTCTCAGGCAGGTAGAGGTCTTTCACAACATCTGCTACCACAGATCATTTTAAGTGAAGATTGTCAAGGACTGAGAGCTGCTTGTGACGCACACAACATTTTACCTGAGTTTGGCAAAGCTCAGTCCAAAGTTTGGGAAACAAAGCTAGATGAAGAGGCAAGCCTTCGTATGCAACAAGGACACCTACAATTTGGAAAGAGAAGCAGCAGCAATTTCAGCGGGTTGGAACATTCTCCAAAGGTTTAAAACATTTTAAATCAGATCATGATAAATGATCAGCTATATACAAAAAAGTTATACGGGCTCCCTCTTCCACTGGCAGGTGAAGACTGTTTCATTCTGACAGGATTGGGGAAACTGGCTGTTTTTAAGGAAAGAGCATTCATTCATTGAATTTATATACCGCCCTATACCCAGAGGTCTCAGGGCAGTTCACAGAATAAAATCAAAATATAAAACCACAAGATACATAATAAAAGTAAAAACAACCCAATAACCCCCCCAAAAAAACACATTTTAAAAGGGCTGTGCTGTTTTTACTATCTGTATGTTCATAGATTTGCTTTTACAGTATATAGCTTCAATTCTATAATACCTTAACTACTTCTTAACCATCGTTGTTTATATATTTTTAGTTTCTTTATTTTATCCATGTTATTTGAATTTTTGTAAGCTGCATTGAGTCCCAGTTTGGAGAAAGGGTAGAATATAAATAAAATTAAACAAACAAACAAACAAACAAACAAACAGACAGAGATTTTTCCTTCCTAGCCTGAACTTCAGGAAGGAAAAATATCTCCTTTTGTTTGTTATTTAATTAATTTTCTGTACTGCTTTCACTGCTATTTAAAGCTAGGTCTTAATGGGTTGGCAGCGTAACAGGGTCTCTCTCTCCCATGAGCCTGGTCAGTATTTCCAATGGTCAGGCACAATGAGACTTGTAGCCCTGCAACTCCTGGAAGGCTATGGACTCCCAATCCCCCACCCAGAGCCTTACAATGAAAGATCTGCTCAATGAAATGCTCAGGTACACTTGAAAAGGAAAGACTGTAAATACGCTATTGCATTTAGTCTCTTGTTTAAGCAACAGCTGCCACCGAAGGCCCCCTCGGGTGCTGAGATACTTTAGGGAGAAGTGTCACTTCTGTACTTACTCATCTTTACTAAGGTCTCTGTGAACTTCTCACAATTGATGGCAACTCGGCACAGCAGATGGATGAACTGATGATACGAGAAAAAGTAATCTAGCAGCATGCGGTCATAAACTTCATCTTTGCCCTGAAGATGTAAGGGAAACAGGTTTATTGCCGCATGGTTTTAAAAGAGGCCTCGACGCGGAGTGGAAGTGGAAAGGCAACTAACTGGCGAGTTTCTCTGTACACGTATCTGCACTTAACCCTTCCCCTGCCCACGACTTTCCCACTCCTCCTGAGCCACCCTCAACTACTGCACAAAGTTTAAACGTATTTGGGACCCTGTGTGTGTATGTGAAATAAAGATTGGGAGCACGGAAGTGACGCGTGAGGAAAGATTAAGTATTCTCCATCCTGCTTCCAAAAGCAGTTTCCGTCTTATTAACACACCACCACAGCAAACTAGTTGCCAGCATTTTGTTACATGCACAGCATTTAACAGCAGTCTTCGGCACCAGTGGTGAGCGAAGTCCACAACTTCCAAGGCACAGCAGTCTTGGAGCCTCGCTCAACCCCACCAGGAATCCCGACGAAAAGCCCTTCCCCAACAGATGTACCTTGCTGGCTTCAACCATAGTAGGCAAGAGGCACATATTAAGCTCAGGGCGAGGTGGGCGGATGTTACTTTTGCCTCCTATCAATTTCAAATTTTCACGGCATGGGAAGTAAGGACCAAGAGACACTGAAACAGAAATTAGAGAACAAAAACAGGCATTTAATCTATGCAGCTTGACACTTAAAAGTAACTAGTAATATTCTTAAAAACAAGAAAAATAAAAGTGTGTGCGTGTGTACACACAAGATCCAGACTCAGTATTTAGTATTTTTAGCACTTTCCTTGTTATAGCATCCCAACCTGAGGCTGGAACCAGAAGGTCAGAGGCAAACAGGAAGCTTCCAAGTCTTAAACTGATGGGAAAGGTGCTGGCTGCGGAAGTTTGTCACTATGGTTGCTTTTCATTTGCAATCCCTCCCCACCAGCTGTCTGCAACCACTTGACTGGGAAACCTGCTCTTGAAGGCAGGCTGGGAGAAAGCGACAGGATTAAGCACCTCCCTCGCATGTTCTTTCCCATCCAGGCAAATGCAACGTGAGAGGCAAGTGCAGAACATGGGATCCCTCGCTTGCTACCAAACATCTTAGTGCCCCCACCTTGAGATCTTTGCACCAGCTGCCACAGTACTGGCTATTTCCAAAGCCCATTTCACCTGCTTGCTAGAACAGTCACCCTGCCTGCCTGCCCAATCCTTGCTGCTTTTTGACACCGTGGACTCTTTCCCAAAACCTTACTTGTTCTGCAGAAACTTTCCTTAACACTTCCCATCACCACCACCTCAAGTGCAACCCAACTGCAATGATTCCCACCAACATATAGTCATGTTACCAATATCATTTATTGGCAGGTTTATAATTTACCCAATTGTTATCCAAGCTCCTTGGAATGGGAGCCTGCTTGATGACAAGTGGTGGTCATGGGCAAGCCCTTGGGCTTAAATATCGACCCGCCATCTCACCCTCATTTATTCCCAGGTGATTCCTGCTCTTTATTACTAACCCTCCCTTATGTTCTGATGCTGTGATGAACATTTATTTTCATTCAAAAGGTTTTAACCTGTTTTTTGAGGGCAAATTGCCCTCAAAAGGTTGCTTTTGAGACTCTAGGGCACAATCCAATTACAAAACAGACATACACCCCAATCACCAGCTAAAGGGCTGTTGTTGTTTTAACTACAGCACAGTTCAGCCAAACACAGATATTAATAAAGGTGTCTTCAGAGGTGTTTTTTTTAAAGACCTACAATGATGAGGCTGTACATATCTTCACAGGAATGGAGTTCCAAAGGCATGGGGCTACCACTGAGAAAGCCTTGGCCTAGTACCTGCCCATCTAATAGGTATTATGTACAAAGCTGCTCTGCTTTCTTTTTTAAATCATACTATTCCTTATGTCTTCTCTCCCTGTTGATAAAATCAGCCCAATAAAAGTATGCCTGAAATTACTTAAATAAGCCATATCCCTTGAGGTCAAAAGGGAGAACCCCTCACCTTCCTGGGCTGCCTTTTGTCTTGGGGGAAATTTGAAATCTCAGAACAATCAAATCCTGCAACAAAATCCTGGGCTAGACACACAAACAGTTAACAACAGGCCTTTTCAAGCAGAAACACGTACTTGGGATGTTGCTGTGGTGGTATGTGCAATGGTTGTGCTGCAGAAATGGAACCAGAGTGTGCAGGAAATCGTGAGGGCTTAAGAGCACCAGCTCCTTGAGGACATCTGCAAAGCAAACATTGGTTTTGCATTTTTCTCAAGATATAGGTCTGGGGTCAACCGCTCACTTGACAAAAGTGAAATACCCGGGATAAATCTTCTATTTTAGCAAAAGGTTCAAAGAGGGTTTAAGTTGGGACACCAAGCAGGATAGGGTGGTTTCGCTTACAAGTTGGTAAGTTGGAGGATCCAACCCTGTGCTGCTTCGCAAGCAGCTTTCCTGAAAGAAAGCGGCTTGTGCAGTGGCAGCCGTAATTCACAGGATCAGTGGCTCTGCTCAACAGCTGTTGAGAGAAGGCATTGCTCCTGCAGGGCAGGGCATCAGGCAGAAAGGAGAACCACTGCGTTGGGCCTAACTCCTCCTGACGAGATGCAGCTGCCAATCAGGTAGAGCTTGTCCTATTCACATGGTTCTCCTGCCCAATGCTCCCGCCCCCCTGACAGCCACGGATTGCTCCGGCCATCCAACCCAACTTGCAGCGATCCGTGGCTGTCTGTACCCAACTCATCCAATGCCCACGTCCCTCTCCAGATATGCCTGGTTTGGCCGAATCCGATGCACAGTTCTAGTAGCTACCACAGCTAATCTGTGTGATGCTCTTCGGATGGTAGAAATTACAGGCATGGGTGTTTGGAAAAACCTAGGTGCTTTATCTGAGCCAGATCCCTCTCCTCCCCACATCCACCAATCATTTCAGGCTGAATGCATGTGTCACTGAAGAGACATGGGGAGAAGGGAAGTATGAACTGGGCTTTAAAACTGGGACGTGAGGGCCGCACGTGTGTAAACCGCACCTGGAGATGGATGGGGACCCGTTGGCAGCCTTTGATGTTTTTCTACAAGAGGGTCTTGACCATCAAGCCCCTCTACTCTGAAATGCCCCCCTTCTTGTATGTTCTATGCGTGCATGTGGGCACCCAGCTTTAGAAAAAAGACAGATTAATAGAAAGCTTTCCTAAATGTTAACTGTTCATCAAGCCTTTGGGCGGCGTTAATCCAAATATACCTTACCTATACAAGTGTTTCTAAGTTCCGGGGGGCTGTATGAATTTAGCAAAGTTAAAAGTTTGTGGGCAAATTCTATTCGCTCCTGCCACTGGATCAGTGCTTGTTTCACATCTGCAAATACAAGAACACGGTTTGGTCATTCAACCGCTATAAATCTTTGAATTATACTGGCAATTATACGTCGGCTTTCCCCCCTTTCATTTTTAAAAGAGAAATGTAAATACAAGTAATAAATAACGCCCAAACCTTTTCTTTGCAGATATGGCCGGGTGGACTTGAGAACAGAAAGGAATATGGACAGAAGCTCAACCAGGTCTCCAGTTACGTGGCAAGCTGTGGCTTCGTGGTACATCATGTGCAATGTGTTGAAGGACTGAAAATATATATATATTAAAAAGTAGTGTTAGCAAGTTACTAACATTTCAAAAAGCATTTATATGAATATAGTGTCCTCATATATTTTACTCTGCTATGTTTCATCAGCACAACTTTTTTTTAAACCCCCCCCCCCCACAAACAAGAGAGTTTGGATTTGATATCCCACCTTTCACTCCCTTTAAGGAGTCTCAAAGTGGCTAACATTCTCCTTTCCCTTCCTCCCCCACAACAAACACTCTGTGAGGTGAGTGGGGCTGAGAGACTTCAAAGAAGTGTGACTGGCCCAAGGTCACCCAGCAGCTGCATGTGGAGGAGCAGGGAATTGAACCCGGTTCACCAGATTACGAGTCCACTGCTCTTAACCACCACACCACACTGGCTCTCTCAAACAATAGGTATGATATTCTTACCTCCGTCATCAGGATTAAGCCTCTGTTGAACACAACAAGAAGCCGGTCCTCATCTGTTTCTAGTAATATTCGGAAGGCACTAGGGGGAGAAAACAGTAAGGGGGAAACATGAGCTTAAGCATGCTACCATATTGTTTGTTTTAAATTATTTTTTATTAGCGATTGTGACATTTTGAAAATAGGTGCAAGGGAGGAGCAGGCATACTGGGAGGGCAAAATGTGGTATTGTGTCCTGAACATAAGAAGATTCTGCTGGATCAGGCCAATGGATCACCTAGTCCAGCAGCCTGTTCTTGCAGTGGCCAACTGGATTCTTATGGGCAGCCCAAGAGTAAGACCTGGGAACAACTGCGCCCTCCCAGTGAACATGGTGTATCAAATATAATTTTTCACTCTCGATCCTGGTGACAGGCCTTGCATTAAAAATGGTGATGTATCTTTCCTTCACCACTGGAAAATGTGCACTGTGGGGGAGAATGAGTGCCAAACAGAAAACTATGCAACCATACACAAAGGTACATAAGCAAATTTCAGCGTGATCTCTCCAGTGTTCAATGGGAGTGCAGGAGAAAAAAGGGGAAATATCCACATTTGTTTGGTGCCTAGGAAAACAAAAATAAATAAAGGGGGATGCACACATCAGCAGGGAGGATCCCAGCACTGTAGGCACTAAACGAAATTAATATTCACAAAATAGCAGAAAGCACAATGATGACTGCTTAGCTCCTTTGTACATTCTCTCCCTCTGTGTGTGCAGTTACCAGATTTCAACTTTTTATATGGTCCATGAATTTCTTTTATAATAATACAGTCATACCTCGGGTTACAGATGCTTCAGGTTGCGCGATTTTGGGTTGTGCACTGCATTGAACCCGGAAGTACTGGAACGGGTTACTTCCAGGTTTTGGTGCTTGCGCATAAGCGCTAAATCGCGCTTTGCACATGCGCAGAAGCGCTGAAACACAACCCGTGCATGCGCAGATGCGGCGCTGCGGGTTGCGAACGTGCTTCCCACATGGATCACGTTCGCAACCTGAGTGTCCACTGTATTCCAAAAGTGAGATACCTTATTAAAGTAGTCCAGCATGACCGTCCATCTAAGCAGCGAAGGTAACAGCTTATGGTAGTTTTCTTAAACTGCTTAATGTCTTCCAGCTCTTCCTCTCTCATATCTGGCCTCTGAGCTACAAACAGTTGCATGAGGTTAAACAGCTCCTCCACAGCCTAAAGAAACCAGAACAAGCATCAGGCTAAAACAGTCACCTCAACAAACAATTTTCAAGTCCTGATCATTAATTCACTGGGGGGCAGGGGTGCTCCTAGAATAAAGCAAATTTCAAGAATCAGGAAATTTGCACACCCAAGCATTTGCTTTGTGATGCCACATTTAAAATAAAAAAACGCTCTTGGGTTCATGTGGTTCTAATTTTTGCCCCCTGCCAATCCTATTAAATTGCCACCCTTCATATTTATTGAATAATCCCCCCCCAAAATACAAAAACAAGTAAATGCATGATAAAATTAAAAGATAAAATCACTCTAAAACTGGAAGGGGTGGGACATATTACAGGTGCCTAGGCTCTTGTTTTCTTCACCATCTCTAAATTAGGTATCAACAACCGCAGAACCCAGCCGCAAATCGAGCCCTCTCAATGCCACCAGTTGGCCTTGCAGAGGCAGGAAAAGCAAGGACGGATTGTTCCAGTTGCAGCAAGAGAGTTTGAAGCCTCAACAGAAGGCACCAAGCCCACTCAGAGACATCCAACACAGAAGGGAAAAGCAACTGCATTCACTGGATGGGCTCTGGGCCCTGATACCTTCTGTATTTTCCTCAAAATGGCACTCCCGCAAAAAGCTGCTGGCCAATCAGAATCCTGGCTCTTGTGTTACAGAAAATCCCAGCACAACACCAATTTCCCCATCCTGTCTGTTGGGCGAAGGGACTTACCCCAGGGTACTGGCTAGCATGTGGGGTGAGATTCTTAAAGGCCCACTGAATATTCTGATGAGAAGCCAGCTGCCTGGTGAATGCAGGGGACTGCTCACAGCACAGCCGCAGAATGCCGTAGTAGGCAGGCAGCATCCCGCGGTTAAAGAGCACCACATCCTGGTCGTCGTGGTCCGCTAGGATGTAATTGAAGGCAATGTTCTTGGTGACTACGGGGTTCTGTACAATAAGGCGCACATTCTCGGGGCAGTCAACGCAGACGTTGTACCAGAAAGAGAGCAAGGCCTGCTTGTTGTGGTTGGTGGCGATGGCGGGCTCAGAGAGCTTCGGCTGGAAAAGGTTCCACAAGTCCATGAAGTAGGTAGAAAACATCAGTTTTTCCGTTTTGGAAATCAAGCAGTAGGTCATGAAGCTGAAGTAGGGCACCAGTTTTGTAGTCCCGTGAACGGCAGCGTCTACGTAGAGCTTAGCTCGCGAGAGCAGCCCAAGGAGCACGTTATAGACCTGGTGAAGGACGACCGTGGTGTCTGGGCTAAGGGGAAGGTCCCGAGTGGGGATGTGGAGTGAGCGGGTGGATCGGAACATCTGTCGGAATGAATTGCTTGGAATGAGAGAGACCAGAAGGTAGGCAGCAGCTGCAAAGGGAAAAAACCACAGGTGAACAGACAGACCAGACTTCACCAGGTAGAGCTTGAGTTTCATGAAACCACACATAATACAGATAAGAGAAAGGGAAACACAGGTAGACCTTCCAAATATTCAAATACTGTTAAGTGAAATTAACAAAACAGCAGAGCCCACATTCTCCCTTACAACCGCAATTAAATGACGACGAAACAATTATGCAAAAGTTAAAACCAGAAAAGGGTGATTTCCTCCCACTTAACAACTTACAGGTTCTCACTCTAGGGTAGTTGTGAGCCAAAAGAAAGCGTTCTACCCAGTTCTCCATATTCTGCAGCACCCAACTGTGGGCAAGCTTATTTCGGGGCGTCTGCACCGCTAGCCAATCCAGGCACTGAGAAGGGTTGTACTCAATCACCTAGGCAGGAAAAAGGGGGGAAATGCAAGAGTCAGACAAACCCACAGAGACTCCTGACTGGCATTCAAGATACTGTGAACATGGCCAAGACTGCAGGTATTGAACAAGGCTGCATGTGTGCTTTTCTGCAAGAGGGGTGCAGTGTATTGCACATTTTGCCTCAGATGCAGGTATATATGTGATACCTGTTCATGAAACAGAGTCAGAAGGCAAGGTAGTCCTGACAGTAGTTAGCTACTTTAAGTATTCCCCCATGCTCCGAAATCTAACTTGGGGAGACATACCCCTAACCCTAACCCTAACTAATCGGCTACTCCCTTAACACATGGAAGGGGAGGCTTCCTGTACAAGACAGTAGGCACAATTCAAACTGTTCACTGGTTCAGGCAGTGGAGTTCTCCCATGGGGATTTTCTGCATGGGGAGCAATTACTTGAAAATCATGCACCATGTCAAAACTTATGCACTCAGAGAGAAGATATTCAGGAACTCCAAATGTGAAGACTAAAGTGGTACAGTCCTACTGGAGACCTGCACCATCTGAGTTTCATGCCAGCTGCACATAGTTCAGTGCCACAATAAAAAAGATAAAACAGGGGAATTAACAGGATTGGCTGTTTTCTTAACACCATCTAATATCTGATGGAGGAATATGCACCCAGATCTACTGTACTGCTTGCCAAAAGCAAGAGCTACTATTTCCAGAGTTCCTAGTCAGGCTTAAGAGCAGTTCTTCTTGAAGGTTATTCCATCTCGACACCTTAGTGGGAAATAGATGAACAAGGGCTGGGAGTCTCTGAGGCTCTGCTTGATAAGCTCTGCATACTTTACCTCCCATATCCTCTGGAGGATGTAAGAAGCGAACGGTGGCATTCCAGGAGGGCCACCGGCAAATTCCATAAGCATGGTCAGCAACTTGAAAAAGGGATTGGCTGCCTGCAGCGTTGAAAATAAACAAAAGGCACATTGAAATACTGCCTATAAATCACATCAGGAAATCACAGCCATGCCTTGAAAACCAACTTTTAATCCACGATTTATTTCATCCCGTGAGCAGTTTATGTGCGTTTATGCAGCTGAAAGATTTACGGCCACGACATTCCTCAGCTGCTGCAAAGCACCCTGAAAATTGCTTATGGATGTACTGCAGAGGTCCTTAGCCAAGCCCTGATGTCACGCGTCTATTCAACTTGCCTTCCTTTGGTGGAAAGAAGAATTATACCTGCCACACTGTGCAGAGTCCATCAAATTCAGTTCATTATTTATAACTAATGCAATGTTGATAACGACCGTGTATGTGTTCACAGAGAAGGCTATCAATGGCTACTAGCCATGGTGGCTGCGTTCTACACTGACTGCCTGTCTCAAGAGACAATGGAGTGCACCTCCAGCAGTGAAGTTAAACCACACTGTTAGCAGCACTGAAGTGACCTCCCTGGGATGCAAGCCTGGGCAGTGTGTATGGAGGTCCTGGGCTGCCCAGATGACAAGACCCACCCCCTTCGGCCTTGCTGATATGGTTCAAAGGTAAGCAGAGCAATATGTCTGGTACCAGCTTGGCTGCAGGAGCAGCATACAAGGCACCATCCAACTGTCTTAGGGACTCCACTCTGGATGTTTGTAGGGTTTATTCCTGAGCCTTTGCCCCACAAGACAGCAGAGGTTCAGCACCACACTGTTCCTATGAATACCAGTTATTGGGAATCTCAATAGGGAGAGTGCTGTTGTACTCAAGTCCTGCTTGTAGACATACTTATGCGCATGTGTGCATGCAGAGGGAGGGCTTGTGTACTGCATAAACAAGGGGAGAGAAAAAGATGAGGGCAGGAAGGGAAGATGCATGTTTTTTCTGTGCACTATGAACAGAACGGCATTATCCTCCACATAGGGTCCATTTCAATGGAAGCTACCTACTGTCAGGGCAGACTAAGTAAACTTTGTTCTCAGATTCAGCACTTTTCCCCACAAGAAAGAACAGCAGCTATTCATTACATAGTAGAAAGGGACAGGGCATAATCAGAGACACCAGCCTCTAAGGCATGCAGTTCCACCCCGGAATCTATTCTTTTTACGTGGCGAAATCTTGGCCTTAAGAATATATTAGCCCAGTTTCATCTGACTGGCACCTGAGTTAGGCAGTGGTATTTCCCATCAACCGTTTTAACTTGAGAATGCAAGGTCTTTTAGGAGGGCACAAATGGAGAAATTGAGAGGAACTGGCTGCTAAAGATTTATACAGGCCCACGCTAATCTGTAGAGGTATAGACGCAAATGTCAGGCCAGTAAATTGGTAAAGGTAAAGGTAAAGGTACCCCTGACCATTAGGTCCAGTCGTGGACGACTCTAGGGTTGCATGCTCATCTCGCTCTATAGGCTGAGGGAGCCGGTGTTTGTCCGCACAGTTTCTGGGTCATGTGGCCAGCATGACTAAGTTGCTTCTGGAGAACCAGAGCAGCGCACGGAAACACCATTTACCTTCCCACCAGAGTGGTACCTATTTATCTACTTGCACCTGACGTGCTTTTGAACTGCTAGGTGGGCAGGAGCTGGGACTGAACAATGGGAGCTCACCCCGTTGCGGGGAATCGAACCACTGACCTTCTGATCGGCAAGCCCCAGGCTCTGTGGTTTAGACCACAGCGCCACCCACGTCCCCAGTAAATTGGTAACAATATCATAACCGTACGCACCTCAGGAGTCAACTTGGCTATAGATGTGAAAAGCATGGAAACAATCTGTAAGAGAGAAAGGAAAACTTCGATTATATATGCAACTCCAGTGCAACTTTCCCAGTAAAGCTCCTGGAACAAACAAAGTCGACAGCAGCTGATACTTACATGTTCTGCAAGTCTGTTATTGTACCGGCAAAGGCTGAATATAAGATTGCAGGTCTGCCTGATGTTTATCCCATCGCGGATATGTTGAAACAAGAAAGGAAAACCCTGAAACAAATCCGAAGGTGTTAGTACAGCAGACATTTTTTAATAAGGCACATTTGAAAACAGTTGTACTTTTCCAGCATCCAAATATATTTACCTTGCCTCCTGTTAAAGCCGCCATGTCATTCTGGGATAAAGTCAAGTGCCTAAAAACACAATTTTAAAAACCAAACTGATTCATTTCATCAATCTACCGGGCTTGAAAAAGTAAGAGTTGCTTTCCTGTAATGTTCATTCTCTCAGAGTGATCCATGCAAGGTTGCACATACAGAAAGTCAGTGCTTCTCCACTAGGTGAGCCAGAACAGATTGTAGAGAGGCAGGCCCTTACTTTGCCTGCTTCATGCTGCTGATAAGTGCAATCTCTCCATTACTCTTGCTACAGATTTTGGGAGCCCCACCACCAGCCACCTCCAGTGGTCAGCCCAGCTCATTGTACAAGAGGCACCACTCAAAAAGTAAGTGAGGTGAGTGCACCCAGTTCTGCATCTAACTGCACTTAAACAAGAGTCTAAACCGGGGCAGCCCACTAAACTGAAGGCTGCCAAAAAGGCCTCGAGGGCCATGGGCTGAACCACCCTGGTAAACCCAAGGGAGAAGCTGTGCCTGTGTGTGGCTGCTCCTTACCTCTCTGAGCGGGACTGCTCAACCAGAAGAGCTATCAGAGCTATCATCTTTTCAAGTGCAGCAGGCCTGTATTTTTCTTCTGCTAAAGAAAGAATATCTTCCTCCTCCTCTTCCTCTTCCCCTTCTTCTTCTGATAATACTTCAACTTGTGGCTAAAGGACAGGCGGGGGGATGACAACAATATACATGTAATTCTCATGGCAAGCTGAAAGAAATCACCTTGCAGGTCTGAGAGATTAACCTTTTCACTTTATCACTCCCTGGGATTCTTTTGGTCCAGGCCTAGCACTAACTATAAAGGCCATTTATTATAATAATCAACCAAGTTACTCTGCATCAGGACTTAACCACAAGGGTAGCTTAATGAGAGGGCTTCCGACAGATACAAGCTTATCAGGGGATCCATCCCATACAATGTAGGAATAGGGCCTTTGGAACTTCCTCCTATTATGCATCAGACAGGTGTTACCTTTATTGTCCTTTCACGTTATTTTTCCAACAAGCCTTTTAAGTGAAGTGCAATGACAAGGATTCAACTCCAAGCCCACATGGGGTTTGGGCCAGACCTCCTGGGCTTTAACCACCTTCCCACATTATGGAGCACTATCTATACCTGTAGGGACCCCTGCACTGAAGAGGGAAATCAGGAGCCAAAGTTCATCCTCATCAGTGACCTTCTCATGTAAGAACTTTCAAGGCACTCCCAGGTACCACAAAACACAGTTTACAAAAACGACTCTTAAAAAAGGGCTCACATTAATAAAGCTATTTCCATCATTTCAGCGTTCACTCAATATGTGGGTCAACATGAGGTGTGTGGAAGCAAACATTATCACTTGATCAGAAAGGTGAAAATCTTAATACTTACATTTTCAGGTCCTTTGGTTCCCATGTAGAAATGGACCATTGTTGATATGGCTTGCAGTGAAAGCAAGAACTGGCTCTGGAAACAGGTGAAAATTATTGGAATGTGTAAGCAATATAGTTAGTATATTTACTGATTCTAGTTATTTATGGCCCACCTCCCATCCCAAGGTTGGCTTTTCTCCCTCTCTGACTATATATAATGAAGGCACAAACATTTTAAAAATGTGTACAGTAACAAAAATCTGAGACAGCAGATGGCACAGCAGCATGGTCTCTCTCTCTCTCTCTCTCTCTCTCTCTCTCTCTCTCTCTCTCTCTCTCACACACACACACACACACACACACACACAAAATTCCCAAATAGAAACTGCAGAGTCCCCAGAGAATCAGACCAACCAAAGCTGCACTCACCTCCTCTTCTCCCATTTTGGCAAATTCATAAAGAAAGGCGAAGTACTCTGTGAGATGTTTACTGTGAGGTTTCACACCATGCTCCATAATTGACAACAGAGTCTTCACAAAGCGGGTTACGCACGAGCGACTACCAATATCTTCCACAGGGCCATCCATGTCATCCGAACTGAAAATACATTTCAATTTGAATCATTCAGTGTATTGTTAAAGACTCTGCAGGCAAAAGCGACCTCAGGCCAATCTAAAGGGATGTTCAGAGATTCCATGTTTATGTGCATACTGCATTATCCTCAGGCATTCTATGTACTACAGCTAAGACTGAAATCCTATGCACAGTTACTTAGTTTTAAAAAAAAGTCCTACAGAACTCAGCAGGACGTACTTCAGAATAAAAACATGCATAGGATAAGGCTGAAGATGACAAAAAACAGTCTACAGAGGGAAGCTGTTTAGAACTTGTTCCATTTTACTCAGTCTTGTGACCACGCAGCAGTATAAAAACAAAGGAAACAGCCTGAAACAGAAAGGTCTGATTATGTATTTCTTAATGCTTAATAATAATAATAATAATAATAATAATAATAATAAATTTTATTTATATCCCGCCCTCCCCAGCCGAAGCCGGGCTCAGGGCGGCCAACAACAATAAAATAGTACAACATTGTAAAATCATTTTACTTAAAATTAATTCAAATCAAATTGATGGCAACCATTAGGCTAAAGTTCTGTGAAGATTGCCAAAGGAGGGAGTCAGGCTGTGCCCTGACCAAAGGCCTGGTGGAACAGCTCTGTCTTGCAGGCCCTGCGGAAAGATGTCAAGTCCCGCAGGGCCCTAGTCTCTTGTGGCAGGACATTCCACCAGATCAGAGCAACAGCCGAAAAAGCCCTGGCTCTAGTTGAGGCCAGCCTAACCTCTCTGTGGCCTGGGACCTTCAGGATGTTTTTGTTTGAAGAGTGTAAGTTCCTCTCTGGGACATACCAGGAGAGGCAGTCCCGTAGGTACGATTGTTTTTAATAATAAAACAAGCATTTTGAATAGCTGAAATAACTTTTAAGAAGAAAACATTATCAGGTAAAAATGTTTTACCAGTCTTCTATTCCTGGCTGCAAGTAAAGATGAGCATGGACAGGCCTCAGCCGCTGAATCACGTGAATACACAAGCGCTGGAACATCTGTAAAATAATGAGTTGGAGGGTGACTTTGTTTGGGACTTCACAGATAATTTTAATAGGACTTCAAAAAAGAATGCTAGGACTACATTGTTCAAAGAGTCAGCCATGACTAAACCGATCTTGTGTTTCATGTACCTAAATACAACTTCACCCATGACATTATAGAGCTGGGACAGGGAACTGGTTTCAGCCAGAAGGCCAGATTCTGGATCCCCCAACCTTGAAGGTCTACTTTGACGACCTTCAATTCCCACCAGTTAAAAGAGGGATACAACTGGCTGAGATGTTTTAAGTGTAAATGTACGTGTTTGCAAACATATACATCACACACACGTAAAGTTGCAGGCAGCAACATTGATATGTTAAGAAAAAGCCACAACCCACAGTAGGAAACTATATGTAGCACAAATTGGAAGTGTCATAAAATACTGAGCAAGCTTTCGAGTTTCAGAGTGGATGTCAAGCCAACCAACAGGAAAAAATGTTTTGAATAGGTTGTATACAATGCTGTCTGTGTGAACAGGCTTCCACTTGTTGCAAAATGGCACATCTAAAAGTAACTCTTCTGCAATCCATTTTGTACATGGACTTCAATTCTCAGATGAACATGTGCACCCAGGTCTTCCTCGGTATAAAAGCACGCCCAAAGCTGCCAAACTGCTTCAGAGCTAATGTCTTGGAAAACTATGAAGAACACTTCAACTGTACAGAAGGATTAATTGCGCAGGCAGATTGAATGCATTAAACATTTTGAGGGCTTAAATGGCTAAAATTAATTATAGCTTACTAGTGGACAGAGAACACACAGCAGCCCAGGATTTTCTGGGCGTAACAAGGAAAGGGAAAAGAACAAAAATGGCTACACACAAGAGACAGCTTGATCTCAAACAGCAACAACTATTTTAACATGGCAGATTGCATGGCCCATTTTGCTCACCTGTCTCACAATCTGATTGGGACATTTTATTAGAATCTGCATGGGCCACCAGTCATCATCAGCCATACGATCCAGAAACCACTGGGAAGAAAAAAACACATTGTTCACAATTCAGCTCACACTCTATTTTAAGTGAAACAGTCTTTTCTAATGTGTTATACCTTAATAAAGCTGTATGGTATGCTATTATAATTAATTAAAGAAGCATTTGTGTAAAAGCCCCAAAGTGATCTAGCAATTATTTACTACCCAGGGAAGAAGTGGGGGAAACGTAACAATCGCAGAGTTTTACTGGGGGGGGGCAGGGGACTATCATCCCCATGGTCAGAACTAACAGGTTCCTTTTTCATTTGAATGGATTAAGTTACAGAGTTTTCTTTACATAAGGAACTTAGCCTTCCTGCCTTCTAGCAGAATGTGATCTACAGTGATGAGCTAGATCCAAAGTCTGAACACTGGAGAGGTTCTGCAGGCGTTACTATGCGACAAGCTCTATCTCTTGTTGCTCTCTACTTATGAGGCACTCTGGTTTGTGATATGCAGACCAGACTGAGCAGCCTGGATATAATGTAGATACTTTGGACCACAAACTCCATCAACCTCACTCCAAGGCTGTGTTGTACCACACCAACATATCTGCAACTTTTTATGCCCTTCTCATACATTGGTGTCTCACCAAAGGCTGTTCAGAATATTGACATTCCCTTCTCACAATCTTACGTTTTGCGTGATCCAAAATGTTTACTCTTCCTTTTAGCCTACATCCAGAGGCGTAGCGTGCGGGGTGCAGGGGGGGCCGGCCGCACCGGGCGCAACATCTGGGGGTTAGGGGCGCAAATCCACGGGTTAGGGGGCGCAAATCCATGGGTTAGGGGGCGCAAATTACTTGCCTTGCCCCGGGTCCTGACAACCCACGCTACGCCACTGCCTACATCATAAAATGAAGGAAAAAAAATCCTTCAAGAAATGCTAGTAAATGCCTAATTATTGTCTTAGGTCTCCTCTAAATAAATATATTTGGGGAGAATCTATCATATTCATTTCTTACAGCACAAACTACAATAAAAAAATGTTCATTTCAATCTTACCTCACAAGCAGCTTGGCTGTTGTTAAATTGTTTGGTTAACAGTTCGATCCACTGAAGCATTGTAGGCTAAAGAGATAAGAACACTAAATGAAGCCTACAATTGGTATTGCGTGGCTACATAAAAATAAATGTAGCCTCTAAGTTAAAAGAAACAGGTATCTCACAAGGAATGGTTGGTACCCTTCCACATCTTCCTTATTGAAAGTGTTTCCTTTAATAAAATGGTTTGTGTCACATGCTAGAGTCATCTTGGGCTATATAGTCTAAAATACAGTCGTACCTTGGAATTTGAACTGCTTAGTTGCCAAACGTTTTGGCTCCCGATCAAAAACTGGAAGTGATTGTTCCGGTTTTTGAACATTATTTGGAACCTGAACATCCAAAGTGACTTCCGTGGCTTCCTGCAGGAGCTTCCTCCAGCCAATCAGAAGCCATGCATTGGTTCCCGAAAGTTTTGGAAGTCGAATGGACTTCTGGAATGGATTCCGTTCGACTTCCAAGTTACGTCTGTATACATTCATTTGCATACCTTGTGCATTAAAAATACATTTAATTTGCTTATGAAACAATATAGTCTGTGTATATGGATTAATCTTGTATGAAATCTGAAGTAAAGATGACCAAATCTTGGGGAAGGAAAAATACATATACAACAAATTGGTCCACGCTGCTTCCAAGGGTTTTACAAAAAGCCATACATTTGCAGCCTGAATCAATGTATCATTTGAGGCAAAATCAATTTTTATTACAAATTCTGCTTTGTTTTTATTTCCACAAACCGAAGGGCAGCAATTTTTCTTAAGCAGTTTTATGCCTGTGTTATATTTAGCAACGTACCTTTTCTTTTGAATGGATAAATGTTTCGAGGACAAAAGAGGTGCTTAACTGTAAGACAAGAATTGACAGTCACACAGAGTGCACTGAACCAACAGTAAAAGATGGGCTTTAAAAAGGTGATAAGGAATCATACCTTGGCTGTCATCAGAGAAACCGCTTTTGGATCTGGTAAAGTGCTGGGGATGCTACTGCACAATTGCCACATGAACCTAGGCCAGATAAATATGTTATCAGTTACTTAAATTGAATTTTAAAATCTGGGTAGGAGGTTGTTTTTTTTAAAAAAGGTTCTCAAGTTAGGCATAGCTTACCCAAAATATGTATGCTCAAAAATATTCTTGTCTTGAAGAAACTGCATGTTATCGTGCCATATCCACTGAAGAGAAAAAGCAAGTGCAAAGCTGTTTACTCCTTCTGAGCCATACAATTCGGAAAGCAAGAGCCAAAGCCTTCAGTAAGGAACCTTCTCTCTCACACACAGCAATTTAAACTTAACACAATAGTTCAAAGTTAGCTGATATGTAAAGCAGGTGTGAGATCAGCGACAGGGAAAGACAGACAGGGAGAAAGAGAGAGAAACCAACTATCTACCCTGTCCTGGGAGTATTTGGAGCAGGCAAGGTAAGAAAAAACAATGAATACATGTTGAAAATCTCCCCCCCCCCCCCGCCACCTATGGTCTACTCCAGGTATAGGCAAACTCGGTCCTCCAGATGTTTTGGGAGTACAACTCCTCTCATCCCTAGCTAACAGAACCAGTGGTCAGGGATGATGGGAATTGTAGTCTCAAAACATCTGGAGGGCCGAGTTTGCCTATGCCTGGTCTACTCATTTTCCTCCATGCAACTCACAGGGCGGCATGATTCACTACTAACCTACCAGGCCATGGTGTTTTCTCTTAAAGAAACAATGCCAAACTCATAGGATGGGATCCAGTGTTGCTCCCGCGGATGCAACGGAGTAGCACGTTCCACTCCTCCATCCTGCAGCACCTCCTTAATCTGCTCTAGAGGGCGCCACAACCCTCAAGAGCAGATTTCGGGTGGAGCGCAGGGGGCGGGGCGGCAGGTGAGAGGAGTGGAAGGGGAAATCCTGTTTGCACAAATGGAACGGTGCAGTTGGGTTCCACTCGCAGGCTTGGATCCCAAAACTGTCCCTCCTCCAATCTCATATTGCTCAAGAGGGCCAAACTCTGTTTTTTGTGGGGGATGTATAGGGGATGAAAAACTTTTAGCTTCCATGAAAAATCATCTTAAGCAAATTTATCTTAGGATTGAAGCCATATTTTTTTAAATATATGAAACTGCCATACACAGAGTCAGGCTCTTCATTATCGCTGGCAGCAACTTCCCTTTGTATCAGGCAGAGGTTTCTCCCAGTCTTGTCCTAGGGCTCTTTATTGGAGATGCCATGGACTGCTTATAAAAGAATGCATTTCCCCCCAGCAGAGCTGCTTGCTCTTCCCAATGCTTTATCTAAATCAAAGTACTTAATTAACCTAGCAATCATAATACTAAACATCCTTTCTAACTCTTTGGATACAGTCAAACCTCGGTTGTCGAAGTTAATCCATTCCAGAAGCCCGGTCGCCTTCCGAAATGTTTGACAAGCTGAAGCTGCGTCGGATGTTTGGCTTCCAAAAAACATTTGAAAACCAGAACACTTACTTCCAGGTTTCCGGTGTTCAGGAGCCAAAACGTACAGTACCGGGAGCATTCAGAAGCCAAGGTTTGACTGTACTTCGACACCCTGGTGATCCACAGTGCAGTGAGAACTCACAGACACAGGCACAAACTCATGGTCCTTGAGCCGTATTACTGCATAAAGGTAAAGGTACCCCTGCCCGTACGGGCCAGTCGTGTCAGACTCTAGGGTTGTGCGCCCATCTCACTTAAGAGGCCGGGGGCCAGCGCTGTCCGGAGACACTTCCGGGTCACGTGGCCAGCGTGACAAAGCTGCTCTGGCGAGCCAGCACCAGCACAGCACACGGAAACGCCGTTTACCTTCCCGCTATAAAGCGGTACCTATTTATCTACTTGCACTTAGGGGTGCTTTCGAACTGCTAGGTGGGCAGGAGCTGGGACCGAAAGACGGGAGCTCACCCTGCCGCGGGGATTCGAACCGCCGACCATACGATCGGCAAGTCCTAGGCACTGAGGTTTTACCCACAGCGCCACCCGCGTCCCTGTATTACAGCATATAAGCCAGCAAAGTATTCGTAGCCACTAATTTGATTACATCCCATTTTGCAGCTCCATCAAGGGAAGAAGATCAGTCTATCAGTCACTTGGTGAGCTTAAAGCAAATGGCTGGCTGAAAGTGGCAAGATAAAATTTACTTCTGCTAATCAAGATAGTCAGAAAAAGAATCAGTAAAAGTCTGCATTGTCATTTTAAGTGTAGCCAAAGATACCTCTAGCAACTCGGACGAAACATCAAATTTGTAGTCTTTGCCGTTCTCTTCTTCTGGCTCCATCCGTTTATAAAAGAGCATGTATGCACTATGGGTCTGGGGGAAGCAAAAAATCCAATAGCATTAATTCAAAACAGAAAGAGGGAGAAAGATTATATTGAGTTTCTTTTCAAAACTGAAGGATAAAACAAAGTACCTTTTCAAAGGAGAAATCCATAAATTTATCAGTAACAGAATCATACGTCTTTGTCTGAAAGAAGGAAAAGGGTTTTTTTTAAAAAAAATAATCCATCCTTTCTGTCATGGCTGTTTTGCATGCACAAATGGTACAAAGGCTAACCCCAATTTTACACCCATTTATTGGCACAGAATTTACGGTAATTCTCTTCATAGCTTCATGATTGATTTTCCAACTACAGCACCTTTGATCACTACTGTAAGTCCTTAAGAACAAAAAAAGGGCTCTAACTTTCCACGTTCGATTTTGTTATGAGTTGGTGCAACAGTGAAGTGTGGAAATAAGCTAGCACCTACATTGTAATTAAAATACACAACATATCTGATGGGACTGGCATAACTGCACCTACTCAAAAGTCATGGCAATGTGAGGATCTTACAGTTGTGAACTGGTATCTCCAAATACGTTTAGCCCCTCTGCATTTCCTAAGGTAATCACTCCCATCCCAAAGCACAACAAAAGTGACTCTGACTTGAAAGTAAGGAAGATTTATTTATTCAAATGCTTGAGGCTACTTCTGTATCCTTTGCTCATTGAGGCTCAGGTGGCCTTTCATCGGCTTCAGCTGGTGGCTCATCTGTGCCCCTATCTAGACAAGGATAGCTTAACATCTGTCATCTACGCTCTGGTAACCTCTAGGTTAGATTACTGCAACAATCTAACCTAGTTTATGCATTTCATAGAGTGATTATAGGCTCTACAGAAGTTCACAATGTATTTGAAGGGTGGCACAGTACCAGTTTTCTGCTGTTTCTCTTTCTGCTTAAAAAGTGCCAATAGGGATTGCAACTATGTGGGTGCCTTTCTGACCTTGTAAAAGAGAGAGATTACAACTCACTGTCATTTCTCCACCAAAACATTCAGAAGCCAGCTGAGCAGAATCAAATGGCTTTACTTCAGCATCATTGAAAAGATACCTAGAAAACACAACACGTTACACTCATGTATCAAGCCAATTTATATAAAACCAAACATTTTACTCTGCTGGCTGGAATATGGCTGTAATTCCGCGGAGTCCCTTGATGTGAAATTACAAGAAATAAATACAATATGAGCATACTCGTCTACTGAGTTAGATGACACATTTTAGCTAAATGCTACAAAAGCCAGGACAGAATGAAGATAACTAAATCTGAAAACATGTAAGGTTGAAAATATGTATTTAAAAACTATTAAAAAAAGACTACTGCTCAGTTCAAACATATTACCAAACCCATCATTTGATGATCAAGAATGCTCCCTCTTCCCCTTTTACATAGAGCTTTCCTCCCGCACTCCCTGGGTTTGGTTTTTTTTTGCTAACAAATCATCTACTGTGACACAAGTTGAAGATTGAGCATTTATGACTCACCACTTGTTGTTTTTGTACGCATGAGGATTAACAATATCCCGGATAAAGCTGTAGTAGTGTCCCCCATCTGCTGTTCCAGTATGGACAGTTACACCTATTAAATCGTACTCAAAGCTCTTGGTCTCTTTAGAACTGTTGCTGTCATCCTTGAAACCTTAAAGAATGTATAACAACTTTTAGAATCTCATTCTTTTAATTACTGGAAGAGACCAAGTACAAGCCTAGGACCCTTGTACCTACGGGACCGCCTCTCCCGGTATGCCCCACGGAGAGCCTCAAGGTCCATAAATAGCAACACCCTAGAGGTCACGGGCCCTAAGGAAGTTAGATTAGCTTCAACCAGAGCCAGGGACTTTTCAACACTGGCTCCGGCCTGGTGGAACAGTCTGTCTCATGAGACCATGGCCTTGCGGGATCTGATTTCTGTCCGCAGGGCCTGTAGGACAGAGTTGTTCTGCCTGGCCTTTGGTTTGGAGCCAATTTGATTCCCTCCCTCTCTTTCTTTTTTCCTTTCTCCTCCTGTGAAGAGGCTGCATCTTAATGTTTTAATGTTGTATTGTATTTTATTAAGTTTTATTTTAATCAACTTGTTTTTATTATTGGTTGTTAGCCGCCCCAAGCCCGGTATTGGCTGGGGAGGGCGGGGTATAAATAAATTATTATTATTATTACAAACAAACTACAATATATTTGGCAGCCCTGCAGAAAGACACCAACCCAACGTGTGTGTACATGCACCAATACAGTGGTACCTCGGATTACATACGCGGCAGGTTGCACACTCCGCTAACCCAGAAATAGTACTTCAGGTTAAGAACTTTGCTTCAGGTTAAGAATAGAAATCGGGCTCCGGCGGCGTGGCAGCAGCAGGAGGCCCCATTAGCTAAAGTGATGCTTCAGGTTAAGAACAGTTTCAGGTTAAGAATGGACCTCCGGAATGAATTAAGTACTTAACCCGAGGTACCACTGTAAATGTAATTTATAATTAATGAATTACAATGACCCCAAATCAAGGTGGGCACAGCACCCCTTTGAATAGGTCTACCTTAAACTGGGTCCCATTCCTAACCTCCCTTTTAAGCCCCTCCTCTTCCACAAAGGAAAAGGGGACAGCTGATGGAAAGGCCTTTAATGAATGCATGAAAGGCTTGGAGCAACTCTGGATCATGGTTGCTCCAGCAAGAAAAGTAATTAAAAGCAAAGCTTCTTCCTTGGGGAAGACGGAGGGACAGGCAATCAACTGTACCATTAACCAGTCATGTCAAAACGTTCAAAAAGCCCCACAAAGTTTTCTGAATGCTCATCACTTGAGGGGCCAAAGTACCACAGTGTCTGCCCAACTCTAGTGGAAACCATGTTGCCAGAAATATCCAAATAGATGAAGAGGAGTTATCAGAACTGAAACAGTTTGCCAGGTGCAAAACTGCGGAGGTGAACTAAATTCAAATACCTTCTTTCCTGTCATTTTTCCCCATAAGAAAATCTTCAGTGTAAGGTGTCATGTCCAGACGCAGGGGGAATGAGAAGTGTGTGTTGACTTTCTCCTTCATCATAGTGACCATGTTAAAAGTGTATCTCATTGTATTGAAGCTTAAAATGCGAGGCAATTTCTTAAAACAAGCCCTAAAGACAAAACAAGCAAATAATTCCTTGCGGCGTGCGCCTTCCTTCAAGGACCACTGTTATTTTTGAAAGAAAGTATTGCTCATGTATAGCACAAGCAGATCTGTTCCTGGTATGCATGACCCAGCTGCCATGGAACCCTGAGCAAAACCGTGCAAGGTCCCAGAATAAAGATCATGGCTCGCAGTTGCCTCGTTCCAGACAAACCATGAGCTGAAATCAAGATTTGTTCCCAGTTTGTCTAGGGGAGAAGAGCCTTGGTTTGGAGGGAATAAGGCAAACCATGGCTCAGCAGCTGAACCAGGGGAGGAGTGTAGCAGCTGTGATATTTGCTCCAGAAATCCACACATTTGCACTAAGTCATGGATTGGCTTAGTGTTGTGAGTGAACTGGGTTTATGTCTGTTTAGACTGGTAACTTCTACCAAAATTAAACATAAACAAGATAAAAAAAAATATCCCCAAGTGTTTTCCCTCAACAATACCTTTTTTCAGCCCGTACTTTCTTTCCGCAGTGAGAGCATGTATACATGTTGTCCCCTTCCAGGGTATCTTTAATGGTAACTTCATCAAGGGATTCCTGTACGTAAAACAGGAAGGGAAAAGCTTTATTTATTTATTTGTGCGAACTAAAGAAATGAAACTAAGAAATGAAAAAATATTGAGCATGACAAATGATGTACTGTTATCTTCAGAAGAGAGCACAATGTAGAGTCAGGACTGTGATCTCCTGCCCTAACAAAAATACTTGTTTTTAATACATGCAACTGTGTCCCCCAATCTAAGATTGGGCTTGTATCTCATGTAAGGCACCGTAAAACACACACACACACACACACACACACACACACACACCCAAAAACCCCCAACAAGTCCACATTCAAGCTGTCAGCAAAGGTGCTAGTATAGGAAGGATAATAATACATTACTCTTTCTCACATCACCACCAACTGCAAAACCTACAGCAGCTAGATCAGGGGTCAGGAAACTTTTTCAGAAGGGGCCGGTCCACTGTCCCTCAGACCTTGTGGGGGACTGGACTATATTTTGAAGGGGGGGAAATGAACAAATTCCTATGCCCCACAAATAACCCAGAGACACATTTTAGATAAAAGTACACATTTTACTCATGTAAAAACACGCTGATTCCCGGACCATCCGCAGGCCAGATTTAGAAGGCGATTGGGCCGGATCCGGCCCCCGGGCCTTAGTTTGCCTACCCATGAGCTAGAAGCAGAATATTACCTTTCTGGAGACAGTTGGACACTATTTTAACAGTTATGGCACTAGGTAATATCTAGTGGTGCTTCCTCTGCTGATGGCCAACATTTGTCATCAGAATGTGGAGGGAGGGAATTTTCAGCTGTCCCTCCTTCCCCTGCAAGCCTCTGAAAATTGAGGGGAGCCCACAGCAGAGGGTGGGGCATCACCACACACAGCTTCATTTCTGCTTTATTGGCATCAGCAGAAGGGAGAACACCCACTAGTCCTCATCAGCATGAATTGTTAAAATGATGCGCAGGATTCAACAAATGAGTCCCCTCAGTGGAAGTCCTTCTACTTATGCAACCCTCCCTCCATGTGATTCCCCAAAATCAGCTTAGGGGACAAGGTGGTAGAGATCCCCCACAACATCACACGAGAGGAGGAGGAGGAGGAGGAGGAGGAGGAGGAGAAGAAGAAGAAGAAGAAGAAGAAGAAGAAGAGGAGGAGGAAGAGGAGGAGTCTGGATTTGATGTCCCGCTTAATTACTACCCGAAGGAGTCTCAAAGCGGCTAACATTCTCCTTTCCCTTCCTCCCCCACAACAAACACTCTGTGAGGTGAGTGGGGTTGAGAGACTTCAGAGAAGTGTGACTAGCCCAAGGTCACCCAGCAGCTGCATGTGGAGGAGCGGGGAATCAAACCTGGTTCCCTAGATTACGAGTCCACCACTCTTAACCACTACACCACACAGGCTCTCACACAGGAGAGTGGATTGTTCTGTCCGAGGTGCCAGAGAACTTGCCCTGACAGAATGACTTAGTGCAATGGAGAATTTAGCCATATATAAGGAGGGGAGATTACTCAGTGGTTGAGTTGCTGACAATCAAAGCAGGCAATACTGGGCTAGTCAGATCATTGATTCTGCTTTCAGTTGCTTCATATGTTTGCTTAACAGAGGCCGACAATCACTGCAGGTTCAGTACCACTTACATAAATATTCTTCATGTCTGCTACCTGGCATCTCACCGTGTAGAACTCTTCAGCAGTCTGGCTGACATGTTCACAGTCCTAAGGGACAATGTTTTTTTAAAAAAAGAATTAACAGGAATCAGTGAATTTATTCCCACTTGAAAAGCAACAGTTTAGGATTAGGGAGTGGGGAGGGAAATTGGCAGGCAAAGTTAAGTAGCCACTCACCAAGGAAACAACATTGTTTGTGATAACACCTCCAAACAAGCTTTTCACCGTATTCTTCTGTGAATGAATGAATTTATTTCAGTCAAAAAAATAATTTACTTCAGTCGAGACAATAAAATAAAATGAAATCTGAGGCCTGGTTTAAAAAAATAACAGTAATTACGGACAGCTTACCAATTCTGGAGACATTTCTTCAATTTTTGTTATTAGATCTGTGAAGAATTCAGTCATGTCTTTTTGTTCACCGGTATTAAGTGGCTGTTTATCCATGGTGTAGGTTTTGCAGAACGGCCTTGGATTGTATGCTTTGCATTCACTTTCCTATGTTGAAAACAGACAGACAGTCAGAAGCAAAAAGCAAAAGAAGCAATTAAATCTTTAATCTTAAAAAGTAAGAACACACAATAATTCTTGCAGACACAGATATCTTTGGATGCTTCTGTGCTAGCGGATTCAAGATAATCACATGCAGCTCTGAGCTTCAATAGAAGTGAAGGAATAATTATGATTTCTGCAGCTCTGAGATTGCACAGAAGGTTATTGAACTATTACATGGCCGAAACGTGGAACATGCTCAAACCAACCTTCTGAAAGCTAAGAAGCTGCCTTATACAGAGTGAGACCATTAGCCCAGTGTTGTTTATACTGATTGGGAGAAGCCCTTCAGGGTTCCAGATAGGGAACATTCCCAGGCCTACCTAGAAATACTAGGGATTGAATCTGGTATCTTCTGCCTGCAAAACAGATGATCTGCCACTGAGCTACGGCCCTTCAACTTGCCAAAATAAACCCCTTAAGAGATTCATAAGAGTCAACACCTTCCATTCCAGCAGCCAGTGTTAGAGGAGAGGCTGGGATTAGAGTTACAATGCCGGCACACATAACAGGCACATTTGGAATTTTGAGAAAGCACAGGGAATACCAGTCACAAAATGCCTGCCATGAGGGTGTCACATAACACAAAACTGGGGCTGTGCCATAACATAAAACACACAGCCAGAATCTTACATGCTTAAAGCGTGAGGAGAAGAAGAGGATTCCTGAATAGGGGCTTCCTGAACCTGAGAGGGTGTGCCAGTCCTCAACTTTGCCTGTCTGCAGGCGGAATACAGTGGAACCTTGGGTTACATACCGTCCTACTTACCTTTCAGGTAACAAGATCCACTAACCCAGAAGTAGATGCTGCGGGTTGCAAACTTTGCCTGGGGATGCGAGTGGAAGTCGCGTGCAAGCGGAAGGCCCCATTAGCAAAAGCGTGCCTCATGTTAAGAACGATTTTGGGTTAAGAGCAGACCTCTGCAACGAATTAAGTTCGTAACCGGAGGTACCACTGTAGATGGTCAGAACTGATGGGGCAAGTTTCAGGTGGCTCAGAATGCTTGTTAAAAAAAACTCAGAAGAGTGCTCTTTTGAAAAAGTGGGGTGTTTGGATTTGGCATTAAGACTGAGGCTTACCCCCCTTTATGGTGAATAGTGGAAGATTCGGATGAGCAAGATGAGCCTCTCCAATAATGTATGTGAGAACGTTTAGATTTATTCTTGTAGGAAGGGATTCCTTAATTTTATTTTAATTTTTTTGGCAGCACATCCTGATAAAGAAGGAGGGAAGGGAAACCAGCTTGCTCAGAGGCATTTTCCAACTCATGACACCTGCTCGCACTCTCTGCTGGCAAAACGCTATAAAGCTTTCTGTTTCGGCTGCAAAAAATAGTGAGGCATTATTTAAACTCCTAGTGCTTGAGAAAGCTCCAACTGAAGTGCAGTCATCTGTCCGGGGACAGGACACACACAAGGGTAGCAGAAACAGCAGTACTAAGGAAAGAATATATATAGCCCTACATACACAGCCCTGAGCTATAAGAGAGGAACAGCCTCTGCCTGGGTGAAGGTAGGGTGAAACTGGAGGAAGTGCCAGAAGAGATCTAAAAAAAGAACTCTGTGATCCTCGGATGAAGGGCGGTATACAGATTTAATAAATAAAATAATAACTAAAACTTCAGACACATGTCTTCGCCTTGAGCAAATCAGATGGATGCCACAAACATAATGGATGTCTCTAAAGTTAAAACAGAAGAGCCTATTATGCTCCAGCACCGCAGCAGGCGGTCATAGACTAGCAGACCGCTATTAAGGTCATCAAATACAAAACTAAGCATTTATTTTCATAAGCGCTTTCCCAAACTTACCATTAGATGTGTAAACATTTTCTGAAGTTCTAAGAGGGTGGTCTTGTGCTTCATATCCTCGGAATACTTTTTAAAAAAGATGTAAGAGTGGGAAAAGGAATGTTATTTTGTGAAGTGTGTAGGTTATGAAAACAAACCTTTTCTTAAATTTGAAGTTGGAGAAAACTGTAGGATTACAGCATTTCACAATGTAGCTGAATTCAAACTATTCCGGAAAAACTGGACTTCATTTATTCAGTTGCATTTATGAAATAAACTGAATTAGGAAATGAATTACTTATTTTAGGCTGGGGGAAGGGGAAGTTTATCTACTGACTTATTGCATCAATGTATGCATACTGATGGGAATTCTCTGTATCTTCTTCTACAAGATAATACACTTTCCCTCTGCAGTTGACCCAGTGGCGGAGGAAGGGGGTGCGTGCGGCCCACCCTGGGTGTCATCACTGAGGGGGGTGACCAAATGAGTTGTGTGTTGTTGTTTGTTGTTTTTTAAATGGGCTCACAAAACTTTTTTGGAGTGATGTGGTGGCTTAGGCACCTGCAGGTTCCGCGCTGCCTGAAACGGCAGTGTGGGACTTGCGCCTGCCTACTGCCTCTCCTTCAGCCGCCCTACAGCTGAGAGGAAGGCGACGAGAGACTCCAAGCATCGGATAGGCTTGTCCCACCCCTACAGGCGGATGACCCCACCCCGGCTGCAGGACACACCCCCGCACCAAGCACCTGAGCGGCTCCGCTGAGTTGACCAATTTCAGAAAACAAACTTCCCCTTCAATTTTGGCCTCTGACTTGGTTACACTGAGGTCAGCACCAACCCTACAGTGCTAGATTCTGATGAGTAGACTTTGAAAGGGATAAATGTTACACTGAGCATATGAGCCAATCTATGCCACTGCAGTCTATTCTGATTGGCACTGCAGTCTATTCTGCAGTCTATTCTGCTCTTCAGGGTCTCAGGCAGGCAAGAAGAAGAGTTCGGATTTGATATCCCGCTTTATCACTACCTGAAGGAGTCTCAAAGCATCTAACGTTCTCCTTTCCCTTCCTCCCCCCACAACAAACACTCTGTGAGTTGAGTGGGGCTGAGACACTTCAAAGAAGTGTGACTAGCCCAAGGTCACCCAGCAGCTGCATGTGGAGGAGTGGAGACTAGAACCCGGTTCACCAGATTACGAGTCTCTCTCTCTTAACCACGACACCACACTGGCTCTCAGGAGCCTTCACTAACACTGATACCCGAGATTCTTTTAACTGGGAAGACATTCTGCATGTATTTCACCACTGAACAATATTGCTTAAGACCATTATTCACTGTAGTTAAATTAACTCTTTGCCTAATCACTACACCACCCCATCTAAAAGGGAAAACTTGCTTCCTGTTGAACCAGGAAGGTCATACCTTTGCAGTGAAGATGGCTTGCCTGGCTTCCGGTATCATATACAGCTGCTGAATAGTTGATGCCAAGTAACACGTTGCTCCAAGGTTGGTTAGACCCACAAACCTGCACTCAGCTCTGACATCATCATGTGGCCAATAATCCCACTTGTAAGGTGCATGGGAAGCTGGAAGAAATGGCAATTTTATTTCTTAATACTGGGTTTCAAATAACTGTCCGCCTGATTATTTGTGACAAGTCAGAATGGCCACTGATTGTCCCTTCTCCTAACCACACTATGTTTGGGGCTATACAGTGGTACACTGATTTTCGAACGTCTCGGAAGTCGAACGTTTCGGTTTTCAAACATCGAAAACCCAGAAGTTAACTGCTTCAGTTTTTGGACGCTTTTCAGAAGTTGAATGTGCCATGTGACTTCAGTATTGAGTTTTCCATAAGTAACTGCTTCGGTTTTCAAACGTTTCGGGAGTCAAACTGTCTTCTGGAACAGATTACGTTCAAAAACCGAGGTACCACTGTATTTTGAAAGCTACCCAAGGAACCGCATTTCTGCATTGTGCAAAAATTCAACACTTATACACCACTTCTGCACTGCCTCTGGAATCAGCTCCCCTCTTTAAAGTAGGAAAAGCAAACAGCTCCAGTTTGTGTGGAGTGACTATGAGCACTCTGCTTCTTTGAAACACTAATATGAACCTTTCAGTGCAAGCAACTATAAAAGCCAGTAGGGATCAACTTGCTGGAGGGGTGAACCCAATGTTATATGCTGGCAACTACCCATCAGTGGAATATTGTGTACAGTTCCAGCCGCCACAACTTGAAAAAGATACTGTAGTGTTGAAAAAGGCTCAGAAAAGGGCAAGCAAAATGGTGAAAGGGTGCAGCAAGTCCCCTATGAAGAAAGGTTGCAGCATTTGAGACTTTAGTCTGGAAGACAGAAGGTTATACGATTGCGCATGCCATGGAGGAAGTGGATAGAAACACATTTCCCCCTGCTCTCTCGTCAACACTTGTGGACTCCAATGAATGGCCTAGGACCCTCGTACCTATGGGACCGCCTCTCCTGGTATGCCCCACGGAGGACCTTATGGTCCACAAATAATAACATTTTGGAGGTCCTGAGCCTCAAGGAGATTAGACTGGCCTCGACTAGAGCCAGGGCCTTTTCGGCCATGGCCCCAGCCTGGTGGAACGCTCTGTCACAAGAGACCAGGGCCCTGCGGGATTTGACATATTTCTGCAAGGCCTGCAAGACGGAGCTGTTTGGTTGGGAATCAGTCTGACTCCCCCTCCCCTTTCATAAGAACTTGCATGAAAGTGGCCTCGCAATTTCTCTCACAGGCCCATATAAGTTCAGCACAAACAGTTGCGTCTGGTGAGAATTTAAGGTCCCCAACCTTAATCTGCAGGTTGCCATCTGATTAGATTTCATTCTGATCCTGATCTGATTTTAGGATGTATTTTAACTGATTGTCTGATTTTATATTTATGTGTTACACATTTGATGTTAGCTGCTCTGAGCCCGGTTTTGGCCGCGGAGGGCGGGGTATAAATAAAAATGATGATGATGATGAAGCTGAATGTTGGGAAAATTCAGGACACATAAAGTAGTAGTAGTAGTAGTACCCTGAGTAGCACTGAGCTATGCAAATGGATAAAATTGATGGTAATTGCTGCCAGACAGGTTATAGCGAGTAACTGGAAAAATGCAGAAGAGCTGGGAGTGAACCAATGGAGGAAAAAAACTGAATAATATTATAATTTTAGAATATCTAACTGTGAAGATACATAGAATGAAAGGGTTTAAGGTCAGAGAGAAAGAGGAGGATTGGTTTGAGGAGATGTTGAATTATTTGAGTAGGTTTGAACAATTTGGGGCAATTAAAATGTTAAAAGTTAAATAAACCTTGTGGAAGGAGGGGTGTTAAGGTATATAGAAGTGTACATATGGTTAATTTGAATATATTATTGAATATTATTGAATATGTATATTATTGAATATTGTACACCCAATGTATCAGTCACATGGGGGGCTTCACTGTGTTTTGGTGGTTGTTAAAAAATAAAATAAGGACTTCTTCAAGTAGCAATTTAAACAATGGAACTCATTCCCGTAGGAGACAGCGATGGGTGCCAATTTAGATGGCTTTGAAAGACTAGACAAATTCACAGAGGACAAGGCTATCCATGGGTACTAGCCACAACGGCTATCCTCTGCCTCCATGGTCAGAGGCAGTAATGC
The DNA here is from genome assembly GCF_964270895.1 of Podarcis filfolensis. Classification (NCBI taxonomy): domain Eukaryota; kingdom Metazoa; phylum Chordata; class Lepidosauria; order Squamata; family Lacertidae; genus Podarcis; species Podarcis filfolensis. The sequence goes on from NC_139606.1 coordinate 114,020,699, forward strand.
TTCTGCAGTCATTTGCTGGAAACTAGAAGAGGGGAGAGGGCTCTTGGGCGCTGGTATCGCTTGAGGGTTTCTCCACAGGCATCTGGTTGGCCACTGCAAGAACAGGATGCTGGACCAGATGAGGCACTGGCCCGATCTCGCAGGCTCTTCTTATGTTCAGATCCATTTACTGAGCCAAAAGAAGGCACTGAAATGAAAGCCAAATGGATGCTGGCACTGTTCTACTTTTGCTAATTAATACCGAACATGGAACAGGAGAACAACCACGAAACTCCAGCATTTTCTCAGTTTGGCCAGAAAATGTCAGCAGCGAATATCTCTCCTTAAAGAGCAAAAGGAAACAGATTTCTGCTTGTTAAGGAAGGACTGGCTTCTCGCAAGGGGTGAGCAAAAAGGGCACCGTAGCATTTTATCAATAAACATCCAAAAATTCAAAGGCAAGGAAAGACACAGAAAACACCCTGCTCATTCTCAAATGCCGAGAAACTAACAAAAAATCCTTACACTGCATGTGCTGTGCCATAACCCAGTTGTGGAGCAGCCTGTAGTTCTCTACGGAACCTTTTACCATTTCTACCAACAGGTCGTAGGCAGCGGCCCTTGAAGAATGAGACTTGCACTTTGGCTGCTGACGGTCTTTCAGGCTTGGCAGCAAGAAGAGAAGATTGAAGATGTCTCTCAGAAACTCCTGCAAAATGAGAGAAGTATATCAGCTAAGGTTATATTAATGGCAATTTTGGGTGGTGCTCTACGGAGAAAGTCAGGCATGCAGAAGGTTCATGAAATCAATGGGGCTTGTGGTGAAAATTTCCCTTTAACAAGCATAACTGTCTCTGGTTTGCGCCCAAGGTTCTGAGCAAACTGTGGTGGGAGAGCAGGTCGAGTTCTTACCTGCCCTTCTCGGGAGAATTTAAAAGGCGGTTTGTGTTTGACTACGCTTGTTGCCAGGCGGAGCAGACCTGTAAGACCATCATCTTCTATGTTGCCATCTTGATGGTCAAGGATTTCTCTGCTGTAAAATGCAAATTGAGTGCCTGTCAGCTAAAACGAACACTCTCCTATTGAAAATACGCCCGAAGTGAACTAGCAAATTTAAAGCTTACCTTCGAATGCAATCTGCCAAATGTCTTGCTAAGGCATCTAAATCAAGCAATGTGGTCTAAAGACAGAGAGAAATGTAGGTGTAAATATAAATAAATTGGTGGAATACACTGGTTGGGATATGCAATAAAAAGGTACTATGTGCAATTTTAGTCTCACTCTTGTACAAAGAAAAGGATTTTTTCCTTTGAAAATAAAGCTATAGGGTTGTGTTCAATTTTTTCCTTTTTTAGGTAAACTGCTTTGAGGGTTTTTCTCTCCCTACAATTAAGCAGTGTATAAATGTTATGAAATAAATCAATCAATCAGGTGCACCCAGATTCCTGGGCAAGCCTAGTGGAAATTCCGAAATTCTTCCTTCGACCAGCAGGCCTCCAAAACAGTATCACAAGCTTTTGAAATTCCTTTCATGCAACGGAGGTCTGCTGTCTGGCACAGCGAGCTGTTGTGTAAGAAAAGCAAGCCGAAAGCTCTTTTGGACTGGAGAAACTAGTCATGCTGACGTTTGCCAAGCATTTTCTTAAGTAAGTCTTAGGTAAGCCTTTTTTCCCCCTCCGATACTTACAATCTTAAGATTTATATCCAATTGGCTGTGCTCAAGCAATGATCAGCTCTGACAAACACAGTTGAATCCTGCTTGGTTGCAAACCAACAGTGGAGAGAGCCTTATCTGTCTTAAGCTTGCATGTATGAGAAGAAAAGTAGCAAGTTTTGTTTGCCTGAACTAAAAAGCCCAAACTCACTGGCCTTGTGTGCGTTGTGTATATAGACAGGTCCCATTCAGACTCCTGAAGAAAGCCATTTTTGTCTGAACGTGCAAAGGAATGGGTCAACAGAACAGCTACGAGGATTGAATTTTTCAGTTCTTGAGGCTTCTTAACCCATGCTCTGAGTATAGTCAAACCTGCCTCAGTTTCAAAGGAGCAAGGTTGCAGGGAGCACTGGTGGTGGGGGCTTCTTTAATATAAAACCAATTGTACCTACCTGACTAGCATCTTTTACATGTATATTATCTATTAGTTTGCACAGCAACCAGAAATATTCCTTACAGCCAGACTGTAAGATAGGTTCTTCTTCATAATCTTCAATCTGAGGAAATAAAAGTTTGTGTTTTATCTATTTTGATCCAAAAAACCACATTGAATATGATGAAAGGTCAAAACGAGATGGTGACTATTACTTGATCTATTGGTCTGGAATGCCAAAAGGTAAACAACTGAGAAACTGTTTTACCTTTGCTAATACAAATAGCGAATCAGTGCTTATGTAAGCCATGCCAACAAAACAACCTTAGTTTTATAATTATGACCCACCTATTCCAGGACAAGTAACCATAAAAAGTTCACAGCAGCATATCCATAGAGGTATATAAGCAGAGGGGTGGAAGGGGAAGAGAGGCATGTCAAGGCGAAACTGACTGCATCAACACATGACATTATAAACCTGGCAGTGACATCCATTGGCAGGACAGACAGTAACAGCATATGGGACGGCAGGTAGAACAGAACTGATCTTACAGAGCTATGTGTAGGTCCACAAGTAAATGTTACAAACTGGAAAACCAGCCAGACATACCGTCTTTTTAACGGCTGACCTAATCAAAATGCACAAACCATCAGGACTTGGGGGAAGTAGGCAGAGAAAAGCTTGCTCTTGCTCAAGCAACTGCTGCTACCCTTCTTAGAGAGGCTGGACTCAAAAATCTGAGAACTGTGCTTCAATTTAATTGGGAGAAATGTGTTTTTTATTTGCTACACAATACAAATGCCATACAAATGAAGCTGCTACGCTTCTTGTTTGTTTTTGTTGTTTTACCTTGATAGGCTTTAATGCCTGAGCATCAGGAAGAAACTTGAGCAACGTTGAAGCAGCCAGTAGCAGGAAAGATCTGTTTATTGAGTCTCCCCCATCCAAACCTGACAGCGATAATTTATACAGGCCATTGCAGGACTCGTGACGAACTGCAGTCTGAAATGAAAAGAGATTGCCATAAGATGGAATCAATTTAAATGAAAACTTTTTTTAAAAAAATCCTCTTTCCCTCTAGCATACTTATGAAAACTACTTTCAACATGTCTTTTAGTTGCTGGCATTCTGAAACTCATCACTTGTGCTAGTTTTATAGATGAGGGGGAAACCAAAGGCTTCCAACCAAGTGCTGAGAGCTAAAGAATCATGCAAATGGAGCAATTTATACTGAAAATCAATTTGCAACCTTGGTTTTGAAAGCTGAAGAGAACGGCTACTTTATACCCTAGATGCACAATGAGGGCATTCAACAGGCTCAGGTAACAATCCTATAGATACTAATCTCAGAACAAGTTTTATTAAACTCAGCAGATTTCACTTCTGAGTTCTACCCAACAAAGTCATAAGCAAAGTAGGCCCAATGAAATCAATGGACTTAAGTTAGTCCAGTCAGTGGGTTAACTCTGAGTATGACTTACTTGGCTACAACCCTTTGAGCGGATATGCCTAAGAATATGTTGTTAATTAAGAAAGCAAATGAGATATATGAAGCTAAGACCTTTCAACTGAATTTGGCTCAAGGGTTTGTTAATGTAACTAGAATTATGTTTCCCCACCCCTTAGGCTTACCTCAGGAATGAGAAGGGTGAGTTTCTTTAGCCAGTCTTGTAAATTATCGCTGTCTGCTAGGCTGGATTTCACCAAAGAGCAGCAGTGAGCCCAGCTCACTAAGAGCCACATTGAATAGTGAGTAACTAAAAAGAAAGAACCACATACAATTGTCATACACCACACACATACAATGCCGTTTCATTTATTTAAAGGTGCACAATATATAAGAACAATCACAGCATCTTATTTCCGATTTACTAAATCCAGATTAACACGCATTGCATAAGCTTTCATGGGTCAGCAAGATACAATTCTGCTTTTAATGAGGTGTGCATGCCCATATATTCCTATTATTTATTTTCCAAAACACTAGCCTGCCAAAGGGAAAAATAAGAAAGGTGGAGTCCTCTGAAACAGAGCTTCTGTATACAATATTCGTCATGTGTCTCTGCCTGCGGAGGAGGAGACAACCCATCCTTGGGTGTTTTCATTGCACTATGCTGAGAATGAAGATTTTGCTTAGATGGTCAAGCATGGTAAAAGGGTAAGGCACAAAACCAAGAAGAGGGAGGCATTAAGCTAACAGAAGGCCTGATAAGACATATGACACTTGCTAACTGCAAACACATGGACCAAAGCTTGGTGTGTATTTTCCCCTTTCTTCCAAGAAGGCCAGCTCCAAAAGTGTTGGATCCCACTTGACATTTTAGTCCTTGTGGGAAGAACCTGATTGTGCAAAGCCCTCAACATGGTAAAGTTACTGAATTATGGAAGCACTAACATCATTACTTCACAAAAGTCTCCACCTACCAACCTCAAGGTCTGGACAGTAAACAAAACACAAAAATCTACTGGAAGAACCAAGCTGCTACAAGAAAGCTTGCAGTTTCAAGTAAAAACAAAAACTCTGAAGTGTGTTGCCACAGCTTTTGCCAATCTGTATACCGCAGGAATACAAAAAACAGCTCCCTTGGCTATACACACACTCTTATTCATCACAGTAAATTGAAACTCAGCATGACACTTATGTTCACATCTGAGCTGCAAGGCTGGCCTTCACAAAATTGAGGTATTCGCGCCTTCTTGATGGAACTAGCCTAGGAGTTCTTTCCAAGCCTCTTTGGAGCCAATTATTGTTGTCTCCTCCACACAGCACAGAGAAAACATACAGCAGAAGCCCTTGTCAGGTCAGATAAACTATCAGGTGAACAAAGATGGCTCTGACACCCTACTATCCCTTGCTCACTATCCAAAGCAAGGGAAAGAAAAATGTTGTGGTCAGCTGCTTGTCGGTGCAACAGTAACACACCCACACACCTCAATTTTGCTGCTGCTTCAAAGCAGGAAGGTCTGGAACTGCAGAACACTCCAGACACGGAAGAAGAGCAAGCATGAAGTCACATGAACAACCCTGACACTAAAGCAAGTGCGAAGAGCAATCCATTCCTGGATAATCTCCATCTTTTAAGTTTCCTAATGGTGCATAATGCTCTATTCTGCGAGCTTTGCTTTCAAATTAATTTCCCCCCTCCACTCCTTTCCATATAGGAGGTTAGAAACCAGAACTAAGTTTGCCTTGAGAAGTGACATGGCTTTTGGATTACAAGCCTGAGGGCAGGTACTGTATTACTTCCTGATTTTATAAGCTGTTCTGGGCTTCTTTTCAGGTTAAAGAGCAGAGGAAAAAATGTTTAAATAAAATAAACTGGAAAATGCTCGCAACAGCAAAAATAAATACTTCAACACAGCAGCTTCACTGCTCAAGTCTGATAAATGTTCTCCATAGCAAAGGTTTGTTGGTCAGCTCTACTGCATGGGGAAATCTTGTCTGAAATCCATTACTCATGATGACATGACATATACAATTAGCTATGAATCAGGAAAAAAGATTTTCAAGAACGAAGCTGTTATGGGTTTAGTAACCTTCCTGCCTTCATTTATTCACTAACCTTCATGTCTTGACCTATGATCAGCTTGAGCTTTCAATACCCTGTATAGGAAGAAAATCAAGTCAATAAGATCTTGGTAAAAAACTCTATTAAAAAAAAACCCTTCCGCAAAAATCAAGCAATGAAAAGTGGTTTCTTTTCACTCCTCAAAATATTACTCATTTGTTCTCAGTGGATTATCAAAATATTAAAATACAATTTAGTATGGAGGGTTTTGAGCTCTGCTCCTAATTTTCCCCCAGGATGCTTTGTGCAATGAGACTAGCAGAGAACAAACTAAAACGCGGAATTTTTCATAACTATGCAAATGCAGGAACTAACTTAAATGCCGTAGTATTTCTAACATGAAATGAGGAGCATAATCCGAGGCAAAGCAGAGAGGTCATACTGTGTGGCACCTTGTGCCAAGTTAGGAACGGCTGCTGGGAATAAACCTGATTTAGGCCCCCTGAGATACTCAGAGATACTCATGACAGGCAGATTCCTAACTTGGTGTGGGCTGTAACTCCCTTGAGGTCAGCTTACTTCTCCTTGGAGAAATATATTTAGTATGTCTGGAAAATAGCGGACCTGCTGCATCCTGTGCCAGCAATGAGGGCTGTGGGAACTGCCAGGACTCACACCAACAGGGATCAGGGCAAACGGAAAAGCCAAACCAACTGTCTTCAGCAACCAGAATGATGCCCAACACCAATGCAGAATAGTGGCTAACAACCTAACAACCTTCTTTCAATCTCTCGAGGCCTCTGGGCCATAATCGGGTCTTCTTTGGGCACCAAGTAACAACCAAGGGAGCACGTGCAGTTGCTCACTTTTCCTTCAGCTCTTGAGGGCTGGTTTGAGGCTCAAGTTTGCAAAATACTGAACTAAAAAGACGCTTTAAAGAAAACCTAAATAGCTTCGTCTATTTGTAACTTCATAATCCTTTCTGAAACTGGGAAATCAGTATGATGCTTTAATGCAAATATGTATACTATAAATCTTACCAAAGATATTAAAAAAAGGTTATTGTACCTAGGCGCCAGGTTGTCATACGTATAGGCAACACACATAAGTCGCTGTATCAAACTGGTTCCCTGGACAAGTACAAGAAATACCTTTAAAAAAATTGAAGCCAAAAGAAAACAGTTAATGCAACTGCTATCTTAATATATAACATATTTCTTATGCTTTAAATCAAATCAGAAAAATAAATACGCTGACTCTATGTATTGGAGTGATAAGCAAGATACCCTGAACTTCAGCCAGCCATCCAAGTACATTCAAATTTCCTATGTCTTGAGAAAGTATTTTCTAATCTGACTGGCAGTTGGATTGCCATCACATGCTGCCTCACCTGTTTTTGTTTGTTTGTTTATTTACAGGAGATGCTTGGGATTGAAGCTGGGATCTTTGGCACGCAAAGTTTGGGAGAAACCATAGTATTTGGACTGCTGGATAGTGACAAGGAAGGAAAATGTTTTGGGGGGAGAGATTTCAGACTGTATTGAAGTACTAACAAAAATCTCTCTTTTATTCTCTAAGTACGCAGTCTACAAACAAGTGGATTCTGTCTGTATGCCTGTGTCTGCATGCACACAATGTCTTTCTTAAGTCTTGGCAATGGAAGCCACATAGCCGAAGGATCCAAGACTGAAAGATCCAGTATGCATCGGGATAAGTCAAGTACAAAAAGGTTTATGTTGAAATTCCTTGTTCGTTTCTCACCTCTGTCAAGCGAGGTATATGCAGGCCCTTTGTGTGGTCTCCCGCAGTCTTGCGTGATTTCCCTGGCCAAGTTCTCTTCCTGTGGCTCTCTGCTACTCCAGACCAGGCAAAGACATCGTGATAAGCCAAATCCAGATCAGAAGGATCTACCGCAAACTGGCATATCAACTTCAGCAAGCACGCAAGGCAGTCTAGTAGCCACTGAAAATAAGAAAAGTCTGATTAGCTTGGCTTTCCTTTGCAATTTGTTCAGCTAACAGCAGGACATTTTAAAAGCAGAGCTATAGGAACACTGTAGAAATTCCCACGGCTCAAAGAGCCCCATACGCACTACAGATCATAAAGCCCCGAGAACTTCGGAAAAGGACTCTGAAAATATACTCCATAGGCAGAAAACGGCTGACATACAAGCTTCCAAAAGCACGCCTATGCAATGGTAACCCATCTTATGATTAAGAATCAGGCATGCCACTTACCACAGTCCATGATTCCTGCTCTTTAGGCTCTAGAATCCCAGAGTTAAAGATTTCCAGGAGCTGCTGAAGCCCTCCAGAAGCAACAAACTACAAGGAGAATAAAAAAGTAGCAGTAAGAGCAAATGGAAACCCCAAACAACTTTGGTCACAGCATACAAGTATATTTGTGTACATTACTGAGCAACTTTTTATTGACTCAAGAAAAAGAGTTCATGTTTCCTTTTAGTTTTACATGCTTTCAAAACTGCAATCCCACATTTGGTGTCTAAAACGGAAGCAGACCAGGATCTCTGCTATCTTGCTCTACTACCTTATTCTCTGTTAACTTGTAAAATACTCTACTGATAAGATCATTTACATAATACTTTCACATCACGGTTTCAGCAAGCAAGATGCTTGTTTGCAGCAAGCTAGACCTTTCTCTTAAAATTGTGCCTTCACTTATGCAAGTTCTGAAATGTCACACTAAAATCAACAGAAACAAGATTATACATGCAATCACTAGAATAGCTTTCAATAGTAGTATCATACCTTGCAGCTCCATGTGTTTTTACTGTTTTCTATTTGATCTTCACTTGAGTCATCAGAATCTGGATACAGATCACTGTAACTTCCCTAAAGTTAATGACAAGAACATTAGTATTACAAAAAAATACACAGATTATAAAAGGCACTTCATGCTATGCATAGGAAAAAGAATGACACTACCGTGGATTCTCGCCTTATTCTTCTGTTGGGTTTTCCAAGAGCTTCAATTATTTCAAGGGCATACAAAAGTTTATGGGCACTTTTTATTCTCAAAAGATCTTTCCAGTTGAACCCATCATTACCCTTTTAAAAAAGACAGAAGAGTATAACTTGTAAGTGAAGAAATAAGCAACACCAGCACACCTGGTTAGAAACGATGAGCAATAATTTGGATATAAGGTTTATTAACTATTCAGACTGAAAACTATTCATGTGGACAACATGAAACAAAGGTTCTTGGGTTGGGTTTGGGGAGTGCTGGTGGGTTCTGGTTTTTGACCCTGAAGCCAAAGTGAAATCAAAAGAGGAAAATGCTGAAATTTATTCCATAAAACGTATCAACTGCTTGATTGTAATTAAAAACAAAAACAAAACAAAACCTCAAAGCAGTGGTAGTTTCTTTGTGGTTTCTACAGAAGAAGCAACCTGTTTTCAGTTTACTTTAAAAAAAAAATTAAACTGAAACATAGCTTGTGTCTTCCACAGTCTTGCAGGGAAAACTTCAAAGAAATACTCCACTATGTCCAGGGTTCTCCCCCACTCACACATACATTAGATCACGGCAACAGAGAACAACTTTGAAATATCCTCTCACATAGTGGCTGAAAGGTAAGATAATACAGAGCTTTTACAGTAACTCAAAGAGAGGTATGCACAGTTCTGTGCATGTGTTGCTATAATAAATCAGCACAACCACCAAAACGTAAAACTGCCTCCACCTGCTATCCCAGGATGTATTGTCAGTGGATTAATAGGAGCACTCAGCCATCGTTTCCTATAGCCTTTCTAGTACAATTTCACTGAGCTTCAAAACTCCAAGCTGCTTTGGCCTGTAAGCATTTGTGAATGTTCTTGCACTTCTGGCATTTATAGTGTTAATATCTGGGTCAGAATAATTCATCATGCATGATACTATGTAAGCACAACAGGAATCTCTGGTGCATAACCATGCAGGTACCTGATGCCACACCATGAATGAACATGCCAATTCAAATGAATGAACATGCCAATTCAAATGCCAATTCACTTGAGCTGTTGTGACCACGCCAACAAAGCCAACACTCTCCTAGATGTGATTCTGATACTTTTCGGGCCAATATCATTCAACTGGCATTGCCAGAGATGGCACACCAACCGTCATGGGCACTGGAACACGTGAAAAATGCCACCAAAAACAGAATGAATAAAGACACCATAAGATGCTACTAGCCTCATGTGTTGACAGATGCAAATATTTAAGGAGTGATTCTTCACTCACCTGTTCATCAGAAATATTTTGAAATGCCTGAAGCATATTGGGACATGTAGGCAGAAGCATCAACAACTCCCAAACTCGCCTGGAAAGATTTTCTGCATGAAGATGAAGTTCTTCACATTTTACACTCTGTGAACAAGCATGCAAAATATCTCACATTAAGTCATAATTAATTCAACTTAACTGAATCATGGGATATTTACAACCAAAGATGTAGGACTACATTCATTCATTCATAACGCTATACCATGGCTTGAGAAGAGAAGAGGAAGCATTAAAATGTGGGGTGGTCTGCGTGTGAGGGAGAGCTGAGAAAAGTAAGGAGAAGGATGGAGGAAAAGAAAGTGGTGAAAATGGGGGTGCAAAGGGGGTTGCAAAAATGGAGGAGGAGGCATGGATAAGGGGGTGAAGGTTAAAACAGGTGCAAAGCCAAGGTTACTGAATGAAAATGTGGCTGCAAAAATGGGGTTGGGAAGGTGAATAGGGAGCTTAATTGTTGCATGGGGTGGGGAGGTTAATGTGGGGAGAATGGCAGGGGGTTGGTGAGTAAGTAGGCACAGCCCATAGTCCATAAGAATTTGATTAAAATTACCGTATTTTTTGCTCCATAAGAAGCACTTTTTCCCTCCTAAAAAGTAAGGGGAAATGTGTGTACATCTTATGGAGCGAATGCAGGCGGGAGGCTCTGAAGAGCCGTGCGGAGCGTGTGTACGGCTCTTGGGGGCTTTTCCCCAAGGAGGGAGAAGGGCAGCCCGTCAGTCCCTTCTCGGGAAAAAGCCCCCAAGAGCCTCCCTTTAAAGAGCCGCGCGGAGCATGTGTGCAGCTCTTGGGGGCTTCTCCCTCCCTAGGGAAAAGCCTGCAAGCGTCGCACACACGCTCACGTGGCTCGTGAAAGGGAGCGCTGAGCAGAGCCTGGGATGCATACAGGCTCTGCTCAGCACTCCCTTTAAAGAATATTTTCTTCCTTGCCTCCCCCCTCTAAAAATTAGGTGTGTCTTATGATCAGGTGTGTCTTGTGGAGCGAAAAATACGGTACCTCGCTATCTTCCATAGCCACTTCAGCAGGAGGAGGTTTAAAGGAGGCAAGCATCTCCAGCAAATCAAACAGGGTGGTAAGATGAGGTTCTTGCAGGAGTAAGAGCATCGGAATGTTGTCCTTCTGAGGAGGTGGTAAGCAGGATGCGGGAAGCTGAACGCCTTCTCCCTTTCGCTCTCTCCGTGGAGCTCCCAAGGACACAAACACCATCTTGGAATAACAAACAGGGATTTATTTGTAAGAAGAAGCATGTACTGTACAACATGTGCGCAAGGCAGCTTTTCGAAGGCAACTGGCATCCCACCCACCCCATCTGTAATTTGCACCACGTGGTTTCAAGCACACTATCAAATGCCACCCCAAAGTCTGCTCCTGTAGCCGAAGATGAAATGCACAAAACAGTCACCTGGCAAGGAACAAGTCCGTACGCCAGAGAGAGTCCTTAACGGCAATGATCTTAAAAGTGGTACTGTAAAGAGTAATACAGCCACAAGAGAAGAAACAGTGGAAAGTGATTTTTTTATTATTAAAGAGATCAACTAAAAGCATAACACTGCCACTGAGAAAGGTGAAGTGAGTTGCGGCCCACCAACTCTGCAGTCTTAACAAAATCAATATGCATGAAGACAATCTTATAATACTTCCCTAGGGAAAGACATTTGGTAGTCTAAAAGGGGATCTGCTCCTCCTTCGGATATAGATGGCCAATAACATTTAAACTTTACTTAAGACTCCAAGGGAAGATACAACCCCCTCCTCAGTGCCCACATCTTGAAAACATGAGATAAAATTGCTTGCATCTTTAAGTACTATGTTCATAATTACCTTACTTCAAAGCATGGCTTTCCCCCTCAAGGCAACCAAGTAGCAGCAATGCTCACTGCTGTATGAAGAACATTTCTATTTTACATGTGCATTAGCTGGAGTAGGAAACTAAATAGACTGCAACATTCCCCTGCTGTCTGCTTTAGATTTTAGGTTTCCCGAGACCTGTCTCTTGTTTTTGCTTATGAAACTCTGCATACCAGCATGTACATCGATGTTACTGTGGAAATGAAAACCATTACCATGTGACAATGTAAAATGTTGTAAAATGACCTCTTTGATATGTTTGTCACTACCTGCATATCTTTAAAACCCAGTTCATGAAGAGTTTTTTCATCGTAGTCAGTTGTTAGTTCATGTCCAGAAGAGATCATTCTCACAGGTCCCATGAGGCCACCTAAAGAAACAGCACAACTTGCTTCACTATTTGAACATTGAAAAAAAGAAAATCAATGGGGTCAGATTTGGTTTTTATCTGAAATTAACCATTCTGTTGGTGTTCATTCATGCAGGTCTGGACTTGGCTCATTTCCTTTATCAACACAGATCTTTATTACTATTATTACTACTACTACTATTATTATTATTATTATTATTATTATTATTATTATTATTATTATTATACTATATAATAATAATATACTAATTTGGAGAAAATATTTAAGAAAAACTAGCATTTGCAGAAGAAAAGCTAACCTTGTATGAACATTAAATTCTGTTAAAATCGAAGGAGAAACAAGGCCATCCACACAGCTATTTCCCTTAGTTGTCTTTACTTCAGAAGTACTCTAAATGAGGGGCAAAGAAGCCAGGCTGAAGTTATGTCAACATGCTTTAAATCATACCTGGAAAATCTCCTTTCCGACTGCTTTGGCCAAACTCCTGCAGCTGAGCCTGTTGGTTTAGCTGCTCTTTCTGCAAATTCTCGTACCAATGTGTAACTTCGGCTCTCAGGTCGGCCACCTGATCACTCGGATACATTTCAATTGTCATCTGAAATATAAGAAATTTGTTTAGCTGAGAATGGCGGGAAAGCAGGGACATAACACAATGCTCTTTTGGAAAACAACTTGCTAGACTGTACCTTGTCAGGAAGCCCAGCTGGCTGGCAAACAATTCTGAGAGGCAATGACTGTTTGTCACTCAAGGCTTTTAAATGGCTGCTGATGCCAGTGCCCTCAATTTGCCACTGTCTCAGATGATATGCAAACCTGAGAAAGAAATAATATTTATCATATAAAAAGGAAACTCACTGGCAATTTGTGTCTTAAACCAATTGAACCACCTAAACATTGCTTATGGTAGCGTTTTAGACTTTCCTATTCAGGCTGGCATTTGGGGTGCGGCTGAAGCTGGGGCAAGGAAAGGAGACTTTTGAATCTTGCTGTTATAAACTTTGGCCAGGATCCAAAGAACTGTGAAGCCAGTTGCATGAGCTGAAGGGGGACAATCTGCAATTGAAACTAGGGGCATTTCAGGAAGAGTTTGCTATATGGCATCGAATGAGCTGTTCAAAAGTAAAGCATATTTACCATATGTTCGGCAGTGCCCAAACACTGATTTTAATAGGAAAAAAATATCACTGGTTGTGAACTCTCTAGAGCAGGCATAGGCAAACTCAGCCCTCCAGATGTTTTGGGACTACAATTCCCATCAACCCTGACCACTGGTCCTGCTAGCTAGGGATCATGGGAGTTGTAGGCCAAAAACATCTGGAGGGCCGAGTTTGCCTATGCCTGCTCTAGAGCCCCTTTAATAATTTTCTTTTGTTTTCACCAAAGAATTATTTTGATGAAGATACCAAAATAATAGTGCACTTCCTAACAGAAGCCCATATGACTGTATGTGACAATTGGGAAAAAGACAAACAACCATTAAATTCTATGAGGCTAGTGCAAGCACCCTGTGTGACCCCATGAATATCATTAAACAGCAACTTTTATTAAATAAAATTACTATGGGCATAGTTTACCTTCTCCGAAAAGCTTCTAAATGAGTCTTAAGCATCAGAAGTCCTCGTTCAATAATGGTGAGGCTGGAGTGAGAATCTTGCTCCAGATTACTGGATGCTATCATTAGGCTTTCCATGCACTTGCTAATAAATTCTTGCTCTTTCTCCAGACCCGTTTTACCTAAAATATGATTTACAAGGAAATGTTCCATTAGCATGATGAAACTTATATGTCCCCCAAGAAAAAGAGAGTTGAAGTACGGTATCACTGATACACAACATCAGACTGAGCAATGCGCAGTATCTTAAACTGAATTATATCATACCATTAATATAATAGGAGTTAATATACTGTATAGCTGCACGGCTCACATCTCCAGACTGTGCTCTTAAAGCAATACCCCAGAATTGGTCCATACCACACAACTGCAAAAAAGAAGTGAGAAACTGGGTTATTTCTTTATACGAATGACCACCTAATCATTATCATGTCAATGCTGTGCTGTACAATACCATGTATCATCTATGTATTTTTCACAATACAGGCAACCCCTGTTTTAGGAGTGACCAATATGTATCGCACACAACACTGAACCCAGAAGTGACCTGGAAACATCATAAAAGACGTCACTAAAAGGGTGGAGCAGGCCGTTTCAATTGCATGCAATTTCAGAGACTGCAATCCCCACACAAATTGGGGGTTGCCAGTACCGGTTAACAGAGGTGTTTTCTGTCTGTCCCCTTGCCCCAACTTATTGGTGTACTGGTCAGACATGTTTGGAAGCAATGCTAAACTATGTTTTGTGATCTATGAATGACTCTGGGCAACTCCTCCTCTAATATGGCTGTGCAGAGAAGGTTAAAAACTGAAAGTTTCCTCATCGCAGTTTGGAGTTATGTCAAAACCCATGCAGAGTGAGGTTAGTTTTAAGTTATGGTTCAACTTCCTTAACAGCTCCACTTCCTCCTTTTCGGAATCCTTGGCTTCAATTAACAGGATTGAGTAAAAGAAAAATCCCAAATCAACTGGGCAGCTTTCCGAAAACTGATTTCCACCCTGTTTTCATGCAAAGGTCAATAGTAATCATGTAACTTCCCACCCACATTTCAACTCTTTTCATAGGCAAGATACAACTTCAGCCAGTTCCATACTAAACATACAAACTGCTTTCTTCCAAGGAGAAACAGCATCCTTAGTCCTCAAGAGACATAATTCCCATCTCAGTATCTCTGATAGTTACAACTCCCTTGTCAGATAAGCTGCTGCTTATCATTTACAGAACAGGAAGTCTTAACACAGGAACACAGAAAGGTCAAACTGCATTTGCTAAATCGTACCGCTCAGCAAATATTCACTAAGTATACTAAATCTATCTCGTGGAAGAACTGAAGAGTTATGTAAAACTTTGAAAGAAGGGAAACAGTGATGTAATACTCTCGCTTACCTCTGAGTTTGAACCGCCATCATATGCACTAGTAGCCAATCGAGCCAAGTTACATAAATGCTGAAACAAGTTTAATCCAGTCATACTAATGGTTTCGGGCTTTAGCTGAGGCATCTAAATAAAATAAAAACATGTTTTGCTTCCATCAACATCAGCCTTGTTTTCAAAGAGGAAAGTTAATAGGTTTTGTATGTAAGAAGCTATTTCCCTGCTACCTTTTCTAAAAAAAGATGCTTGTAGGTTTCCATTCCCATGGCATGCTGGTCTTTGCTTCGCACTTGATTTAAGAACCAGTGCAGAGCATCGTCATAGCATTCCGAATCTTCTACTAAACAGTGCCATAGTATGTCTACTTGCTCCAGACTCAACCCTAGAGATTCAAAGCAACATATGACAACATCCTGGTAAAAGACAGCTAATTTCTTTCCCCAAAAGTCCTTCCCACAGTAAACACAGCAAGGCAGCCTGATCCCACGCACGCCTGTCTGCTGGTTCGACCTGTATCATTGACAGAATTGAAACAGCACCGTCAGCCTCTCAAATCACACCAACCCGGAAGAGCCCTAAAAGCGCTAAAGGGCTACACAGCTTGTCTTCTCAAACTTATTAAATGGTAGAACTCTAGAACTGGAAGGGAACCCAAGGGTCATCTAGCCCAACCCCTTGTTGTATAGGAATAAAAGCTAAAGAATCCCTGACAGATGGGCCAGCCAACCTTTTTAAAATCTCCAATGAAGGAGCGTCCATCACCTTCTGGGTTAGCCCACTCCACTGTCAAAAGTCTCCTGCTGTCAGAAAGTTCTTCCTAATTTTACCCATTAGTTTGGGTCCCCCACTCTGGGGCAGCCGAAAGCAAGCTTTCTCCATCTTCTATGTTTCAGATATCTGAAGATGGCTACCAGACTCTTAGTATTCATTTTTATTTTAGTTTTAAAGAAAGAAGCCATTTCCTTTCTGTTTCCTCCCCTGTTTGTCTGGCTGATGTAACGATGGTATTTCTATTATACAGCGCCAGCAAATCAACCTCGTTGTTTAAAAGAAAAAGTATGGGTACATATATTTAGAACTTACTGAAATGATCTGGTGATCCTAGAGTTGAAAAGACACATGTCAAAAACTGAAGGCGAACTTGAACTTCTGCGCTGTGGCTGTACCTATCATGGAAATTATTTGTTATTTCAGTACATCTTCAGTCATCAACAACTGTTTTGCCATTGTTTAAACCCTTTTTCATAACTGGGGTCAAACCACCCCAAAAAAGAATTGAACATATGTGTGGTACCCACTCTTTCACCATGCAGCACCAAACCTCCAGATATAAACCTGGCAAGCCAAAGGCCTATATCGCCTAGCAGACTTCTACAAAAACAACAAACCCATATCAACACAAGAAATACAAAACAAACAAGGGGACACCTGAATACCCTGGCTAACACATCGTCAGCTACATGCCTTCTTAAATAATCCACTAGTTAGATCAACAGCCACTAGGCTCTTGACCACCTTCAATAACTTTCTTCTAACAACAACGGGACATGGCAAGGGGATGGTATCCACAATATACCAAACACTGCTCCAAAGCCCCACAAACCCCTTTGACACAATCAAAAAACAATGGGAAGATGACATAGGCTACAAAATCAACCCCACCCAATGGACTAGAATGTGGTCTAAACCTCCCTTTAAATCCGTATCAGCAAAAAGAAAGGAACTCACTCTGAAACTCACTTACAGATGGTACCTAACACCATGAAAATTGGCGCTGATACACCCAGGAGCTTTACCACCCCACCCCCTCTCTTTTCTTCCCAATACTATACTGCATATAACACCAATGTCTCACAACAAATATAACTGATCTGTAGAAAACACAACCTGAAGAAAGAGACAATGCATGTGCTTTTGTAAACAAGGAAAATATTTAATATTTTTTTAAATAAAAAAACCCCGTATGTGTGGTATTTGTGCCTAAGTAAGGTCAATTCATTTTGAAGGGTCTACACTGTAAAGGTAAAGGGACCCCTGACCATTAGGTCCAGTCGCAGACGACTCTGGGGTTGCAGCACTCATCTCACTTTATTGGCCGAGGGAGCCGGCGTACAGCTTCCGGGTCATGTGGCCAGCATGACTAAGCCACTTCTGGTGAACCAGAGCAGCGCACAGAAATGCCGTTCACCTTCCCGCCAGAGCAGTACCAATTTATCTACAGTGGTACCTCAGGTTAAGTACTTCCAGAGGTCCGTACTTAACCTGAAACTGTTCTTAACCTGAAGCACCACTTTAGCTAATGGGGCCTCCTGCTGCCGCCACACTGCTGGAACACGATTTCTGTTCTTATCCTGAAGCAAACTCTTAACCTGAAGCACTATTTCTGGGTTAGCGGAGTCTGTAAGCTGAAGCGTATGTAAGCTGAAGCGTATGTAACCCGAGGTACCACTGTACTTGCACTTTGACATGCTTTCGAACTGATAGGTGGGCAGAAGCTGGGATCGAGCAACAGAAGCTCACCCCGTCGTGGGGATTCGAACCGCTGACCTTCTGAATGGCAAGCCCTAGGCTCTGTGGTTTAGACCACAGCACCACTCACGTCCACGCTGAGTAAAGCTTAAATCAAATACCACCCAGTTTCAAACGTTTTCTTCTACCCCTGCCACGTCATGTACAACATATTCTGGGCGTTCCAATCCTCTTCCTCCACCTAACGGGTGCTTTTTATTTTATTTCACTGAGGGTTTTTACTTACTGGAAATTGGTATCAATTCAGCAGGGCTGGTTCAACCCTTAGGTGAGGTGGTGCCCTGCCTGCTCCCCTTCCTCCACCACTGGCATCAGTGCTGATTTTAGCCCAAAATCGGCACTGGCAGTGGTGGGGCATCTCTCCCTAACACAGATCAGACATTCAGACTTTATAAAAGTTCCTCCACAGGTGAAGGAAGTGCTTGCCACCCTCACCCCTCAATCACAAGGGTCACTCAACGAGTGACTAGGAGGCTCTAAGGAGGACATCTGCGGGTGAGATGGTATCTGTACTCTTGGTTAATTTAAGATACAAACTGTGTACAAGCAAATTTAACAGACTCTACCGCTGCAAACAATTTTTTAAAATATAGTTTTGTTTAAGGATACATATGAAAATATTCATCTATTTATTACTTTTTTGGCTTAGCTCATATGGCTTGGGATAGATAACGTTTATTAGGTAAGAAGATGGGTTCCAAGTAAGAGTGCAACTCGTTCAACAAGCCCAAGGAGTCTTTAGCCTCAACTCCTCAAACTAATATGACAAAGCAGTTTTAGAACTACAAAAGCAGGGGGATTTTTTGTTGTTCAAAGTAAAGAATTCCCATTTGGCACTCCTAGAATAGCAGGACTCCAAAGCTAGTGAGACAAAACACTCCCTCTAAAACTAACACTTAACAAACATTAAAATTCCACTCCCACGTCATGTCAGCTCAGCTCAACATGGGCCTACTTTGGAACAGATTTTCCCTCAACCTTTTCCAGCTACCATCAGTCTTATGACAACCATCTCCACACCCACAAGTGCACCCTATAAAGCCGCTCTACATATCCATACATCTTTGTACCACCTGACCACAAAAGATGCTCACCCTTAACTCCTGTGCCAAAACAACCCTCCAACACAGACCCATTTTCACTGAGCGCCCAATGTTCAAAGTGAAAGAAAGCTCAGCAAGCATAGATTAATGAAAAGCAAACCATTTTTTCTTTTTTGCTGCTTAATATAGTAAGATGGTTATGGGAATGAGATATAGTCACACACGCATGGACTTGATGTACTTTCCTTTAGCCAGATGCCATCTCAGATCAGCTCAAAATAGGCCTTGTTATTCACAAGTGATAATGCGGGTCAAAGGAAATACTGATGAATATGAATACACATCAATAAATAAGGTGCAAAAAGGAATTTTGTTTGATCAGGAGCAAATTTTGACCGTGTGAAGGTGGATTTTAACAAGGTTCAGATAAATGTTAAAAACATCAAAACCATGAACAGACAAGATACACCCCACCACTCCAACACCATACTTACAATGCATGCTTATGCCGTCCTTCCCTGACAGCTTGAATGTAGTACACCAAATTATCAAAGAAGAGCTTCATCATATTAAGTTCTTTTTCGGCCCACCTGTTTCAATTTAAGAATCATTTGTCATTTCATATCCATATGTCTTGGGAGGAAACTGCATACAAACGACGCAAACTATCTTTCAAAAAGCTAACTACAGGACATTCCAACGCTCCTCATAAGATTTCTCAGCTCAAAGGTGGCTCAGAAATCTGCAACATGCATGACTTAGTCACAAATAACTGAAAGGCAACTCATCCATTTGCTATAGCCCAGGATATCAGTGGAAGATTATGCACAACATAGTTTATTTTGCCTGTCCTCATCAGAGCATCCTGCTTCTCAGTCCAGTCTGATCTGAACACTTTTAGTATTTAAAAAAGATTAGCAGATTTAATATAAAGGAAGAATGTCCCAGATTGGGGAACGACAAGTCCAGCATCATATCTGGCCATCTTGAGTAACATTCTGGAATAAATTGTATAGATCACAAGCACTCCGTATCAAAGAAATAGTAATAAACGTAAGAGAATAATTACATTTGAAATCAGCTTTAATCTTTACTATTATAATTGCTTTGGAACATACTATCATGATTTAATTTAAAACAGGAATTGTGAACGAAATTTAGCAGCAGATATTGTGAACCTGCCCCTTTAAATATTTGTCAAATGAAATAAAAAAAAATTGTAAAACAACTTTTAAGAATGCAACCAATTTAGCCAAGTAGAAACTTGCTCCTATTACTGCAGGCAACATAATGTGCTCCTAGCAAACCATTTATGTCAGCATATGACATATGCTAAGGCCTTAAGGTGCCTTCTGACGTCACCTTCGCGATATGGGGAAGTGCTGTAACATAGTTCTTTCATGTGGTGCAAAAATAACATCAGAAGACCCAATTCATGTGGGAGATATCCATTGTACAAGTCTTCTCCATGCAAAGTTATCGAGTTGAGCTTCTACGATTACCCTTCTAATACGTGAAGGAGCCACGCAGCACTGACTCCATACTACGAGGATCAGGAGAGCCACTGTCAAACTATGGAGATTAGAGTCGGAAATGGGTGGCCTCTCTTTTGGGGGGGCGTGGGCGGAAGAGAATCAAAAGAGACCAAGATTCCATTTAACACCAAACAGGAAGGGATGGGCTTGGGCAAGGAAATGTTAAAACTATAAACTGCCCTGAAATTTCAGGGAAGGGTGGGGTTAATAATCTATGCTCTGCATTTGACAAACTAAAGGAAGCTAGGGAGGAGCCAGTATCAGACCAGGAATCCCTCAATGATCAGCCACCCTCTTCTGTACTGAAAGAACATGTTGTACTTACATGGTTATCCAATGTGTGTCATAACTGCTTCCAAATTGTTGAAAGGTACCAAATAATTTTGGGAGAAGACGGAGAGAAACTACCACTGATCTGAGGAGATAGATAAATGGTGACTAGGTATAGAGGAACATCACAGGATAAATGTTCTCCGAGATTTATAGCCCTTAAATTAAAATGTATCATGTAGTCACATTTAGAGAAAAAGATGCCTTTGTATGGGAGGAAAGGAAGAAGCAATCTGTAACTTTGGAACTGCCGTTCTAAATTAATAAAGAACTATGAATGAGGCGGACGTTATTCATAAGTGAAAGTACAGAGATCTGGTGTGGGTGAAGATTTGAATTGGGAGGGCTCTTTCAATTGGGGACACACCAAAAAGGGTTACTTACTTCCCTTTCTATCCCAACCTTTCTTCCTTTTTGCAACCTTTAGCTTAAAGGCAAAGGTAAAGGGACCCCTGACCGTTAGGTCCAGTTGCGGACAACTCTGGGGTTGCGGCGCTCATCTCACTTTATTGGCCGAGGGAGCTGGCGTACAGCTTCCGGGTCATGTGGCCAGCATGACTAAGCCGCTTCTGGCAAACCAGAGCAGCGCACGGAAACGCCGTTTACCCTCCTGCTGGAGCTGTACCTATTTATCAACTTGCACTTTGACGTGCTTTTGAACTGCTAGGTTGGCAGAAGCAGGGACCGAGCAACGGGAGCTCACCCTGTTGCGGGGCTTCGAACCGCCGACCTTCTGATCGGCAAGCCCTAGGCTCTGTGGTTTAGACCACAGCACCACCCGTGTCCCTCAAACCTTTAGCTTACACAGCCCTATTCTTGTTCCCCTTCTCAAAACAACATCTTCCTTGATGCTGAGTGTTTTGGGGAGATGGGAGAGTAAATCTGTGATTTCTACATTTTGATTTGTAGTTTGTCTTAAGCAAGCTTATCTGCTCGTCAAGAGGAGACTTATACTCCGTCTGGGACAAGCCTTATAGAGGTTTGATTTTTCTTAGGATTTTATTTAATTCTATTTTTGCTTTTCCCCTAATCTCCATGGATTCCAATGGGAACAAGCAGGCCTCACTGCAGGAAGTCTGGAAGATATGGACCTTTTGACGGCATTCTCATGTCTTTTGCTCAAGTTAGCTGGACTGGAGCAAGTTGTGAGATGACAGTGCTCATCTGAACTCCAGCCTGCCACATTGCTGTTGCTAACTGGGAGGTGAGGCAAAACCAATTCCATGCTCCTGTCAGTGCATTTCCACTGCACTGACCTCATCGCACCACAGTAAGCAGGCACAGATGTGATGGATGATCAGGTGAGTACCACCACCCCGTGTGGTCTACGACAGAGGGTGGGAGTTAGAACTGCTTTCATATGTATTTTTTTCACTTGCAGTTTCTTGTTATAAGCAGTTAATAATGCAAATATATTTATCTGGTAACTTCAGGTAACTGTTTGATCTACCATACTGTAATCCTTTTTTAATAAGTTTATTTTAGGCTGTGCTTTTGTTGTTTCAAATGAAAGTTTACAATTTTTACCATTTGTCAGTTATTTTAAATAAAGTTTAAATTCACTTTCTTTTTGGTGTGGTTCTGGCTCTTTGGTCACTATCCATATGCTCATAGCAGCAAATTAATATAGACTGAACTGAGAATTTATTTTTCAAATATGATTTCAGATAAAGCAGCTTTTAGAGATTTAACGGACAAGGAAATGGATCAGTAGTAAGACACTGATGCGCCACTCAAGCTCATTTACCTGTTATTTGCTAAATTTTCTAGGCAGCCTTCAATGAACCTCATTCGAATCTGTCTATCAGTAAACCAACATACTAGCGAACACAGAAGTTTCTCTGCTTCATTTATTAAACCTTCAGATAGATGAATCTAGAGCAAGTAAGAGAAAAGTTATTGACAATTATTATTACATTTTCTCTGTCAAATATTCTTGTGTGATATTTAACTTACTGCATCTTCATCCTGGACCAGATCCCACAAAAGGGTATTTCCCTTCTTACAAACATTATCCAAGTTAATATCTGTCACTGCGTTGCTGTTGTACTGGTGTTTATGAACTGCTGGCCCTGAGCAAAAGACAGGTGTTATTAAAAATATGGAATGTGTATCCTGATTTGAATGGACTTTGTCCATCAACAGCTGTTAATAACGGCTAAAGACACAAACCTACAAATGGTTGGAACAAATACACTTGGGAAAACTAAGCCAGGGGAGGATACAGGGAGACCCAATACAAACACATGCAAAGTCAATACTATTTATTAGAATACAGTGAGGAAGCATAACATTCCTCAACCCTTTAAAATAAAGGTCTTTCGTCATGTATTACCATCCACTATGATGTGAAAGCCATACAAAACTTAGCATTCAAACTCAAATTTTCATTGAAAAGTATTACAGTTGCAAATGTCTGTGTTTGCTTGTAAAGTTATTTAATTAGGATGTGAAACTGCTTCACAAGTAAAAACCTGTTGCAAAAAAAAAAAGAGCTATTATGATAATGCAATTAAAGACAGCTGTCCCAATTCAGGGTCTGTATTTACTGAGATAAACAAAGAATTATGTTTGCTGTCTCCCTTTCCACTTCAATAGAGGGAACAGTTCTGCGCGTACATCCCTGTGTGCTCTTCAATGAGGCATCTCGGAATTAAATGTTGCTGCAGGTCAGGTGTACAGAATATGTTTTGTATTCAGAAGATCTGATGTTCAATTCCTGGAACCTCTACTTGGAGAGGATCCTGTCTGAAACCCTGAACTAGATGGACCAATGAATCTTCCTATGTGCACACAAGACCCAGTGTCCCCAAGCTGGAATCCCCATGCCTGTAATCCAGCCCACAATTGCTTATCTATATCCGTGGGACATCACAAGTGTACCTGTAGGTTGAATGCAGCATCCATCATAAATATAGACCTTCTGCAAGATACAGGACTTACACATGACAGAACACATCTATTTAGCTCAGGATCAGATATCATGTCTACAGCAAATTGGAAGGAAGCGGCACAGGAATCTTTTTACTTGATACAGCCTTGACCTTGAAGGGCAGGTTCTTAATCTTTTTCTATGGGTCTCAACCAGAATAAGCAAACTACTGTAGACCTCTTAACTCAGACAAAGAAATTCAAACTCAAACACAGAACAATTTCTGACTGATTCTGAAGCCTTGAGCCTGATCCTACCCCCAACCTTTATCAGCTGCCCCCAAGGATTTTGTGCCACAAAAGCTGCAGTGGTGCCATTTTCTAAGCAGGTAATTCAGTTACACCCATTTTCTTTAACCAAACCTTAACTGTTCTCATGCTACACTCTTGTTCTTGTAATGCACAGCCCTTGAGCTGTCATGTTAAAAAAGGCTCGCCTGCTTTTTCCTTTCTAAAAGGTTCTAGAAATGAAATTCCCTTCTTTAAGGGTGTTGCTGAAACAACATAAATGAGTCAAGAAGAATCCACAGAACATTACTGACTGGGGACAATAAGACAGTTTGTGAACGTAGCCAAATTACTCCATAAGCAGAAGGCTCGCCAAGGATCAGCCAGTCTTCCTGCAGGCCCAATGCTGTATTATCTGCCTTTATAAAGCAATCTAGCAACTCACATTCTCTTTACACTTCTCTCCGTTATTCTACTCCTAGGTATGTTGGTGACAGCAATAATGGCCAAGGCAGGCTGCCTTTCTTCACTTGCTCTCTCTTTTACCCTCCTGAAATTAATTTTGATACAAATGCTATTTAAGCATCCAGGGGAATGGATCACAGAGTTGCCACATTTTAGTGCTCCTGCAGCCTGGACACACGCCAATGCAACAAGCAAAAGCTTTCCCCAACGTGCGGGAGAGGCTTTACCAGTCAAAGATTCTGTACATTAGGCTGTTGTTAAAGGAGCAGGGTCAGAAAAAGAGATTGAGAACCTAGACCTCTAGTATCAGTCTTCCTCAACCTAGTGCCCTCTCTCTGTTTTGGACCACAATTCCTATCAGCCCCATCCAACAGGGCCCATGATAGGGCAGGAAGGTGAAAGCTGTATTTGCTCATGATTTGATTTAAATAACTAGAAAGGTCACTAATTCCAATCAGCTTACCTCTACCACAGGCATGGTACTTGGGTTCTGCTTAGTTTCCTTTTAAGTAGCTAGACCACTGAAACGAAATGTGACTGCTCTTTCCTTTGCTACATCTTACCTTGGCTGAGATGCTCATGATAAATGGAAGCAAGATTTGGAAGGTGCTGCTGAAGATGAGATGTCAGTTCGGCATGCGAGTTAATCTGTACCAGTTCTTCTTCGCAACCAGATTCCTCACCATCAAAGTCTGCCATATTTTTTTCCGATTTTGCACTGACTTGGGAACTGCTACAACTGACATCATCAGCACTTAACATGTCATCGACCATGTGTCTGTAAGATACAGGCAAGAATAAGCCAGTTTACTGTTTTCAGTCCACGAAGACCCAGTAGACTACAGAAAAGCAGCACTTGCATGTATGCAGAGAAAATATCATCACTGAATATAATTCTGAATATTCCGCCCCTTCACCTTACAGTTTAAACAATAAAAACAATTTAATAAGTATGCAGTTACAAAAAGCGCTACCACAAAAAATAGGGTGGTTCCTGAAAATAAACATCTCAGGTGAACAGCATTCAGAGAAAACAATATAATGAAGTTGCCAAGCAAACCTCTGTGGGGAGTTACACAACTTATGGGCTGCCACAGAGAATGCCTTATTGCGGGCTCCACCACCCTGAGCTTCTGAAGGCAGTGAAATTACTAAGGAGGCGCTCTGATTGTCTTAACAGCCAAGAGGGTATGTCGGGAAGGAGCCGGTCTTAATATTAAAATGTATCTGCTCAGCTTCAGTTACATTCTTTTAAATGGTTGGTAACTAGGACTGCATGCATTCTGCTTGACTGTACACAAATGGCAGAATGCTTTACCTAGTGCAGCCTGGTCAAAATTTGGGGGAAAGGTGGGAGAATTCTTTATCGGACTTTGTGCAATTGGTCAGGGAAACTTCAGGCCCCAATTCAGCTCCTTGCACCTCTTTCCGAGATAACTAAATGCAGTAAGGATGATGCAAGGCAAGCAATAGGCATGCAAATGTGATTATGTTCCAGAATATGTGTGTGTGTGTGTGTGTGTGTGTGCGCGCGCGCGCAAGTAACTTACCCTTCATGATGGTGGTGATGATGGTGGTGGTGGTGCTGGTGGTGGTGCTGTGGCCCAATAAACTGCCGGCAGTTAAATAACTCATTTCCGATGGCTTCCCCAAGGAAGTCCCCGGTATGCGTTATACAAGAATCTTGAGAGCCTTGGGATATATGAGCTGTGCCGATTTCCCCGGCCATGTCGTGCTCTGTGTCCTCCCCATGTGAACAGGGATCGAGCATTCTAATTCTATTATCCACCGCGGGCACTGAGTCAGTATTGAAGACATGGTCATTTCCAGTTCCGTTGCTGACACCGCCCCTTTCTGCTGCTCCCTGGGAGTCTCCCAAGCAAATGCCTGATTGGGATTCCATTTTCCGGCTCCGCAGCTCTGCATTCCGGCCATTTTTCTGGGAACTGTGACCTCTGTCCTCATCCTCCTCTTCATCTTCCTTCAGAGCTTCGATGTCGGCAATGTCTTCCGACTGCACCTCGCTGCCTGGGCTCCCTGCAGATTGACTTGCGTGGCTGGAGTTGGCTTCGTTGCTGGATCCATCGCTGTGCCCGCTACTGCTACCTGGCCCACTGCTGCCATCTTCGCCGCTGTTTGCCGTTTCATCAGAACTCCCCTGCATCGACTCCTTTAATTTTTTTTTTTTAAGGATACAAAATCATCAAGCATTTATTTTCTAAAATTACTATTCTGCACCTCCAATGTCAACAGGTATTCCCAGGGTGGGGAACAACAACCCATTATGCTGAGGAGGGGACAGAGGAGGTCTGATAGCCATCTTCAAATATTTCAAGGGCTGTCACATAGGAGATGGAGCAAGTTTGTTTTTTCATGCTCTGGAAGGTAGGACTTGAACCAATGGCTTCAAACTCCAAGAAAGGAGATTTTTGACTCAACATCAAGAAGAACTCTCTAGATGATAAAAGCTGTCTGACAGTGGAACAGACTCCCTCAGAAGGTGAGTTTCCCGCATTGTAGGGGGTTGGACTAAATGATAATCTCGGGGATAATCTGGACGGAGGGGACATGATGGCAAAGAGGGAGAACCACCATGGTACTTCTTTTCTAAATGAAGGGTGGAATACCAGTTACCTTATTAAAAACAACCACAACCACCTTTCATACTGACAGATTCTTTGATAACCATAAGAGAAAAACAGTTATTTCTTTTACCTCTGTATCTGAAAGCCGCTGCTGGACATGTTTATTTCTGCTGATCAGCTGCTCCTCCATTTCAATATCACTCCCTCCACTCTGGTGAGTATCACTGTTGTCACTGCTTTGAGGACTTGCTGCAGGTGACCCTATTGTAGAAAGAGCTTTTCAAGTTACTCCATGTAATGGAAAAGCAAATGCTTTAAATCAGCGTTTCCCAATCAGAAATCCGCGTAACCCACTGAGAGGATCTGTGGCACCATTCACATAACAAAAATTACCAGAGAGAACAGGGAGTTGACGTTTGAAAAACACGGGGTCTACAGTACTTAGCTAATTGGAATCATTGCTTTAAATAATTTTAACACAGGATTGAGATGCTTGCTCAAATTCTCCTGTCAACACCAAAATAAATTACAATAAGGGGGTTCTGCTGCTGTTCTTGCTTTGCCTTTCTACACCCAACTTTATTCTCCTGACTTGGCTGAAGCCACGTCTGACACAGAGTTAACTGTCATCTCACTGCTGCGAAATGACTATGAACTCTTGAGATGGGAGAACAAAAAAATATTCTAAATTCTCACAATTATCATCAGTTTTTTTTTATTGATTTATTGCAATTTTATCTCACTTTTTCTCCAAGGAGCTTAACGTGATATCTTTTTCAGTTGATGGGGGAAGCAATATTCAGTGAACTCTCCCACAGCCCACCCTCCCGTCTCATAAATCTGCAATGGATGGTTCCCCCAACCCTCCAGGGCAGATGGGGGGGGGCACAGTTGGCGACAGGGAATCATTGCAAAAGTGCTTCCATCTCTGTTATGGAGACAGAAGTTTTACCATCAGATGAGCGATACCATTGGAATCAACCCAAAGTGAGTGAATGTGTATAATTCAGATTGCCATCTGCCACGAAGTTTAACTTTCTTTCAGCCTGTGCCAAATAAAACATCTATTAACTACCTTTCTGCCAAGGTGCTTTACAATTAAAAATATTAGAATCAAACAAACACTATAAAACATTCTCAAGCCATTTCAGCTGATAGCACTGAACATGGGGCTGCTGACATCTGAAGAAAACAGGAGGTGATACAAAGCTCCTTGAATAATCATGACTCCCAAATTGTATTTGATTTCAAAGTGCCTTTCTGCAATAACTTACATGGTGAAGGAGCAGCTCTTCGGAGCTCTTCCTCCTCTGAAGAGGAGACAAAAAGGGGAAGAACATTCCAAGTTATGAATGAGTTAACATTCCAAGTTATTGTGAGTTAACATCATACAATATACAGTCTATAACCGGTGTGGCTAACCTGTGAGCCTCAGGAAGTTGTAGGACTCCAACTCCCATAATCTCAAGAGTGAATGGAATTGTAGTCCAACAATATCTGCAGTGAACACAGATTAGTCATCCCTGATCTATACTAATATAGAAACCCACCCAGATGGGCGGGGTATAAATAATAAAATTATTATTATATAGGTAGTGACTGAAATACCTACTTGTTCTATACAGTATGTTCCTATTGTTATTTGGGGTTATTTACGAGCCTTTTGAAATAATATCATGATGTTTATTAAAATCAATACAGCCCCTTTCATTAGAAGGAACTGGGTTTTCCTACTTTACACAACTGATATCACAGAAATTGGGGGAAGCCATCTTCCTAAATCACTCAAAACAAGAAACTATGGTTTCCTGCTTCGGAACAAGCCAGGGTATTAAAACTATGGTTCAAAGCTGGTTTACCAACCTTGATCGTTCCAAGGTAGCTAACCTTAGCTTGATAGTTCAGGCTAAGTAAGAAAACACTGTATAGTGAATCAGAGGCTGTAAGAAACCAACAAGCAGGATGTAGGTGAGATAGTACTCTTCGCATTTGTGCTCCAAAGCAACTGGTACCGAGGCATTCAATACTGGAAGGTAGTACAAAGCCATCCTGAATAGTCATTATAATTTTGATCACTGTAGCCTTTTCAATTTGATATACAGTGGTACCTCGGGTTACAGACGCTTCAGGTTACATACACTTCAGGTTACAGACTCTGCTAACCCAGAAATAGTACCTCAGGTTAAGAACTTTGCTTCAGGATGAGAACAGAAATCCCGCAGCAGCAGCAGGTGGCCGCATTAGAAAGTGGTGCTTCAGGTTAAGAACAGTTTCAGGTTAAGTACGGACCTCCAGAACGAATTAAGTACGTAACCAGAGGTACCACTGTGATTGTTACAATTATATTTTACCCGGCAGAAAGAACACTCTGCTTCAACTGTCACTTTACCTGGAACTGAAGAAGGTGACAGGACACTATGTCCCAATCCATGGGCGAAAGGAATAAGAGGTACCACCTGTCTATGCAAGCAAGTGCACTAGCAAAGGAAGATCAGCCTGGCCTGAAGTGGATACAAACGCCTGCTTACAGCTTATCAATTCCTTCTGGCCTTGAAGAAATGAGCATCCTCATCTACTACTATCTCCCTCCACGCCCCATCCCTTGTGTGTCTTGTCTTTTTAGTTTGTAATCCCTGAAGGCAAGGCCTATTGGTATGAGCCACTTTGGGAGACAACAATTTTCTGAAAAGTGGGATAAAAAAATATATAGGGCAATATCCATCATTAGTCATACTCAGAATAGGCCCACCAAAACCAACAAATTTAAATCCATTGATTTCAGCAGGTCTGTTTTGAGTATGACTTAGTTGGACATCACCCACAGTAAATTAATAACTGCACCTGTTTCTATAAGGAAAGAGGCTAACTGTAGAAAAAAAATTCATTGCCTATAAAGAAGTAAAGGAGAAAAAAACATAATTAATAAGCTTTCTTGGATGCCTTTCAAGTGAGTATGTATAAGGCATGGGGGGGGGGGAGAATTACATATAAAAATACCTAAATAAATTGTCTTCAAAATCAAAACCAAAACCATTAACAATCTCTTTGTAATAAGATCAGGAGTAAGATTTCAAGTTGGCAACAATACATTAAACCAAAGAAGAAATAAACACTCACCTTTCTTATTACCCATTGGTAGGTTTGTACTGAGTAATGATGCAAATGAGCTCTGTTTTGATAGCTGAGCCTTAGCTGCTAGTGCATTATTCCACAGTGCTTTAATGAGCATGGATGCCAAATACAAGGTCTGTAAATCAAAGCAGAAACTGTACTCCCAACAGAAAACAGAACTTGTTTCTCATATTCAATACATGACAAAAAAAAACTTCATAAACAAAATGAGCTCTATATAAAACTATGTTGTGTTTTGTACCATAACTGGAAAATCCAAACTCTTATACTGTAATAGGGCTAAAAGTAGTCTTCTCTAACAAGAAGCATGGAGGGGGAGAATAATAATGAAATTGTACAGCTGGAAGTGACAAAAAGGTCATCCAGACCAACCTCTTGCAATGCAGAATCAAAGAATATAAACCATAGTCCATATAAGAAACAAAATACTAGGGGTTTCATCTTGTAACAGCATTCATGTGTAGATTTTTTTTCACTTCAACAGGACACATGCAAGAGAACTTCCTAGTGAACCAAAGCAGAAAAGAGACTCCTTCAAAATGCTTTGTTTTTACCTGTTCAGTATGTGCACTTGGATGGAGTGTTGAAACTAAATTAAGAAGATGCCTAAGTGGAACAGGATCCAAATTCTTGATCAAGGAGGGAAACAAATCGTGTATATAGCGACTACAATGCTTCAACTTCAAAAAGAAACACAAAGAGAAGAGATAAATTCAGAGAAACTGAAACACATTTTTGTACAATTTCCCCCCCTAGATTTCATTATTGTGGCAATTTCCCTCTTATAAAATGTTCCACGTATGAAAGGTAGTAAAGATAAAACTAGTGTCGTAGTAACAAAAAGGGTGTAAAATGGTAGCTGGATATGCATCTAAGAATTCAGCATAACTTCATCGCTTTTTCATGCGTCTTTAATCAAAGGGAAGAAAGTCTAAACCAATATAATTTAGCATTAGGATAAAAAGAGTGAGGAAAATCTGTCTGGACCTTTGTATTTCCATAGTATAGGGGGAGAAAGCAGGATATCACTTTTACAAGGAACTGTTAGTATTTGGACATTACACTGGTCTGCACAATTGTTGCGTAAAGAAGACAAAATCCTTAAATTAAAGGAATATAAAACTGGTGTGATAGCATGCTGGCCACACTGCCGGCTAAGTAACCATCAGTTTAAAAAAAAAAAATGGCACCAAGACAGCTGCCCGGGAAGGTAGAGAATCAGAAAGGAGCATTTGAGAATGTTTAGGCCCACCAACTCTGCCGCCTGAGCAGTTTGCTTTGTATGGCACAGCTCTATAAAAAAGTAAGAATAGTTCTGTTCTTTTTAGATAGTTATTTAAGAACAAAATTTAAGCTCCATGAACTTTAGCCACCATATTAGTGGCCTGTTTCTTGCTTAAGTCTAGACATACCTGTGCTGCAGCCCAAATGCAATCTATGTGCTGTGTACTAAGCCGGCCTTCAGCAGCGAGAAAATTAAGAATCACTTGGCACTGCTTAATGATCTGGAGGGGAAACAAGGGAAAAAATATAAAACATTAAAAACATAGCCTCATGGTTAACAAAGAAAATCATACTTCACTTTAAACCTACCTCAATATGCAAATTTGGTCCAAAAATATGTTCTACCACATTGTTGTTGATCAGCCAGTCTGCAAGCTCTTTAGCAATGGACCTAAATAAAATGGGGAAACCATAAGCAAGCAACTTCATGCGCTCGTATTATGCTCAGTCTCCTAAATAAAAGGCCATTGTTCTTTCCTTACAGATTTACAACCAAGGATTACTTTCCAAATTCAAGGAATTTTTTTGAACGAAGTGGAAATGGCTGGCATGCGTATAGCTACAAATTCATTTAAACTAAACCTGTAGCGGAAGATAAATAAGGGGAAAAAAACCACGCTGTTACATTAGAAATGCCTTTCTGGAGGCCAGTGCAAATTAAATAATTAATCCACTGAAATGAAGTAATTTATTTCTAAGCAAACGTGCCCTCCATCAGGCTATTAGCCGATTACTTTTGTGCTTTAATTAATGCCCTCTACATGTGGCTGCTCTGAAGAAACTTCAGAAACTTCATATGGCCCAAAGAGCTGCAACCAGACTGTTGACCAGGGCTGGTTATCATACCGGGATTATACAACTCCCTTGGCTAGAACAGCTCTGCTGGCCTCTGGCTCAGTTGCAGGCTATCTGAAAGATAGGAACCTGCCCTGGCACTGAGATCTCTGGGGAGTCCCTGATCTCAGGCCCAGCACCCTTAAAGGAATGCTTGATGGGGACATAGGAGAGGGACTTCTCGGTGGCTGCTTGAAGACTTTGGAACTCTCTTCTTAGAGATGTTAGACTGGCTCCCTCCTTGTTGTCCTTCTGCTGGCAAGTGAATACCTTTTTATTCCAAAGGCCTTTAGAAACTGATTGGAAAGGACTAATGCTGGGATGTTTTTGTTGTTATCTGTATTTTTAATAGATCTTTTAAATATGTTTTGATTCTATTAGTGTTTAATTACTTTTTAACTATTATCTTTTCTCTGTTTTAAGCTTTTTATCTGTGTTTTTGTAAGCTGCCTTGAGCCCTGGTGTCAGAAAAAGGCTAGATATAAATATTATTATTATTAAATGCTACTGAATTCTGCAAGTCATAAACTACAAAAGATAATGGAAATCTGCTAACGCTGTGCTTCTCTTGCATTTATTAATGTTACCATCGTTCTGAGATTTATTATCTTTTTTTTTTACATCAACTTTCCCATCTATTTCCAAAAGATAAGTGTATAAGCAAAACAATTTTTCTGCTATACTCCAATTATTGTATGCGTCTCCAATACAGGCCCCTAACTCTGATTCTCTTTCTATAGGGGACAGGTAGCCACAATATTTATCTTTTTATCACTATTAGGTCAATTGTTGGTTGATTCTCAATGAATCACCAGTTTCCTTTATCTCCCCTGGATAGGGCAAACTAGGACCTCCAGCAGCTATTCTCCGTGCTACAACCATTTGCCCACAATGTGCAAGCGCCAAGGAAATTTTTCTGGATGTCATGAGAGAGACTTCTCGTTCTATGCCAAGAATAGCAATGAGAGTTAAACTTAGACTAGTGCTGCTATTTTTGATTTATCATTATCTTTCCTCTACTACTGCGACATTTCACAAAACCAGAAGGGGGTAGGCATTCAAGTGGATTTCTCACACATTACTGTGAGACATTGCGTGTTATCTGGGATTAGCTGTCGGCTCTCATCCTAACCTCTGGCGGGCATTTGTTTATTTCACAAAAGCAACAAACCAAAACACAAGGCTGGCAGCTAGAATGGCAACATTTTTCAAGAATGCTAATTTAAGTGGTGGGTGGTGCCCAGCCACTAGAAAGCCAGAAACTCTTTTCCTATGAATTTGCAGCTATGCTCACAGTGAAAAAGTTGGACAGCATCTGCCACATCGCCCAGTCCCACCCAGTGCCTGCAGTTTGGATGCAACGTGGATATCTGGGCTTCTGACACGTCACAAATTGACACGGGGAGGTATAGAAGTGAATGTCCAGTGGTCAGAACGCATGTATTTAAATGAAAGGTACTCAAAAAACTACTTACGTTTCTGTGTCTGAAACCAATGATTCATTATTACACACATCGTTGAAGGTGTGAAGTTGATTCTACAGTTGGAATAAAAAGGGAGAGGAAATAAAGTTTAGCTTTATAAACTCAAAAAGGATTTCATTCGTTTAACTGAAGCATCAATAAAAACTGACTTAATCAGATCTGGATCTTATTTTCCACAAGAGATCCCTAAACTGATGTAAAACCCTTAAATAGTGACTTGAGATCCCAATTAAGATGACCCTGGCAAAATGAAGGGCCAATTTTAGTTACATTTGTCAAAAGCTGCCAATGAGAAACAGACAAATGCTTTGTCATAACTGAAGTTGCAGTGGGAGATGCTCAGGAGGCTACCAACCTCCAAATTAAGATTAAATACCTTTCCTGGGATACAAGCAAGGACTCTGTCATCCTGCAAAACCTCAACTACTTGAATTGGGAGTTTGGAGTGGGAGTAAGAGCAGGGTCCCATTTGAAAAAATCTTCCCTTGATTCAGCTACAATCTCTACTGGCCTGATGAAGAACTCTGAGAAACTTTAAAGCTTGCAAACATTATTAGTCAGACTACTGGTCCCTCTAATTCAGTGTTGTCTACACTGACTTGCAGCAGCTCCCCATGCTTTCAGGTCAGGGTCTTTCCCAGCCCTCCTAGAGATTGCCAGGGATCAAACCTCTACCACTGATGCTGGGGGAACCCAGTCAGATGGGCGGGGTATAAATTATTATTATTATGCTCAACTGCTGAGCTATGACCTTTCTCTACCACTGAGCAAGGTGCTTCTCATGAAGACCATTTCCTCCTAATGGAATTCATTGTTCCCTCCACTTATTACTAGCTCACAACCGAATGCTCAGCACCGGTAAGGAGAGTATGGAATCATCACTGAAGGTTATAAGGATGCCTCAAAGACAGGCTGTCTTCCTAGAAAGCACATGTCAACAAAGCCAGTTCAGCTCTATTTTACATGAGTGTTCCTAGTACTGCAGCTGTGTTCTGTTACAAACAGCAATCAAAAGCCCTCGGACATACAGAATAAACCATGTGTTCTTCCAAAGAAATTACAGCAGACCACATGGCCATTTCATTCACGTTACTCACTGAACAGCCTTGTTTGGCATCTGTTCCTTCTTTCCTCCCCACCTCCTCCCTCAAGCAAGAGTACACAAGGTGCAGTGCTTCCTAGGAAGGAACAAGACTTTTTAATCCTCTCTTTCACCATCCACGATGTCACTCTTCGCTGCTCTTTTCACCCCTTTTTAAAACTTGATTGGCCCTGAGCAAAGGAAAAAAATGAGCACAGCCAGATTTTACATCCACCTCCTCCCTCATCAATTTTTTGGGTGATGCCTGGACGACAGATTTAATTACGTGACCAAAGGACCATAATTTGTGCTTTGAAGACACATTAACTGGCCCATCGTAATGGAAAACAAACATTCAAAATGTGATTATTTGCCTCATATCCTGTAGTGTGAGTACAGTGGAGAATGATCTGGAAACTGCAGAGTGTTTTTCTTTTTTAAAAAATGGTTCTGATATTAATTTGTCTGAAATGACCTCCTGGAATTTGCAATGTACCAACTGAGAGGAATCAGATACAGAGCCAACTGCTCACGGACAGTGAATGTTTTAGCTTACTGTAATAACGTTCCACCTGTGGCCTCGTAAGCTTCAGAAATATGAACATTATTGAAGTTTGATGCCAGCCTTCAAATATTCCCTATTTAATTTCAGAACCACATTCTTTGAATATTTTGCTCTTGACCTAGTTTTCAAATGGAAGAATTCACCATACAACAAGGATGGCGTTCTGTGAACAAACATTATTACACGGAGAGTTCCTGTGGCATTTAGAAAGAGCTACTGTATAAAACATGCGCCCACAGCTGACCTTGCTAAAGGCAACGTGGGTTACAAATGCTGATCTCCGTTTCCATACATAGTCTGGAAAAATATATCAAATTATTATGTTCCAAAATAGTAATTCTGGACATCTAGGTACTAGTCTGGAAATAAGGGAGTGCATCCAAATTCCTTGCCTCTCCAGGTGAAAGACAGAGTGCTCTATTTTGCCACCTGGTCTGCTTCTGTACTGGCTGTACAGTATTTGCTTGTGTCTATTTATGGCACCATCTGCTTTGAGCATTTTGGCATCTCCCAAATTGTTGGAAAAAATGATTGGATCCTTACAGGAAGCTAAACCTGTAACGGCTGCTTGTAAATGCTTAATGGATCTTTATAAGATAGACGTTAAGGAACTCAGACGTATCAAATAGGGAATTAGAATGTTATTATACAGCCTAAACAGTGGGAATTTGCTTTAGAATCTGTAATGAAATATTTAGACTTGAAATTTATTCAGCAAAAATTAATATTTCAAGTATATTGTACAATGTTTGTATAGGAAGGCACTGTCCAACACAGATAGATGCTGGAAGTGTTACAATACAAACAGATACGTTGAGGGATATGACATGGGATTCTCCAGTGATATACTCTTTTTTGCCTGAAGTTGTTATCCACATCAGTTTGTATTGGTAAAATCATGTATTTTAAAATTATATTCCTGTAATATGGGGATTAACGGCAGGACAAGCAAGTGGATTTTGTGAGCCCTTATGGTTATACTTATACTTTGAGCCTAAAAAGATAAATACCTTCTATTACCAAATGGTCTGAGGCTACACAGCCCTGGCTGCATTTGCACATATTTCATACAGATGCCAATTTTGTGTGGATACCTATTTGGAGGGCTTATATTAACTTATTTGTAAAACTTAAAATGCATGTGTCTAGGATATCTCAGCTGGTAGAGCATAACACTCTTACTTTAAGAGTCATGGGTTCAAGTCTCATGCTGGGCAACAAGATTCCTGCATTGCAGGGGGTTGGACTAGATGACCCTCGTGGCCCTTTCACCCCTTCCAACTTTACAATTCTATGCATTGTTACTTTATCTGTAATGTGAACTGATTATGGTTTTTTCTGTTACAATTAGTATTATTCTTATATTATTTCCTTAAAAAAAAATTCCTTCTTTACTTTACCTTCATTTTTTATTTGCAAATTTAACAACAACAAAAGTTAAAAAGAAAAGCAAGTAAAAAATTGTGCAGGCTAGTAACTTCAAGGAGCTTTGGCAACAAGACCGCTGTAAACAAAATGTCAGTGAAGAATGAATCAGATATTAGAGA
The DNA here is from genome assembly GCF_964270895.1 of Podarcis filfolensis. Taxonomy (NCBI): domain Eukaryota; kingdom Metazoa; phylum Chordata; class Lepidosauria; order Squamata; family Lacertidae; genus Podarcis; species Podarcis filfolensis. The sequence goes on from NC_139606.1 coordinate 114,057,332, forward strand.
CGACGACAACAACAACAGTTAAAAAGAAAAGCAAGTAAAAATTATGCAGGCTAGTAACTTCAAGGAACTTTGGCAACAAGACCGCTGTAAGCACAATGTCAGTGATAAATGAATCTGATATTAAGAGACATTTTGCTCTAGTGCAGGCTTCCTCAACCTTGGCCCTCCAGATGTTTTGAGACTACAATTCCCAGCATTCCTTACCACTGGTCCTGCTAGCTAGGGATCATGGGAGTTGTAGGCCAAAAACACCTGGAAGGCTGAGGTTGAGGAAGCCTGCCCTAGTGCACACTATACTCTGTATGACTTTAAATGCTTTTGCTTATGGTCTGCTTGAACTAATGCAATGCAATGCAGGGCTGACCGTGCTACTGCAGTTTCTTCCCTGTGAAGACATGTCATAAACCACTGTGCCAGTTGTGACAGCCTGACATACTCTGGCCATCCATGAGTTCTGTCAAAGAAGCTGAAAAAGACATTGCTCCTCTACGACACAGTTAAAGATAAACAGGGCTGTTTTGAAATGCAGTAAGTCAAGCCGCACATCTGAATTTCTGCTGTGCTCGCAAAATGCAACCGTATCAAGATTCTTAGCATTTTATAGCCTAGCTTCACAAATTATAAACCTGACACACAATCCCCCAAGAGACACCTTCTGTGTTAAGTCCCACTGAAATGAATCGCTCAAGTATACACTTTCATTCACTTTATTTGGGTGTGCTCAAGGTGTGTTTGGATGCAGCTTAGAACTGTGAACGTTACACACCAGCAAAATAATTTCTCCTTCTGCAATGGAATACTCTCCCCAACACCACCTCTTCCCTATGCGTGCTCCACTACATCTGTTCTGGGTTTCCCCACAACCTTCCAGAACAGCTCATGGTGCATACAAGGGAAGGAGGGGGGAAATCCTGTTGTGCTAGCACTAATCCTTGCACTTGCACTAATCCTTGTGCTAACGTGAGTATTAAGTTGTGTATCACCCAACTCTACCTCCGCCCCCACTCCCAACAGCAGATATCATTTTTTTAGAACTGCTTACAAGGGCCTTGAATGTTACAAAGTTAGGCTTGGTCTACACTTGCTGCAAACAAGGTACTAAGAAGCCTTAGGCGGTAAAGCCATCTATATGATTTCAGACTACAGGTAGCAAAACCAATTCTAAGTGTTTCTCCGTGTAAAAACGTCCTAGAATGATTCATTTCCCATTATGCTAGCTTTCTACTTGCAGGAAGTTATTCATATAGAGAACATATTACCCCAACTCTAACACTGCTACATCTATAGACTAAGCTTTGACTATTACACCTTAGTTCATAACTGTTCAAGTACAAACAAAAACAATTCTGTATATGTGTTTTAGTTAGTTTAAAAAGTCTTACTGTTATCTGGCTGAGGCCGGCCAATCTCATGGTTAAGGTTGGTGACATAAAGTACTTAAATGCAAGATCAAGACTCTCTTTATCAAAACACAAGGCAGTATCCAGTGGCTCTTTCACTGTGCTCCACATTAAATCTGCCATGTTACGAGCTGCACTCTGTCTTAATTCCTGGTCCGACAGTTTACATAAATACCTAAACAAAAAGGTAGGGATGGTAGGGGGGGTGGAAGAAAGTTCAAATTAGTACCGGCAAATCAGTTTAATTTTAACGCTCTTCTGGAAGCTTTCAGGACTGCGGTCAAAAGGGCTGGCCTCAGAACAAAGTTATAACTGCTTAATTACACTTGGGACAACAAAGGTGTTTGGCACAAATGTATTTCCAGGCATATGGAAATCAAGGCATCCCTGCAGTTTTAAAATAATAATAATAATAATAATAATAATAATAATTATTATTATTATTATTATTATTATTATTTATACCCCGCCCTCCCCAGCCAAGGCCGGGCTCAGAGCGGCTTACAAGCAATAATAAAAACAAATTGAATGATTACAACTTAAAAACAAAATTAAAATACAACATTAAAATATGGAAACATTAAAATATTAAAATGTAGCCTCATCGCAGGAGGAGAAGGAAAGGAAAAAAGAAAGAAAGGGAGGGAAGGAATCAAATTGGCTCCAAGCCAAAGGCCAGGTGGAACAACTCTGTCTTACAGGCCCTGCGGAAAGAAATCAGATCCTGCAGGGCCCTGGTCTCATGAGGAAGGGCGTTCCACCAGGCCGGAGCCAGAGTTGAAAAGGCCCTGGCTCTGGTTGAAGCCAATCTAACTTCCTTAGGGCCCGGGACCACTAGGGTGTTGCTATTTATGGACCTTGAGGCTCTCCGTGGGGCATACCGGGAGAGGCGGTCCCATAGGTATGAGGGTCCTAGGCCGTGAAGGGCTTTAAAGGTCAAAAGCAGCACCTTAAATCTGACCCTGTAATCTACCGGGAGCCAGTCCAGTTTGAAAAGCACTGGGTGAATATGCTCCCGTGACAGAGACCCCGTGAGGAGCCTCGCTGCAGCATTCTGCACCCTCTGGAGTTTCTGGGTCAGCTTCAAGGGCAGCCCCGCGTAGAGCGAATTACAGTAGTCAAGCCTGGAGATGACCGTCGCATGGATCACTGTGGCCAGTTCATCCAATAGCAGGCTAGCTTATGGTATAAAGGCAAGTTTGGATACCATTTATTCCCTGAACCACGATGCTAGAGATAGCCAACATAGTCTCCTTCAGATGTTGGACTACAACTCCCATAATTCCTGCCTGTTGGGACATGCTAGCTGGGACTGATGGGAGCTGGGAGTACAACAGCATCTGACTATGTACAGTGACATCAAAAACAGGCTTCGGGTGCATGTTTTCCCTCACTTGAACCTCCTACATCCTTATCATTGTGTGCAAAAGTTAAATGCACCAGGGATCCCATGCTTAAAAACGAACATAGATCTCCTGAAGCAGTTTCAGGGGTGGGGGAGAATGAGAGAAAGCACACAAGCTCAAGTACTCCCAATCTCAGTACATATGTTAAATACCCGAGTGTATGTAAACCAAGCACCAAATCACTTACTAATATTAATTGTAAGCAATACTGTTTGCTTATTAGCTTCTGTCACATTAGATATGCCATCTGAGTGATCTGAATTTATTTTGACAAGAAAAACCCGATAACGGGTCTGCAAAACATACCTGATAACATAAGTTCTAAATGGTATAATGTGTTGCATAACAGCAGGGATGTGCAGCCATATTCTGATCTATATAGCAAATACAAAAATTGAACACTATAAATCGACATGTCACACCAACAACTGCTTTTAAGATTCACATAACTTGCCTACTGAAAAGAGGGGCATTTATTTTCCCTTCACATAACTTTTTTACATTCAAAACTTGGGTTCATGCAGAAGACGGAAATGGAATGCCAATTTGCCTGGATCCCCTAAGCCAGAAGAGTAGGAGGCAAGTTTTTTTGTGAGAGGAAAAATAATAGGGATGGAATGTGCTTTCTCACAAAGTTTTCTAATGCCTTTTCCTATTAGCCCCAGCCCATAGAGGGAAAGGAAGTGCATTCAATTGGGGCCTCACTCAAGCATGGCTCTATTACACTAATGCAAGGGTGCCTTTTTGGGCCAAGAACCACATTAGGTGCTGGCTAACACTCTGAGGGTTGAGGGTCAGGTGTTGGCATGGGCAAAGGGATGTGGTCATCACACTCACTCTCAATTTGTTCAGTCACTCCCAAACACTTACATACAACACACAGACCGCATGGATCCCTATCATGCCCTCTCCTCTAAAGCATTACGTATTGAGGGAGGGGATTTTCCTCCTCATTGCCCCCTTCAGGTGCATTCCTGTTGTGCCACTGGGCAGGGAAGAGAGACTGAAACATTTCCACCCAGTCTAGTGCCATTATTAAGATGGTAGCCACTGATGCTTTGCACTCGTGATGGCCACCAACCTAGGCTTTAGAAGAGGATTAGACAAATTCATGGAGGGCAATCAATGGCTACTAGCCATGATGGCTATGCTCGGCCTCCACAACTGTAAGCAGCAATGCTTCTGAATCTCAGTTGCTGGAAACCACAGGAAGGGAAGAATGTCCTTGTGTACAGATCCTGCTTGTGCGTTTCCCACAGGTGTCTAGTTGGCCACTGTGAGAACAGGATAATAAATAATAATAATAATAATAATAAATTTTTATTTATACCCAGCCCTCCCTGGCCAAGAAAGGGGTTCAGGGCAGCTAATACTAAATATAAATACAGTAAAAACATTTTTAAAAAACAAAAAACAAACAAACCACCAGTTGATTAAAATATAAGTTAGAATACACTTTTAAATGCAGCTTAAAATGCAGCCTCATTTTAGTGGTAGCCTATAGATCAAAGCCATAAGGGGAGAAAATGTCAAATATTCACCAGGGCCAACTATCCATGCTGGTCCTACATGGGCCAGCAAAAAGAGCCAAGGGAAAATTTATACACAAATCTCCCATATAAGGGGTTCCATCAAAAAATAAAATAAAATTGTGGGCGGGGGGGGGGGGGGAGGTTAGACTGAGTCCAGCCCAAAGGCCTAGAGGAACAGCTCCATCTTGCAAGCCCTGTGGAAAGAGGTCAAATCCCATAGGGCCCTGATCTCCTGCAGTAGGGCATTCAACCAGGCCATGGCCAGAGCTGAAAAGGCCCTGGCCCTGGTAGAGGCCAATCTAACCTCCTTGGGGCTCCGGACTTCCAAAGTGTTGTTGTTTATGGACCTTAAGGTGCTCCACGGGGCATACCAGGACTAGATAGGCCACTGGCCTGATCAGGCAGGCTCTTTTAGATTCTCTTCTTTTTTTCAGAACTGAATTGGACTGGGGGCTGGGAGACCACTGGGGAAGACTTGGGAAGTCTGAGTTGGGTCTGTAGACCAGCAGTTCACCACCTCTATACTAAAGCCTGTTGCTATGCAGCTCCAATGCTTTAAAAAAAGGACGAAAAAGTATTATTTCCCTTTGGGAACAAGTACTCCCATTTATTTGACTGTCCCTACTGTCAGTGAAAGATGGTGAATATATCTGGAGAGCTACTCATCCAGGAAATATATGTGGTGAACTTACTTTCTCTTAATTCAGTTCAATAGTTCAGTAAAATATTTACAAATGGGCCTCCAATTCAACTGTATAATAAAGTATTTCTCAGGAATACCTTTCATACACTTGCTCTGTGGCTATCACAACTACAAACACAGACATTCTCAAAACATCAACACAATAGAACAACTTGGTTGTAGAAGGAACAACCTTGTATTTGCCCGTGTTAAATATATGCCAGTGCAACCACCTGGAAACAGTATCTATGCCAGTTGCAAGTTTTAATGAGCATTGTTCAAATGAATGGACTCCACAGTAATCACCAGAGGAACAATACAGAAAAGTGGTAGCCTGTGAGACTGACACAGTGATGAAAAATAACTGGGCTTTCTTTATATTTCACATCTGGCTTAAATATGTTTAACTGGTGGTTGTTTTGAATAAAGTTAAGCCAAAAACATATAAATAAATCCTAACATTTACACCATAGCCATTTCACTTTTACCCAGTAGTTTTCCACTGGAAGTACCCAAACCTCATTTATATTTATAAGCCCTCTGTCTGTGTGGCATCAGAACATACTTTAAATTACTGAGCTGGATGGAAAATAAATCTGTTATTGTGGTGCTGTTTATTGCAAATTACTTTGGAGCACAGGGATTTGAAAAATTTGGCTCCCTTTTTTAAGGGCAACAAAATTACTTGATCTTAACTTACAACAAATATTTTCCATTAGGTTTTTAAAGGACTACTGTTACCAGCCTGCAATTTTATTAGCCTATTTCGGAAGGAAATTGCCATTCAGGTACATTTTTAAAATCTCCAGGTTGTTTTGAGATAAAATGGAATCCTGTGAAAAATGAACAAATGTAGCTATGGAAGACACATGTTCTGAAAGCAAGATTTTTTAAAAAATTGATGGAATTTGTCACAAAGATATTGTGAATAGCTAAACTATTCTTCTCAGCATCTGGATTTTTAGTCAATGGTTGCAATAAAGAGGTATGCAAGCAAATATATTCCAAATTTTTAAACTGCAGCATTTTTGTAACTGAGAAGTAAAATTAGTATAATTAAAATTTAGAGGTTTTGAGACCATGGCTTTTGGGACTAGTACATGTTACCACAGAAAGCCTCTTGCCTTTAAGAAGACTTTACAGGCAACATTTACTGCATCCATGTTAAATAAATGAGAAAATCTTGGACATATACTTACATTAGACACCACAGTGATAAATGCATGTGCTATGAGAAATGGCAATGTTTCAGGGGCTCCATATTCAAAACAGTCCTTCATGAGGGAAAGACCATTTTTTCCACAAAATAAGCAAACGTAGCGAAGCAAGTGCAGCGGTACTTCTACATCCTATGGACATAAGAACACATTAAAATATATATTACAAATGTCCACATATAACTTTTTCTCAACCAAAATGACAGCATCTTAATAATTCCTCCTATAGACTATTCTGAAAGGCTTTTTGTGGGAATTAAGTCAGTCTTCCAAGTTCTGCACTGACTTTCTTTTGTATTCCAGGCACAATTCAAAGGAGTTAATGTCTGATCTTCAAAGTTTGACTCAATTTACCTAAGGGTGCCATATGCATGAAGACATTTGAAAGACCACATTTCACATTCATTGCGTATCTGCAAACCTTGGTCAATCTATATGAACAAATATATTTTTACTATTTCGTTCTAGCTTTGTTCTGCCTTTCTACTCACCCACATGCAAGACGGCAGTGCAATATATGACTATTAAAGTTGAGCACAGCCCCAAGAACAAACCATGCACAAAAGCCCACTCAGAAAGGGAGTAGAGCCTAAGCACAATGGAATATTGGGATTGTACTCAATCCACCACTCTATACAGGTTCATTTTAGGCTCACAAGAAGCATCTCAACTACCTGCTTGGGACTGCAAAAGCAAGATCACCCAGCATCTAGCAGGTCACCCAGACATGGCTGATGGGGGACTTTTGGTTTGGTTGTCAGAAAATGTGCAAGACCATGATTCTGATGCGAGATATATCTGTAGCATATTGTGTCTGCTTGCTCAGAAGGATGGGAAAGGGTTTAATGTCACAGTGCTCAACTCAGAAGTATGGAGAGCCAAAGCACACGCTGCTCGAAAGGACTCTGAATTATGTCGGAATGGCCAGTATCTTAGGAGAAAAACCAAGTATTAAAATTTACTTTCACCCTGGAATTAGGATGGTGCAGCAATTAGTTCTTAATACTTTTTTTTTTAATTCAACCATGCTTTTTCAGGGTAGCATTGTTGGATATTGTTTCTGCTGGCTTTTACAGAACGATCTAATAGATTCCATTGGTTCTACTGTGTATTTACTTACTTACTTACTTACTTACTTACCATTTTCAAATGGTCTGTTGCAAAGAAGCTCTTTCAAAACGTAATAATAATAAATCATTTATATACAAAGTCCAAAGAGCAAGCAACAAGTACAAAATGTACCCTATGACTATGGGACTTCCTTCTTCAGGGGACTCCCCCAAATCTCTTTCAAAACCACTAGAAGGTTTCTACCTGGGTGGCCATAACTAAGCTGCTAGGGTAGTCCCAAGTGCAGCCCAAGGACGGATGACAGGAACAACTGACTTTCGCTAGATCATACATTAACATTAAAGCTCAGTACAGTCAAACCTCGTTTCCAAAACGCCTCCGTTTTGCAACGTTTCAGCTCCCGAACGCCAAAAACTCAGAAGTAACTGCTCCGGTTTTCGAACAATTTTTGGGAGCCAAATGTGCTACGAACGTTTCAGAAGTCGAATGGTCTTCCGGAACAGATCACATTTGACAATCGAAGTTTGACTGTACTTTATTTTCCATGCAGAAGGCACCAGGTTCAGTCCTTCATCTCTAGTTAAAAGGATCAGGTAATGAAAAAGGCCGCCTTATAGGCTCCATATGAGCTGCTAGCAATCAGAGCAGCCAATACTGGGCTGGATGGACTAGTGAGAGGGGCTGTAGCTCAATGAGCACATAATATTCATGCAGGAAGTCCCATGTTCAACCCCTGTAATCTCCAGATGAGGCTAGGAAATACCCTTTTCTGAAACCAGAGGCAGTCATTGCCTGTCAGAATGAGCAATATTAAACTAGATGAACCAATGGGCTGAATCTGTTTAAGACAGCCTGAAAATTATATTTATTTTAATGGGTTCTTCCAGTTATAGTGTATTCTGGATCACTCTAAACTACTGAGATGGAGCAGGCTTCTGAAAGTTAATGAGCTGTAATTTATTAAAACTACACACATCTTATATACAGAAATAAAGCTAACTTACATTCATATCACAGAATGCTCCCAATATATTGCTTTCTTGTGCAGAAATATCCTATTTAAAAAATAATAAATGTTATGAATTTAAGCAACATGAAAGAAAAAGATAAACATCATCCATAATTTAGATAACACAGCTGCGAAATTCAATAATATTTTCCTAAGGCTGCAACAATGCATGTTTGATTCAAGGCAACTGAATTTTGCCGTTTTAAAAAGCCACAAGCTTGCATACAGAACCTGGAATATAAACTGTTTTGTTTCTGCCTTCTAGACAAAGCCATGTTTTCTTGGGCTTCAAGAAAAGTAATGCAATAATTTGAATTTGCCTATTACGGAGTGTGTTATTTCAATCCAATGAGCCATGGATCACAGAAGTCAGCATCAACATCTACAGATCAACATGAGGGTGATAAATTGATGTCTTGATTCTTTGGAACTTGGATCCAAGACCACTCTTGGCATAGCACATTGTGGACTAACCAAGTGTAGTAGTGATGATGAAAGGAGGAGTGTTTAGGGTGCCTTCCCTTGCAAGCTGGTTTCTACTCAACTTTTACTTTCACAATATTTGTGTTCAGGCTGCAGAAGGACAAGTCGTTGGGAGTTCTACAAAATCAGGCTACAAATATAATTGAACAAGGTAGCAGCATAGAAACCTAACTACCTTCCTGTATCAAGAAACCAAAGATTATGAAAAAAAAAAGAGTTATGCTCTGATAAAATAGTAAGAACTTACAAACTGGAAAGTCAAACAATGAATCAAGTAATGGTTTCAGCATCGGAACACAGAACCGCCCACCTTTTATATGTGTTAATTAGGATAACATGTACCTCTATTGTAGGATGCGTATTATGCTTGTAAGCAGTATACAGGGGAAACTGGATCTGAAAGATTTTCGCTACACAAAGCAAAAGCTTCTCCTTTTCCTCGGTGCTCCATATGCTGAAGGCATCAGCGCCCTTTGTGGGTTCTTCCTCTGTCAGGATACAAGTTCTTCCAGAGTCTAACTTTTTCTCTATGGACTTGTGTCTTTCCCCATTTTCTTCTCCTCCACGAGATTCTCTTTCTACATTCAGCGGCTCATCAGACGGATTATTCTCATCTTGCCATGCTGAGTCTATGTTGATAGTGCAATGTTTACACAGCTGGTCCCGAAGAGCTTGAACCTGGGCAATCACTAAATTTATAAGCGCACACACAACTTGGTTGAAGATCTCCAAATGCTTATACTCCTTGAAGCAGCACAGACATTGCCTGTTTTAAAAGGGATTTAAAATGGCAAATCAAGATGGGAAATGTTGGAAGAGCTTAAGAAACAAATGACTAAGCAAAACAAAACAAAAAAATTCCTTCCAGTAGCACCTTAAAGACCAACTAAGTTAGTTCTTGGTATGAGCTTTCGTGTGCATGCACACTTCTTCAGATACACAGCAGTATCTGAATGACTAAGCAGTAATTCATGTAGATAACCTGCGGCTGAACGTGTCATGTTTCTTCCATCTTGTATTTATGGTCTTATATGAAGGAAGACTGACATAAATTGACTGCAGTTACATAAATACTGTGGTACTTGTGTCCTTGGTATCTGTAAAACTATAGCATGATCTGAGAGTTCTTTACCATTATAAATAAAATGGATTAATAAAAATCAGCATCACGCGGTGTTGGGAAATGTCAGAAACAGCAAGAAACATCAATGCAACTTCTGACTTTCTCCAATGTCTGCCATGAAGTGTGAGTCCTACTCCACCCATCCCCCAAGCACTGAGCATATGCCAAAGGACTCTGAAGGTGTGGGATGCTATCAATTTTACCTGGTAAAAAACTCGTATGTTGTACAGGCAATGTGGGAGGGGAAAGCATCATTTTGTGCTGGAAATACAGGAGACCAGCAACAACTGGATTACATTTATGGTTGCTACTAGCAACAGGCATTGTGCACACCTGTAGATAATTATATTGAACTAAAACACCTTATACAGAAATCTTTTGTATTTAATATGTATTGACTAGCAAAGTGAGCAGTAACAATGTTTTTTAAAAAATTACAGTGAAATAATTGCATTGAAGTTTAATAATTGATTCCAGGGGATATTCCACTTTTTCCAAGATACAAAGGCAACGTCATTCCTGTTGTTTAAATAAAAGACATTTACCCTGGCCAACTTTGTCTGACCTCCATGCTTGCCCTCTTGGTTCTTCAGCTTCAGCAGCCAAGCATGTAGTCAGGATGAAACAAGATACTTGGGCATCACTGCTCCTTACTGAGGAGGCCTTTTCTGCATCCTCTACCTCTGCATCCAATACCATAGGTATTGCAACCATCCAGGGACAGAGGAAGAATCCCTACACCCCCACATGGACTTAGATAAGGGGGTTTAAAATACTGGTCCAGCTACTCCCACTATAACCCAATACCCACTTCCCCTAGTCAGGCATGGCCAAACATGGCCCTCCAGCTGTTTTGGGACTACAATTCCCATCATCCCTGACCACTGGTCCTGTTAGCTAGGGATGATGGGAGTTGTAGTCCCAAAACAGCTGAAGGGCCAAGTTTGGCCATGCCTGCTCTAGATTAAACACTGAGAGGGGAGGCAACTAAAGATAAAAGGAAAGGGAACAATCTGAAAAGGTAAAAAAAAAAGATGAAGCAAGTCCTGCACCTTGAGGAAAAGCATTCAGGAGCCAAAAATTAACTCTACTCTTTTGAAGAAAACACAGTCAAGATTGGTAGGAACGGGTTCCTACTTCTGGTTGGTCACAGGCAACCCTTTTCTTCTTGTTTTGATGCTGCCTTCCAGGAAAGGAATTAATCCTTTCTGGTATGCTCCATTTCTCCGCTGGAAAAAACCTCATCTGCCCAACCTTGCAAGGTGTGTCATTAAGGTGTTTATTGGCAAAGTAAGCCTTGCTCGGCAGGCACAGAAAATATCACATTCTAGGAGATTTATTAGATATTAATCAAAATAAGCGTATGCTTCTTTTATAGGTGGTGTGTTCCACAAACCCAAATGCCACTGTTTAATCAGTATGTAGGCGTTTCCCACCAATCACAATCCTTTTCCAAAAATACTTTGGGTTGAGAGGTTGTGATTTGTACTTTCAGACACTAGTCCTTTCCACTATAATGCTGCTTTTCTGTTCAGACATAGCGCACAGCATGAGTCATTGCAAATAATGTATCGCCTATTTCAAACAGATACCCTTCTAGCTGTGACTAATACGTTAAATTTCCCCTCTGTGACAGTTCCAGCAAAAGCTATTTTGAAATCAATAAGACCCAATAATTAACTTTTAAAATTATATGTAGAAATCCTAAGTAGAAATCCTACATTACCACTCTCCAACATTTTAATTTTTTTAAATAAACTTGTTTTAAAATAATAAGATACCCCTGCTTCACAAGTTAACTAGAACCTATAAAACTGTTCTAGACTGTCTTAAATGCCAAAAACAGTTAGCTGAGAAGGAGCGAAGTAATCTTCATGCCATAGTCCCTTTCTAATGCTTACTATTTATGTACAATGTACTTATAAATACATGGGCATGAACTTACAAAGATGCATCATAAATTGGGAACTTAAAAAGCTGAATTTACCTTTGTGTCCAAGAATTGATATAAGCAAACACCTTGAGTGCATGTTCCTTTCTGAGCTGCAATCCATCACCACCTTCAATGTCAGATACTAAAGAAAAACAATTGAATCATCAATGCCATGAAGAACGTTTGAAACTTTAAGCTGTCTACTAAAAGCATATTAAGGTAAACAACATATTTTCTAAATGCTTCAGGGATTAGCCACGGGTGGAAAAGTAATAATTAGACTTAAGTTTTTAAATCGGCATTTCTTAAGCACTCAACTTTTAAATGTGGTGGGTGGTATGTAAAACCCCAAAGTACTTGAAACCAGCTAGAAAACACCTGCTTTGGTTAGATCCAGAGCATAAAGAGGACTTGTCTCTTTTACACACTCTTTGCTGTTAGACCATCAGTTTTCTCCCCTCTCTTCTTTGATATCTGTTTGAGAGACGAACCTGGAAGTCTATTGGATAATGCGCAGTAGGTAAAACTATGGCTTACCCACCTTCTTTGCAACTATCCAAGAGAATTACTGAAAAATAATCCATTGATGGTTCTTGACTTGCACACTGATGGTTCTGCCTTGCACATAAAACTAGAGTTGGTTCCCCTGTGTTGGAAGGGTGTGACAAAAAAGAAAACTATTGGCACATGGGGTAGTCCTGCCTCTTGGGAAGAGGTAATGAAGGAAATTTCTGTAATAGGTGTACCAGTGACTTAAACCTCAAATTGTGTTTTTTGTCAATTTCTGATTTGTCAAATACGGACTTACTTATGTAAATCACTGACCTTTTTTTTTTTTAGTAGCTGCTTGTGTGGCCATATCACTGGGCTGGAAGGAGTCCTTGGGTCTTTTTTAAAATATTTGATTCAATAAAGTAATGGTTATTCTCATTTCTGAGAATTTGACTTATAAATTAAGGGTATCTCAGGGTTCAGTTAAACCAAGGGATTTTTGTCTCCATTTGGTGGCCATTTGTTACTTATACAACAGGCCAATCACAGAGATGGCAAGTCACAATGAAATATGGCTTTGTTTGGTATTCATAATATTTGTCTTGTACTCTTTCTGTATCGGGTTGGCTTTTGTTATAACATCTAATTTACTGTGTAGCTTCTTGACAATGTATTTTACTTTATGAAGTAATAGCTGTGAGCTCCGGGAAGGTACATTTTTTTTCTCTTTCTTTCTTTCATAGTTCTCACTGGATTGTTATTTTACCTTTTAAAAAGCAGCTTTAAAAACCACCTCCCTTGAATATAGATCTGGGATTAAAACTAAAAGCAGCATTAAGTTTTTAAAAATAGTTTTAAAAAAGAAAAACTTCCAGAGCCATAGCAATTATTCATTCCAAACCAACTGACAGCAATAGCCTATAATTGTTGCATATAAGCAAAAGAGAACTGATTCTCATAGGGTCAAGCAAAAGTCACCCAAGATTATCATCTGAGCACACCTGAAGAGGTAAGATCACAATACTTAAGAGCAGTGCCTCCAATTCCAACATGATGGGATCCGCAAAGACATCCCAACATAATTTTGAAATTGATTCTATCAAATACAATAAGCTAGGAAAAGCCAACATGCCATCCCCTCTAAAACAGGCTGAAATAAATGAGAAGATTTTGCATCCATGAATGCTTCCAGGTGAATCAGGACCGTATGCCTTACAGGCCGGGCCAAGAATGGCAATTACAAACTAGCTGAAAATTTTCCATATAATTTCCATTATTGCTGGAAAAAGCATGACCTTTGCAACCAGGACTGAATCATTGGTACTTTCAAAGCAGCTGGCATTCTTCCCTCATATAAGGAAAGGTTTACGTTGCTTTCATTAGAGGGGACAATTTCTCCTAGCTTCCTGTAACAAAGCCAAGATAAGCAAGTGGATAACTGTATTGTCAGACAACTGAAAACTTTCAAAGCAACCAGAAGGTAATAGAGCTTTGACAACAGAGCAAGCTATCCAAGAACAGTGGCATCTGCAACTGGGAAGGTTTTAGGCACCTTATATTCTGCCTTATGGTTGGACCAGGTAACTCAGGAAAGCAATTCCTTGGAAGAATTAAGAACAAATTGTCGAATATTTAGCAGCTCCCACTTCCTAAAAGCCACCATTGATTTCTAGTGTCAAAGCTGGAATTAGATAACACTGGTCAACAACAAATTTGTTGTCTGCATTTTTTCAGTTGATTTAAGACGAATCTGATGCGCTGAATCCAAAAATCACATTGGTTTTGCTCAATCAGGTCAAGTTTTTGAGCTATGGTCACATGTCATTTTTTTACGTTTTTGTTCACATGTACGCTTGTGTGGAGCATTTTAGAAGAAGTTGGTGGGGGTAAAATGCCATGTCGAATAATTGTTTTGATTGGAAATGATTATTTTAATGACAAGAAGTATTCAGGTCCGATAGTTCTGGGTGATTATGTCGAAAAGGGATCAGTTTGAAGTCATAAAACCTTGAAATCTTCCATAAATTGGTGCGGCAAAGCATAAAGTTGGGGGATCAAAACTAAGTTAATGGGGCAGCCGCCCCACGAAGTATCCTGATCTTCAATCAGCACGTCGTCCTGTAGCTCATTGTGATGAAATTCCAGTGCCTATCTTCGGAGACCTTCCTGACATTAGTGACGAAGATGCCTCCAGTGTTGAAGGACACGAAGAAGAAGTGGTTCTTGAAGATGATGCTCCACATCCATTTTCCCAAAAGGAGTTGAATGATCTAGTTCGCGACCTCAGCTTGTTAAAAGACTCTGCCGAACTGCTGGCATCCAGATTGAAGGGAAAAAACCTCCTCTCTGACAGTGCTCGCATCAGCTTCTTCCACAACTAGCATCAAGAGTACCTCCGTTTTTTCTCGGAAGAGAAGGACTTGGTGTACTGTGCAGATATTGCGCAGCTTCTGCTCAAGCTTGGAGTGCCACAGTATGAACCCAAAGATTGGAGACTGTTCATTGACAGCAGCAAGCGATTACTGAAATGTGTTCTGCTACACAACAGCAACCAGTTTGCCTCTATACCCCTGGCTCACTCAACTACACTGAAGGAGAACTATGAAGCGGTGAAGTATGTGCTGGAGAAAATTGGTTATGATCAGCATAAGTGGTTTATTTGTGTTGACCTGAAGATGGTGAACTTTTTGTTGGGACAACAGTCTGGCTTCACCAAGTACTCATGTTTTCTGTGCATGTGGGATAGTAGGGACCGTGCTCGGCATTACACAAAGAAGGACTGGCCTGCGCGGGAGGAATTGGTGCCTTGCAAAGAAAGGAACGTCATCAACAACCCTCTGGTGGACAGAGACAGAATACTCTTCCCACCGCTGCACATCAAGCTCGGCTTAATCAAGCAGTTCACCAAGGCTCTGGACAAGGATGGTGACTGCTTCACTTACTTTTGCCAGGCTTTTCCAGGATTGACCATGGAGAAGTTGAAAGCTGGCATCTTTGACGGTCCTCAGATCCGTCAGCTCATCAGAGATCCAGAGTTCGGAAAGTCAATGAATGAAGTGGAACTGGAAGTGTGGAAGGCATTTGTTCTGGTAGTGAAGAACTTTCTTGGCAACAATAAGGCCAGAAACTACGCAGAACTTGTCAACAACATGCTGACTGCTTTCAGAAACCTGGGCTGCAACATGAGCGTCAAGATGCACTACCTATTTTCACATATGGACCGGTTTCCTGAGAACCTGGGTTCAATGAGTGACGAGCAGGGGGAGAGATTCCATCAGGACATGAAAGAGATGGAGACCAGGTATCAGGGTCCCTAGGACGCAGTCATGATGGCTGACTACTGTTGGACTCTGAAGAGAGACCTCCCTGCCGCTGAGCATTCCAGGAGTTCCAAGAAACGGAAGTTCAAGCCCTGAAGTTTGAAAAATGGTGAAGCAACATGCAATTTACGTGTACTTTCCTTTCTCAATGCCCACCATTCAGTTTACAGTAAACCTGACCTGATGGAGAGAAACGGATGCCATGTCCTGATTCAGCAGTGCAAAAATACCCTAAATCAGTTGTAGAAATCTAGACAACATTCAAAAAGTAAAAAATTGTTGCCCAGTGTAATCACCCAGTGATATTAGGTGAAGCTTTATTTTGCAGCAGAAAATTTTCTGCTTCACGACTTCACTAATAACAACGAATGCATACCAACCGCAAATAGAATATTAAGCAAGCTTGGTGGTGTCGAAGTTTTTAGCTTTGTTTACTAGATACAAAATGGGGGGGGGGGAATCAGATCACCCACTAGGGTATCTGAAATCTTCCAAACAAAACAAAAGTTAGGAAACTTCCTGTATTTATTTATTTTTTAAATCGGAATTTTCCATATAGGCCACAACTTTGTACAGTGGTACCTCGAGTTTCAGACGCTTCAGGTTACAGACGCTTAAGGTTACAGACTCTGCTAACCCAGAAATAGTACCTCGGGTTAAGAACTTTGCTTCAGGATGAGAACAGAAATCGTGCTCTGGCGGTGTGGCGGCAGCGGGAGGCCCCATTAGCTAAAGCGGTACCTCAGGTTAAGAACAGTTTCAGGTTAAGAACGGACTTCCAGAACGAATTAAGTTCTTAACCTGAGGTACCACTGTAATCAACTATGGCAAATACAAATGAACAATCAACTTGAAGTATCAAATTAAAGAACATGTGGATTTGACACCTTGCCCAATAAATCAGTTATATTCAGCCGAAGGAAAAACAGAAGCAAATGGGGGGGGGGCGACATTATTTAAACTCTTTCCTCAGCAGCAGCAGCTCTTGCTTCAACAGGTTAAAATAAGTTAACTCCAGCTCAGCAATTTAGGCGTTATGCAATGTTTTATGAACATTCCAATGGCTCTGAAGATTTTAAAAAACATTTGGTACATAAAGAAGGGGTGGAGAACCTGCTGCCCGCAAGCCAATGTTGGTGCACCAGGGAGCCCAAGCTGGCCCACGAGACAGTTTTCCCCAAACCGTGCGCACTCACCCATCAGCTGATGTTACTCTGACATCATCTGATGGGCAGGGTTAAATCCTGCTTTGGCTGTGCAGATCTGTTCCCAGCAAAGAACAGTAGCTGTGGTCAAACAGAGCAGGATTTAACCTTTGCCCATCAGTTTATAAGCTGGAGTTCAATCCTGCTCTGTTTGGCAGGATTTCAAGGCCCTGCTGGAATCAAGTCATATGTGTGTGTGTATGTGCCCATCATTTCCATGCTAAAATTGGGGGGGGGACCACTACTTTTCAGTGGGTGATTCCAAAGCACACCACTTCCTGATTCAAATCTAGCTCACAAGGCTGATCTTGATAAGCATCTGGCCTGTGGAGCCAAAAGGTTCTCCATCCCTGATATAAAGCCTTGGCAAAAATGGGGCTATTAGTAGGAAGTAAGCAGCAATACTGTTGTTCAACTCTTAATGAACAGGTGGGTGCATAAAGGGAAATACAGTGGTACCTCGGGTTAAGTACTTAATTCGTTCCAGAGGTCCGTTCTTAACCTGAAACTGTTCTTAACCTGAAGCACCACTTTAGCTAATGGGGCCTCCCACTGCCACCATGCCGCCACCGCCTGATTTCTGTTCTCATCCTGAAGCAAAGTTCTTAACCCGAGGTATTATTTCTGAGTTAGCGGAGTCTGTAACCTGAAGCGTATGTAACCTGAGGTACCATTATAGATAGAACAGAAGCCAACAATTTTTTAAAAAATGATTACTTTATTTTGCTGTTGATTTTTTTCTTCTAATGGAAAAAAAATCAAAGTACTTTAAAATATCTAGTTACAGATAGGTAGCCGTGTTGGTCTGCCATAGTCAAAACAAAAAATTTTTTTCCTTCCAGTAGCACCTTAAAGACCAACTAAGTTAGTTCTTGGTATGAGCTTTCGTGTGCATGCACACTTCTTCAGATACACTGAAGTTCATACACTGAAGACCAACTAACTTAGTTGGTCTTTAAGGTGCTACTGGAAAGAAAAAAAAATTTTTGTTTTAAAATATCTAGTTGTGTTTACCTTTCAAGTTGTTTTTCTTAAGGAAGGATACTTCAGCAGCTGATGCTTCCAGGTAGGGCTGAGAAAGGTATCTGAATTCCTGGAGAGCCAACGACACTCAGCATTGACACTATCAAGCCAGATGGACCAATGGCCTGGCTGCTCAGTTCTTACTACAGCTATAAATACTGGGCAAGATGGACTGAATATGACTGTCTGATGTTAATGCTCTCAAAACAAGGAACTAAGGCATCTAAATAGAAGCCTATTTTTAGGAGTATTAAGCGTCCATCAATTCTATACTGTATTCCTTTCCCTTCACTGTAAAGGCATCAGGTGTAAGGGGTGGGGCAAAGCTATTTCATTAGTAGTGCACTTAGTCTCTAAAAAAAATAGCTCTGTATGAAACAAACTGTGAAAGTGGGCACAAGATGTGGGTCACAATACTGATACTGAATTATGGGGAAAGTTGTGGAAAATAAATATGAATTTTAAGGCATGATGAAAATGGCCCACAGATAGTATTTAACACCCACTAGATTGGCGAAAATATCTAAAAAAGAAAAAGGCATATCCTGGAAGTGTAATGAAATTGAGGGATTTTTTTTCCACATGTGGTGGTCCTGTAAAATAATTAAGGTATGTTGGGAGACTATATATAATAAATTTAAAAGATAATTTAAAAAACATTCCCAAAAATGAGTTTTTCTTCTTGGGGATGGTAACAGAGGACCCCAAAAAACCAAAAGAGTTTACTACTATACACCACCGCCACAGCTAGAACCTTATTGGAACAAAGGTGGAGAACAAGTATACAGTGGTACCTCTAGTTGCAGACACGATCCGTTCCGGGGTGCCGTCTGCATCCCGAAAAGTCTGCAACTGGAGTGGCGCTTCTGTGCAAGCGCAGAGCGTGATAGAGCACTTCTGCACATGTGCGAAGCGTGCAGAACGCTTCTGCACGGTGAAACCCGGAAGTATATACTTCCGGGTTTGCCGTGTTCGCAACCCGAAAATCTGCAACATGAACCTAACATAACTAGAGGTATGACCCACTAAGGAAGAATGGCAATGTGCAATGTTCGAATATGCTGAACTGGCTGATCTGATGAACAGGGTACGAGAAAACGAAGATAAGGAATACAAGGAGGAATGGACAATGTTTATTGAACATTTTAAGAACCAGTATAAGCAAATACATAGCTTAGCAAGTCTTGAGTAATTGAAGCAGAGTTGAAATGGATAATTTAATAGATAACAAATTGGATGGTTAAAAGAATGTGGATTACGCGAAGTAGTAGAAAAGCAAAGGAACCAGGAAAAAGGTGAAAGGGAAGTCATATGGTACTGTATATGTATACATGCTGTTATTTGTTATGAAGTTGTAAGTGGGACAGGAGGAGGGAAGGGATGGGGAGGGGGTTAAATATTCTCTCTGTTCCTGTTTTTGAAAATGCAAAGAAGAAGAAGAAGAAGAAGAAGAAGAAGAAGAAGAAGAAGAAGATGATGATGATACTTGGAATTTTAGTAAACATTTGAAGAGAAACAGAACAACTTGTGATCAAACATAAAGGACAACAGCTAAGTTAGGGTTCCCACATGTCTGGATTTTCTGGACATACCCGGAACATTGTCAGAAGAAGTGTCCGGGTGGAAATCAGCAAAATGTCTGGGAAAATCTGGACCTACAGCAGCCCGTGTTGGCTATCTTGTTTTTGCCTTAAAATGCTCAAAAACTCCGCCCCCCCCCCAAGCTCAACAACTATTGTGCCTAGATTTGAAATTTAAGCAGAGTTCCTAAAGAAGAGCACATTTAACACAGAGATAAAAACATTCACTGTGAAAGCTTAATTAACTCTGAAGCATGCACCTGGTAATAGACTCTGCAAGGTAAAAATACTGAAAAGTCACTTTGAATCTCCAGCATCATTTCAAGATTGAAGTGTTATTATAGCATCAGCAATAGGGGTGCAATTAGTCACTTGTGTGGTCAATGAAGAAGAGTAACTGTTGCCTCCTGGAAAGCAAATGAGCACAAGTACTGCTCTCAGCCATTATCTTTTTTTTTTTTAATTATTTAAACTTTTCAGGTTTATACATTTCACTGATTTTACAACCATTTAAACATTTCAAAACTTGACTTCCTTCCCCCTCTTTCTGCATTCCTTAATTTTTAATATCTTCTGCATATTCAAATTAACTTAATTACCTCATGTATTCATCTACTTTAAATATCTACTCTTATGAAACTGCAGCTTATTACAATAATCCTGCCAATGTTCTTATCTGTTTACAATTTATCTGTAAATATTCAATAAACTATTTCCATTCTTTTATTTAAAAAAGTACGTTATCTTGATTTCTTATTCTTCCGGTAAGTTTCGCCATTTCTGCATATTCCGCAAGTTTTTTGTATCCATTCTTCCTTTGCAGAGACTTCTGTTTCTTTCCTCCTCTCAGCCATTATCAATGCCAAAGGTCTCAGAATGTAATCAAGAAAACCACAAACCTTGAGTTTTGAGCCAACAAAGATATTAACAATACATAATAGTCACAATGCCTATAGCACCACAAATAGCATTATGAAAGACAAGTGACATTTAGCCACATCCCAGATAACCTCCTTGCTAATACAAGATTTCTTTCTTTTTATTAGATTTCTTGGCTGCCCTTCATCAGCTACAATCCCAGAGGTGCGTACAGTAGCTAAACAACAAATACCATATGCATACACCCAATACCATCACCACAAAATAAAAGAGAATTAAAATCAAGGAAACACTAAAATCAGGAACACATACTGACATTCCAAACAGCAGCTAATGACAGCTCTGGGCCCGATAAATTATTTCCAAATGCTTGCATAAAAGTGAGTCTTCAGAGTGACTGAGACAAAAACTAACCAAGAAGGAAGGAAGCCAAACTTCCTTAGGGAAGGCATTCCAGATCCAGGGCACCACCACTGAGAAGGCCTGCTATAAGTCACTGCCCCCCATGAGCTTCAGCACCACATCCTAAAACACAGTTAAATATTATGTTCAAACGAGGTCATTACTGGAATTCAAGTAATCATACTACAAAAGGAAGCTCCAGCATGAAACCACTGAACCAAAATTCATCAGCAAATCTGGTTCTGTTGAATTCAGATTTAATCACGACTCTCTTTGCACTACTGCTGGAAAATTAGCATAGAAAAATGAGAAAAACAGTATCATCACAGTGACTGCTGTTATGAATGCATCATTCTGTTGTTATCTTGCATACGTGAGAGTTGTTCATAAAAGTGACACAGGCCTCTGCTGCCCTTTGCTGGGTCTACAATTTACCATTCCTTCTCATACCCATGTGTACGTGTGTGTGTGAAGATAGAAAAATGCATACACCGTCATCTGCCAACTACACCTAACGCTTCATGAATCTAAGTGGGCTCCACAGTGGTACCTTGGGTTGCAAACTTAATTTGTTCCAGAGGTCCGTTCTTAACCCAAAACCACTCTTAACTTGAGGCACGGTTTCGCTAATGGGGCCTCCTGTTGCTGCCGCGCGATTTCCGTTCTCATCCTGGGGCAAAGTTCTCAACCCGAGGTACTACTTCCGGGTTAGTAGAGTTTGTAACCCGAAGCGTTTGTAACCCGAGCTACCATTGTATTCCACAAAGGTTTATACCAAAATAAGGCTGCAAAACTTACCTACGGGTAGTCCTGCTAGACTCAGTGGAACTTACTTCTGGAGTACACAGGAGTGCACAGCACCTTCCACCTGTCCCTCGCACCTTTCAGATACTTTGGCCTACAACACTCAGCAGCTCCAACAGCATGGCCAATGGCCAGGAACAATTTAGTTCAACAACATCTGGACAGTACTAGCCTGGTAAAAGCTACATTACAAGTTATTTCCAGGGTCAAAAAAACTCCCACAATCCTAACTCACCACTTTGTACTTCAAGATAAAAAAAGTGAACTATTTGCTTACATGTACTGAGAGAAATGAAAGGTAGCGACTTTAATCTGTAGTAGTGATTATGATTACAGAATGAGAGATAGTAATTCTCAGTCCCAAACAAGAATCTAGTGAATCTACTCTTTGGGACAGATCCCATGAATTTCTAAGCCTCTAAAGAAGTCTGTAAATCTCAACTGTGGCTTTGAAAGCAAGTTAATAGCCCATGAAATATTATATTAATATTTATATCCTACTTTTCCAGCTTCTGAGCTGAGCTCAAAGCATTTTACAACAAAAGTGATAATCAGCAATAATTTAAAAACAGAGTAATAAACAATGCAGCAGATAAAATAATCCAAGAAGTGGAGGAGGAAAAATCCAAGGGTCAGAAGATGGATCAAATGTCAGTTGGGCCATAAACCTGCTGAAATAAATAGGTATTCAGGTGTTGCCAAAACATGGCCAGTATAGGAGCCAAAGCAGATTTTCCATGCTAGGGAGCTCCATAATCTGGGTGCTGTAACAAAAAAGCCAGTCTCACAACATCTGCACCAGCTGAGTCCAGACAGTGCCTTTCCCAATGGTCTGAGTGGTTAGGCAAATTCATATGAGAGGCGCCTGGTCCTAAGTCATATAAGGTGTTAAAGGTAATAACCAGCATCTTCAATAGGGGCTGAAAACTTATCAAAAGCCAGTGCAGTTGAAACAGCATTGGTTTTATATGTTCTGAACAGTGTTAGAAACTGGGATAGAAAAGCTAGGAGCCAAATGGCTCTTGGGACCTGAGTTGTGAGTGCCAAAACAGAATGTCTAGTCATCATTTGGTGGGTTTGGCCACACTTTTTATTTATTATTTTGATAAGCATGAACTAATATGCAATTCACATAAGTGACACTCTACAGTGGAACCTCGGGTTACGGCAGGGATCTGTTCCAGAGGCCGCACTGCAACCCAAAAACAGCGCAAAAAAGCGTTGTGTTTGCGCGCACACAGCGTGATTTAGCGCTTCTGTGCATGCGCGAAACTGGAAGTAACCCATTCCTGTACTTCCGGGTTTGCGCCAGTCACAAGCCAAGGGAGACATAAGCCGGAGGCAATGTAACTCAAGGTTCCACTGTTCTCTTTATTGTTAAACGCTTATCATATTGTCTATCCTTAACATACACTGCAAGGCTTCAAAGCACATACATTTCAGTAATCCTTGAGTATCAGCCAGGCACAAAAAATGGCACCCAGACTTTTTGAGGTGCTTAAAAATGGAGAATCTTTAGGTGCAAAATAAGCATCGCACCCTGCTAATTTCAAACGCCAGTTCTGAAAAAACTGGCCTCAGTCAATGAATTTAATTCTGCACCAGGTGAAATTTCATTTCCAATGAGTCTTCAAAGGCAGCTGCATGTAAATAGTTACAGTAATTTGCAAGCCAGCCTAAACATAATAAGGCTTCCATGCTTGATCAACCACAGGTGACGTATATGCTTGGAATCTTAATAGGAATTACTCTCAAGTAATTATGCATAGGATTGCAGCTTTCCTTACCACAGAAAACCATATGATAGGTTCTTCACAAATTTGTCCTACTGGGTACTACTATAATTACTTACTAGGTTAAGTCATATTCATGCATTCATGCATATTCATGCATTTGTACTTCAGAATCATTATTAGAAACTCATCAATATATAAGCTAGGTGCCAAATGGCTCTTTAAACCAGAGTTAGAGTCGCCAAAATGAATGACTATTTGCCATTTTTGGGTCACATGGCTTAAAAATTGTATTTTTCAATATGACTTGATGACTCTTGAAATTCATTCTGAATGTGCAGATAAAAGATAATGGATAGAATTCTACAGGT
The DNA here is from genome assembly GCF_964270895.1 of Podarcis filfolensis. Taxonomy (NCBI): domain Eukaryota; kingdom Metazoa; phylum Chordata; class Lepidosauria; order Squamata; family Lacertidae; genus Podarcis; species Podarcis filfolensis. The sequence continues at coordinate 114,080,997 of NC_139606.1, forward strand.
AGGGGTATTAGTGTGTAAAAGCAGAGCAGATCCAATGATCCCCAGGCATGCACCTCCAGATAGTGGAGACGTCAGGTGCCAATCCTGGCACCCAGGCATCTTTACTTGGTCGCAAGTGGCCAATAGCCAGGTGTGAAATGCACCTGGCGAATTTTGAACGCTATTCAGCATCAAATCCTAATTATCATTTATTAATAGTATTCAGTCATAGTTGCATGCCAGTGGCGGCTTTGAAAAGAAATGATTCTGCTTATGCAAGACAGGGTATCTGATTCTTGCTAATCCTTCCTACAGAATGCAGATTCCCATGCCCCTCAGGATTAGGGAGCCCGCTGGAATAGGATGTGGTACAGCACAGAGAGATGCACCTTGGAGTGGTGGCAACGCTTCTGCTACTGCAAAGCCACTACCTGGGTAGAACCCAATGTGGATACATTGCAAAAAAAAAAATTCTTAATACATAATTGACACATAGGCACCTTTCATAAATTAAAAGCAAGCCTATTCTAAACTCAGAAATCTGTTCTTCTATCCAAAAGTACTACATATACAAGCCCTATATATTACTACAGAAAGACTCTTAAGAATTGGATTCTTTGGACTCCAATAAGTTTCTAAGACTCCAATGGCGCCTGTTCCAGGCAGACTATCTCTATAGGGGCATCAGATAGTGTCTGCCCTGGGGGAAGGAAGAAGAGAGGAAGGGGAGGAAGCGAAGGCAACAACAGGGCCTGCTCAAGTGAAATGCAGTAGGCATTACTAATTTGAAACTGGGGCTCTAAAATCTCCACTCTATGTTATTACATCAGAAATTCAACGCACAAATCTATTTCAGAGACAAAGCGTAAACATCCAATATTAAGAGTTGCAGTCAGTTCATATACCTCCTCTGTGAAACATGCACATAGTATAGTCCTGATCTCAAATTTTCAGAGCTATTTGGATATGGTTGCATCTCAAAAGAGCATTCCCACATGGTTCACAAGGAACATGGAACAGCTATCCTAGGAACACAAGTTAACCAAGAATTTAATTCTAGATCAGAGTTCTGTATTAGCAGATTACTCATACTGAACCCACTGGAGGAAAGGGGATTAGGATAATATAAAAAAATGAACACTTATCACATGCTTAACTTTCATCAAAGGAGCAGCAGGACTATAGTCCATGTGATCTCTGAAAATAAGCCAATGCTGCATTAAGTTCTAAAGACTACATTATTTTATGTTCCACAAATCATTTCTAAGCATTACTCAAAGTAGCTGCTAATGGTCATGGTGACACACACACACCCCACTTCAGTTTTATAAACACACTCTAAACTTTAAATTCCAGCAAGATTTATCCAGAAGAAGGAAAACAAGGATGGAACCCAATAGTCTTTAGATTTAGATTTTAATGTCCTTTTTGCTTGGCACTCTGTAAAAGCAAGGTTGAGGAACCTTTTTTTCTGTCAAGAGCAGCATTCTCCAAGGGACAATCTATCAGGTGCCATATGGCAGCAGTGGGAATCGCCAGAGCCAAAATTTTCCTTTTCTGCCATAACTTTTCTCACCTTTCCACCCTCCTGGCCACTGGCATGAAATGAAGTCACCGTTCTAGGGGCCCAGATTGACCACCACACATATTGACAGCACTATATTAACATGCAGCAGCACTGCTTACAGTGCAGATGTAGAACTAGGGCCAACAGACAGCATGGCCAAATGGAGAAGGATTATGGAAGCTGCAGACCAAGGTACCCAATCCCTGGTTTAGACAAAGGGAGCCTCACACTTCCTCTTTGTAGAGTGCCTCAGTCCTATAACTGTAGGAAGAAGAACTGCCAGTTCCAGAATATCCCCACACAACTTCCCCGAACACAATATTCTAGTATTATATATTCCTGCCTGGCGTGCTCTGGTCCATGGGGTCACAAAGAGTCGGACACGACTAAATGACTAAACAACAACAACATATTCCTGTTCAGAAACTTTTAACCCAATATTGTCAACAGTATAGATGGTACACTATACTCAGATAACTTATATCACAGCAGCTGACACCTTTTGCCTCATTCTTGCAGTGGAATAGTATTTTTGAGGCAAATTAGATGCATCAAAAAGTATAATTGTTTTCTATTGCATTCTGTGGTCTCTATAACTAGTTGCACACAAAGCACAAGAAAAGGAAAGCAAAGCTATGGCAGAAAATGCATGTTTCTCGGGGCGGAACTTTCATCGCAAGAAGGAGATAACTACCTCATCCTGTTTCTGGCCTTTCTATGTTCTCTGCTATGGCAAGTGCCTCTCATTCTCTTACTTGGGCTAGAGACTATTTCCCAGCCAGCAGGAAGGAGCAAATTTTAGAATAGAGTGTTGTGGATGAGAGGAAAACTAGTCCCCTTGCTATGCAAATCCTTTTTATGTGATTCCTTCACCTTTGTGAAATGATGTTATTATTTTAACGTTCTCTTGAACGTTGTATTATTTCCTCCTTGTCCCAATTATTGCAACTTGGTATCTAAAACAGTTCATTTTAAATCTCTCACTCTCTCTTTCAAAACGGCATGTATCAAAATATATGTTTGTGTTTTCTGCTTAGTATACACAAATACTCTTTAACAATGTTCAGTGACATAGTGGAAGTTTAATTCAGTTCCCGAATCTCTCTCAAGGCTCAGCTCCAGAAGTTTTAGCAGAATGAAAAGCAATTCCAAATGCTCAGCAGGCAGGGCAGAGAACTGTTGGCAATCCCTGACTCACAAGTTTTAAACATGACCTCATTCATTACCAGTTTTCACTGGCTGCTTTCTTCCCTTTTGAAGTGAATGTAGGCTTGGAATTTCCAGTTGTAATAGCTGTAATACTAAAATAAGTAAATAATGAAGAGTTTCTTGAATAAAACCATAAAAAGGGGAGCCTCCACCACACAATCTGCAACGCACAACACTCAATGGGTAATATCTTCTCACAAGTGATGCAACTATTTTTAATTTGCTCCACCACATTTTGTAGGTTGCATGTGTTTGTAGGTTGTATGTGTTTGTAGGCTGCATATTAGGGAGTCAGCATCTGCCATTCTCTCTCTATTCCATTACTTGTGTGATTTTGGGGGATTCTTGAGATACTGCAAATGAAACAAATGGACATCATGACAGTAATCTGGGTCCCTTTCATAGCATAAGTTAGTAAATTTGGTTCTCAGAATTGTCAGTTACAACTAGGCATGCACCAGATGCACTAAAGTGGGCAAGAAAGTGAGTACGCATGCATGCACAAGGGGGGAAGGCTGCATATACACTATACATTTAAAACATGACCCACTCCTACTCCAGGAATCCTGTGGAACTGTAGTGGTTAAGGATGCTACTAACTGTAGCTTGTGATAAGTAAACCAGTTCCCAGGATTCTTTGGTGGGATGTGCTTTAAATGTATGATGTACACACAGTCAAATATTTATGATAAGCTCACTTCATGCAAAGCACTGCAGATACTGTACTTGAAAAGCCATGATTTTAGATTCATTGCATAATTAGCCTGCAGTCTTAACCCCACTTACCTTGGTGTAAGCCACTTTGGTTTCATGTCTGATTTTGAGTAGACATGGTTAGGCTTGCAGCCTAATCTCATGGAAGTTAGTGGGACTTACACTGGGGGAAAATTCATGAAAATACAAATGCAGTGCCATCATTCTTTTCTGAATTTCAAGTACTGCAATTACTTTTCTTCCCTCCACTTCTTTTCCTTAACCAGTGACGACTGTCTACAGAACATTAAACTACAGCTTTGCCTTAAGTATTGCAATCAGAATTCTTTCTAATTGTCTTAATGTTATTTTAGTGTGCTCAATATGGATACTCAAATCTTATGAAAATAAGTTTCTAAACTAAAACAATCGAAAACAGGCATAGGCAAACTTGGCCCTCCAGATGTTTTGGGACTACAATTCCCATCATCCCTGACCACCAGTCCTGTTAGCTAGGTATCATGGGAGTTGTAGTCCCAAAACATCTGGAGGGCCAAGTTTGCCTATGCCCGATCATTGACAACTGTGCAATAAATCTGAGGAGGACTCACTGACTGATAACTCCATAATGTACAGTCATTCCAGATTGATCTCAACACATCAGGGTTCTTTTTCTCCACCTCAAAGTTAAAGCCATACCAGTCCATACCAACAAACTATATAATAGAAACAAATACATAAACACAAGCGGGTAAAAGCAACCGCTGCCTGAAATCTTAACACAATCAGAGCAAGTCAGAAGTAAGTCACAGGCTTCACTGGGACTATGCAAGCACAGGGTACTAGTTTTGGATCAGAAATGGACATACCAAATTCTCAAATAATAAGGGCTACAGAATGCACCACTGGCAAAACATTTAACTCTTCAATAACAAGATGCAATAATTACACATAAATAATTACATGTTAATAACCAAACCAGCTGGTAAAGCAGCCTTTAATTAGAAAATTATTAAGTTCTGGTCAAGAGTTTTCTTTGATCTTTTGCTCTCCCAGGAGCTTATCCTCACAAAAACCCTATATTGCATTTATTAGCAGTCACCAACACCTTCCAAATACTGTACATGATTGAGAAATAAGTGTATATAAACATTTTCTCCATTTTCCTTCAGCCTGCACACACAGAAGATAATGTTCTCTGGACACCTTTTATAGGATCAGGAACTGTACAAGGATTTCCCCTCTTTTACATCAATTTCATTATTTACACATTCTAACATTTTAGGGAGATTTGCCTATCAACATCCACCATCTATCTATGGTACCCATGCTTTCTTTATTAGCAGTTCTTTACTCAGGTCATCCACAGCAATAAAAAGTTCCAAACAGCTTGCATAAACTTGAACTAGGAATCCATTTTAATCCAAACCTTACACATATTCACAAGGAACCAAGTCTCAGTTGCAAGGGATTTAGACAAAAGAATGCATATCAGACACATTCTACTTCAAAGATGACTGTTCAAATCCTTTACTAAGTATACAAAACAGGGATGTTTGTCTGCAACTAACATCCCAGCAAGGGAACAAGAAATTCTGGAAACAGGAGTCCAGGTGAGTTTGAGAGCTGCAACATAAAAAAAATAGTGCAGATATGCAGAAGATGGGAGGAGTTAGGTTTTTGAAAGGAAGAAAGAAAGAACTTTGAACACAATAAACTATTGCAGTAGTTTACTGGAGGAAGAGTGTAGTAAAAATTTACAACAGATACAAAAAGGCATTACGTTAAATGTTAATAGTAGTGAACCAGAATATGACAGAACCAGAGGCAACAGTGCAAAACTCACTATATGGATCCAAAATAAAAAGGCACACCACTACCACCTCCTCCTTCATAGTCACCCCAACCCTTGACAGACCAAAAACAAAACACCCCAAGGGGTTACTCCCGGTTCAAGACCCCTTTGTCGCTCGTCCCCGCTTAGGACCTCAGTACAGCGGGCGAGGCGGCGGGAGGAGAGCGGAGTATATTGCAACTAGAGCTTTACTCCTCCCTCCTCCTGCGCTCAGAGCACATCCACGCAGCCAACTCGCAGCACAAGCCGGGCTCGCCTGCAGCCTCATCCCGACCACAGGCAAGCAGGAGAACTAGGCCTCTCGGCTGCAGGGCGAGAGGATGCCGGCAGAAATGCCACGGGAAGCGCTCCAAGAGGGGCTTTTAAGTTGCTGCCGCCCCCCTTGCACCCTCCAACTGGGGCGCGGTGGGGGCGGGGGTTGAGGAAATCCCCTCGCTACCAATAAAAGCTCCGCATCCGTGTCCCTTCGCCCTCGTCTCGAGGGGTGGCATTGTGGGGTGGGAAGGATAGAGAAGATAAAACCGTTCCCCATCTTCCTCCGTCCCCCCACCGGCCGCTTTCTCGGGCCGAGTCCCCGGGATTGGCGGGCCCAGGAACCGGCCTTCCTGTTCCCACTCTGCACAACATGGCCAAGCCTGCCTCTCCTCCAAAACGAGGCCAAGTGGATTTTATATATATATATAAAGGTGGTGGTGGTGAAATGGGAGGGCGACGCGGTGCCCGGTATCCCCCCCCTCCATACAGGGGAGGCTCGTGCAAAAGAAAAGAAAATGGGGGGTGGGGGGGAAATCGTCGGAGGATGAGAAGGGGTGGGGGGTGGGGATAAATAAATAAATAGATAGATAGAAAACCGTCTTTTTCGCCCCTTCCTCCTCCTCCTCCTCCGAAGCTCGGAGGCCTCTCCGACTTACTCTCGTTTAACACCTCCAGCAGCTCGGCGCAGCTCTCACACATTGTTCATTAACCAGCAGCAGCCGCCGCCGCCTCCTCCTCCCGACCATTGATCGATCCGCTCCCGGTCGCCGCTGATTGATTGATGGGCTGGCGGTGTTGGGGTGGGGGAGGTGTGGATTGAGAAGAGAGGGGGAGGGGCGGCTGTGACAGAAAGAGAGAGAGAGAGGGAAGGGGGGGAAAGAAGGGGGTGGGGAGAGGAGGAGGAACAACCGTGAAGGAGGAGGATATGTGTGTGTGTAAAGTGGGTGAGAATGGGGGGGGGGGGAGAAACACAACAACTACGAGGTGGAAGGAGGGCGGGGGGGGGGGCGGCGACTGCCCGATGCAAATGAGCCTGGCGGCGACGGAGAGGAGCGTGAGGGAAGGGGTGGGGGGAAAGGAGGAGGAGGAGGAGGTGGAGGAAGAAGAAGAGGAGGTGGAGGAGGGACGGCGAGTCACTCACTGGCTCCCAAGGCCTCCACGCGCCGCCATTTTGCTGAGGGGGAAGGAGGAGGAGGAGGGCTGAGGGAGGGAGGGAGTGAAGGGGGGGGTAGAAGAGGAGGGAAACCTACGCGCACGCGCGCACACGCACGCACGTTCGGCCCCGGCTCGGGCGTTTCCGGGCCAAGGCGGCGGGAGACGAAGTGTGAGGGGGTGGCGGCGGCGTCGCCGGCGAAGGAGGAGGCGGAGTTTCGAGTTCCCTCCCTCTCCCTCTGGGCGGGGCGAACAGCGCGCGCGCGGTTAAGGCACGGAAGGGGGGGGGATGGGGGAGTTGGGCAGGTTAAAATGGCGGCGCGGCGCGCCTCGCGCAAGGCGAAAAAAAGCGTCCTGACGTCGCCGTCGTCCACCCCTCCCGTTCCCTCGGAGGGAGTCGGTGCGCCTGCGCGCGCTCCTCGCGAAAACGGGCTCCCGCGCTCTCTCTCAGAGGAGGAGAGGCCGGGGCGGGAGGAAGAAGAGGACGACGACGACTGTTATTGGGTGTCAAAGCCCTGCTCTGGAAAGAAATATAAACTCGAGAAATAAAAATGATACAGGGAATGGGGGAACACGCGTACAAATAAAACAATATATATTGTGAGGGTAATCCAGTCATGAGATTACCAATGCGTTAATCACAGTGTTCAGGTTATCCTAGCACCTCATTCACACACAGCAGGCTCCTATAGAAACATAAAACTCTGATGTTGCTTCAGCAAGAACCAAACTGAGACTGTCTTCTATAGTGGAAGCAGCTGCTTTCCAGTTATTATTAGCCCTACCTGTACTGGGAAGTGCTTCTTTCTTTAAAGGGGCCCAACCTGCTTTTTTAGTCTCCTGTTGCAACAGAGCTGGGGAGCCTCTGAGTCAGATGATGGCAGCAACAGGGGTCCAGGCCCTACAGGCACACCTGGTGGAAGGACTTTTGGGGGCTGGCTCCTCATATTCTCCCTTTTCAGGTTCAGAGTCCTAAACTTTGTTTACCCCGCCCCGCTGGAAGAAGAGGAATCTAACTGGAGGATCATGGCCAGCATGGCCTGCCCAAGTTGTTAAGCGCTTATTGACATCACATCCAACAGGGTGAATAGGTTTGGAGAAATTGAGAGATGTTAGGCTATGTAACAGGATGCGGGTGACGCTGTGGGTTAAACCACAGAGCCTAGGACTTGCCGATCAGAAGGTTGGTGGTTTGAATCCCCACGACAGGGTGAGCTCCCGTTGCTCGGTCCCTGCTCCTGCCAACCTAGCAGTTCAAAAGCACGTCAAAGTGCAAGTAGATAAATAGGTACCGCTCCAGCGGGAAGGTAAATGGCGTTTCCGTTGCACTGCTCTGGTTCGCCAGAAGCAGCTTAGTCATGCTGACCACATTACCCAGAAGCTGTACGCTGGCTCCCTCGGCCAGTAAAGCGAGATGAGCTCCGCAACCCCAGAGTCAGTCATGACTGGACCTAATGGTCAGGGGTCCCTTTACCTTTACCTTACTGTTTCAGAGCATATATTTTTTCCAAAACAAAGAAGAAGTTTAATTGTTCTTTCACAAGACCCTGAGAAAATGGAGTCTCTGTTGGGCCTTCCTAACCACTTGAGTTATATTGTTTTTCCAAGTAACTCACACTCAGTAAGACGCACTGAGATCAAGACTTTAGTCTACAGATTTACTCAGAGCATGACTAATGCTCCAAATATTACCATCTTTTTGCTATAACATAGGTCTTTTTGTGACCATAGTCACTGGTATGGAGAACCAGCACCAAATTTTCACCAAAAAAGCAGCAACCACCACTCTTCCCATTTAACTCTGGAAGCAGAGCAGGATTGCAGGGAATTGAATTGTCTTGATAGCAGTTGGAATGCTCCTAGGAGGGATCTTGATCCGTCATTTATGCTCTGGTTAGAATACTGCAATGTGTTAAAATGTCCGACTGCCTTTGAAGATAGTTCAGAAACTTCAGCTGGTGTAGTATTCAGCAGCCATGTTGCTGACCAGGGCAAGATGGCTTGGGCATATTACACCAATCCTGGCCCAAATGCATTGGCTTCCAATTAAGTTTCCAGGCCCAATTCAAAGTGTGTGATGGCCTGGGATTTGGACTCGGATGCCGAACCTGAGGGATCCCAGCCTGCACAGGATTCCCCGCCTCCAGAACCAGCTGAGCCGGGGCTGGGGCATGAGCCTGAAGGGTCCTCACCTGTGCTGGATCCTCAGGTGCAGGCATCAGCTGAGTCTGCTCTGGCTCCTGAGGTGATGGAGGACCCATTGCCTGCAGGTGCTCCACTCTCAGCCCCGTCAGAGGAAGCTGAGGTTGCCTCTGGGTCCAGTAACCCTCCAGCCTCTCCTGAGCTGCAGGGGCTCAGGGCAGAGAGGCAGAGGGAACTAAGTTCCCACAGGAGGAGTGCTCGCCTCCAGGCCAGGAGAGGCGAATCACCAGAGGATCGGGGCCACCCAATGCCTCGGGGCAGATAAAAGCCAGCCAGCCCAAGTTGCGGGTGCAGCATTGTTGGTTGCTAGTTCCTGCCTGAACCCTGTCCTGCTTTCCTGCCTGAGCTCCTGACCCGCCCTGGTTCCCTACTTGCAAGCCTGTTCCCGACTTCACCCGACTCCCTGCCCTGCACCCAGCTTCAGCTTCTACGGACTGCCTCCACGTTGCACCATTGACCACGGCCCGGACTTGCACCATTGACCACGGACTGGACTTGGACCTCGCCTCTCGAGTAATCCACGGGACCAGCACAGTGTGCTAGTTTTGCCCTCTGAAGCCTTAAATGGCTCAGGACTGCAACGCCTCAAGGACCACCTTTTAATGAACCACCCTGAACTCTGTGATCATCATCTGAGGCTCTTCTTTGTGCACGTCCTCCACAAGAGATCTGTAGGGCGGTAGCATGAGAATGGGGCGTTTTCTGTAGTGGCTCCCCGTTTGTGGAATGCTCTCCCCAGAGCCGGCTCACCTGGTCCCTTTGCTACATATATTTAGGAGCCAGATGAAAAAATTCCTCTATAACCAGGCCTTTGACTTATTAAACTATTTATAGCCTTTTAAATTGTTTTCTTTTTCTGGGGCGGGAATTGGTTCGTATCACTAACCAGCCTGGAAAGGTTGTCAAGGTGGACTTCTGTCAGGAACTGCTGGAATCTGTCACTGCCCCTTGTGGTGAGACCCTGAACTGCTGGCGTCAGCCTTCTAAGACTGAGTGAAGTACAGGTGAACCACACGTTTAAGTGAAAATGCATATATTTGAAATACCATTGAAAAAGTCTGCAAACACCCTGTGCCGTGGCCCCCCTCCTTTTGTGACATTTTTGGGTCACAAAAATGTGCTGCTACTATATATTTGCCATAATGTATACAATGCCCCGTGTTTATGCAGATTCTCCACTACTCACACTTCCTACAGCATTCATTATTTGCTTCTCGTATTAATTTATTTTGTCCTCCACTGTGTCCATGCCTGCCATCTTAGGCATATGACGCAGACTGATTTCAAGTAGTATGCTGCACAAAAAGTTTTTGTTGGAAACGGAAGTTGACTTAGCACTTTGGAACCTCAATCTAGTTTTGGTATTTTATACCAAGCATTAAAAGCACTTGAATTTGATTTAAGTGTTATTTTGCTTTGATAGGTACTAAAATGAAGAATTTCCAACTAAAAATTCTGAATGGATAATAAAGGCACAATACAACTTTATTTTGATATTCAAATTTTATATAAAAAGATTAACACTAATCATCTACCCTCATTTTCTTTAACAACGGCACATGAATGTTGCATTTTAAAAAAAGTAGTGAGACAGTCTCAGGACTGTAGGCAACATGGAAGCCACCCGTCCCAGGAAAACCAAGACAAAGTTGGCATTTGATATACAGAAGAGAAATTCTGGAGAAATGTTAAGCAAAAGTAACATTGATACTGCCAAATGTTAATTTTTTTGTTTTTGGTCATATTATACACTGCTTGAGAAGAGCCACAAAAACTCGGGTTAAACGGGAAAAAAGACAATGCTGGGCAGGCCATTTCGGGAGATGTGTTGAAAACCTACGTTTAAAGAACCAATTTGCAGAGCCACTTTCCTGCAGAGGAAGGTCCCACGGCCATTATGGGAGTCCCTGCCAGGTCTTGCAGGGTCCGTAACAGGATTCTTCTGCTACTCTAAATTCTACTTGAATTTTAAGGTGATCGGAGCGTTTAATCCAATAAAAGAATAAAGCCAAGGAAAGGAAAATAAATGTAAACCAAGTTTATTTTGCTTTTTAAGTAGTGTTCTTAAAGCACTACAGCATGGTAAACAATGTAATTAGTAGAAGTCATCTCAAAAGCCAGAATTCTTCTTTAATGAGCTTGTTAAAAAGATGCAGCCTAGTCTAACAGGATAAATATTTTAACCATTTCACTTCGAGTTAATGAAGGCTCACAAATGAGCAACACTCCTCATTGAGGAAAACAAAAAGCTGTTGTCGACAAAGCGACAGCACACACACAAAAACAAAAGAACTGTGTAAAAATAACTAACTGTACTGTGTTCCCATACTCTTTTTTTTCCAAGTTGCTTTACAATGGGATGATATGCACATGATCTTGCTGCAAACTTGCCATACAACTTGCAAATACCAGTAAGCCTAGCCTTGCCACTCAGCCCAAAAGCTGCTCATGTCTGATGCAGCACTCACCATCCTATACCTAACAATTAATCTGATGGACTATACTCATTTACCCTTTTCTTCTAGACTGCAGGACAGGCTAGTAAGAAAGTGTTCCCTAATTGGAAAAAAAAAAATCTGTGTTCTAACTGGAAAATGTATAATTTTGCAATAGACTTTACAAGTTATATGTTTTGCCTCTTTTACCCTTAGCCACAAAATGGGCATGAAGTGTTTTATTTTTATTTTTAAAATGCCTTAATTTCCAACTTCATGCAAATCTAAATAAAGATGACCAAAACAAAAAAGCTTAAACAATGGAAGGATATTTCACAGAAAATTTCTTATACAAAAACACATAAGAAAAAAGGGCCACTAGGTGACATCTTAAATTTACAAATTGGCATCATTTTGGTCAACAAATATCCAAGTCCTGTTTTCTTTTACAACAAAGCAGCTGTACAGAAAGAAAACAGTGCAACTGGTTATTTTTTAATCACACATTTCCTCAGGAATTTCATGTGGATTAAGGATGCCAGGGACAGACATCTGAAGTTTGTGTTTCTCCTCCTGAGCCTGTCGAAGAGCTGTCTCTCTTTCTTCCAGGAATAAATCAGACGTGTCTTCACCTGCAAATTCCTGTGGGAATAAAGCAGATGAGAAAATCCATTATAATCCAAACATCCGGCAAAGATCATTCAAAGCTAGAAAGGCAGAAGGCAGTTACAATGCAAAGTTGCAGAACTTGGATGGAGATATAGATATAGATATAGATATATATGAATGAGAGAGATAATTTTATGCAATAATTTGTTTAAAAACCACATTCAAGAGTGCCCTTATTGGCCTCTGCATGTTTGAAACAGAACAGTGACTTCACATGTTAGAAAGCAAATGCCACAATTAGTGCATATCCCCTTTTCATAACCTGATAGTTCTGCCCTTATATTTTTGGTCCTCCAACTCAATCACCCTCAAGTCTCCTGTTCCCTTAAGTGATTCCAACTACTCTCCCTTGCTTGTCCTTCATACGTGAAAGCAACATACTTCCATCCAAGTCTATATAGCGCTCCCTCTCTTTTATTACATGTTGTCAAAGCCTACCTCTTCCATGAAACCTTTGACTGAACCCTTTAGTTTTGTTTCAGTAAAGGGCTAAGTTTTACATTTATTCTTCCCCCGTTTTTGCCCTTCTACCGTGTCAAAAAATTAAACCGGAAGCTTTTTAAGGCAAGTACTTGTCGTTTTGCTTAAGACTACTCCTTAAAGCTAAATTACGTGTTCTTTTCTTTAACTGAAGAGTAAGTAAAGAAAAGCACACAATAATCACAGGGCAATATCATACTAGGTGTATGGGCATTAGTCTCCCTGCAGGTTGGAATTAGAAACTAAAGTTACCCTAGCACTTTAGAAGTTGGCTACCTTTAACAATATGACAAAATTCACAGCATCAATATAGCAAATAGAGAGCTTTTGTTTTGTAAAATCATCTAGCAACTGACTTGGCATACCAATCAATGGAGCATGACAGAAACTAGCAATACATAGGTCTCAACAACAACAAAAAGCCCCATAGTTTAGTCTACTTGAAGTCCCATATGCATTCAGAGTAAGAAAGGAAATTCCAGACATACCTTTATCTGTACCAGGAAGTCCCTAAGGTGTTCCTTGAAAGCAGGAATATCCTGATTTAAACTGAAGAGTCCTGTTACAAACAGTTTAACCTGTGCACTGAAGTAATAAAAAAAGAGACACACAGAGAAGAGCAATTAAGACCACTAGTAGTTGCACTCAAGTTCTATTTAACCTTTTAATTCTAAACACACTTACTCTTGAAGATGAGGAAATGCAGATTTAAGGAGATTAGCAACATACTCCTGAATAAACATTTGGTTGCTCACTGGATTTCCAGGGTTTAGAGGAGTACTTATTTTTCCTTCTTCTACTAAATTGAACATGTATGCAAGAATTGATGCATGCATCGTCAAACCTGGTGAAAGCACACAAAGGAGAGTAATATTTAGATTAGAATGTATACAGCAACTGAACTCACTGTAGCTCAAGCTGTACAGGTCTTCCATCCCACTCCACAATTACTTACCAGCAGTGTGAGACGTGTCTGTTACAACAGAGAAAATGTGCTGAAGAATGTCACAGAAATAAGTCTGGTAAAAACTCTGGGCAGCAGCTTCTTCTTGTGCAACATTTTGTAAAAGTGTATAAAGGATCTGAAGGCCTAGAAGAAAGTACATGAAGCTATTCAAAATTTTCGTGCCTGTAGAAGTTATGCATTCTAGAAACCAAGTGAAGTACATCAAGTATATGAGCTACACAGAAGCAAATAAGTTATTAGTCTGGGAATTCCACTATTTAAATTAAATAATCAGACTCATTACTACCACATTTAAAATGAATGGACACATTTGGAGTGTCCACTTCACCAAACCTGGACTCAATAGAATTCCCATAAATTCTTGAGGGAAGCTTAAATCAAGTTTCAAATCTGTTTAGGCGGGTATATAGAACAGCCTCTTTTCAGAAATAGGTAAGAACACCCCCCCAAAAAAACTTGGCCCTCCAGATGTTTTGGGACTAAAACTCCCATCACCCCCAGCTAACAGGATCAGGGATGATGGGAATTGTAGTCCCAAAAAAATATCTGGAGGGCTGAGTTTGGGGGTGCCTGGGTAAGAATCTACATGCCCACATGTTCTAGGAAGAGGATAGTTCAGCACAATTAGCTGACTTACTCAAGCATAAGAGTTCAGAAAATTAGGATAAGTCACCTGTATCTGCAACGTTTCTCATTGTGTGCTTGAAAGCCCAAATGATAGAATCCAGTACTAGTTTGAACTGTGCAGGTGGGATGGCCAGGAATGCTGGGAAGCAATGGGAGTTTACTGCTTGTAGTAGCAAGAAAAAGTTTGTTCTGTGTTCAGGATATTCTTCAAAGTCCTAATGGCAGAGGAAGGAGAAAACAGAAAAAAAATATAATGTAAGTTACACAATATAGTCTGACCAAAACAAATTTTTAGAACTTCACATTACTTTAAAAAGCACCCCAAAGTAAAATAATCTAGGGCAGCAGCTGCACAACAGCTGCCACAGTTGTTTAAGAGCCCAAACCTAATTTTGAAAGAAGTTTCAAAACAATTCAAATCATGGTTTTATTTACAAGTTTTCAGCACTAGTGCATACCTGAGACAGACCAAAACTTTAAACTATACTCTACAGCCTAGTTTAATCTATACTTTTTAACAACAGTTAAAACAATCGTTTCCTTAAAGTTGCTTCCAGTGAATGACTGAATACAGCGAGAATTCAATAAGCCATGAAATGAATGGAGAACTGTCAGAACATTTTTTGCTCAGTTTGAAGTTCTGGTATGCTTATTCAGGCAAGATTTTCACAGATAGGTACCCTACATATGTGTCAGGCTTCAGTATTTTGCCTTTACTTTTTACGGAAAGGCAACCAGTTAAGTTTTTTATAAGGTTCCTTCTTAGATTTTGTTTCCACCTCCAAGAAGAATAGCTCTAACAGCCACTACATGGCAAGCTTCTTCATGAGCCTATAAATGCTTCACATATACATTTACAAGGAACACTACAATTTCAAACAGAGACAACTGAATGTGGTTCACAGCAGTGAAGAAACTTGAGGCACTCCTGCTTGTGGCAGGACTTTGTGAATTACCTTATTGATCATATTTAACGTGCATTCAAAGACAGCATCAAATATCTGAGGTATTTCAGCAGTAATGTGTCCTCCCAGCTTGTTTACTATGATAGCCATTGTACTAAGTACTTCCGGCTCTCTGGCAGCTGGAACATTCCTCTGGTAATCAATAAGAACTGCATCCAGCAAAGGCGGAACAAAGTTTTCAGCTACCTAAAGAGAGAGAAACAGTTGTACTGTAACACAAGGCCTACTATACGTTTGAGTGTGCATTTGCCATTCATTGAGGTTGCTGACACTTGAGAAGTCCCACTTACCATCTGAGGATCATTGGATCTGCTCACCCAGCCAGAAATTAGTTTTAAAGTTTCCCTTTTTACTGTTCTCATACTTCTGATCAGAGGTTGCTTCGTAACCATTTCTCCTGGAAGAGTTTGAGGTCAGTTACAACCCAGGAATACATACTTTGTAAAACAATCCAAAAATATTTCCTCCCCCCCTCCATCTAAAACCAATAAAACAACGAAATATGGCAGATAAAATCCAAGGCAAAGCAAGCAGCTGTCAAAACCTTGTGAAAATCAATTTGAACTTTAAACAGCAATTTTCCAACAGAACAATTTCAAAATCCAGTATTAAGATCACAAGAACTTCATATAAGCTCCAAAAACTTTATAGAAACAAATGTCTTAAGCAGAGGCTGGACCATGTATTATTTAGTTGAGATTCTTGCATTGCGGGGGGTGGGGGGGTTGGACTAGATGACCCTCAGGGTTCCTTCCAACTCTACAATTCTACCTCAGAGTAAAACTTCTGACCCTTTTATTATAGGGGCTACTGGACAGCATATACCATCCTTGGTACAAATCCCATCTCCCTTCCCACTCTATCCTGTGAAGGCTTTCCTCAACACTGACTTTAACCATGGTTAATCTATTTTCAAACACAGAAACAAGAAAGAAAGAAAGAAAGAAAGACTAGTAGCAAGTTAAAAGTTTGTCTTAGCAATGGTTAAGGAATTGGTAAAGTTGCATATGCACCAACCCTTCATGGAAGTTTGTATGACCATTAAAGAAACTCCCCATCTTAACAATCAAAGCCAGCAAGCTGAAAAAGGAGCATCACTTTCAAAAAAACGTCCTGCCTTTAACGCTTGCTTTTGTATTGCAATGCTTTCTCGTGTGAAACCATGTTGATTCTTATATAGGCAATTTGATGTGTTGTAGTAAGTTCTGTGACCACACCATGCAAGGGTTCCCCTATCCCATCCATTCATTAAATTTAATCTTGTACTAACCACCCTTGGCTTTTCAAACAACATACACCATTCCATCACTTCATCCGTGTCTTTTACCCAAGCTACCGTATTTTTCGCTCTATTAGACGCACCGGACCATAAGACGCACCTAGTTTTTAGGGTAGGAAAACCAAGAAATAAGAAAGCAACGCAAAACCTCCTGAGCGAGGAGGGAGCGCTCCTCCCTCTTCGCTCAGGAGGCTTTGCGAGGCTATCCCTGAAGCCAGGACAGCAAGCGGGATTGGTGCGCACCGATTCCTCTTGCCCTCCTGGCTTCAGCGAATGCAAGCCTCCTGGCTTTCCCCCCACCTCCCGCAAAAGACAGGGATAGCAGCGCGAAGCCTCCGCAGGGCAGCAGGATGAAGGCTCCCCGCTGCCCTGCTAAGGCAGAAGCTAGAAGTTCTGGCTTTTGGGGTAGCCCACGAAGCCTCTGCATACTCCAAATACTTATGTTAAAGCCAGTAATACTCACCGTTTGCCTGAATAGCTGCAGAAATGTTTTCACTGAGGCACTTGTACACATTCAGCATATCCAAGTAGATTCTGCCCAGCTGAATCACAAAGGGATGCCCAACAGCTTTACACGCCCGCACATTTGTTTTCAGAATGCTCCCCAATTGCTTAACAGTTTCAGAGTCCTTTAGGATATCAACGTTCTGTGGAACAGAAGTAAACCAGGAATATATAGCAGGAATATATATTTCCTGCTACTTGATTCGGTATTTTATTCTATCATTTTTAGCTGTGTTGCATGTCACCTGGAACACTATGTTAAAATGAAATGTAATAATAGTAATAGTAATAAATTAATTCTCTTCCTCCTCCCTGGCCAGCATGAAAATAGTCTGCTGGTTTTGGGGGGGGGGGGGAGACAGAGAGACAGAATTCCTTCCTCCATTCCCAGCGCAGAAATGGCAGGCTGATGAAGCCATGCTTTTTCTATTAATTCATTAATTACATTTGGATACCACCCTATACCAGTAGATCCCAGGGTGGTTATTCTATCAGCTTCATTTGTAACCTGCTCAAGTTTTTCTTTACTGGCCTGCATTTTGCTTACTAGGAGGGTGGTAGCAGCTTGTAAGTTTGGGGCGGGGCAGTGCTTAAGAAGGCTGCCTTTAGCCAAATTAGCCGATGCCTCTCTCACACACAGAAATGTTCCTATATTTCGCACCACATCTCCATAGAATTCCACCACAGTCTTGGAAGGCAGGTCAATCTCATTTCAGACTGCCCACCAAAGGATGGTTCCAAATGATATGCATAAAGCTAGTAATGACATGCTTCATCAGCCTTCTGTGAACTGGAAAAAAATATATATACTCCTTTTGTCCACTATGCTCTATGAAAGTTGCCACAATTTTGCTATGGCAAAGCAGAAACTGCAAGTTACACGAGGCCCAACGGTAAAACTGAAAGCAAAATTAATGTGTTTTAGACCCATACATGGAATGAAGTAGTTTGTGTAACTTTACACAACTCGGGGCAATAAAAGCTTTGAAAATTGGGAGTAAATTATTTGAAGCACCACTGATTTGGGTGACCACTGCCATGGCAGCCATTTTGTGGCTGGTCAAGCCATCATGGCAGCCATTTTGTTGTGGCTCACATGACACGCTCACATATGCAAGTGTCTCCGTATGTTCAAAATAAAGGAAACCCAATAGAGAATATACTTACTTTTGTGGCCTGTTGAATTATGCTGTCCCATACTTGATTAGGAAGTAACATGTATTTCTCTATCAAATGCTCTTGTACTGTCTGGTCAGTCTGTGCTCCAATCATGTATCCAACTGCTTCGTAGAAAGTATGCACCTAGTTGAGGTATCAAATGTACCAAAACATATAGCTGAATATGCTAAAATATGGTAGGCCTATACATGCATTTCAGACTGGTATTTAAAACAGGTGCATTTATTTAAATTATCTGTTCAACGGTGAAGCTGCATATTCTTCTAAAACATGTAAATTATTATTGCTCAAAAATAAGTAGGGCCTTTTTAGGACAACCTAAAAACACAACTTAAAAGATTAACAAATAAATTTAGAGCACACATGAACTTAGGCTAACAGTGCACCAAGGAGTCAGATTTCCCACTATGGAACAAAGACCACCTACTTTACTATGCAGAAAATTTGGCATTTATATAGCTATCTAGATGTGAATGCTATAGGACTATTTTGGGCAGAGGAGAACTTAACAGCAAACCAGCCATTCGCAGCTTGCCACTGCTTTGTACCATGCACATGTGTCCCAAAGCTCCAAAACCACTGTTTTAAGTCCAAAAGTGCTGTTCTGTGAGTGCAAGAGCTCCTTCATATGCAAAACACAGACACAGAATTCATTCCAAGCTTTCTCCATACATCTTTCATTTTAAGTCAGGGGTGGAGAAACTATCAGCTCAAAGGCTGCACTTCTTTATAGGTCAAAACCTTATAGGGGCTACATTATCAGTGGGCAGAGGCAAAATTGACAGAGCAACAGATGTGTCCACCCTCAGGCCCAAGGTTCTATATTCCTGTTTTTATAAAGTTGAGTGACATACCTGTTGTGGTTGAAGGTCACAAATGATTGTATTAATGTTGTTCAGGATCTCGTCAATGAATGGCATGACCTCTCCCACCTGGACTTGAACAAAGTGTCTGCGGCATTTCTGCGCTATTTTTATAAAAGTATCGCAAGCCATGTCTTGGACACCATCGTGGGTTTCTATAGCAGAGCAAGAGAAAAGTTGTGGATACCAAAAATTACTGGATACAACGTGCTGCTGTTTCTCAGGTTTCATCTTTCCACAGAAATCTTGCAAAAGTTGGCCTATTTCTCTTTCCTAAATTTAAGTAATATTTTCGTGTCTTCTATTGGGGCTTAAGGAAATGAAATTGGAATAGAGGTGCTATTCAGAATCTTGAGTCAAATGAACACATTCCTGCTTCTCAAAGTCTTATAATGTTAAGGTAGTCTAGGATCAAAAGCAGTTAACTATTTCAAAATTTAGACTGCAAGAAATATTTGTTACTGTGAAAACAAAGTGAGAATTCCAGATAAATTACCATGCATAAATTCAAAGAGCTTGTTAACAACAGTCTTCAGAAATTTCCAGTGGGCTCTCAGAAACCTTGGATATTGCCCTACTATATACATTATATTGGATGCAATAATAGCTTTATTATCCTTCCCTCGCTTTTGCTCGCAAAGTCCCAGAAGGTCCTACAAAAAGAAAGAAAGAAAGAAAGAAAGAAAGAAAGAAAGAAAGATGGAGTTGCACTGTTAGAAGTTAAATTTAAAAGCATTTTTTCTATTCACAGTTTGCAGCGTCCAGAATATTTTATAGAACCTCTACAAAGTCCTCATTTTTCTTTTCAATAAATGCCTGCATTACCGTAGAGGCTTCTCCTTTTCTCAAATAGAAGGGAAGCACACTCTGGCCCCCGCTAAGGGCTACTGGGGTGTGTGTGTGTGTGTGTGTGTGTGTGTGTGTGTTGATGGGGTTCTTTTGCATTATTACAATCTATTGCAAGTTGCCTTGAGGATCTTCCATCAAAAGGTGTTGTACAAGTATTAAAATAACTTCAGTTATTTTATTTGAACCGCCACTAGCATGTCTACATTTAAGTGTGTTGACTCCAATTGAGGCTGCATCAGCAACAAAAGCTGCGTGTTACCTTTATGAAATCCCGCCTTCCTTGGAGTAACTCTGGCCACTGGTAAGATTAGCATTCCCTAGAACTTGTTCAGATAAGGTAAAGGTAAGGTACCTCTGCCCGTACGGGCTAGTCTTGACAGACTCTAGGGTTGTGCGCTCATCTCACTCTATAGGCCGGGAGCCAGCGCTGTCCGCAGACACTTCCGGGTCACGTGGCCAGCGTGACAAGCTGCATCTGGCGAGCCAGCGCAGCACACGGAACGCCGTTTACCTTCCCGCTGGTAAGCGGTCCCTATTTATCTACTTGCACCCGGGGGTGCTTTCGAACTGCTAGGTTGGCAGGCACTGGGACCAAACAACGGGAGCGCACCCCACCACGGGGATTCGAACCGCCGACCATGCGATCGGCAAGTCCTAGGCGCTGAGGTTTTTGTTCTGATACTGCTTTTTAAAACAGACTATGTTGCACCTCTTTCTGGAAAATCTGGTTTGCTTCCCCCCAAGAGCTACTAACATTTCTCTATCCAGCTATATGCTATACATGGTGCTGACTCTGAAGATGGTTTAGAAACTTCAACTGCTGCAGAATTCAGCGGCCATATTTGAGCACATTACACCAATCCTGGCCCGAATGCAGAGGCTACCAATTAGTTTCTGGTCCCAATTCAAACTGCCGGTTTTGACCTATAAAGCCCGAAATGGCTCAGGACCGCAGTACCTCAAGGACCACCTCTCCACATATGAACCAACCCAGACACCGAGATAATCATTTCAAGCCCTTCTCTGTGTGCCTCCTCCACAAGAGGTCCAGAGGATGGTAATATGAGAACGGGTCTTTTTTGCAGTAGCTACCCATTTGTGGAATACTTTCCCCGGTGAGGCTCACACGGCACATTTGTTACATATAGGTGCCAGGCAAAAACATTCTCTTTCTCCCAGGCCTTTGGCTAATTAATTGATGGCCTTTTAAACTGTGTGGGGGTGGGGGTGGCTGGGTCGTGTTTTTGTTTGTTCCTATATTACATATTTTTGTGTTTTCATATTGTAAACTGCCCTGTGATCCTCAGATGAAGAGCAGTGTAGAAACTTAATAAATACCTTTATTACTGTTACAAGAAACCTCTTCTCATCTTCTTCATGCATTGCCCCACTGATTGAGCCTATGGCCCAACATAGAGTGTTTAGATTTTTCCATGACCATTCGGTACCATTTACTTGATTGTGAAGTTTCTCTGTCATTATTCGCTCAGTATCTGCGTAATCCAAATGGGTAAGGTAAACTAGAAAAAGAAAAATTGGTCATCTATGAAAATGAGCATTACATATTCTCAGGGTTTCAGAGAAAAATCTATGCTTAAAAAATAGAGTTAATATTAAGCATGCATTAGCTAGATTTTTCTAAAAGCAATATAGGCCCTAGTTGGTCTCCTAGGCTTCTGTAGGCATTTGTGACCTAATTTTCCAAGCACAGGATGACCACCAAGACAGAGCTAATATCATAAAGACTTTATCTAATAAGGACTGCATGCAGTACCTGAAATTAAAATCATAGTTGACAGAAGAATGTAGAACAAATCTGCATTAAATCGTTTACAAAGAGCTACAAGACACATTTATGGCCCTGGGATGATCATGCAGTTGCAGGCAACTATTTTTAAACATACCTAGTGTTTCTCTCATGTTTTTGTACAAATTGATAGAATCTGTGTCTTTCATGAATTCTCGGACAACTTCCCCCTGGTCATTTTCTACAACAAGCACTTCCTCTGGTTTTGCCATGCGGCTAACCATCAACAACCGCACCTATATTTGGGGCGGGGGGGGGGGGGAGACAGAGAAACACACACAAGTAAGTTTTTTCGTACCAGAATATTGCTAAATAGCAGGTGCACTCACCATGAGGCAGGCACACATTCCAATTAATGTCATCTGACTGCAGCAAGAAGGCTTCCTACCTTGTGACTTTATAAAGGATTGATATCGTTTTTATTTTAAGCGCCATGAACCATGAAAACCCGCCTAATATTTTTCACAATACTAGGGGAAACCCAGCTGGATGGACGGGGTATAAATAATAAATTATTATTATTGTTATAATAATTATTACTATAGTTCAGAGAAATAAGCCCAAACTTTACGAGCTGAAGCAGTAAACTCCTATGAAATAATTTTGGAACTACTTCTGAATAAATCAAGCCACCAGACATTCAAAAGAATGATTAAGCCCAACTATGACAGATTATAAGCAAGTTGGAAGATTACTATTACCTTAGACAGAACAGGAAGATAAAGTTGTCTCCGGGGAGGAACATCAAAATGCTGAGTACCCGAAAGTAATGGCGAAGCAGATGTTGAAAATGGGCTCTCTCTATATAGTTCAGCAGCCAGGTGATTCCAGTACTCCAGACAAATCTTAAAGATTTCAGTTTCTTCAACTTCAGATACCAGCAGCATGTAATGAAGGGCCTAAAGTAAATTTATGGTGATTACTTAATTGACATATGAAAGGGCTAAGCGTATATAAAAACTGGTAACTTTAACATCTGATCAGTTTTTGGTGGAGCATCTCAAAAATGCTTTTGACTAAGTTCTCAGCCCAAAAAAACACAAGTGCACATCCTTAGAATGAATACAAAAGGGCAACTGGCATTGTGTCAGCACTAAGTACTGACAGCAGGAGAAAGAGCTCTTACTATTTCACAAGGTAAACGATTACCAGACTAGAAATGCTGGAGAAACTCCCTTTGAGAACTGCACAGCCCAAACACAAATACTGGGACCAAGCCAACCGTGCAGCTGGCAAAGGAGCTCACATTTGAGACACAAATTTACCCTGTCTACTAATCCAAGTTAAGTCTGCCATCATGCTTTACTCAGTTCTTGACCCAACTTACTTTTCAGTAAAGACGATGAGATACAAAGGACACCAAAACAACAACACATACAAATAAGAAGCAAGCAAACTGGGAAAACTTACTTCCATTAATGTCTCCCTTAGATTTAAACGTTTTTCTATAAGTTGACCATGCTCTTTCAGAAAGGTACAGAGAAACAAACTGAGATTCTGGATGAAATTCTGCTCATCGTCTTTTCCATTGGAGTATGCAAGTCGAATATTGGTGTTCAAAGGAAGCATCTAAGAAGAATGGAACTCAAAATTATAATCTGGCAGTCGTGTAAATGCCAGTGGTGTCATCAACTACACACACTTTGGCCTGCTTCACTTTGGATTGCTGCCATAAATAGCTCCACAAGAGATCAATGAGATTTCACCCCACGTGGATGTTTCCGCACAACTTGGCATACGATCCACTGATAAGATCCATTAACTCCTCGAATGTTGCATACAGGGGAAAAAATACTGGGATTCCACAAGATTTATGTCAGGGAAGAGTTAGAAGTTTCCAGTTTCTCAGAGGGAGAAAGCATTCGCCAAGGGGGGAAGGAGAGCAGTGAATCTAATAGAAGAGAGCAAGAGGAACAACAGGGAGGGACTGGCTGTTCACAGGAAAGGCAAGGGTTAAGTTCTAGCTCAGATTCGGAGGAGGGGAGATACAAGCCAGCTCTAGCCAGGAGGTTAGAAGAAAGAGCGGGAAAGCGAAGGGAAGGGCGCCTTCGCCATTTTGAGAGAAATAATATTTAATATTTAATATAATAATAATATTTTGAGAAAAATAATATTTAAAAACCGTTTATAAGACTGTTTTGTTAATACGCAATAAAAAGTTATAAAAGAACAAGAAGCGTTTGCGTGGTGATCTGAAGAGGACAACGACCAGGCCTGACAATTTACTCCCAATGAACAAGTTGTTGCCTGCACTGGAAATCTTGGTATCCAGCTGAAGAATTTGATAGGAACCAACTGCTTCAAAGAACTGCCACCCACTCTAAGTTTGGGAGGAGGAGGAGAAATTACCTGTTTGAGCTGCATCATCGTCAAGGTAAAGAGTGTGACAAACTGTTCCTCATACTGACTTACACTGACACCAGCAATCTCTGTGAGGCACTTCAAGGAGACATTTCGGAACATAGGGACATTTAAAAACTGTAAAAGAAAAAATATGCATAGAAGTTAGGTACTCACTTACTAGCTGCAACCAGCAAATTTTCCCTCTTAGTGGTTATTTAGGTAAAAGGTAAAGGTACCCTTGACCATTAGGGTCCAGGCGCGGACGACTTTGGAGTTGCGCACTCATCTCGCTCTATAGGCCGAGGGAGCCAGCGTTTGTCCACAGACAGCTTCCGGGTCATGTGGCCAGCATGACTAAGCTGCTTCTGGAGAACCAGAGCAGCGCACGGAAACGCCCTTTAACTTCCTGCCGGAGCGGTACCTATTTATCTACTTGCACTTTGACGTGCTTTCGAACAGCTAGGTGGGCAGGAGCTGGGACCGAACGACGGGAGCTCACCCCATTGTGGGGATTCGAACCGCCGACCTTCTGATCGGCAAGTCCTAGGCTCACGTGGTTATTTAGTTTAGAGGAAATACTCACTTTGTATATTAGCGTGCTGATCAGCTTGGTCTCAAAGATATAGCCCAGTGGAATCCAGTTGAGGAATCGAAGCAAGGTTTCCAAAGTCGCATGAACAAGGGGAGCATTTTGAGAATTTTCCTGTTAACAAAGCTACATATAAGCAAATCTGTCTTTATAATAATGTGACCATTTTACAAAGATTATATTGCAATAAAGCTTACCATCACAAATTGACACAGCTGAAATATCTGTGAGAACTCATTGCACATACTAGAAGAAACAGAGAGAGAAAATCAGCAACTGACAACAACAACAACAATTTTATTATTTGTACTCTGCCAATCTGAATGGGTTGCCCCAGCCACTCTGGGCGGTTTCTAACAAATAAAAAAAATAATAAAACATTAGATTAAAAAGCAATAAAAAGCAACATTAAAAGTTGCAATATAAAATGCCTCTACCATGTTTGATACGTCATACTACTGCAAAGACTTTTGTTACTACTTTTAGAGGTTTCGCAGGATAGCCCAAGCAAACACCAGCAGATTACAAAGTACCAATTCAAGCAAAGGCAAGAACCTGCAGATATGTGCAGTAAGCCTGCAACTTACGTGCATTTAAAGGTAAAGGTACCCCTGCCCGTACGGGCCAGTCGTGTCAGACTCTAGGGTTGTGCGCCCATCTCACTTAAGAGGCCGGGGGCCAGCGCTGTCCGGAGACACTTCCGGGTCACGTGGCCAGCGTGACAAAGCTGCTCTGGCGAGCCAGCACCAGCACAGCACACGGAAACGCCATTTACCTTCCCGCTAGAAAGCGGTACCTATTTATCTACTTGCACTTAGGGGTGCTTTCGAACTGCTAGGTGGGCAGGAGCTGGGACCGAAAGACGGGAGCTCACCCCGCCGCGGGGATTCAAACCGCTAACCATACGATCGGCAAGTCCTAGGCACTGAGGTTTTACCCACAGCACCACCCGCGTCCCACGTGCATTTAACTTGTGCATATTCAGCTTGCACGCTTGGCAAATAGTTAAATATCCAGGGGAAAACAGACTTTGGCAATCCCACCCACCATTGAACCCAATGTGTTCTTGGACTATATACAATTTTGGCTTTAGGCACGATCCCTAGAACGAAACCCCCATGTAAGTTGTGGGCTTACTGTATTGCTTCTGAAGTCTATCTTTTAGGAGCAGAAGTTGCAAAATAGTTTTATTTCTACATCACAAACTTAGAGACAGATAAGCTCTGTTTAGAGTTTAGGGAAAGAGGCAGTTGCAATATATTGCCTCCAAATATCTGCAAGGAAAGCTGGTGGATAAAACAGATGAGCAACAGCCCACTTAGGTATAGTATATGGGGGAGAAAACACTACTTGCCTGTCCTTTAAGTGTTTGGCTTTTACTTGAGTTATTTGTCCACTGGAAAAGTCAAACACCTCTTCACTAAGCAGTTTTAAGATCACCATGTTGTTCTGACAAAGGCTCTCACTTGTCCTGCTGGCCCCAACTATGTCACTGATGAATGTTGGCCAATGTTTTGGCCATTCTTGTTTTAGTATCTGCAAAGCATGAGAACCCCATGTGGTATAAGATTAGTTTTCTACTGATAAAACCTTCATAACTAGTATTTTTAGGTCAGAGACGAAACTTACCTGAACAAGAATCATGTTTAACTTCCCTATGTATACTTTCTCTTTCTAGAGGAAGCAAAGAAAAAAAGAGTTAGGGCCGGGTTTCACTTCATCAGAAAGGAGCCCACTTTCCAGTACCCTAGAGAAATCTCACTTACTTCAACACATGATGGATCGGATGAAGTCTTGATAATTAAGCCAACAACGTATTTTTTGATACCTACAAAATATTTTTTAAAAGTTTGTAAACTATCAAACAACAAATCACTGATAAAACAGGATGCATCAAGGAATTATTAAAAGCCCCAAGTATACAGTCCCTGAGTAAAGCTGTCTGAATACATTAAAGCCAGGAATAGGCAAACTCGGCCCTGCAGATGTTTTGGGACTACAACTCCCATCATCCCTCGCTAACAGGACAAGTGTTCAGGGAAGATGGGAGTTGTAGTCCCAAAACACCTGGAGGGCTGAGTTTGCCTATGCCTGCATTAAGCAGTAATGGGATAAGAGAACAGATCCTATGGAGTGATAATTGATTAAAGAACAGGAATGGGAATAATTAAACAATCATCCCAGTTTAGAGAGCGAAGGAATGAAGCCCCTCCAAGATCTGCATTAGGATTGATGCCTTTTCTTAAGTTCCTGAATTTTGTGGACTTAAGGGTTAAGCGAAGTAGCCA
Source organism: Podarcis filfolensis (assembly GCF_964270895.1). Taxonomy (NCBI): domain Eukaryota; kingdom Metazoa; phylum Chordata; class Lepidosauria; order Squamata; family Lacertidae; genus Podarcis; species Podarcis filfolensis. The sequence continues at coordinate 114,107,753 of NC_139606.1, forward strand.
AGATTGTGGATTGCTTCAATTTTTTTATGATGGTGAAACCCTATAGGACTCTAAAAAGCCATATCCAAATTGAGAGAATGACAAATGCAGTTCAGCGTAAAGAGATACACATTGGCGCAAATATCCTAAATGCACACATACTGAAAGGGCCCAAACTCACAGCGACTAACGAAGAATGCTCTTGAGGTCATGGCGGATGGCACAATGAAATGTTGACCCAGTGTGCAGCAGCTGTGAAAAAGGTGATTTCTGTGCTAGGGACCATTAGGGAAAGGGATTGGGGTGGGGAGAAGGTGCCAATATTATACACCAGGACAGAAGTCAGCAACCTAAGGCCCATGAGCCGGAAGCAGCCCATGAGGGTCGCTTAACCGGCCCATGAGCCACCCCGAACCGAGCCGCCCTCTCGGCAAGTCCCTGTGTGCTGTGCTAAACTGGTGTAGCACAGCATGGGGACTCTCTTCTGCGGCTCCAGAAACAGTATCTGCGCATACCCAGACGCCGAAATCGCATCTGCGCATGCCCGTGGCGCCGAAAATCGCTTCTGCGCAGAAGTGATTTTCGGCATATGGGCATGCGCAGACGCGATTTCCGGTGCTGCGGACATGCGCAGATGAGATTTCCTGCATCGTGCTGTGCCGATCCAGCCCACAGAGGATCTCCATGGGAGTGATCCGGCCCATGCCTGGTAAGCCTTGCCGACCCTTGCACTAGGAATACTGCCCTGCTTCTCTCATACAATCCTAAGACATGGTTTATTAAACAGTGGTTATTAAACCACCACTTAGCTTTATGTGTGAACCCTGTCCTTGGGCTTAACTATAGTTAATGGCGAACAAGCCACAACTTGAACTGTGGCTTGTTGTTGGCTTACAAACAGATGTAAAGTTCATTGCGTAAACTATGGTCAAACTGCTCTCATAAAATCAATTTCGGTTCCAGTGAAAGAAAACACTTTAGACTAGTAAATTCTTTATTTGTCAACTTAATTTTGGAATGGGTATCTCAAGCATGTCATCCTGCCCCGATAGAGAAAATTAACCCATGAACTGAGAGCAAGGAAGAATTTTTTTGCAATAGACAATTTTCATACTGGCTGGTCAGATTTTATTTCATATATTATGATGAAAGAACATGGCTATTAGCTGCCTGTAATACATGGAAACCTGAGGAGAAGCCACCCCCCCCCCCCCGATATACAGGTTGAACGTCTTCTGATATACCTTGCATTCAGGGAGTGGGAGAAAGGGGTGATGGGGAAACTCTTCAGTTTATTAGTTTAACACCAATTTAACCATCATGGCTGCCCATAAAGAATTCTGGGATTGCAGTTAAGCAATGATTTTGGATTTATTTTAAAAACTGTACCAAAGGATGGCTCCACAGAGCCTTCTGAATGGGCAGCAATGCAACATACTATACCACGAAAAGCAACAGATCAATACACACAACACTTGACATTTCATGCAGTCAAGACAGCCTTGAGGATTTCGCTTTCAGCAGGTTCCCCTGACCTTCAGAAGACGTGGGGGATCACCTTCCGCCATAACCCTACTACGTGCTTCTTTTCGCTGAATCTTACACAAGTTATTTAAAATTTGCATAGAATGAAGAAAAAAAGCCAAGAGTTGTTAGAAAGGGCAAAGCTGTATACAAAGCTTTCTCCAGTCCTTCGCTGTTCCAACTACCAACTACTGCTTCTGATTCTTGGCATTACAAGCAAGTCTAAATAAGCCCATCCTTTCCTCACAGGGTGGGGCTTACTCAAAAGACTGTCACTATGGAGCAAAACCTTCCTCAATTTGCAGAAATTCACACTTAAAATAACTAATAGTATTTATTTTCAGAGTGACAGCTGTCATGGCGTCTTTCTTCCAGCATACAATTCAAAATATTTTGCTCTTCTCTTTTGCACTCACTTGTATCCACTGCTGCCATTTCACTCATGCAATAAATGTCTGCTTGTGCAACAAAATTTCCCCCCTACAATTCTCTCCAGGCCTTTATGCACCCTCAAAATATGCTGGGGGACCTTGGATACTACCCATATTCACTGTGAAGCCTAGTGCAATGCAGTTAGTTCTTTTATCATGCCCTCTGTAATGGGAACATATTTCACAGCCCCCACTTTCCTTTTGAGTTTCTCTGTTATGTGTTTTTCAAATCTGACCTGAAAAGGTTATTTGATGAGGATAGTTTGTTTTGATTTAAAATAAAAGATAATACAGTACAGTGGTACCTCGGGTTAAGTACTTAATTAGTTCCGGAGGTCCGTACTTAACCTGAAACTGTTCTTAACCTGAAGCACCACTTTAGCTAATGGGCCTCCTACTGCCGCCGCACAGCCAGACCCCGATTTCTGTTCTTATCCTGAAGCAAAGTTCTTAACCTGAAGCACTCTTTCTGGCTTAGTGGAGTGTGTAACCTGAAGCGTATGTAACCTGAAGCGTATGTAACCCGAGGTACCACTGTACTGTTGTTGCCCGATTTAAAATTAACAATCTATCTTGGCATTAGGTAAAGGACTATAAGCAAAATACAAAAAATACCATACTTGAACTAATCTTACTTCACTATAAACTCCGCGGTATCAAACCAGTAATTCATTTACTGTCTCCTTTTGCTGTTGGGAAGAGGAAGACATGGAGTGGACAAAGACCAGCAATTGGTTTTGATTGGTGGGCAGGGGGCAAGCATTCCAATGCAGAAGCAAGTAAGCGGTAAGAGACTTGCACTGACACCATGCACCCAGTGTATGAAATACCCTCAGGCACCAGTTGCATTTTGCAACTTGGCATGGCTTAATTGCAACAAAGAGTTGTATGGTTGTGTAATAAGGCGACTAGTGATGTGAGGTGAGAATATTCTCCGGAGAATATTCTCCACAAACTGTTAATTCTGATGTAATAACCAGTTTTACAACCCACATTTAAAAAATCTAGTAAATAGTAAGACAAGCTTTGATATTGCCAGTGTAACTAATGAATAATGATATATTTTTTTATCCTGTTCCATTGCTGGGCATTGTGTCATTCACCATTGGCGGTTCTGAAATGTGAGCTACAGAAAACTTTGTTTTTAGAAAGCTATTCATTTAATTTGATGAACATTTGAATTCATATGTATTTCAACTGTATGTAATAGCCTTTTTTCTATTTTGGTGTGACCTTATTCTTAGTAATTCTATACCCTTGGCCATACAGTGCGGGTTTTTTTGTTTTGTTTTTTACAGAAAGTAGTTTTAATGCTTTATACACTTAAAGTACCTAGGCATATAGAATTATGTGTAACAGCATAATTCACTGCTGCAAATATCCTTGATCCCAAGTATAATGGCGTTCATTTACCAAGAGATGAACAAATTCAAGATACCGAGTTCAGTGATCTCAAAATATCAGCAAGTGCACCAAATGATGCACAAGATATTTTGGCAGAGCTGGCAGCATATCGTGCTAAGCTAAGGAAGTTTTTTTAGCAAGTCATATATATTGAAATCGGTTGAAAAAGTGGATGCAGTGGATTGGTGGAAGGGAACATGCTTTGGTTCAAAGCTTAGCAGAATGGCTGTGGACATTTTAAATATGCCACCAACGACAGCTGCAACAGAACTTCAGTACTTATGAACTTATTCATTCAGCAGAAGACAGAGCAGAAAAGCTTACATATGTAGCTCATAACTTAAAGCTCCTAGAAGAGAAGAAAGCACAGCTTCTAACAAGCTCATTGAATTTTACACAACCATCAACTTCGTTCTATGATCTCGCAGATGATCAGTGTGGAACTGAAAGCTCTGCTACCAGTGGAGACGAAGATAGTGACTTATCCTCTTAAGATATTTGAAGAATCAATATAAATTTATAAACATTTGAGACTTGTTACTTAAAGCCTATTTTTCACATACATTTCTTTCTTGTGACAATTTATCAGTTATAATTTAAATATGCTGTGTGTTGCCTTACTTATCTAAGCAGTTAGTAATTTGCATTTCTGATGTTATGAAACTTGTCATTACTGATTATTTTTCTGGAAATTATAACATGTATTTGAAACTTTACATTGATTTTATTAGTATTGCACTGAAAATACTGTACCATGTAGATATGCTTATTAAAAGTTGATGGTAAATATACAGTTAGTGGCAGGCTTAGTGATTAACCTGAGTCATTCACACTGAATTTTAAATTTCAAGTTTGGTGCAAAAAAATCAAAGAATGTGAATTCGCTGCATTGCCCCATTGTACAAAAGTATCTGTACAGTTTTTGGTTGCCATATGAACAAGTTTACCCATGAAGATACATGTATATTAACTAATTATATAATTTTCAATGCATTAAAATGAATATTCTATTTTAAAAGAAAATTCTCGAATATTCTAATTAATCATGAATATTCCCCAAAAGATTATTCTCGAGAATTTAACATCACTAAGGGCGGCTGAGACTCAAGAGTAAAACTGCCACTGTGAGTCAAAACAGGACCCTGTGCGACTCAAATAAAATTGTTGCCGCTGCTGCGCAAGTGAAAATGACATCCCGCTCAACTCACAGGTAAAATGAAAAAAATCGTATTTTTTAAAAAGCAACTAGACATTCTGCTATGGTGACCATAACCTAGGTTTAAGGCGCATTTTGGCAAATAGCTGATATATCTGAATTTCTAACACTGCTTGCACCATATGCAATGGCAACTGTTAACTCCCACAGCATGTCTGCATTTAAGTATATATCCATAACCATGAGAACCAGAAACTAGCTATTTAAAGAATAAAAGCATGTTTGCAGGATCCTGTGCCATTTTTTAGATTCTGCCACATTTCACGTAAACATCAGCATGACCGCACACTTGTCAAACTACCATTCATGTTTATAGGGAGGCTGCAGTAATAAGGAACTAGAGATTTCAGGTATGAAAGCTGGACTTCAGCTGCCATTAGAATAGTTATCATAAGAAGCATAGTTGCTGCCTCGCAATTAGGTATGTTGCTGCTTGAGCAATGCAGGGGGACAAGCTCCTTTGCAAAAGGCCATTAGAATGTATTGTGCTAAGGAAGACCAATGTGCTTATGGCACTGGCTTTAAAATAAATGTTGTGCATTCATAAACAGTTATTATGAAACAAGGGTTTGTGTGCCGTGTGCTACAAATCTGAATTACAGTCATACCTCAGGTTACAGACGCTTCAGGTTGCGCGTTTTTAGGTTACGGATGCGCCGAAACCCGGAAGTACTGGAATGGGTTACTTCCGGGTTTCGGTGCTCGCGCATGTGCAGAACCGCTAAACTGTGCTTTGCGCGTGCGCAGAAGTGCCAAATTGCAACCTGCGCATGTGCAACGGGTTGCGAACGTGCCTCTCGCACAGATCACGTTCGCAACCTGAGCGTCCACTGTATATAACCTATGGAGATGTTAACACCCAACCTGCACATTGCTGTTAATTAAAAAGCTCCTGTGAAACCTAAGCACCCACATAGATGGTCCCCTGCTGTGCCCAAATGATTCACGTTCTAGCCAAGTCTCCAATCATCCTCCACTGGGGGTGGGTAATTCTGGTCTGCATCTCTAGATCATATATGAATGTGACTGAATGATTCAATCACTCCAGATGCAGACAAAAATTTTGAAAACCCTGACCTTAAGGGGTGGCATACGCAGAACACGAATTCATACAGAAAAGCAGCATGGAGGTATTTTTTCCTCTTGAAGATTGTCCAAGTAAACATCTGAGTGGAAGAATGGAACTTGTCTCCAATTGTAATTCAGAAAAATAAATGAGCTGCAGCATCTCTTGCACAGCGTACTCCACTGGTCTGCCTTGCCTGCCTGAAACTATGTTCAGCCACTACCCTACCCCCAATTTTTTGTTGTAGCCGATTCTGTCCTGGTTCTTTGATCCAGTGGAGGCTTCAGTCAATATAAGGGTAAAGGGAAGACGATTTCCATCAGTTCTCCCTTTGCACTGTAGCCCCTCTAATCTGCTCCAGAGCTGAGAGACCCTCAGGAACAGTGTGGAGGGTGGCAGAGGGTGAATTGGTGGACATTGCCCTCATGGAAACCTCTGCTGGATCAAAATAGCCTTCTGTGAACAATCACCACCACTGGATATGCTATTAATCTTTATCAATTTAACAACATCAGATTGCTGTCATATCCATCTCTTCCCTTTTGTCATCATGCCTCCCTGGTGTCTTCAGGGCACACTTTTCAGTGAAATGAAGCAACCTCAGAATGATAGATTATGTGCCTAGCATAAGGTGACTTGCAACTTATGCACATTTAACTTGTGCAACTTCATCTTTCCACAACTGACGGCTGCTTGGGTTGAAATCACACAAATTAAATGTATGGGAGGCGGAGAGCTTAAAAGCTCTTTTGCATATGGTTTCCCAGCACGGAAGGAGATTTTACACTCTTAAAACTTGCTCACCAGGCTTTGGGAGGCTTCTTGCAAGATCTCGGACAGCCCTGCAAGGTTTTGTGACACTCCCAGGGCCCGGTAAGCAAGTCTGAGAGCTTAAAAGCTCTCTGCTGTATGTTTGTACTGTTTATACACTGTGCCAGTTCTGGAATGTCAGAATACTTGCAAGTGGGTGCTTATAAGGGGTGGCTTGAGTATACATGTTTTTATGCATATGTGCCATCTCCAGAACATAACCCCTGCATAAAATGTGAGTGACCTGTACCAAATTTGGCAGTTGTGTAGTACAAATGTAGAGCCTCCAATACATACATATCTGATGATTCTGACCAATGATCTTACCAATTGCAGTAAAATCTTGAAGTAGCACTTTCTGACATTATGGCACTTCTGGGAAGAGATGGGCAGTAATGGGGGGGAAATCCAGGTCTTATCAGGAATTTAATGCTCATATAATTACTAAAATTTTATTTATTTATTATTACATTTATATCCTGTCCTTTCACTCAAAGCAGACCAGGGCAGCAACTGGATGAAGGTATCCAGCCCATTAAAATATTTTTGCTTAAGATCTGCCTAGCCTATATATGATTCCATTTGATCTAAAGGGGTGGTCATGGGGGGAATCTACTTTTACACCAACAGTGTTGAGGTAATGCAAGTGTTAACAGAAGATTATAGTAAACCTGGAACAGTGAGTGCTTTTTCAGGAAGAACTTTCCTAGATAGCATGACAGAAATATGGAGGGTACATACATAAGGAGATAGTCTAGGAAGCGATTCTAGCAGATTTTAATAATTTCTGAACTGGTGGTCATTGCAAAAACAACAAGGGGCAAGAGTATTGGGGCACCTACAAGACATATATAAGCTCAGATGGTCTATATCAGGGGCCAGCAAACTTTTTCAGCAGGGGGCTGGTCCACTGTCCCTCAGACTTTGAGGGGGGCCAGACTATTTTTTTGGGGGGAGGGGAATAAACGAATTCCTACGCACACTAGGAATAATGCGGTGGGGGAAGAACAGGCATAATATAATATAATATAATATAATATAATATAATATAATATAATATAATAAAATAGTGTGCATTAAGTGAGGTGGGGAAGGCTCCTCAACAGACAAGCTCACCCCCCACCACGCTGCTCATCCTCCCGCCACCCCCCCCAAACCACACACACAGAGACCCACAATCGCCCCACGGAGAAAATGTTGGCAAGTTCAGGATGAGAACGGCTGAGGCGAAGGAGGGATGGCGGCTCCGGAGACGTGGCATCGGTGGGGGGGAGCTGGAAGAAGGGGTGAGGGGGGCGAGTAGTCTTCCTCCCCACCCACCCCAGCAGCTTTCTCGGTTTGCCGCCTGCCTCATTTGCCGAAGAGCTGGCAGTGGTGGTGTGAAACGGGCTTCCTCCTCGCCAAGAGAAAGAACTGTCACTGCCACCACTTCTTGTCAAGCGGGTAAGCAGAGTGAGCTTGTCTGCTCCGCTCTCTGGTCCACAGGAGCACCAGGGCAGCGGCAGCGATGGGAGGAACATTATTATTACTACTACTACTATTTTCCCAATGGCCTGACTTGGAGGGAGAATAAGAGGCGAAAGGCTGGTGGGAAAGCAGAGAGAAAGAGAGAGAAGAGGATTTTGCCCCTTCCACCGTCTAATTCCGCACGCTCAGCTTCCGGGGACATAATACAATACTAATAATATCAATGATATCGGGGTAAGTAAGCAAGCAAAGGTGGCCGGGCCCTCTACCCGAAACAAGGAGTGGTGGGGCGGGTGGAGGCGGTGAGTGGTGCCACCCAGACCTACACCTTTTCTTCTTGTTGGAGCTGCCCGTCATGGCGCAGGGCTGCATGATCGCAGCAGCGCCATTGTCATCGGAAGCCAGCTTGACTGCCCAGATGGAGTTTCCGCTGAAGTAAACCAGGCACAGCGTTTGATGCCAGAGCAGCTCGGCCTCTTCCTCCCATCGCCATCGCCGGCAGTCTCGGCTTCGCGGCGGGTTCTTAAATGACCAGGCAGGCTGGATCTAGGACCCAGCCAGGCCTGATCAGGCCCAGAGACTGTAGTTTGCCAACCCCTGGTCTATATAGCCTACTTCATGATATCCAGTAGACTCTAGCCACAAAAGCTTTTTAGCAGATTTTATGACACTCTGTATTCTTGGACATTGCCAAGGTACAGTGGTGAATTTAGGGCTGTGCAAGCACTGGTTGTTGAGCCAGGGGGCACATTCTCAAAGCAGGGAAGCTAAGTGAGGCATCAGACTTTGGGAAGCAGGTACGAGTCTCTGGTTGGTTGAGTTCACAATTCTGCTTTATTTTTAAAGAAGCTTTTTTTTGTTCTTAAGTTACATATTTTGTTTTTCCATTTTGTATTTTTATGTTGTAAACCACCCAGTGATCTTTGGATGAAGGGTGGCATATAAGTTTAATAAATAACAGTAATAATAACTGAGTTGGAAACACCTGTCTAGAAGGCAAGAGTGCATAGGAAGACTAAGCATAGGCCCCATCGTTTGCTTGCAGGCCTAAGACTCAACTCTCATGTTCATTAATTCATGATCTCTCACAATCCAGCCTTATTTATTTTTACATTTATATCTCATCTCCTCCCCCAAACAACTTTGGGAAGTATACAGGTTCTCCCCCTCTCCACAGTATTTTCACAACAATCCTGTGAAGGAGGTTAAGACTGTGTTGGGGGCTGGCCCAAGGTCACCTAGTGAGCTTTATTGTCAAATGGGAATTTTATTTTTTTTAAATAATTTTTATTAACTGGCCAATCACATCAAATTAAATCACATCACATAAATTCAAAATTACAAAGCCAAATTTTTAAATTTTGTTGGGGGAACCCATACTTCAAGATCCAAAGGGGGATTCAGATCATCTTCTTATTACTGCGTTAATGTCCAAATCAGTTCCAATCAGTCCAAACAAAATTCATAATTCTATCCAGTCTTATCTTGGTGTTTCCACATCATATCTTGTTCATATAATTTCTATTTTTCCTTTACGATCTCTTCTGTTAGTCTCCTTAAGCCGATAAGCAAAATAATAATCCTGTGTGGATTTCCCGTTCCTCCACTAAGTCCAGATGGTTTCCATATATCTCCTTCGTAGATAACATCGCTCTTTCCATCATAAATTTGGCATTTGTCGCTCTTAAGTCTCACCGAGAAGTTGATCCACGATGTGTAAACAACTCTATTTCTCTCTTTCTCCTCCCAGACCCAAGAGCTCCAACAATGCCTCCCAAAATGGCGACGGCATTTTTAACTGCGTCATTCCAAAACTCTTAGCTTTCCAGCTTCATCTTGAAACATTGCTTTGGTTCGAAAGTTTATCTCCACACAGCCTTAAATCCACAGCTTAAGTCCTTAGTTTCTGACTCATTAGGGGAGGGGATTCTTGTTAAATCACATAAGAAAAAGGAAGGCAGGTTTTTCCCCCCCTCTCCCCTCAGTCATACCGTATCTTGACGTATCTTCTCATATTTTATTCTTGTCTTGTTATCAGAGATCTCTTCTGTCAGCAGTCTTTACTCCCCTTTTTCCTTGAAGCATGTGCAATTTATCTCATCCAAATTGTTTCTTTTGAAGATGCTTGCAACTAGCGGTGCGAATCAGGGACGGTGTCCAGGAGTGCCGGAATCCCACAGGAGGGCTTTGTGCCTAGTGCCCCCACCCCCACAAATTCGGGGGTGGTATAGGGCACAGCAGGCAAGGGCCGTCCCCCCCCCCACAATCCTGGGGGGGTTAAGGAGGCTAATTACCCCCATCATAGCCTCGAAATTACCTCGTGTGGGTCGGAGAGATGTTATTGTCAGCCATCTTCCGATGCGCCACCTAGTGGCCCCCCGTCAAATGGGAATTTAGACCCTAAAACTCTTAATGACAGTACACTGAACTCTTAGAAGTACCTCTCCATTTGCATACAATCAGCATGTGTGCAAGCGCTGACATATGCACTGTTTTCACCACCGCAAGGGGATGGGAGCTTACAGACGTCCTGGAGAAACGTGTGGTGCATCAGAATGTAACCCCTGCATAAATGGGGAGTTGTCTGTACACCCATCCCCAATGCAAATTACAATTTTCTATAAAGCATAACATAAAATCAGAAAAACACAAATACCATACATTAATCAAAAGAACAGATGCAATAAAACAGCACCAAAACCTATCAGTACAAATTCATCAGCTGAATGAGTGGTATAGTAAATAGTGCTATTCTTGGTTTTGGATTCAGAAACTAGCCTAAAAATGGACTTGCTAGGTAGCTTTTGGCAAGTAATTTTTTTAGACACAATTCTTACTCATGAATTTGGAGTATTAGTGATCTCTTTCATTGAGACTTTTCTATTATGTATAGTGCTTTCTGTATGCAAAAGCTGTGGGCATAATCCAGTTGGTACGTCAGCACTAAAGAAAAGGCTGGGGATCAAGTGAATGTGTTTGCTAATGGAAGAAGCTGCAAGGCAAATATTTGCAAAGTACCCCTTTCCTTCTGCCGTATCAACATCCCCCCAAATATCAGCTCCAGAGCATAGGGGAGTCTTCCATAACAGGCTGGAAGATCGTTTAACCAACCAGGCTCCATCCATCAGCCAAAGCAGCAGCTGCAGGGGGACTACTTAAGATTACACAGTCCATTTAATTCCTATCTTAGCTCAAGAAGAAACTAAAGAGAGACTGTGATGTAATATTCATCCAATACTGAAAGACATTTAAAACACACTTGTCATTTACTGGTTTTAAAACCAGGTTTAAAAGCCACACCAAAATTTCAATTAATGCACGCCAATTTGCAGCAACCACCTTTTTGAGCCCTATTCTACACATTGACTCTTCTCTGGTCTGCTTAATGTACAGCTGAAGCTCAGCTATTATGAATCATGACATCACATAAATTGATGCTCACCCTGACAGCTCGCATACCAGCTTTCCAGAGTCAGTATCACATACTTTGATGTTGCCACTTCTGCCAGTCCCAGCTTCAATTAAAGCAAGCAACCAGACCAAGTGCCAAAAGTTGACAGTGTGCAAGATTGCTATCTATGCTTAGCACTAGACAAGCAGTTCTTGGAATGGAACTGCAATCAGTTCCATTTAGCGCCACCTCTCATTCCTACGAGCTGCAAATACAGACCCTCTAGAATCATTCCAGCAAATACAAACTCCATCAGCACTCTTACAAGAGTGCACCCTCCCCATCCTTCACAAGGCAATTTAATTCTCCAATAGTTCCATTCTGCCTTGTATCTGAAGGAGGAATTACTGGCCCAACAAAATGTGTTCCATCTGGAAGCAGCTATGCATGGCTCAGAAGTGGCCCTTAGCTTGGATCTCTGTGTTGTCAAAACATGTAATTCCTTTTTATCAAGGTTTTTATACATCAGTACATTTGTCAAGCATTGGAAATTCCCTTGCCAGTACGAAACAGCTGTCTAAACGTACTCTGCTTTGGTGAAAACAATGCTGTTTGCTCAAAACAGCAGTGCCAGGATTGGGGAGAAATCAACCAGCTATGCATTATAATTCACTGGCCAGAGCTGTTTTAAGTGTGGATAAGGAGCTTGATTGCCAATGAGATAAGCAGCTAAAAGGGGGGGGGGAGTGAGAGGAGGGTAGTTATATTGCATCAGGACAGTCATTTGAAGTTTAATCAGTGGCCATGTTTGGAAATCAGAACATGTTAAAATTTACGTCTCCATTCATCCCAAAGTATTTTTAAAAATCTACATGACTTCATTATCACACACTGACACAAAGTCCAATACCTGATCTATCAGGCACTACCCCAGTGCAATGTCCAAAAACATACCATACGAGCATCAGTCAGTCTAAACTGTACAAAGAAGTCACTCATATCTACCTTCACACTGGGTTCTTGGAAGAATCTTCCATCTTGTTTTTATCACGTTTTCCAAGATCTGCAGGCCATAATACTGAAAATTGGAGAAGTGAAACATGTGAGTATGCTGGATGATTTAACAATAGCTTTCAGGATTCTCATTCAAGCTGACATCATTCACACTTAACATCTAAGATTAAGTCTGTTAAAAACAAGTCTATTCACCCATTTATTGAGCTTTTCCCATGCATTTTCCTTATTTTACCCTCTTATATTCTAAAGTCCTGCTGCTTTTGATCATGGTTACATTAGAAAGGGAAACAAAAAAAATGTTTTGCAAAGCCAAATGACTTATCTGTAAGGGGAAAAATGGCAGCCACATAAAAATGAATAGCCTAAATGACTGCTCACAAGTTCAAGCACACAACCAAGTTTAGCAACTTGGATGAGCATGGGCTTCCTGGCACTTGAGCTGTTAAGACCAGGGCTTAACATTACATCTACTAACACTTTCTGAAGGATGTATTTTCTGCACTTCACTGGTGTGTACTTAAGGAACAGCAAGACAGCTCATAGGTTGTTGTTGTTGCTTTTTAAAAGATACAGTAGTCTCTCCCCTATAGCAGCTATATCTACTGTTTAACTTTTGTGCTCAGTCAAAAGTTCACCATTTCTAGATACACTTCTAAAGTTGTTTTACCACCCAGATAAGCCTCCCAAAGGCATAGTTCAAATGGATACATTTATAGGAAATGAGAAAAGCTCTTCAACCCATTTTATTCCATTTATCTCAACGTAAATATGTTGAATAGACCTCTATGAAAAGTTGTATCAGACTAAGGTCATCATTAAAAGCAACAACAGAGAAGAGGAGGAAAAGGGGTCAAAGAGATGCCGCTTTCCCTTTAATCAGAAACCAACACTGAGGAGACAGGAGGCAATACCTGAAAGGCAAATCTATGTTTTAATGTTGATGGCTGGTGAAGATTTGGCTGAGAATAAAAGTTCTTCAAGTCTGTTAGTGTCTATACAAAGTAGGGTAATTAGAATTTCAGCCAAAGGGATCATGTAAGCCTCATTTTAAATAAATAGCACAATGTAGACTGTCCCAAACTACATTGTACTCTCCAGTTGGTTGATGGTTGTTTACATTTTAACTTCCCACTCTCTTCTACAGTATTAGTATTTTATATATTTTAGAACGCCACATCTTCAAAAAAGGAGTAAATTTAGTTATGTATCTGTGATATTTCTAGCCTAGTTAATGATCTTCCATTGTAGAAGCCGGTGAAACATTTCAATCTGAAGATGCAATTCAAGGAAGTTATATGCAAAAGGTGGGAAAGAACATCTGCAGCTGAATATTTGCTTGTTGTTTCTTCAGCAGGTCGCCTTGCTGAAGTAAAGAGCTAAGTTTGTAAAACTGAATTGCAGGTTGCCTCCCCAGCAGTAGGAACTGGTGCCAGAGAAGCAGCAAGCAAAGCTTTGGCAATGCTTGAGGTTCTCTTCTCCCCCCCACCCCACCCCACTGATGCACATAACTTCTTTGTATTGTGGCCTAAATCTCAAGTGAACAAACATTTCTACTGAACAGTGATGGCATTCATGAAGCAGCTCTGAATAGGTTCCCAAGCTGTTCATCAGCAGTCAGTGCAGTGTATGCACCACATCTGCGCAATGGGGTGACTCCCTATGGGCAAGATTTCACCTGTAATAACTCACTTTAAAGTTGCTCAGTGATACACAATCTGTGCAAATATCCCCCTTGCCTAATGGTCATCCCAATTCTCTCTGGGACTAATCTTGCTCAAAGTATCTATCTTTAACATAGAGAGGATGCCCATCAGTGAAGCAAATGATCCTGAAATCCCTAAACCTGCCAACAAATGAGTTTCTAAATGCCACAAGTAGGTATGTCAAATGGAAGGCCAGAGAGGGTGTTACTATAGTTCAGAACTACCACATTCCCACCCTGCAGCAAGCCCTAGAGACGCTGAATGGCAGGTATACATTCCTCCATTCTGCCTGGTTCAGAAGGCTATTTGGTAGAAGAGATGAGATGACATAAGATTATGAGCATGTGAAATTTTGGCTAGTCTGTCAACACATTCACCAACAGTTTCAACTGTAATTTTCCCTGTCTCATCTTCACATTGAAGCATCTTCTTATTCTATTCCCACTTTACTAACAAAGCAATGAGATTTAAGAATAATCACAATGAATATTTTACCAAATTAAACCTAAACCAGCCCAACCCAGTATGGTCTAGTGGCTGGCAATGGCTCTCACAGGACCCAATCAAAGGGTCTTTCCAGGATCCTGTTAGCTGGAGATACCAGACACTGACCTAGAACCTTATTCATGCAAAGCTCATACACTAATTCCTCCCCTAGCAAACTACTATTAACCACACAAACACACTAAGAACTACTTTACAGGCTACATATAAACAGCGATAGATGCAGTGACTCTTGCATCTTTTTTTCTATGCTTCCATGTAACATGAGACATCTCTCTTCCATGAGCAGCATGCATGCACATGCACCAACACATGTGTGCATATAACATGCAATGCAGACCTAGTAGAGTAGGGAGGGAAAATAATCAAGTTGCATTATGACCAGTTTGTTTTCTCTGCTTATTCTTATGCCAGCAGCCAACATATATTACAGCTATTTTTCTCTCTCCAAAATTAATAGGTGTTACATTCCTGTAGCAATTATCTTGCAAAAAGAAGTTCTCAGGACTACCTACAAAAATATGCATACAAAACAATCCAAGGTTTTATATAGTTTTCCCCCCCTCCCATTTTTGTTATATCTATATTGTAAGCCTCAAAATTTTATTTATGTAGGCAAAAGATGGGACAGAAATTGTAGATTAAGGAAAATATTTTAATACAATGATCCCTGTGGCAGAAATTTTTAATGGGACACTTATTCTATGTACAAAACCCATACCCACCCCACCACCCAAGAAACCAAAACAAGGAAAAAAAGCAATTGATGAACAGAATTCAGTTAAAGGGAATCAAAAGGGTAGACCTTGTGGAGGCCTGCCGTCAAAGCCTAGCTGTGTCAGTTGCACAGGAAGACACCCCTTTTCTTCCTATTACAAGCAATCAACATAATGGAACATTATGATTAATATCAGGTAGTGTTAACAGCTTTAAGAAAAAAAAATGACTGCATAAAAGCCAAATGTCATAGTGCATAAATTTAGCACCAAATCATTTGCAATTTATGTAAATTGAAGAATTCTTTACCTGTTGCTTTCTTTCTGTTCCTCTAATCATCTCATTTTTCACAAGACAAATTTGAGTTTTAAAAAATACTGTTGATAAAATCAACTTTAACATTAGTAATGTCTGTGAGTATAAAAAGCAAAGTTTACCAGGCAAGCAAACAGGCAAACATGGTTACTTAAATTTAGTACTTTGAGGAAGTTCTTAACTTTGCCCTAAAATTTACAAAGCCTTTTTCTTCCCAAAAAAGTTAAGACTTTCCTAAGTGCCATCCGAATTCTGAAGGAACTAATCAGCATGGCTGTTTTCTATCTCAACACAAGTTATGGCAAATTTTGTGTGTTCAATGAATGTGGCCATGCACAAGTTTCTCCAACTATATGACAACCACTTTCACACGTTTGGCAACTCATATTTAAACCTTTAAAGTTTCTGAAGCAAAAACATAATTGCAGTAGGCTGAAGAATGTCTACTTTAGCCAGACTATCCTGATGGTATGGTTTGATTAACTGTACTGCAAGCAACTACAGATTGTATTCAACTGAAGTGTCTGGGGTGCCTAGCCTGCTTTAAACTGTGCAGGACAATACCAGTCTTTCAAAAAAATATTGAGGGATGTATTTTGCCCTCAGTTAAGTGCACATGGCTCTCATTAACAGAAATGAAAGCCAAACACATTATCTAAAGACATGATACGGCTATAAGATTTTATAACACTCAAATCTGTTCATAATTCAACAAGAGTTTTTATACAATTCCCAAGTGACTTATAATTTTTCAAGCCTTTTATAAGAAAAAGTAACTGACAACCTCATGGATCAGACTAAAGGATTGAAGAAGCAATAAAAAAGTTAAACAAATGCTAATTCTAAAAATTGAGATACCTTCCTCAAAGCCTGAGTGGAAGAAAGGTCAAGATCAATTGGATATCCTATACTTACTTTGGTGTTCATATTCTGAGAGAATTCCAAAATAGTATCAACTCTTGTCCATGCATCAGGGTGCTCCTTTAAGTGAGTCAAGACCTCCTGTGCCATCCTTTGCTAGAAAAGCGGACACAATGAGTTAACAGCTTTCAAAACAGCTTATGGCACATGGTTTTACAGCATTACTTCCCAAATTTTGGATAGCTGAGGCAAACTTTTTTCAAGTTTTTTAAAAATTAGATGCACACTTCTCAGTAGTGGCACCCACCCTGTGAAATACCCTCCCATCAGATGTCAAGGAGATAAAAAAACTACAGTGGTACCTCGGGATGCGAACGGGATCCGTTCTGGAGTCCCGTTCGCATCCAGAAGCAAACGTAACTAGCAACGGCACGTCTGCTCGCGACGCTTTTCACCGCTTCTGCGCATGACGTCATTTTGAGCGTCTGCACATGCGGCGAAACCCAGAAGTAACGCGCTCCGTTACTTCCAGGTTGCCGCAGAGCGCAACTCGAAAGCGCTCAACATGAAGCATATTCAACCCGAGGTATGACTGTACACAACTTTTAGAAGACATCTGAAGACACCCCTGAATAGGAAAGTTTATGTTTAATATCTCGTATTTTTATATTTTGTTGGAAGCCACCCAGAGTGGCTGAGGGAACCCAGTGAGATGGGAGGGGTAATATAATAAATAATAATAATAATAATAATAATAATAATAATAATAATTCATTCCAGTACCAGAAATCACTTCACTACCCACATTTCTCTACAGGCCATTAACCAGGCTGTGCTTCTTAAATGAAAGGAGATATGCCCAAAGCAGCAACTCAAGCAAACATCACCAGCAGCCTTCACTGAACACAGGTACTGTTACTGGGTTTTTTGCACCAGAAGTGACTAGATAATCCAGTCATATGAGACAGATATTTAAAGCAAATGCCCTGTCCCCAACAGAGATTGACCAGGAGGTGGCAAGGCCAGAGCAGTAGGGCACACAGTAGGCAGCCTGCTCTGCAGATGGTACTTTGAGAGAACAAGAGGCTTCAATGATTACATTTCTTTCACGTGGGACAATCACTGTGCTCTCACAGTACACTAGCACACCCTGGCACAGTGCTTGGGAATTACTGGTTAAGTAATTAAATGCACTTTTCATGGTGGGGAAATTTTAGGCAATTGTGTGTCTTTATCGAAAATTCTCTAGCTAGGATAGAATATTGATCTACAGTAAGGAATCTGCCAATACTACTAAATATGCTTTTGAAAGTCCAAGGTATAATCTTTATTTCTACTCATTTCAAAACAGCTTTTAAGATACAAAAAGAAAAAACGTTTCATAGTTGTTTCTCAACCACTGATAGCAAATAAAAACTAACATTGGTGGTACATTTTTATTTAACAGAGAACAAGTACACAAAAATTTACTCCAAACTAATGTAGGACTAAGATCATCTGAATTTCAAGACATAAACTCTATGACAGGTAGAAAAAGCACACAGTGGCACTTCTTGACAGTTAGAACAATCTCTGCTCTCCTCCCCAACCACACTGTTTGCGGGTGTGTGTGTGTCTCATAACCCCCAGAGCAGATTTGGGAGATATATGGGGCAGACAGGAGAGAAGAGGTTGGGGAAAATCCAGTTCTCCTAATGGGAGTCCTTGAGATGGCTTCCACTAGTACCCTGGATGACACTTGCACAAACCTTTCCAACTGTATACGAATCACTACACTTTTGTTCAGAGATCCACTAGAAAGTAAGAAACACCCTAAAATTAGACTGGAACACAGACACTCAATTCTAGAAATCTGATCACTACTTTCCAAGGCATGATGCAACTATGCAAGACACCCTACAGCAAGCTGCTGTCAAAGATGCAAGGCATGGAACTTGAGAGAGTGTGTGTATTTGGGGTGGGGTGAAGGGGTATTGCAAACCACCAACTTGAATATCAACTTCAGAATCAGCTGCCAAGAACCATCTTAAGAGAAAAAGGTTTCTGGTGCTCTGAATCCCAATCTATTGTATACCTTTCAGTTGCTTGGTAGAACTACTCAGGGTCTGAAGTTCTAGTGTTTAATTCATACCTTCCCACTCACCATGGTGAATGCCTCAACTAGAGAGGAAAGCAAATACGGATTCAGGGAAATGCTTCTATAATGCACATCTTCCCCAGGCAAAAGATTGTGGAGCCTTCAAGCTTTAAGTGCTTGCCAGTTTAAAACAGAACCCCTTTTATGCTCTTCTGCAATTCTGCTTCACTGATGCCACTAAATATGCTGCAACTCTGCCACAAGTCCAGGAGGGGAATTTGTATCTGCCCAAATCATTCTGACCTGCAAGTTTGCCATACTACATAAAAACTAGTCCAGCTGGACTATTTAGCTCAGTCCAACAACTTAGGCTGCAAACGTGAGTAGTGGAGAAAAAGCAATGGATTAGACCTGGTACCCCCAAACTCGGCCTTCCAGATGTTTTGGGACTACACTTCCCATCATCCCTGACCACTGGTTCTGTTAGCTAGGGATGATGGGAGTTGTTGCCCCAAAAGAGCTGGCGGGCCAAGTTTGGGGATGCCTGGATTAGACCATCCTTCAGATATTGTTGGACTACAACTCCCATCAGCCTGGACCGCTGGCTATGCTGACTAGGAATTATGGGAATTGAAGTCCAACATCAGGGAAGGCCACTGTTCAAAGATATGGAGGGATGAGGAACACCATGAAAGTAATAAGGGTACCTCAGAGACCAGTGTGTTTATGGCTGCAGATTGGGGTATATACAGAAGGTCTGACAAGTTTCTGTCTAGGCAGCAGAATGGGATGCTCACTGCCCTATCAGAGGACTTGGACTGACTGCCCAGTCTGATTTCAGTGGCTCTTTTTAAGTTTGATGTCAAAATAGGCTTCTAAGCACTTTAGAAGTATAAAAGCAGATTACACAGAATTTATAATTCTGAACAGAATTTGGAAGAGATCACATAATAAACATTTAAACTACTTCAGAGACACAGACATACTAGAGGCAAAGGAGACAGAAATTTGCCTTCCACTTAAAAGTCCTATGAATAAATGGGACATAAAACTGGACCAGAACACTTATCTCTAAAAAATTAAAAGAAACAAACAATAGTAAATTCAGTCATATTCCATCTTTCTGTTACTGGCATGAAAAACAAGACAAGAAGCCACCAAGGTATTTTTCAACGTAACTGTAGCATTCCTGCTGGCTTATTCTCTTTAGATACAGCTTGACTGCTAGTCAAGTTTTACTAGCATATGAGAAGTCTTCAAGAGAACCAGCTATTTTTTCCTCTACAGATATGCTTTAGACATAATAAACTGCAGGTTTCTAGTTCTCAAACATATACTGTACCTGGGCTCCTTCTCCATGATACAGGCAGTTCACCACATTATCCAACAGATTTATATCCAATTTCTGGTTGAAATCCAGCAGCTGCCGTGCTGCATGGTCTGCTAACATTGTCATAATTGCTGGCATAGATTACTGCAAATTCAAAGAAAGAAATCAAGTTACAGAATTTACTTATGTTTAATATCATAGAAATTCAAAGTTCTTCCCAACTGCCTTTAAGACCACTTCAGCTCCCATCTTTTACTACTGGTAACATATTCAAATGTTGAAATTTTTCTTCAGTGTAAGCCAACCATAATTGTCATACTAAATTTTGTAATACTACACATGAATAAACTTATGCCTGGTTAACTTCAAAATAAAATAATGCTAGTGCTTAAACCAGGAGTTAATGAGTCACAATGTGTTCATTACACCAAATGCTGAAGTATTTTACAAAAATGTGTGCATCTTTAAAATGTGGAAGAGTGGCATCTGATTCTGGTTCTCTTTGAGCCACAAATTAATAATGTAAAGTGTAAAAGAAATGGTCAAAAGAAACAAGAAATGCTAAATCATTGACAGATTTTAAAGTGTGGGGGGGGGGAGGCAGAGGAGAATGCTAACTTACTGACCCAAGAAGATCATTAACACATGAAATTATTTATGTTGAACAACTAAGTCTACCAGAATATATCACTGAGTGAACAGCTGTTAAAGGCAACAGAATTTGTTATTACCCCATAACAGTCTTCTCAACCTACCATCCAGAGAAGTAGACAGCAGGCATGCATAAAATTTGATCAAAGCTGAAAAAGTGGTGCTAATCCTGCTATACAGTAACATTAATATGATGTCCCACTCAGAAACCTTAACATCACACTCTGGAAACTTTACCAAAAACACAGTGCACCCCTAAACATATCTACTCAGAAGTCAGCCGCATCAAGGTTTACTCCCACATGACTGTAATAAGGACAGCCTAAATGTCCTAGAGGATTAAATTCTTACAGAAATACATATACAAGTTTTGACAGTGGGACTTACAGCACAAGATCAGCATTAACCAGTTGAGCAGAATAAAATCATAGCTAAATAGTTAATGGACAACAACTGTTGCTGAAGACAGCCTGGTGAACTGGAATAAATGGCAAACTAAGGCTACTCATCACACACTTAGAAAAAAAGTGCATTGAACTCATTGGGATTACGGTACATTTGCATTGGTCTGGGCTGCATTAACCATCATAACCATAATAGTGACAAGCAAAGAAACAAATTTGTTTTCTGAAGAACACACTATTTAATTAGATACAAGCACAGCAGTTATGGTTTACATCCACAATGCTATTGCTACTTACTACATAACAATTTAAGTGTTCAATTTCTCACAATATTACTATTTAGAACAAAAACTAAGGCTACCCCCCATATTTGGTAGTACTTTCCTTAAGTTCCCTAGCTCCAAGTATCAAATTACCACACCTCTTCTATGCTTGGCCACACACCCTTTATTGCTGCATCTACTGTTCCTGACTAGACAGTTACACACAACAGCTCAGAAACAGTTTTCATGCATCTTCCACCTCCAACTAAAACACACAAAATTGCATGTTAGGTCTTATATGTCTTGCAAATGCAGAAAGACAAGAGCACTTTGCCACTTGTAATCTCTTTAGATCAGATAGGTCATTTTAAAGTACAGTAATGGGTGGGAAAGGCTAGAATGCATCAAGTGCACGTATATGAGCAGTAAGTTCAATAAATACATTAAGGAATCTAGACTGAAAGTCACTGGAATGCAAAGAAGTTTAAGATATAGAATACTAGAAACGTCACATAATTTCTATCCAAATAAGCTATTATATTACATGTGAACCCTATCTAACCATCTGCCCAAGGAATACCATTTGGAACACATGCTGTCAATAAAGAAAGGTTTTCAAAGGGCTAGCTTTTGCTGTATACCTATGCAATTTGTTCCATATCATTAACCTTACCTAGATTGTGAAAATTGGTTCCTCCCTTTGCACTCAATTCCTCCAAGTTCGTTAGCAACTTTACTGCCACTTTTTAAATGCACACTTTTGTTGAGTTTTATCAGAAAAACAACTACCACATTGAGAAAACAAATGGTCAATTACAGAGCTCACAATGTATCAATCCTTTTGACGTTCAAAGCAGTATTCATTGAGGTACTTACTGCCACTAACTGATTACAAAACAGCTATCAGACCAGCGTTACCGAAAGTAAGCTCTCCAAAGTTCTAAGTCTGCCCACATCAGAAAGCCCGTACATTTTCAGGAAAGTTAAACCAATCTGCACACAACCAGAAACCTACAGGAGGCTGCAGAATACGAAACTTTGGACTGCAGTCTGCCCCTCCCCCTATAAATGCTTCGCTAACGTTTCCTCGAAACAAGGCATTAACTTCCGATTACAGAAAAACGTGAATTAGAGGAGGCACGCTGAAACCAGTAATAGATGCGTAACGTAAACAGATGCAGCACATGGGGTACATCCGAAGACGGCAGTTACACACCCACCCACTGGAAAGGCCTCGGCTGCCGCCCTTCGCCAAACAGCAGACACACTGCAGCACATGCAACATTCACGCTGCTACTACTACCGACACACAGCTAACGCTTACGATCTGCACTTAAAAGAACAACAACCCCAAACCTCCCGAAATATCTAACAAGGGTCACTAGCCCCGGGCACGCGAAGCTTTAAAGAGATTTTTGTTGCCTTTCCTCCCCGACAGCCGTAAAGAGCAGCTGGGCCACTGCAGCCCCTCCCTCCTCTATCCCTGCTTTCTATACAGGGCCCCCACGTGATCCAGACGGACGTTTCAATAGTGCTGCACAGTGAGAGAGGCACAAATATATTTCTGGAAACTTCCACTCCCAATAATTCAGATTATGCTCCTTAATTTCTCCACCCGCTCTCCAGCCCCCCCCCCCATATACTTCCCCCACCGAAAGAAGGAGGCCCTACCTCTAATCTCCCGCCAGGCCGCCTCGCCCTCCTCCTACCCGCGTTGCGTTTTGCCCACCCAAGCTCCAGTTTCCCAACCCCACACTTGCTGCTTTGCTCCATCCTCCAGGGATGGCTTTGGCTTGCTGGGACCTTTCGGACTCGCCTTCCCCATCCAATTACTTCAAGGCCTTCGTTTCTCGTCCTTCCAACAGCTCCCACGCTTTATTTAGATCAAGGCAGGATCCAAACGAAGGCCAACCCCAAACAGAGGTTTCTCTTTCCAAGGCTCGTGGCCTTGGTTTGCATACACACCCCCTTTCCTCCCCCCCTTTTCCATGAGGCTTCACAGCACACCTCTCCACGCTTAGCCAGGCCCGCATCTTACACCCCCTACCCCAAGGAAGAGTCCCCGGACTTTGTTTTCTAAAGCACATCCATCCTCCTCCCCATCACTGCTTTCTCCTAGGAAAACAATGAGTTCATCAACATAACGTTTAGGCCTTGAGATTAGCACCCAACATCACTTCCAGGGCTTCACACCGTTGCTATTTCCATACTTTCCGCTTGTCCAAATGCTGCATCCTAAAATGCATGAAGTTCTCCCCCGCCCCGCCATAAAACTTCACCCCCCTGGGATTGTATCCACTACTTTCTTCCCCCTCCCCATCTTTCCCAATCCAATCTCCCACTGGTGTACCATCATGCACAAGTTTCACAGATGAACTCTCACTTACCTAATTGAGTATCACAGCTACTTCTCGTAGAGAGGGAGCGGAGAGCAACAATAAAAAAATAAAATAAAATAAATCCAAGCAAAGCCAAGGAGTAGGAGGAGGAGGAGTGGGGTGAAAAGACCTGTCCAGCCTTCCTTCCTTTTCAATTCCCCCCCTGCAAACAACACACACACACACACTGGCGAAACAAAGCGTCTATTTTTACATGCGCCCCCGAAAAGTCTGCTTCTTCCAAGCCCACCCGCCCTCGGCCCCCAACAACCACAACAACAACAAAAGAAACCCCACTGGACTTGCTACCAAAAAGAAGGGGGTCGGGGGCAGAATGGGTGAATTACTAGGAAGGGAGGGGGGAGCCTGGGAAAGAAAACACACCCACCCAACGCACACACTCAAAAAGTCACTTTCTGCCTCCCAAACTCAGCAAAGTTGCTAACACACCCACATGGAGGATCAGGGCTTTGCCACCCATTCAAACACATGCACACACCTCCAACACCCCCCCTTCCTGCTCCCCACCCCACGACAAAAAGAGAGGGGGGAGAATAATACAAAAGGGGCAATAAGACAAGAGAGGGTTGCTTCGTCTAACAAGAGGGGAAGGGGCAACTCCTGGGCCCTCTCTCTCTCCTCCCCCTTTTTCCTGCCTCTCCCGCCCTTTCCTCGAGATTCAGTTGTATGGGGACGCTATACTCTCTCACGCTCGCGTATATATACAGAGACACACGGCAAAACTATAAATATATATAGATATATGTATGTATATATATTTCTCTCTCTCTCTGTTTTTAAAAAAAGCGGTTCCAAGAAGCCTTCAGCGCAGGTGAGGCAGCCACGCTGCTTCGAAGGGAGATGGGCCAACCCCTTTGGTTGGGGCCTACAAGACAAACACAACACCTCGTCCCCCGAAAACGAGGGGAGACGGTGGACCGAAAGGAGGTGTTCGCCTCAGCGAACCACCCCGTTATGAGGGTAAAAAAAGAGCCCCACACGGAATTATTATTCTTTTTTTGGGGGGTGGGGTGTCCTCAAGGAAACTCCAGTGAGCGTGGAGCGAGTCAGCCAAGTCCCCTCACGGAGGTCCGCTCATCCCCCTTGGCTCAGCCCCGACCCCGACCCCGACACCCACCCACCCCTTCCTCAGCCGCTCCACTCCTGCGCTTAATGAACCCCTCGCCCGCCTTTCACACGCACTCGCGGAAACACGCGCGCGCCCCCTTCTCCTCACGCAGCTCGCTCCTCAGCGCCCCCCCCCTTCCTTCTCTCTCTCCACACACACGGCAAAAGGCGGCAAAAGGGGACCAAGCACGGCGGCGGCTTCTTCTGCCTCTCTCTTTTTTTTACCCCCGCTCCCCCCTTTTTTTTCTTTTCTCCCTTCTCCCCCTCTTTCGGCGGCGGCGGCGGCGCTTCTTCTCCTTCCGCTCGTCCCCCTCCTCCGCCTCCTCCTCCTCTAGTGCCACAGACTCGGAACCGGCTCAAACCGGTTCAGACTGGGAGATTCCATCTCGGTTTAGTTTTCAGCCCATGGCGCCTCGGAGCGCGCGGGAGGGGCGGGGCGGGGCGTGTGCGCGGAGCCTCCGCCCCAAACCGCCTCGCCGCCCCATTGGCTCCGAGCGGGTGACGGAAGACGAGTGGGGAGGGCAAGAGAGAGAGAAGAGGGAGAGTGGAAGAAAACCCAACGCCAGAGACACAGAGGCACACACACACGCACCACATTGCGCGGGACGCGGGCGGAAAAGGCAGCGCGGCGTCTCATTGGCTGGCCGGCACGCCCGTCTTTCTCCTCACTTCTTTCCCCCCCCCCAAACCGCGCCCCGCCCTCCGCTTACTCATGAAGAGAGCGCGCGGGCTTTTCCGACCGGCCACGCCCCCTTTTTAAAAACTCTCCCGCAGAGGTTGGCTGGGAGGAAACGTGAAGAAAGGCCGTATGGGTGGCGGTGACAGTAGTGGGGGGGGCGAGGAAGGAGGGAGAGAGAGAGCCAGAGTGAGCGGGCGCGCGCAGCGTGGGCGGGACAAAGCAGCTCCTTGGGCCGCTTACATGATTGGACGCGGGGGGCTGTCTTTCTTGACATGTCAGCCCTTCCCGCCCACCTCCTCCTGCTCCGTGCCTTCAAATAGCCATTCTCGCGGGCTTAATATGCTTTTAGCCGCAGCAGCAGCAGCCGCCTTTTGATTGGGCGGCCGCTTCAAATGACGTCTCTCGCGCGCGCGCGCTTGAGGTAGGCCCTTGTACGGCTCGGCTCGCCGCGCCGCCGCCGCCGCAATTACATCAATGAGCGCGAGGCGAGGCGGTTGAGGAGAAGGAGAGAGCGAGCTACAGCGCACGCGCACATCGCCTAACGGGCCGGCGGAAGGAAATGGCTGCCTAAACAATAGGGATTTATAAAGGGAGGGGGAACGAGGGGCCGTCCCTGAGGGGAGAACCCTGTGGAGTTGTGAGAGGACGGCGGCTCTTATTTGTTGATTTATTTAGCCTTGGAGGCTCAGGGCTCCTCACGACCTACTCACGGTCCCGCTCCTTGTCACAGGAAAAGGCGGCGTAATTTTTAGTTTTTATTCCCCCCCCCCTTCCTTCATGTTTCCCTGACCTCTGTGACAGCGAAAGGTCTTCTCCGTGGGACGCCTCTACTTTTGCTGAGTTCATGCCGCTCTCTAGCTTCACCCGGTTTATATGAATCGTCACTTGCCCGTTTTCGTAACTATGTTTTTACTGGTTTTTACTCCGCTGTCGCTTTTCCTGTGTTGTTTCCAAGGGGCCTTTAGGGTGAAGGGTAAGAACTCGATCGTTTAGCGGGGGAGGGAGGTGATGGGGCCGCTTTTGTTCTTGCTTTTATTATGTATTTTGTGAATTTTTTTTATCTTGTATTTTTAGGTTTTGAGCTGCCTTGAAATATATGGTTGGGGCGGACGGTATACTGTACAATTTTAATAATAATAATAATAATTGTTCAGCCCCCCCACTTTGGAACTCTGCCTGTTGAGATCCAGTGGGCACCTTCGCTGTACATTTTTTTTGGCACCTGCTATAAACATACTTGTTTAGATACGCCTACCCGCATGCTTAGAAAGTCGAGGTAATTTTAATCTATTTTAGTATTTTAACTTCTGTATGCTTTAAAGTGTGGTTGTATTTTTTCCTTTATCGTTGTGTAAACCGCTTTGAAGATTTTTGTAGCAATCAAGAGGTGTAAAAATTTTATGAAATGATTAAATAAACAGATAAAATGAAGCTTATGTTCTGATTTAATTTCCACCGCCATCCTTACCATAACTTAGTGGTTAAGAAACTGAGCTATGAATTAAGAGTTTCCAAACTTTTCTGAGCCTTGAATTCACCCTCAGCCTTGCCCCCCCCCCCAACTGCAATATTATTGATTTGACCTTTCTGCATTGGTGTGAACGTTACAGCTAGGTAAGGCATTTGAACTTCTTTGAACACTTGGCAATATACCCTTGGCAATATACTGTACTTATGTATGTTAACCAGTGCTTTTCTAGGGGGGCACAGGGGGACACATTCCCCTAAACATTTTGTGAGTCTAAGTTTGGCCTCATTGAGGGGCAATATTTCAATATGAGTAGGAAAACAAGAGTACCCCTAGACATATTTTTTTAGAAAAAAAGCACTTATGTTAACCCTGCTATACAGATGTGTGTCATTATTTCTTTGTATCTGTGGTGGCTTATAGATAGTGGCAGGGTGGGGGGCATTCAGCATCCATTAGGCGGATGGGAAAATAGAATGTAGGACTACATAGAGCAGAAGTTCTTAACTGTTTTTTGGGTCCAGGTCTCATTTGATGAAAGCTATGGACTCTTCCAGAAAAATGCGCAGAAACACATACACACAACATTTTGCATACAGTTTATTGGGGGGGGGAATTCATTTGTATACAGTTTATTGGGTCCTCAGAAAAATAGAATTGTGGAGTTGGAAGTGACCATGAGGGTCATCTAGTCCAACCCTTTGCAATTCAGGAATATTTTAACCAAAAAACTCATGGCCCTGAGCTATCCCTTGGTCTGTGCAACTATTTTTTAAAACTGGCTAATAGTTACCACTTAGCACTTGGCTAGAAATGCTGTTAAATAAGAGGAACTTCTCTCACTTGTTTCTGTTTCTTTTTTCTTTTGCAGTGAATGGCCAGAGACTATGCTGTGTGCCCCCATGGCTTTGCTGCTACAGAGACAGAATGTTGAGAGTGTAAGCTAGGAACATAGGAAGTTGCCGTATAGTGAGTTGGGCCATTGATCGATCTAGCTCAGCATTGTCTACTACAGTGGTACCTCGGGTTAAGTACTTAATTCATTCCAGAGGTCTGTTCTTAACCTGAAACTGTTCTTAACCTGAAGCACCACTTTAGCTAATGGGGCCTCCCACTGCCGCCGCGCCGCTGGAGCACGATTTCTCTTCTCATCCTGAAGCAAAGTTCTTAACCCGAGGAGCTATTTCTGGATTAGCGGAGTCTGTAACCTGAAGCATATGTAACCCAAGGGTACCACTGTACACTGATTGGCAAACACTCTCCAGGGATTCAGGCGGGGCATTCCCAATCCTGGCAAGGGTTGGTCCTTCTATACAGAAAAAGCAGAAGCCTCTGAGTTAGAACTTTCCCCAGCTTTTGAAGTGTCACTGGAGAGTTCTGTTTCTAGAAGCAAATGGGAACTGACCTTAACTAACTCCTGAGTTGTTCGGGCAGTTGGTTGCCTGCCTTAATTTGCTACCAAAACTCCCATCCTGTAAGTCTGTGTATGCTGTAGGAGAGGAGCAGGCTTTTTTATTGTTTGTATGTACTGTAATCAGTGGAGTCCTGCCACTGATGTTTGGTGCTATCCAGTGCTATACGTGCCTCATCGCCATGGTCATACTGGATAGATGCATCACTGAAGTCTATTATTTTGCTATACTGCGAGGCCATTTATTCCTATCCTTACTTCAAGGAGTGTGGGGGGGGAATGTGGAGTACTTACTGTGTTTGCCTTTGAAAACTCCCTATATATGAGCTAGGGTTTTAAATTCTCATAACTCTGGGATCAGTGCTAGCCACAACACACTGCCGTATTAGTAACCGAGTATTGCTGGACCATAAAGAAGGCTGTTCGCCAAAGAATTGATGCTTTTGAATTATGGTGCCCTGAGTGCTCACTGGAAGGACAGATCCTGAAGCTGAGGCTCCAATACTTTGGCCACCTCATGAGAAGAGAAGACTCCCTGGAAAAGACCCTGATGTTTGGAAGGATTGAGGGCATAAGGAGAAGGGGACGACAGAGGACGAGATGGTTGGACAGTGTTCTCGAAGCTACCAGCATGAGTTTGACCAAACTGCGGGAGGCAGTGGAAGACAGGAGTGCCTGGCGTGCTCTGGTCCATGGAGTCACGAAGAGTCGGACACGACTAAATGACTAAACAACAACAACATTGCACCTCAGGAGTGGCGGCTGTGTATGTGGTGTTCAGGAAAATAGCTGAAAATGGGAAATACAGTGTGGACAGGATCTTAGCAGAAAAGGATGGGTAGTTGTGGTGTGAGGGCCTATGTTCATACAGCACTGTATGAAGACCACAAATTACTTTTTCAGCTTACATAATGACTAGAAATAAACTTTGCTTTTAATCGCAAGCAAGTATGGCTGGTTGTGTCCTTTCGGTTAATCCAGAATAATTATTTTTCTTTGATTATAGTTGTTCGTTCACAGTTGTAGATATAAGCGGAAATTAACACTACCACAAACAGACATTGCAACAGAAAAAAAATACAGCGTTGGCAATATTTTATTATTGACTGATGGTGTGGATAAGGTAGGTAGGTGACTGAAAGTGTTGAGGAGCAAGAAGGTGTCTTAAGCTGTCTTAAGTATGTGCTGTACAATATCCTTAGTGCTGTCTAATAACTGTATAACTAGCAGTTGTCTGGCTTTTAACCAGTTAATACGTTACATATTGCAAAATTTCTGTTAAGGTGGTTTGAATAGAAGAATCTTAAGTGTGTAAGAATTTGTAAGAAAAAAAATGGACCTAAGTTCAAGTCCCATTAGTGTGTGGAGGATTAGGTCTGTGCATGTTAGTGTCAGCTAAGCTTGGTCAGTGGTAAAGCTCACCAGGAAAGGCACCTTTATTTCCTGGCTGTAGTGGAAAGCAAATCCATAAACACATTGGTATAGAATAATAGAATTGTGGAATTGGAAGGGATCCTGGCAGGTCATCTAGTCCAGCCTCCTGCAATGCAGAAATCTCACTAGAGATCATACATAATAGAGGCATACCCAGGGGCTGGTAAAATTGGCACCTGCTGGAGGCACAGACCCAGGATGGGTGCAAAAATGAGGCATTGGAGTCCTCTCATGACACCCCACCCCACCTTGGCTCAGCACTCAAGGATCTGTTTGCCCTCAGAAGGAATCTGCCAGGATCTGCGACTGGAAAAGCTACATCTGCTGCTGCAGAAGGGTATG
The DNA here is from genome assembly GCF_964270895.1 of Podarcis filfolensis. Taxonomy (NCBI): domain Eukaryota; kingdom Metazoa; phylum Chordata; class Lepidosauria; order Squamata; family Lacertidae; genus Podarcis; species Podarcis filfolensis. Next base: position 114,137,723 of record NC_139606.1, read on the forward strand.
AAAAGTGGTCCTCAACAGGTTTCACCTATTAATCACACCTTTCAGGTCTAAGTAGCAATACTGTACTCTTAACGGAGGAATGCGCTTGCTTGAAAACCTACTGCTGTAGGTATTGGCTACTGAATGCTTTTACAGAAATACCTAACATGTCTTGCATTATTTACACCTGCAACCTGACACTCGTGTTGTAGTAGCAGAAAAGCAGCGCCCGAGGGGCTAACAACACATATTTCAGGGAAATGTATGTAGTGTATGTAACAGAAAAAATGGTCTTGTTTAAAAAAGGAAAGCTGCATTGAAAGGCTCCTGTTTTAAGCAGGTGTGGGTGCTTATTCTTTTTCTTGCTGCATCAGATGTTGGGAGAGTATAAACTGATGGTTGCTTTGGGAAGAAGGGCGCGATATAAATTCAATAAATAATAGTTTTATTTATTGTTGCATTTATATCCCACCTTAAGATGGCGTGCTTTGTTCTCTTCCTCCCTATTTTATCCATGCAATAACCTTGTGAGGTAGGTTAGCCTGAGAGGCTGACTAATCTAGAAGATGGTGTGTGTTTATTTCCCATGGACAAATTAGCAAAGCTCCAAACATTTTGCAATAGAGAAAAAAGGGAGTATCGGAATGTGTTCATTAGAAGCAAAGGTCTTTCAACAACAATTAAGTAGTGCAAACCGGACAAAAAAAGCACAAATGTTCTCTCCATTAATGACAGGCTTCTTAAGCCATATGATCCATCTAAATTTAAATCATTATTTAAGACATGTTGCTATAAAAAACAACAACACTGAAGCATTAAGACTTCCGATGTAAAATAATCACAACATTAAAAAGCCTAGAAAACAAATGTTATTACCTGGCAGTAAAAAATAAATGTGGCACTAGGCTTTTATTCCTTCAGTAAAATATAAAAAATTCTGACTGTTTGTATAAAGGATTGTATAGTCCTGCTCTTGTTTGTCTTACATTACTTTTTTGCCATTTTAGTTTGGCTTCTTCCAACATCCCTTAAATTCTTTACAGTTCTCTCTGCTGCTTTGTTCCCTTGTTTATTTTTATTTTAAATATTTTTATATTGCTTTCCCTCCAGAAAAAATCCATTCAATGCTTTGATGATTAAGAATACAAAGAAAAGTAATTGTTTTTCTTTTTCCATTTTCCTGTTTAAAAAGCTAACTCTAGAAAATATGTTGGGAGCATACTTCCTTGAGTTTATTTTTATTCTCTACAAAATATGGAAATTAGCCAGTGTGGTTCTTAAATTAGTCTTCCTGCATAATAGTACACAGCATCTGATGAAGAAAAAAATTGAGAAAGGGTTGCTTGCATGCATTGGAAGAGTTCTGCTGCCTGTTATTAACTTAAGCTCAAAGCACCCAGCAAGAGGTGACATTCCTGCAGCCCCATTCCTCACTCAACAATAGCAAGGCATGCACTGTCTGGAGGGACTATCCCATTTTCCAAGGATTTTTAGTGCTTGGGAAACGTACTTTGGCTGCAGCAGGAGATAAATGCTGAAAAAAGATGTAATAAGAGGAGAATAAATGGACATTCATTGTAGAATGAGCTGATACTGTGGGATGGTTGTCTGTTACTGAAGTGTCCGCTAAGTAGCAGTGTACAGTGGGGTTACATACGCTTCAGGTTACAGACTCCGCTAACCCAGAAATAGTACCTTGGGTTAAGAACTTTGCTTCAGGATGAGAACAGAAATCATGCTCTGGCGGCGCGGCGGCAGCAGGAGGCCCCATTAGCTAAAGTGGTGCTTCAGCTTAAGAGCAGTTTCTGGTTAAGTACAGACCTCCGGAACGAATTAAGTACTTAACCCAAGGTACCACTGTATATAGAACTGCATAGCAAAGATTTTTAGTTCTATCATTCCTGACATACCCATGTAAGTAGATGACACATCTAGCTGGTAAGCTGTCTTTGGAATCTGCTTTCTTGTTGGGTTCTTTATTATATGTTTGACTTTTGTAACCTCTGTCTTTCGCTTATGACTCCTTAGCATTCTACTGTTGGGATAATTCACTCTGCTCATTCTTCAGACCTGTGGTGCCCCTCTCCAGATCCTTCCCGTATCCTTTCCATCCAACCCAAACTCCTTGCCCTTCCTTTAAAACCTTTCTGTAGTCTCACTCCCTGCTCTCTAACCTTCCTGCCCTCCTTGTTACATCACTGCCCTTCACTAATCCAACTCTTTTTCTTTTGCCACTCTGAAGTTTCTTCCTCTCTCAGATGACTTCATCCATTTTTTTTTTAAAAAAGTTTTTATTGAAAGATTTTCATGGATAAGAAAGGTACATGTAACATCTCTTGTTTTCAATTGACAGAGTCCTTTCTACAGATCAGTTACATCCGATGTGAAACACTGCTACCACAGGCATTGTGAGGTTGCTGATCCTTATCTTTGTAACTCCTGTCCTGAGTAGCCATTTAGTGCCACCCATTCAGTATGAAGTTTGACTGAGTGCCTGCATACTAATAGAACAATAGCTCTGAAGAAAAAAACATTATTTGCAGATGATGCATAAGCATGGCACAGCAGGCATATCCTGGAAAGAGACATTCCTTCATGTGAAGGTCTATGATGTCTGTCATACACAGTTTTCCTTTTTCTTTCTTTTTTTTAAAAAGACCATAGGTTCTTTAATTAGCTGAAGGCTGGAAGAAGAGGAACATTTTTTCTCTGTTGCCAAAATATATAATGAAATTACACCCCATCTCTGCTTTTAATAGTGATAAGACATGCAGCAACATTTAAATCAGGCATTCATGAAACCTATTTGTCAGAGAATATCTTTTGAAAGTTATTTTTAAGTTGAATCAAAAAGTTCTAATCCATAAGCAGAAGGGAGTCTTCTGTGAGCAGAAATGTATCTTTGGATCCAACACAAGATGTAACATTAAATCATGTAATCTATTTCTTACACAGTATCCTGAAAGTTAAGTATAAGATTCTTTCTTGGATCAGAATCAGATTCACCACTACAGGAAGATGCTAGTGGAGCACGGAATCTATTGTCCATGTAAGACGCTTCATCATATTGTCCATCATGAGAGCCAGTTTTCCATCTGCCTTCAGTTGAAGCAGCAGCTGGTATACCAAGAGTTGATGAAATTATGATATTGTCAAAAATGTCACTGGTGCAGCCAGTTACAGAGTTGTGCAGAACACTTGGAAAAGTCTCATCTGCAATACATTTGAAGTCTCCCATTATACTGCCTTCTCATAACTGCCCCAAAGCAAAACCCTTTTCATCCTCTCCTCTTTGCTCCACCCCTAGTTGAGATTCGTAAGAAGCTTTTTGAGGAAGGGACTTATCGTGTCCTCCAATTTATTACACTTTATTATTCACAACATTTGTATATCACTTGATTATAATAAAACTTCAAATAGGTTTTCAAAAGCAAGGTTTTCAGTTAAAAGCAAGTACTGAACCACTTGAAAATAATTAACGTCAACAATACACTAAGTTGGTTTAAAACGCATGACATGTCTGGGTAAAGGTAAAGGGAACCCTGACCATTAGGTCCAGTTGTGACCGAGACTGAGGTTGCGACGCTCATCTCGCTTTATTGGCCGAGGGAGCCAGCGTACAGCTTCCGGGTCCTGTGGCCAGCATGACTATGCCGCTTCTGGCAAACCAGAGCAGCACATGGAAACGCCGTTTACCTTCCCCGCCAGAGCAGTACCTATTGATCTACTTGCACTTTGACATGCTTTCGAACTGCTAGGTTGGCAGGAGCAGGAACCGAGCAACAGGAGCTCACCCCATGGCGGGGATTTGAACCGCCGACCTTCTGATCGGCAAGTCCTAGGCTCCGTGGTTTAACCCACAGCGCCACTTGCGTCCTGGGTAGGCCTGCAGACGCAGTCCAATAGTACTCTTAGCAAAATACTGCACAAATAGTGGGATCTTGAGACTTTTAGTTTCATAGCAGTAGTTTTCAAGTACAGTGCGATGCATTGCAAGCGGTTGGTTTAGATTACCCTTGGGGTCCCTTGCAACTCTAAAATTCTAGGATTCTAACTATTTGGAGCATTGGTCTAGTATTGCAGAGACCAGGTTCAAATTGCCACATGGGCAATTTTTTTTTTTTTGGCTCTTTTCTACCTCAACAGGTTGGTGTGAGGTTAAAAGAGGGGGAAGTGTATTATTTCCTGTGCTGCTTCAAAGGAATAGTGTGTCTCTTTTGTAGCCTGGGCTGCAAACGTTTGTTTCTTGCATGGCTTTTAAAATGGAATAGCAGGAGAGAAAAGCCACAGAGATGGATACGATATGCCCTACAATGAAGTATATTCCACTAGTATTGGATGCAACGGCTTGAGCTCATTTTGCCTGGTTCCAGAACGGGACAGTACATTAAAGCCTTTTTCATTTGTCACTTAGAATTGTTCCACCCTTCACATTCTTCCTGCACACAGAAAAATGCCTCTCGGCTTCTAACTTGTGTCTGTTTTAGCAGGAAGGGCTAGGAATGCTATAGACATTACTTTCCTACTTGAAGGGTGTGTCATAAAGCACAACTCGCAGCGTGAACGAGAGTCATTGCACAGCAAGTGTTGCCACATGTATTCCATTTAATGGGTTTTTTTGGGAGGCGGCGGCAAACATATTTGATGTTCTTTGCTGTGTGGCTGGGAAATGAAGCGGTAGTGCCTGTTGTGAAAATAACATTTATTTTGGATCCCTTAGGGTTGTAAACTCCGTGTTTGCCCCATAATACTAAGGAGTCTGAAGGGAGGAAATTGCAGAGGAGTCATAGTTTCTCCAGCAAGGTTGTCATCTATGACTATTTAAAAGGGAGAATCACCAGGTGTGGGGACAGTTAAGCACTTTTTCTTCACACTCAGTGATTCTTATCCCATAAACAAATTCTCATTTGCTCTCACTTTCGTTTTATCTCATCAAACACTTTGGAAACACATCTCATGGTTTCTGTTTTCCCAGCAGCCAGCATGGTACCTGATACTTATAACATAAAAAAAAATGATATGACATTACTTCATCTTGGCCAAGAATTGAGTATATGTTTGCAATTTACCAACAAGGTTTGGTGGGTGAGTTTTCATGTTTTCCTCTTCCTGCCTCCTCTCTTCCTTTCATGTCTTGTCTTTTTATTTTCATTCTATGTCCATTTGGCTGAAGAGCAGGGTGGCAATCCTAAAGCATGGGTAGGCAAACTAGGCGCCGGATCTGGAATTGGAAGCCATTTAAAAGGCTTGCTAGAAAAGGAAAGTCTTCCATAGATGCCGCAAGGGTAGTAGAGATGGTGCCTGTCTGCTTGTCGTAGAATTGCAGTGTTAGAAACTCAGATATGTAAGCTAGGTGCCAAATGGCTCCTCAAACCAGGGTTATAGTCGCCCAAATGGAATGCCTGGTTGGCATTTTAGGGTCAGACGGCTCGAAAGTCATATTTTTCAAGGTGACATTTGGGTTCCTGAAATTCATTCTGGTTTTTCAGATAAAATATAATGGGTAGAATTCTGTCGGATGTGTTGCTAGTGTATGAAAATAGTCAAGATCCAAGGATCCCCAGGTATGCACCTCCATATGATGGAGACATCAGGTGCTATCCTGGGACCTGGGCATCTTCACTTGGTTACAAGTGACAGATAGCCAGGTGCAAAATGTGCCTGGTGAATTTCAAACGCTGCTTAGAAGGGGCCGTGAGGGTCATCTGGTCCAAGTCTCTGCAATACCAGATTTTTTTGCCCCACCACAACCCTGAGATTGAGTCTCTTGTCTACTGACTGAGCTGTCCCAATGGTCTGGGGCAACTTCTAAAGGGCAGGTTGCATCCCTGCAACTTACAGAATGGGGCTCTTGATAGGGTGGTATCTGCGAAAGGCTCTCTCGCTTATGGAGTATAGATTTTGGTTGAATATATAAAGGATGAGGCTACCTTTTATGATATCCTAGTCCCAGGCTGTATACACCAGGACCAGAACCTTGAACTTCTCCCTCTGGGAATGGGAACTGAAAACAGAGAAGGTTTAGAATTACTAAATCTGGAGAGCTAGTACGTTGTGTCTTGGCAACGTGAGATGGGAAGTCCCAAATTTTTGAGTAATTAATTGGCCTTGAGCAAGCCTCTCAACGTCAGCACTCTGCCTACATTAAGCACTTAATTTTTGTTCCATGCACATTAGGTTGCCAGTTCTTTAAACCTGACCTTTCTTATTGTACCTCTATTGCAGGTTGGAGACTAGGGGCCAGTAGGACCATGGAAAAAGTATATACTTTCGCAGTGTTAGTCTGTGGAACATGTGAAGTTGGACCATTGGTTCTTCCTGCTCAGTATTGTCTACACTGATGGTAATAATAATAATAATAATAATAATAATAATAATAATAATAATAATTTATTTTATTAATTGAATCTATATACCGCCCTATACCCGGGAGTCTCAGGGTGGTTCACAGAATAAGTAGTATCTCCTCCATGCCTACCTGGAGATGCTGGGAATTGAACATGGGACCTTCTGCATGCAAGCATGTGCTCTGCCATTGAGCTAAAGCTCTTTGGGGAATGGGACTTTTCCTAAGAATGTGTAGGTGGAGCTTGGTTTCTATCCTGCTAGCTAGGTCCTCAAACAATGGGCATTACTCTGCGAACTACAGTAGACCTTGTGATGTTGACTCAGCAGCTCCATAATTTGAAGGTCATAATCTTGGCACAAGCTGGAAATTGGCAGAAACTTCTGATCACCACACCCAAGGAGGGTTTTTGTCTCAGTGAGTCCCAAGGGCTGATTCACACAATCTGTTTGAAATATGTCTCTTACTTGGCTTTTAGCCTTTTGTAGGGTTAGTTCATTTCAAAAAGGTTAGAGCATAGAATCATAGAATTGTAAGGGACAAGAAGGGTCATTTAGTCCAACCCCTTGTAATGCAGGAATCTTGCCCCATGTGAGACTCGAACCCACTACCCTGAGATTAAGAGTCCCATGCTCTACCAACTGAGCTATTCATGATAACAGATCTCACACATAATACCATATTTTTTGCTCTATAGGACCCACTGGACCATAGGACCCACTGGACCATAGGAGGGGAGAACAAGGGGGAAAAAATTCTCCCCCTCTCTGCTCAGTGCCCCTTCAGCGAAGCAGCAGGAGAAACGGAGCCCCTTTCATTTCTCCTCCTGCTTCGCTGAAGGGGTGCTGCGCAGAGAGGGAAAACTGTGCAGCGCCTCTCCAGCAAAGCAAAGCCTGGAGAGCAAGAGGGATCGGTGTGCACTGACCCCTCTCGCTCTCCAGGCTTCAGGAGGCTATCCGCAAGCCTTCGGAACGCGGCGGGAACTCCTGCTGTGCTCCGAAGGCTTGCTGGATAGCTGCCTGAAGCCCCCGGAGCGCAACCTTTGAAGCCTCCACAGAGCAGCCATCCCCAAGCTAGAAGAGGGAGACGGAGCGCTGTGCAGCGCTCCGTCTCCCTGTTCTGGCTTCGGGGACAGCCTTCAAAGCCTCCGCAGGGCAGCAGGGTGCCTTCACCCCACTGTCCTGCGAAGGCTTTGTGCAGCCATTCCCAAGCGAGAACAGCAGGACGGAGCGCTGCGCGGCACTCCGTCTCCCTGTTCTGGCTTGGGCTTAGCCTCGCAGCCTGCATTCGCTCTATAGGACGCATACACATTTCCCCTTAATTTTTGGAGGGGAAAAAGTGCGTCCTATAGAGCGAAAAATACGGTAAATGGTGATAAAAGCTCTGCTTTTATTTTACTAATATTTGAAGGGAAAGCCAGATGTTTTTCTTTCCATATTGCTAGCCCAAGAGACACTCAAAATGGCTATAAATATTTCCTTCTACAGTGTGGTCTTCATTGGATTCTTAATTTATATCTCTACCCTCACCGATGTGCACAAAATACAAGAAGACAGTACCTCCTCCCAAGCTTCTCCCTCTGACCCCTCTCCTCAGTGTCCCATCACCAATCCCTGGACTCTGAGTCTTCCTTCTCTGGGATTTCCCTTGGGGCTCTTCTGGCTGGTGCCTCTCACCCCTCCTCATAGTCCTGACTTACCGTGCCTTGGGCCAGTGTCTCCAGCGCTGATCGCGCGGAGGGCTGGGGAGCGCATGCCCATATGTGTGTGCACACACTATTTCCAGCGCACTTCTGGGTTGGAGGAGCGCTGGAAATAGCTTGTGTGCATGTGCACAGGCCAGTGTGGTGAGGTGGATAAGAGCGGTAGATTCGTAATCTGGGGAACTGGGTGTCAGCATCGCCCTTGAGCCAGTACCACCAACTGGACTCATGCACTTCAGCCCCGACTGGGCTAGGCGAGCTGGGTAGCACTTCCAGAGACCACCTTCTGCACAGGAACAGGTCAAAGTGCTGTGGACTCACAGCTTAGAGTTGTGAGCACCGGATTCACTTCCACAAGAAGACAGTCGTCCATAGCAGAGTATAGCAGAGTACAGCAGAGTATAAATGACTCAGAGAGCAGCTCTGTAGAATATCTTCTTTATTCTATCTACAACTATTATACAACTATATACAGAGCTAAATGAGGTCTAAGCATAAATGAATGCTGAACTGCACTGAGTGTCTGCAGCTGCTCTTAGCAGCAACCTTATCTCTACACACGATCTCTAACACTCAGTCTCTCTCTCTCCGACACACTGACTGACTGACGTGGTGCTGGAGCTGAATAAGTAGAGAGCAGAACACTGCCCCTCCTCTCTGGAGAATCAGCAGACTCATCAGGAGATTCTTGGATATGGGAGGGGTGAAATCTCTTCAATGGGTTCGTGTCTCCGCTCCTCCACATGCGGCTGCTGGGTGACCTTGGGCCAGTCACACTTCTCTGAAGTCTCTCAGCCCCACTCACCTCGCAGAGTGTTTGTTGTGGGGGAGGAAGGGAAAGGAGAATGTTAGCCGCTTTGAGACTCCTTCGGGTAGTGATAAAGCGGGATATCAAATCCAAACTCTTCTTCCTCTTCCTCCGACCGGGATGTGCACTGGAAATAACACTTGCGCATCTGCAAATAATGCTTGCGCATGTGCACAAGCTATTTCCGGTGCTCCTCCGACCCGGAAGTGGGTAGCCACGCAGCACAGCACTGGTAAGAGTGGGTGGCGGCAGGGGTCACCGCAGGCCAGATAAACAAGTCCCTCGGGCCTTATCTGGCCCGCGGGGCCTTAGTTGGAGACCTCTGAATTAGGCTTTGGCAAGGAGGACTCTAGGGTTCTGTCAGATCTCTTACGCCTCCTTCCCAAAGTTCAGCACCTTGCTTACCCTGCTTTGGGAAGGTGGCCCAAGGGCTTGGGGTGTGTTTCAAATGTTGCCAAGGGCTGGGACTGGGCGTTGGACCACCCTGGTCTATACTGGCTGACAGTTGCTGTCCAGGTTTTCAGACGGGTCTCTCACAAACTTACTTGGAGTCACTGGGGATTGAACTTTCAACCTTCTGCATTCAGGTAAAGGTAAAGGACCCCTGGGTGGTTAAATCCAGTTGAATTTGACTATGGGGTGCAGCACTCTTCTCCGCTTTCAGGCCGAGGGAACTGGTGTTCATCCCCACAGATGGCTTTTCCAGGTCATGTGGCCAGCATTATGAAACCGCTTCTGGTGCAATGGGACACCATGACGGAAACCAGAGAGCACAGAAATGCAGTTTACCTTCCTACTGCAGCAGTACCTATTTATCTACTCGTGCTGGTATGCTTTCGAACTGCTAGACTGACAGAAGCTGGGACAGAGCAACAGGAGCTCACTCCATCAGGCAGATTTGAACCGCCGACCTTCCAATCGGCCAGCCAAGAGACTCACTGATTTAGACCGCAGCACCACCGCTCCCTCCAAAACCTACTGGATTTGAAGATAATCAAGGTGGCTTCTCGCACATAAAGAGCAGGAAGGAAGGAAGGGCAAGGGTCATTGGAAATGCTAGGAGATGTTTGTATGTTAGGCCTGGAGGTAGCCATGGGCAGAGGCATAACATGAGACGCTTGTAATTTGCTTTACATGCCCTTAACTTGTTTAGTTTTCCAGCTGTACTCAGTCCCTGTCATATCTGCCCTCTCAAATGACCCTGAGATTCCTGCATTGCAGAGGGTTGGACCAGATGACCCTCAGGAGCCCCTTCCAACTCTACAACTCGATGAACCTATGACCCCACCCATTCCCTCTGTCATCCCTGGAGATCCATAGTGAGAGCATCTGGTTTAAAGTCTGTTGCCTGGAGCTCACAAATCCTGCAGTTGTCCTCAGCCTGACTCCTCTGGAGATCTTGCTAACTATCCAGCCATACAAGTTTCTTATCTTAAACCCTCGGGGCTATTTTAGCAGCTGTTGTAATTTGTCAGCTCATAGGAAAGGTAGTTTCCCTAGCTCCCTCCTCCTCCTCTGGCTTCTCATTAAAAGTTGCCAGGCCAGGCGTGAAATCCCTACACCCATGGCACATATTTTGAAAGATTTCCATTTTATGCATGCATGTTCTGATTTTGCATACTGCTGTATCCACAATTAACAGTTTAGGACAGCTGAAGCACGCACCTTAGGCAACCACGCGCAGGGAGTTGGCAGAGCAGAGCAGATTAGCCCTACTTATCCCAGTTGCTATCTGGGATTTGGGAAGAAACTTTCATCCAGAAATGGGTGACTAAAGTAGTCAAGAGATTGGAACCCAGGGACTACCTGTCTTGGGGATCCAGTATACCTGAAGGAGCGTCTCCACCTCCATCATTCTGCCTGGACACTGAGGTCCAGCGCCGAGGGCCTTCTGGAGGTTCCCTCGCTGCAAGAAGCCAGGTTATGGGGAACCAGGCAGAGGGCCTTCTCGGTGGTGGCACCCGCCCTGTGGAACGCCCTCCCACCAAAGAGAAAAACAACTACCAAACTTTTAGAAGACATCTGAAGGCAGCCCTGTTCAGGGAAGTTTTTAATGTTTAATAGGTTATTGTATTTTAGTGTTTTGTTGGAAGCCACCCAGAGTGGCTGGGGAAACCCAGCCAGATGGGCGGGGTATAAATAATAAATTATTATTATTATTATTATTATTATTATTATTATTATTATTATTCTATTGGGAACGTCACAGGGCTGCAACTCCTATCATCATTGCTGTGTTGCAGATGGTTGGACTAAACCCCCAGGGTCCCTTCTACAGTTCTATGATTATCCTTGACCATTGGCAATGTTGTTTGGAGCTGATGGAAATTAAGAGTCCTAAAGCAGAGACATCACCTTGCCAACAAAGGTCTGTATAGTTAAAGCTATGGTTTTCCCAGTAGTAATGTATGGAAGTGAGAGCTGGACCATAAAGAAGGCTGATCGCCGAAGAATGGATGCTTTTGAATTATGGTGCTGGAGGAGACTCTTGAGAGTCCCATGGACTGCAAGAAGATCAAACCTATCCATTCTGAAGGAAATCAGCCCTGAGTGCTCACTGGAAGGACAGATCCAGAAGCTGAGACTCCAATACTTTGGCCACCTCATGAGAAGAGAAGACTCCCTGGGAAAGACCCTGACGTTGGGAAAGATGGAGGGCACAAGGAGAACGGGATGACAGAGGACGAGATGGTTGGACAGTGTTCTCGAAGCTACCAGCATGAGTTTGACCAAACTGCGGGAGGCAGTGGAAGACAGGAGTGCTGGCATGCTCTGGTCCAGGGGGTCACAAAGAGTCGGACACGACTAAACAACAACAACACATTTGGAGAGCCACAGGTTCCCCACCCGTTAACTGTTGTGTCTCAGAAACCCTTCAGTCTCCATGCCAGGGATTGTCTTTCTCCCAGTATTTAGTGGGTTGAAGTTTCGCAGACTTCTGTATAAATGCAAGAAGATAAATGAAAGTGGCTGTCTTATCCGATAGGAGCAGGTGAGCAGGAGGCCAAGTGTCATTAGCATAAACAGCAGTGATGTGTAGCCACAATTTCTTTTATTTTGAATATAGCACTAATCACAGTGTAGCTGGTAAACTGAGATAAAGAGTTTATGCCACTTGCTGGCCCTTCTAGGAACTGCAGTTTCAAATCAAAACAAGTGCAAGCGCTGAGGGTGAAGGGAATGTTTTACAATACTGTATCTGGCTTGAACAGGTTTAACCAGCATTCCTTGACTGCAAAGGATTCTGGGAACTGTAGTCTTGTGATCAGAGCATGTGACATCTAATAGGGAGTTTGCACCTCATTTGCCAAGCTACAATTTCCTGATTGTAAGTGGACGTGTGTGTATGCATATAAGACACATTATAAGTTAGACTAGTAGGAAGCAAATATGCTATTATAATAAAAACAATAAAGAGTCTTGTGGAAGTTAAAAAGATGAACACAGTTTTAGTGGCATGAGCATTCGTAGGCACGGTCTTGTTTTATTCATCTCAGGTTTATTTACTTGTGACATTCTGTAATGTTTTATTATGTTTTTATATATGTTGGAAGCACCCAGAGTGGCTGGGGCAACCCAGTCAGATGGACTGGGTACAAATAATGGTTATAATAATTATTACTGTTACCTAGGTTATAGTATTGAATATGATAAATGGTTAAAGCTATGGAACATAGGAGTAAAATTTACCGCTTGTGTGACCGTAAAGGAAAATATATTAAAAATTATGTATAGGTGGTATCTTACCCCAGCCAGGCTAGCAAAGATGTACAAAGGCCCTCCAGCTGTTTTGGGACTACAACTCCCATCATCCCTGACCACTGGTCCTGTTAGCTAGGGATGATGGGAGTTGTAGTCCCAAAACAGCTGGAGGGCCGAGTTTGCCTATGCCTGGATTAGGCTGAGAGAACGGCTTTCATGGGGGGACGGACGCGGTTTGCCGCCATACTTTGCTTACAAGCGTCTTAGAAGCAAATGTCTGGTTGCTGTGGAGAAGCAGGAGCCTGCACCAGAAGGTCCTGTGTTCAGATCCAGCAGGGCTCTTAAGTTCCCAATAAATGAAGAACCTTTTCCTTATAGTAGTTAATTAGGGCTGTGCACATAATACATTTAAAGCACATTCCCACATCCCCAGATTCCTGGGAACTGTAGTTTGTTAAGGGTGCTGGGAATTGTAGCTCTGCAAGGAGTAAATTACAGATCCCAGGATTCTTTGCGCGAGAATGTGCTTTAAACATATGGTTTGTATACATCCTAGCTGTGTGTCGGTCCTCCGTCACATTTGCACTTTAATGGCCAGGGTGTAGGATGATGCCAAGCGTGGTGATATTAGGCAAATCACTCGGCCTTAGCTGGGGATAGTGATATTTAACCCCCACAACCCCCTCTAAAAACTAGGTGCGTCTTGTGGTCTGGTACGTCCTATAGAGCGAAAAATACGGTATCTACAGTATCCCCCTGCTGGCCCAGGGTGAGAACTTCAGTACATAACAGCAACCTTATGCTTGTATAAAACTAGCAAAATAAACCTTTGAGCTCACAGAGCATCAAGCTTGCAGATTTCCTGTGCTTTGGGGGAAAGATATATAAAAATAAATGTATAAAGAAACAAACTCTAGATCTGAGGACCTGTCCTTTTTAAAAGTGCTACGAGTTGTTCGTTCTGTCCTTGAAAGGAATAGATCCTTCATTTGGGCAGCAACTTGGGAACTCCCTGCATATTGATATTTGCCAGGCACCTTCAATGTACTGTTTTTGGCTCACTAAAAACCTTCTTTGCTTCAGCAAGCCTACCGAGACATTATAATTTGACATGTATTTCAGCATGTCATTACTTTGTAATAATTACTTTGTAATTATATTTTTTATAACTGCTGGTTTTTATTTTGAAAGGATCTAGGCCAACATCGGATTTTATGGCTAATTTTAATGTATAGTGTGTTCGGCATTTTATGTAAACCGCTTTGAGAATTTAATGGTAAAGTATATTAATCCCATTAAATATTTACCATATGACATTGTCATATGAAACATCTCAAAGAGATTTAACGGTAAAAACATCAACAACAAACATACATAAAAAATTTCATATATCTATACATGGAGTCAGTTATATGGCTCTTTCCCCCTCTGGCCTTTGACACCTGAGATATATATCTACAGGACAAATCCTACTCATTGTTATTGTAAATTGTTTTAACGGATTATAATATTGCATTTTTGCATTGTTGTAACCTGCCCCAGGACACCGAACGGTAGGCAAGAAATGTGAAAAAATATTAAGTAGCAATAATAATAATAATTAATTGCAGTTTTTCTTGCTGAGCAGCTTCCAGTTGCCGCTTTCTTTTATGTTTTCTACTTGTTTGTTAAACATTTTCTTTGCCTCCTGCCCCCTTTTCTCTCTTTAATCCTTGGCACCTGCTTGCTATTTTGTTCGCATTAAAACCTTCAGTGCATCCTGCCTCGTGTGCCCACAAAAGGGCTGGTTTTTATTTTACTTTATTCATTCAGGCTCAATTATTTACAAGCCATCTGGTTGCCATAGTAGCAATTATGACTCCAGAGTGCCTTTGTCCAGTAAGCCTTTGTTCCTTCCCTAAAACAGCACCTTCCCTCCTCTGGCCCAGTCCTGCTGCTATAATGAGCATAATGAATGCGGGGAAGAAAAAGAAAAGAAAGGATTGCTTTCTAAGCTCTGTGTTGAAGATTACACTTGTTTGCCCATGCACCGTCTGGAAATCTCCAGGAAGGATGCAGAAAACACAGGTGGTACTGTGACCCAGAAGTCTCTTCTGATAGAAGTGGCACAAAATGTTTCTGTAGTTTGACGTTCTTTTTCTTGTGCGCTCATCATGACATGTGCTCATGATGGGATCCCAGCAGTTACACGCAATCCCGTTCTAAACACTCTTTGCACCTGCGAAATATTTGGGGCAGACATACAACTTCATTTGTGTATGCCTCATAGGAGCAGGGACCGAGCAACGGGAGCTCAACCCATCACGGGGATTTGAACCGTCGACCTTCTGATCAGAAAGTCCTAGGCTCTGTGGTTTAACCCACAGCGCCACCTGCATCCCTGTACGCACCATAGCCTCCAGCAAAATCCTGTAACTTTTTACAGTGCAAACACTGCTTTGTTTTATATTTCTGGGTATGTTGCAAGAGAATGGTTTCTGACGACAATAACGGTGTCCGTGGTAGTTACAGGTAGGTAGCTGTGTTGGTCTGCCATAGTCGAAACAAATTTAAAAAATTCCTTCCAGTAGCATCTTAAAAAGGTAAAGGGAACCCCTGACCATTAGGTCCAGTCGTGGCCGACTCTGGGGTTGCAGCTCTCATCTCGCTTTATTGGCCGAGGGAGCCGGCGTACGACTTCCGGGTCATGTGGCCAGCATGACTAAGCCGCTTCTGGCGAACCAGAGCAGCGCACGGAAACGCCGTTTACCTTCCCACCGGAGCGGTACCTATTTATCTACTTGCACTTTGACGTGCTTTCGAACTGCTAGGTTGACAGGAGCAGGGTCTGAGCAACGGGAGCTTGCCCCGTTGCGGGGATTCGAACCGCCGACCTTCTGATTGGCAAGTCCTAGACTCTGTGATTTAACCCATAGCGCCACCTGCGTCCCAACTAAGTTTGTTATTGGTATGAGCTTTTGTGTGCATGCACGTCCATCAAGCTCAGTACTGACTGACAGCCTCTCTTCAAGATTTCAAGCAGGAGTCCTTTCCCACCCCGGCCACTGGCCCTACCAGGAGATGTTGGGTGCTAAACCTGGGATATTTTGTATGCAGAGCCAGTGCTCTTCCCCTAACTTCTAACCCTCCCTGGTTTCACAAGTGTGAAACCAAGCTTCAAAAGCCCGTGCATTGCACACAATTGTAAAGGAAATGAATATAGCATATACGACGTGCAAAGTCCTCATCTATGCATCATGGGAATGTTATAAGAATTTTAAGGTCTTACATATATATAAAATATATGTTCATAAATGTACCAAGCAAACACATTCAAATATGTAAACCACATGTCTGAAACCCACAGAAAAGTCCTGAAACCATTTTCTCTCTCCCAAAATGACCTCAGGTATTTCTCTGCAAGGTCGAAGGAAATGGGAAATCTCCCCATTGTCTCTGTGCTCGGAAATCCTGCCTTAAGGGCACATTTCAGGTATGAATAGGGTGAGCCTGTGACCTGGATTCAGGAATTAAGCAGTTATAATAACGGAAGACATCACCTTGCCAACAAAGGTCTGTATATTTAAAAGCTCTGGTTTTCCCAGTAGTGATGTATGGAAGTGAGAACTGGACCATAAAGAAGGCTGATCGCCGAAGAATTGATGCTTTTGAATTATGGTGCTGGAGGAGACTCTTGAGAGTCCCATGGACTGCAAGAAGATCAAACCTGTCCATTCTGAAGGAAATCAGCCCTGAGTGCTCACTGGAAGGACAGATCTTGAAGCTGAGGCTCTAATACTTTGGCCACCTCATGAGAAGAGGAAGACTCCCTGAAAAAGACCCTGATGTTGGTAAAGATGGAGGGCACAAGGAGAAGGGGACGACAAAGGACGAGATGGTTGGACAGTGTTCTCGAAGCTACAAACATGAGTTTGACCAAACTGCGGGAGGCAGTGGAAGACAGGAGTGCCTGGCGTGCTCTGGTCCATGGGGTCACGAAGAGTCGGACATGACTAAATAACAACAACAATAACAAAAGAGTGGCCAAAACTCAGATAATGCAATCAGGTAAATGGCAGGCAGGAGATAAACAACACACTCAGGATTCTGTTTTAGACCGCCCCCTGTGATGTATGTATGATATATTGGGGGAGGTGGTCCTGGGATGATCTTCTTCTGTGATGTATGTATGATGTTTCTGGGGGTGGTCTGGAGTTTGAGGGTGGGCAATTAAAAAAGTCTATATAAGGGTGGGCACACCTTTGTTCTGGGTCCTCCTCCGTCCTCCTGCGTGTGAGGGGAGAACCCTGTTGCAACATTTCAATAAAGATCTGGCTTACTAGCTGCTTTGCTTCTAAATATTCTCTGGTTGGTCTCTGTTATTTTCTCCTACCGATAGAGAACCTACAAAAGGACTCTATCTGGGCTCTTGGGTACCCCACAAAGGAAAAGGAGCACTCATTTAAGGAAGCTTTAAATGTTTGATGCATTACTGTATTTTAATATTTTGTTGGAAGCCGCCCAGAGTGGCTGGCAAACCCAGCCAGATGGGTGTAATAATAATAATAATAATAATAATAATAATTGGTGGGAAGGGATGGGGATTTTAAAAGTGCATAAGAGTGACCATGTCTTCCCGTGACACGATGGAAGTGCACAAGGTAGAAAATATGGCTAGTTTCTGTTCATTTCTCCTCCTTTTCATTGCTGTTCTCTGCTGTGTCTCCCACCCCCAAATCCAGTTTAGCTCCCCTGTCCCAGGAATGTGGAGAGCTGGTGTGGAATGCAAATAAACATTAAACGGTGACACAACCCGTTTCCCCGCCCATAAAGGTCACAGCAGGTTCTGCCAGCAGACAAGTGCTGCAAATGGCAGAGGAGTGGAAATTTACTGGGCTGAAAGAAGCGAGAGCACTTAAAAAAGAAAAGAAAAAAGTGCACAGCAAACACGGATTGAAGCAAACGTCATCAATTTGCAGAACTGCCCTTTGCAAAGCAGTGAAATCTTGCAACCATCTCCCCCAAGCTGGTGCCCTGTGGATGTCTTGGGACTACAACTCACATCAGCCACAGCTAGCAGAAGCTGAGAAGGATATCTTAAACCTCCTGCAAGGCGAAGGTAGAAGAAGAAGAGGAGTTTGGATTTGATATCCCGCTTTATCACTCCCCTTCAGGAGTCTCAAAGTGGCTAACATTCTCCTTTGCCTTCCTCCCCCACAACAAACACTCTGTGAGGTGAGTGGGGCTGAGAGACTTCAGAGAAGTGTGACTGGCCCAAGGTCACCCAGCAGCTGCATGTGGAGGAGCGGGGAAGCGAATCCGGTTCACCAGATTACGAGACTACCGCTCTTAACCACTACACCACACTGGCTCTCAAAGGAGAACAGCAGTCCTAAGCAGAACATGTGCTCCTCTTCTTTTCTTTGGCGATCCCTCGTAGCTGAGTAAGATTCTCTTCCATGAACACAGTCTTAACAGTGAGTCCGTAAGTGACTGTGGAGGCCAATTCTGGATCCACATGTCCTTCCACAGTGGGGACATTGGTTTCCGGGCAGGAGGGTTTACTAAGTGTGCCTTCCTCTTAGCACGTTTCTCCCTTTCGTCCTGAGTTCGAGTGTCTTCAAAGCCCATGACACCTTTGGTAAATGCTGTTCTCCCATTGGAGCGCTCGCAGGCTAAAGTGTTTCCCAGTTGTCGGTGTTTATGCTACATTTTTTAAGATTTGCCTTGAGAGCGTCTTTGAACCTCTTTTGTTGACCACCGGCATTACGCTTTCCATTTTTAAAGTTCAGAATAGAGTAGCTGCTTTGGAAGACGATAACCAGGCATTCGAACAAGACCAGCCCAATGAAGATGTTGTTGAAGAATCATTGCTTCAACACTGGTGATCTTTGCTTCTTCCAGTGGGTTTGTGCACGGGTGGTGTAGGAATGATTTGGCACATTAAATCTGTTAGCCTCTGAGGTCCAGCAGCATTCTTTGCTGTTTGTTTGTTCGTTTGTTGTTATTGATGGCAGGAGTTACTTTCCCCCGCTAGGCTGGCTTTAGCTTGCAAAATAGTTTGTTATTCAAACAAGGCATTCTGGGAATTGTTAGCAAAAGATTTGGGTGAAGGGGCACACCGGCTCCGCTGTTTTAAGACAGGGCAGCTGTAAACAAATCGCTGTCGGTGATGGATCTCTTTACATTCATTTTTCACCGACTGTCCTACTCCAGGCGGATATAAGCAAGTCTGGGTAATGTGGCAGAGTACCATCAGAGACCTTGGAGGGATGATGCCAGTCCGTGTTGACAATATAGAGCTATATGGACCAATGGCAGCTTCCTCTATTAGACACACTGATAAACTCCCAATTTCTAATTGGTTTCGACAAAATAATGGTGCAAGATCTTATCAGCAACTTTGCAACACGTTCAGCTTTCAAATATGTATAAATTCAGCTTTGTGGGGCAATTTTGTATTTTCAGTCTATCCAGTGCTTGATAGAGCCTGCTGGATGAGGCCAGTGGCCTAACCAGTCCAGCATCCTCTTCTCACAGAGACCATGTGATGGCCTGGGATTCGGACTCAGAGGCTGAACCTGAGGAATCCCAGCCTGCACAGGAGTCCCCGCCTCCAGAACCAGCTGAGCCGGGGCTGGGGCCTGAGCCTGAAGGGTCCTCACCTGTGCCTGATCCTCAGGTGCAGGCACCAGCTGAGTCTGCTCTGGCTCCGGAGGTGATCGAAGACCCATTGCCTGCAGGTGCTCCACTCTCAGCCCTGTCTGGGGAAGCGGAGGTTGCCTCTGGGTCCAGTAACCCTCCAGCCTCTCCCGAGCTGCAGAGGCTCAGGGCAGAGAGGCAGAGGGAACTAAGTTCCTGCAGGAGGAGTGCTCGCCTCCAGGCCAGGAGAGGCGAGTCACCTGTGGACCGGGGCTGCCCTATGCCTCGGGGTAGATAAAAGCCAGCCAGCCCCAGTCCCAGGTTGCGGGAGCAACGTTGTTGCTAGCCTGTTCCTGCCTGCACCCTGTCCTGCTCTTCTGCCAGAGTTCCTGACCCCACCCGACTCCCCGCCTTGGACCCAGCTACAGCTTTGACGGACAGCCTCCATACCGCACCATCGACCTCGGACTGGACTCGGACCTCGCCTCTCAGTTAGCCCCCGGGACCATCACAGACCAGCCACATGCCTGTGAGAAGCTCGTAAGCAGGATCTGAGCACAAGAGCATTCAGAATCATTAGAGGCAGTCTTCATTTTGAGGGTGGGGCTCCAATAGGAGTTTATTCCACATGTTTTCTGTATTATTGGTGCATGGATTCGTTTCACAGGTGTTTTGATGCATTATTGTTGCAATACATTGTATTGTCATATTCACTGGTCATCACCATCATCATGTAATTATTTGTACCTTGCCCCGCCCGGCCACTCTGGGCGGCTTCCAGCATATGGAAGAATATAATAAAGCATCAAACATTAAAAACTTCCCAATGCAGGGCTGCCTTCAGGTGTCTTCTAAAGGTTGTATAGTTACTGTATTTTTTGCTCTATAAGACTCACTTTTTCCCTCCTAAAAAGTAAGGGGAAATGTGTGTGCGTCTTATGGAGCGAATGCAAGCTGCACAGCTATCCCAGAAGCCAGAACAGGAAGAGGGATCGCTGCTTTCGCTGCGCAGCGATCCCTCTTGCTGTTCTGGCTTCTGAGATTCAGAATATTTTTTTTCTTGTTTTCCTCCTCCAAAAACTAGGTGCGTCTTATGGTCTGGTGCATCTTATAGAGCAAAAAATACGGTACTTATCTCCTCGACATCTCCTGGGAGCGTTTTCCACAGGGCGGGTTGCCATCCGTCTACAAGTTTGTGTCCGGACTTTCACTTTTTGAAAGATAGCATCCTTACTACCAAGAAGTCCTTAACTGTCCCCCTTGGTTCTCACTTTCAGTTCATGATATCCATGGTTCAGGTAACAATGAATGCAGAATATTTTACCGCACAAGTCATTAACAGTGACACATGAGAAACAGTATAAAGTAGGATAACACCTGTTATTTCTCAAATGGTTTTGGAATTCCTTTTCTTTGTGTTTGTACATTTAGAAAACCTTTGGCTTGCATCCAAAATAGTGCCCATTATTCTATGAGAGGGAGAAAATGTGCTACAAATGTGCTTTAAAAGTACTGCGTTGGTGTGCAGCCTTAGTCGGTAGGTGCATAAAGGAGAAAATTGTAAGGTAGGGGTTGAATGAGCTGCAAAAATGACAGTTTGTGATGATTACAGTTAGGCACCTTTAATAATAGAATTGTAGAGTTGGAAGGGACCACAATATTTTACAGGAGCAGATTATAGTGATGATTGCTGAGATTATTTTACTGATAATCTGTAATGGGCAGGGAACCATTTGGAAGAAATACTTATAGGAAGCACAGATATCCTGACACTGCTAGGCACCGGAAAGTTTTTTCTTCTTCCCTACACCACATATGTTAAATTAGTTTATAATTTTCAAAACCTTTGGGGTGTAGTGCTGCTGGACTGACAGAAATCCCTGATTTATTTGTTTTTTGCCACTACAACACCCAGAAAACGTTGATGCTTCTTTTCTTCTTTGCAGGAACCTAGGACACTGAGTTGGGACGTTGGTGGTGCTGTGGTCTAAACCACTGAGCCTAGGGCTTGCCGATCAGAAGGTTGGCGGTTCGAATCCCTGCAACAGGGTGAGCTCCCGTTGCTCAGTCCCTGCTCCTGCCCACCTAGCAGTTCGAAAGCACGTCAAGTGCAAGTAGATAAATAGGTATCGCTCTAGTGGGAAGGTATCTGCTCTGGTTCGCCAGAAGTGTGCTGCTATGTGTGCTGCTGGTTCTCCAGAAGTGGCTTAGTCATGCTGGCCACATGACCTGGAAAAACCGTCTGCGGACAAACATCGGCTCCCTCGGCCTATAGAGCGAGATGAGCGCACAATCCCAGAGTTGTCTGTGACTGAACCTAATGGTCAGGGGGTACCTTTACCTTTACCTTAGGACACTGAGCTACAGTGGTACCTCGGGTTAAGTACTTAATTCGTTCCGGAGGTCCGTTCTTAACCTGAAACTGTTCTTAACCTGAAACACCACTTTAGCTAATGGGGCCTCCTGCTGCCGCTGCACCACCACTGCACGATTTTTGTTCTCATCCTGAAGCAAAGTTCTTAACCTGAGGTACTATTTCTGGGTTAGTGGAGTCTGTAACCTGAAGCGTATGTAACCTGAAGCGTATGTAACCTGAGGTACCACTGTATTTTAAAGGCAATTCGCCTTGCGACATGGGTTGCCATATGTCTGGACACGACAGTTTGGCAACTCTAACCTACACTGTCTGGCAGCAGCTCTCTTGGGGTTCAGACTTGGTCACTCCCAGCCCTAGCTGGAGCTGCCAGAGATTGAACTGGGAATCTTCTGGATGTAAAGCGGAAGTCCTGCCGGTGACCCTTCCTGCTAGGATTCAGCAGCTTCTGAACTCCATGAAAACAGCTTGTGATGCGGGCCGGATTAAATGTCACCCACCCATGCCGCAACGCATGCCTGGAGGAAATAGAATTTCAAGTGCAACTGTTCCTCGATTTCTAAGGAAATGCACATGCCCCGTGCATTCGCACTCAGGTTATGGAGCTGTGCCATGTGCCACTGTGAGATTTAATGCCGAAACCCGAAGCCTCTGCTATGAAGCATATACAGCTTAGCTGGCTGCCTTTGCCCATTGAAGCCTCGGATCGGATTTCACCACTCTCTGGCGTGACCTTGGCCTTGCTCAGCGAAGGCTTAAAATGCAAACCCTGGGCTTTGCTTTCGGGGCAATTGCTAAAAGGCAATTAACACTTTCAATTGCCCAGACCAAAACAGGTGTGCAAGTGGAATGCTGCCTTTTGAACTTCAAGAGAGTAGGTGATATTTGAGCAATCGGAGGAGACTTTCTGCAGTTGTCTAAGGCAGCCTGTGGCCGGAAAGGACCGCTTTGAGTTGTGAGCAAAACTGACCCTCAGTTGGGGCTTCCTTGGCTGAGGAGGCTCACATAAGAACATAAGAACAAGCTGGTGGATAAGGCCAAATGGTCATCAAGCTGTGATAAGAATTTTAAGGTCTTAGATATATATTAAATGTTCATAAACATACCAACCAAGCATGTACATAGATCAGCACAGGAAGACTCACTTGAAACCATTTTTGGCTCCCAAACTGACCAAATGTTTTCTCTGCAAGGTCAAAGGAAAATGGAAAAGCCTCCCCATTGTCTTTTCCTTCACAAATCCTGTCTTAAGGGTATGTCTGTGTATGAATAGGGTGAGCCTGTGACCTGGCTCAGGAACTAAGTATTTGTCATTACAAAAGTCTGGCCAGGCTCCCCAGGGTATCCAATCAAGTAAGAATTAACAGGTAACTTGCCAGACAGGAGATAAACAACGACAGGAGATAAAAAACGCACTCAGATTTCTGCTGTAGACCGCCCTTTCTGTGATGTAGGTATGATGTGTCTGGGGGGTGGTCTTGAGCTACACCCCTTCCGAGATGTATGTACGATGTTTCTGGGGGTGGTCTTGGACTGCAGGGTGGGCAATTTAAAATGTCTATATAAGGACGGATATAAGGACGGGCACACCTTGGTTCTGGGTTCCTCCTTTCTTGCATGTGAGGGGAGCACCCTGTTGCAACAGATCAATAAAGATCAGGCTTACTAGCTGCTTTGCTTCTCAATACAGTGGTACCTCAGGTTAAGTACTTAATTCATTCCGTAGGTCCTTTCTTAACTTGAAACTGTTCTTAACCTGAAGCACCACTTTAGCTAATGGGGCCTCCTGCTGCTGCTGCGCCACCGGAGCACAATTTCTGTTCTCATCCTGAAGCAAAGTACTTAAACCGAGGTACTATTTCTGGGTTAGTGGAGTCTGTAACCTGAAGCGTATGTAACCTGAAGTGTATGTAACCCGAGATACCACTGTATTCTCTGGTTGGCCTCTGTTATTTTCTTCTACCAATAGGGAACCTACGTAAGGACTCTATATGGGCTCTTGGATACCCCATAAGGGAAAAGGGCAGATTTTGTTTACAACAAAGCCCGGCTTCCTGTTCTCACTGCGGCCAACCAGATGCTTGGGGGAAACCAGCGATCAGAACAGGAGCACAAAAGCCCCTTCCAGCAATTGGTTTTCAAAAGCATTGCTGCCTCCAGCTGTGAACATAGAGTGAAGCCATCACAGCCAGGAGCCACTGATAGTCCTTTCCTCCATGAATTTGTCTCATCCTCATTTAAAGCCATCTATCACTGCTTCCTGCAGAAGGGAGTTCCGTAGTTTAACTATGGGCTGTGCGATGAAGTCCTGCCCTCGATTTGTCCCAAAATCTTCCAGGAAGGCGTTTCTTCTGTTGAAATCAGACTGGCACTTACAATCTTGATATCTTGTCAACCTGCTTAAAAGGTTTTTGTGTCCAGTCCCCCAGCATTTTAGAGAATGACTGTGATTCACTGTCAGTAGTTTCTCCTGTATTTTATGATATTTTAATGGTTTCATTGTGAGGTACCATACTGTTTTTTAAAAAAATGAGTCGGTGATTTATAAATATTATAAATAAAACAAAGACGTGAGGAGATATGAAACGTGTTTGTAGAATTTGTACTGTTAAAACGGAAACGGGTCAAACCATCGCAAGAGGTGTTGAAATTTTGGAAGGTTGGATAGTTGCAATGGAATGGTCTCTGTGGTGGGATGCCCATTTTTATCCTTTGTCTAAATAAATAAATAAATAAATAAATAATAAATAACAAAGGCGATGGAGATAATATACCGCTTTCCCTTGCACTTGATGTTGATCTAGATGATCACGTTCAAGGTGTTAATTTTAACTTTTAAACCCCTTAACAGCTTGGGACCAGTTTTCTTGTTGGACCGCCTAACCACAAGGACCACCTCTTTCCATACCTGGACACTGAGATCATCCTCTGAGGCCCTCCTTCGTGTGCCTACTCCTTGAGAGGTCCAGAGGGTGGCAACCTGAGAACAGGCCTTCTCTTCAGTGACTCCTATTTCCGGGTTTTTGGCATTCGGGAGCCGAAACGTTCCAAAAGGGAGGCGTTCAGGAACCAAGGTTTGACTGTACACTTGAACTTAACGTCGAAGCTGAACATAACGGCATTAGGTCTTCATGCAGTGACTTGCTTTTCAAATATTTGCAGAATTCAGTAGGGTGTGTGTGTGTAAGTGGTTCCTTTCGAATTACATGTTATGACAGCTGATATGAAAGTAAGGATCCCGCCCAGGAGCTTTTCCTTGGAGATCTCGAAAGTAAATTTAGTTACAGAGAAGTAACAGTTGGTGCTAACAGATTATTAGAAGACCGAGGATGTAAAAGATATCGCCAGTTGGCGGAGGACCTGAAACTACTTCAGCTGGGTGTTCATGACTACGGGAGAAAAAGACTTCGAGAGCAATGCAATTAATGTGGCTTGTTTGGGGGCAACGGATGTCATTTGAAGCTGCCTGGGGCGGGGGAGAAGGCACGCATGGCAATTTGTTTATTTTATTGAACAAAGAAAGATTTGCTTGTTTTACATGGAATATTGAAATTATCAGTGAAAACAGTCTAAAATAATTAAGAGCATTTAAAATTAACAGCCAAAAAGGTTGAAATGCAAGTCGGTGGCTGGGTGGGCTTGCCTAAAGAAAAATGTTTTAGGCAAACACCAAGCAGAGTACAGGTGACGGCACCTTCTTGATGTCAATAGGCAGGGAGTTCCAAAGGGGCTGCCCCACAAAAACATCAATTTCTTATAAGGGAGGAATGAGTATTATGTGGCACCTACAACATGGCCAGTTCCTCATATCAAAGACGTTGAGTGGCCATATATAGGTTGGTTAGTTAGTTAGTTAGTTAGTTAGTTAGTTAGTTAAAGGTAAAGGGACCCCTGACTATTAGGTTCAGTCATGGCCAACTCTGGGATTGCAGTGCTCATCTCGCTTTACTGGCCGAGGGAGCTGGCGTACAGCTTCTGGGTCATGTGGCCAGCATGACTAAGCCGCTTCTGGCGAACCAGAACAGTGCACAGAAACGCCATTTACCTTCCCGCCGGAACGGTACCTATTTATCTACTTGCACTTTGACGTGCTTTTGAACTGTGTGATAGGAATTTCATGGTCTTAGATATATGGCAACGTTCATAACCACACGTACATAGATCAGCACAGGAAAGCCAACCTGGAACCATTTTGATTCCTAAACTGAGTAAATGTTTCTCTGCATGGTCAAAATGGAAAAGCCTCCCCATTGTCTCTTCCTTCACAAATCCTGTCTTAATCTGTGTTTGAATAAGGGTGTGAGCCTTATCATTACAAAAGACTGCCCAGGCTCCCCAAGAAATCCAATCAAGTAACCTGCCAGACAGGAAATAAACAAAGCCACAGGAGAAAACAACATGCAAATGTTCTGTTTTAGACCGCCTTATCTGAGGGGTGGTCTTAGGTTACACCCCTTCTGTGATGAATGCATAATGTTTCTGGGGGTGGTCTTGATCTAGAGGATGGGAATTTCAAAAGTCTTTATAAGCCCTTGCACAGCATTTTTGGGGGGTCCTCTTCCTCTCCTGCGTGTGAGGGGAGTACCCTGTTGCAACAGATCAATAAAGATCAAGCTTACTAGCTGCTTTGCTTCTCAAATATTCTCTGGTTGACCTCTGTTATTTTCTCCTACCAATAGGGAACCTATGTAAGGACTCTATATGGGCTCTTGGATACCCCATAAGGGAAAAGGGCATATTTTTATTTACCACAACTGCTAGGTTGGCAGGAGCAGGGACCGAGCAACTGGAGCTCACCCCATTGCGGGGATTTGAACAGGCAAGTCTGATCGGCAAGTCCTAGGCTCTGTGGTTTAACCCACAGCGCCACCCGCCTCCCATCTTTAGGCTTAGAAGGGTAGTAAAAATGGGGTTTCACTGACTGTTTGCAGCCAGTTCGTTGCATTCAGTTTTGCATACCACAAATGCAGACTGCGGTCCAGTTTGGGAGCTTTGAGAGCTTTGCACAGTCTTGCATTTCCCAGCTTTTCCTTTGATGTAGCAATGGGAGCAGGAGGCAGCAATTAACTCCTAAAAAGACAGGCACCAAGGCTTTGATCAGGGAGATATGTTTCCTAAATCCAGATGTGTGGGAGTGGATTACACCCTAGTTTAAAGGGTGCTACTGTGCTACTCTCGTAACAGTCCAGCAGATGGCAGCGGCCTGCCATAAAACTGTACTCAGATAAAGTGTTCTGACATCAGGGAAAGAACCTTGACTGTGCAACGTTTTGGGAGCTGTGAAGAAATCCCTTTGAGGTTTGTACAGGTGGAACGGCAAGCACTGCGTCCCCTTGCATCAGAGCATGCCAAGGACGGTGGATGCAGAAATGTTGTAACGCATAAGGCTGTGCAATCCACCAAATGATGCCTCTTGTCTATAACCGCCTCTCTATCGGGCGGAGGAAGGGGGGTGCAGTAGGGGTGGGCTGCCCCAGGTGTCACCACTGAGGGGGGTGACAAAATGCCGGGTGGCACTCACTGCAGGGCCTGAAGCGCGCCCAAGCCATGCGTCTCTCCTGGGAGTGACGCGGTGACTAATAATAATAATAATAATTTATTATTTATACCCCGCCCATCTGGCTGGGCTTCCCCAGCCACTCTGGGCGGCTTCCAACAAAATATTAAAATACAGTGGTACCTTGGGTTACAGACGCTTCAGGTTACATACGCTTCAGGTTACAGATTCCGCTAACCCAGTAATAGTGCTTCAGGTTAAGAACTTTGCTTCAGGATGAGAACAGAAATCGTGCTCCGGCGGCGCGGCAGCAGTGGGAGGCCCCATTAGTTAAAGTGGTGCTTCAGGATAAGAAAAG
The DNA here is from genome assembly GCF_964270895.1 of Podarcis filfolensis. Lineage (NCBI taxonomy): Eukaryota > Metazoa > Chordata > Lepidosauria > Squamata > Lacertidae > Podarcis > Podarcis filfolensis. The sequence continues at coordinate 114,165,110 of NC_139606.1, forward strand.
TTTCAGGTTAAGTACGGAACTCCGGAATGAATTAAGTACTTAACCCGAGGTACCACTGTACAGTAATGCATCAAACATTAAAAGCTTCCCTAAACAGGGCTGCCTTCAGATGTCTTCTAAAAGTCTGGTAGTTGTTGTTCTCTTTGACATCTGGTGGGAGGGTGTTCCACAGGGCGGGTGCCACTACCAAGAAGGCCCTCTGCCTAGTTCCCTGTAACTTGGCTTCTCACAGTGAGGGAACCACCAGATGGCCCTTGGCGCTGGACCTCAGTGTCCGGGAAGAAGACTTGGGCATGCACAGCCTCTGTGCTTCCGCAAATGGTCCGCCCGCCGCCTCTCCCCCAGCTGTCGGACGGCTGATTGGGAGGAGGCTGGCAGACTCCTCGGAGGCCCCATGGAGCATCCTGCGCTGGCTCACCCCATCCTGCGGGTGGCTGGCACCACCCGTGGGCACAGGGCACGTGCGCCACCCCAGGTGCCCAATCGTTTTGATCTGCCGCTGCTCTCTATAAGTAAAGCCAGATAAAACATGGCAGTTTTCAAATATTGTATAAAGCTTTCCTGACAATATGGTTTTTGAAACCTTGGTGGATTTTAACCTTGTCATACCATATATATGCATGCCAGCCAAATCTGTTATTGAACCCTTCCAAATCCAAAATGTCTGTGTTTTCAAGAAGCAGCCAATCCTTCAGCCAGCAAAAAGCCGCTGATTCATAGTACAATACATAGTACAACCAAGGAAGCAGTTCCACAACCAGCCTGCTTCTTAAAGAAACATCTGGGTACCTACAAACATAGAGAGATGCCTTCTACTCCCTCTGACCCTAGGACCCCTCATAAGGGAGCTATGCCTGGAGGAAGAACTGTGAGGGGAGAGACTCCATCAGGCAAGGCCTCCTTCCACCTGCCTTGCCCCCCCCCCCGCCGGCCCTGGGTCTCCTCATGAGGAAGCTGTGCCTGGAGGAAGAACTGTGAGGGGAGAGGCTCCATCTGGCAAGGCCTCCTTCCACCTGCCTTGCCCCACCCTCTAGTCTCTGCTTCTCAATTTGTATTGTATTATTTTATGTACTGTGGTTTGCCGTTGTTTTATTGATTATAGTTTAGAAAGTATTTCTTATAATGGTTGAGTGGGTTTCTGTTTAACTTTTATATGTTATTATTATTTAATACTATTCTAATGATTGTTGAATGTTACTTTTTTGATGTAAAAAGGTAAAGGGGCCCCTGACCATTAGGTCCAGTCGTGGCCGACTCTGGGGTTGCGGCGCTCATCGCGCTTTATTGGCTGAGGGAGCCGGTGTACAGCTTCCGGGTCATGTGGCCAGCATGACTAAGCCGCTTCTGGAGAACCAGAGCAGTGCACAGAATCCCCGCGACGGGGGTGAGCTCCCATTGCTCGGTCCCTGCTTCTGCCAACCTAGCAGTTCGAAAGCACGTCAAAAGGCAAGTAGATAAATAGGTATTGCTCCGGTGGGAAGGTAAACGGCGTTTCCGTGCGCTGCTCTGGTTCGCCAGAAGTGGCTTAGTCATGCTGGCCACATGACCCGGAAGCTGTACGCCGGCTCCCTCGGCCAATAAAGCGAGATGAGCGCCGCAACCCCAGAGTCGGCCACGACTGGACCTAATGGTCAGGGGTCCCTTTACCTTTACATCAGGGGTCAGCAATCTTTTTCAGCTGTGGGCCGGTCCACCGTCCCTCAGACCATGTGGTGGGCTGGACTATATTTTGAAAAATAAATAAATGAATGAATTCCTATGCCCCACAAATAACCCAGAGATGCATTTTAAATAAAAGGACACATTCTACTCATGTAAAAACACGCTGATTCCCAGACCATCCGTGGGCCGGATTGAGAAGGTGATTGGGTCGGATCTGGCCCATGGGCCTTAGGTTGCCTACTCCTGGCTTACATTCTGAACCCTGGAATTAGTGACTCCCACAGGGGAGATGCAGAAAGGATGTGGTTGGCCAAAGGAGCCATGGACTCAAAAAGTTGAAAGCCACAGAGTTAAGAGTGTCAGACTAGGAGCTGGGAGACCAGGTTTGCAAATCGCCCCTTGGTTATAAAGTGCACTTAGTGCCCCTGGGGGCCAGTCACTACCTCTCAACCTAGCCTACCTCACAGGGTTGTTGTGGAGATTAAATGAAGAGGTGGAGAACTGTGTATACCACCTTGAGCTCCTTGGAGAGGAAATCAAATTAATTTGCTAAGCCTGTTTGATCAGATATGGATCAAAAAGATGTTTTTTCTCTCTGTGTGTGTATGGTCACACTGTGGTATTAAAGACCTTCTTAGATAACTTTCAACTCTCTTAAAAGCTGCTGTCGTTCTCCAGGTTAGATTAGCATGCACTAAGAAAGTGCAAGGAAATTGTATTTTAAAAACTGCTGTTGTAAAGGATGTCAGATCGATTGGCAGCTTATATTTTGGCCTCAAGGTGGCAGCAAAGCCACAGGATTCTGGGGAAGACCAGGATTCACACCCCCCCCCCTCGGAAAACGAATACAGTGGTACCTTGGTTTAAGAACAGTCTTGTTTAAGAATGATTCAGTTTACAATCTCTGCAAAACCGGAAATAGTGTCCCGGTTTGAGAACTTTACCACTTTGTAAGAACGGAATCTGAACAGTGGAAGGGCACCAGCAGTAGGAGGCCTCATTAGGGAAAGTGTGCCTTGGTTTAAGAACGGTTTCGGTTTAAGAACAGACTTCCGGAACGGATTAAGTACCACTGTAGTGGAATTACATAAGTGTTTAATTAGAAATATAGGAAGAAACTCCACTCCACAACTCATCCTATTAAAATAAAACAGACAAAAAGAGTTGCGGATTGAAAAGATACCTTTGTTGGAATAAATGATAATTAAATGGGCTGGGAGATAACATGATAAGATTTCTAATAATTCAGACAGCAGATATTTCCATACAAAGACACACAAAGTTATTCCTATAACGTATCGATGAAACCTGGTCTTACTGGAAGTGAAAAAGCTGTTTCTTTTTGTATCTTCGAAGCAAGGTGTCTCTTCTGTTTGTGAGACAGGATGATGCTTACTTTGATATCGGTGCTGTCCCAGAATCCAATGGTTCCAGAGGATCACGTGATGATGCGTCTTCCGGGTAATTATTTATTTCTGCGTTCTTTCCTGAGAATGCAAATGCCTCTTTCTGGTAAACAAAAGAATAACGTTGGAATGTTACTGAAGACACTCTGGCTTCGACACTCAGCATGGATGCTAAAATTCACACACATTTCTTTTGGGTTTGCCGCTTTTGCAACCCGAAGTTTACATTACTCGAGAGTAACGTAACCCGAGGGTCTACTGTATCTGTGGAAAGGGGTGTGTGTGCTATTGTCTTGTTGTTTTTGTTTAATTATTTACTGTGCTTTACCTTGTCTGTGCGGGTGGCGCTGTGGGTTAAACCACAGAGCCTAGGACTTGCTGATCAGAAGGTTGGCGGTTCGAATCCCTGTAACGGGGTGAGCTCCCGTTGCTCGGTCCCTGCTCCTGCCAACCTAGCAGTTTGAAAGCACGTCAAAGTGCACGTAGATAAATAGGTACCACTCCGGTGGGAAGGTAAACGGCGTTTCTGTGCACTGCTCTGGTTCGCCCTCGGCCAGTAAAGTGAGATGAGCGCCGCAACCCCAGAGTCGGACACGACTGGACCTAATGGTCAGGGGTCCCTTTACCTTTACTTACCTTGTCTGTGAACCACCCTGAGGTCTTTGGATGAAAGGGCGGTATATAAATTTAAGAAAGAAAGAAATAAAATAAATAAAATCTGCACTGGAAGGAGAAAAAACAACACCCTATTTATCTGGGCATATACACACATTAACATGTTGTATATGTTCAGGTATTGACAACTGAGAGACTTGCAGAAGGTTGGGCTCGATGACCCTTTTCAACCTATGAATCTTTTGGAAACGTCATTGAACATATGAAGGAAAGACGTATGCAGGCTTCTCTGTTTACATCCTCCCGAATTTCCCTCTCACCTCTTGCAACAATGGTGCAATACCACATTGCACGTCCCTATGGATCTCCACGGGCGGCTACAACGGCCAGGAAAACACAGGCCTTTTTGCTGCTGACATTCAAGATCAGAGCTTGGAGCGGTGGCGGATCCTGTTTGAAAGGAAAGAGAGTCACAGGTTATTCCATTCACAGCAAGCTTGCCCCCCAAGTTGCAGTAAGTACGTGACTGTGCTTGGCCCATTATGTATGTGAGCTTGATGGCAGCAGTCACGAAATTAAAAGACGCCTGATTCTTGGGAGAAAAGCAATGACAAACCTAGACAGCATCTTAAAAGGTAGAGACACCACCTTGCCAACAAAGGCCCATATAGTTAAAGCTATGGTTTTCCCAGTAGTGATGTATGGAAGTGAGAGCTGGACAGTAAAGAAGGCTGATCGCTGAAGAATTGATGCTTTGAATTATGGTGCTGGAGACTCTTGAGAGTCCCATGGACTGCAAGAAGATCAAACCTATCCATTCTTAAGGAAATCAGCTCTGAGTGCTCACTGGAAGGACAGATCGTGAAGCTGAGGCTCCAGTACTTTGGCCACCTCAAGAGAAGAGAAGACTCCCTGGAAAAGACCCTGATGCTGGGAAAGATGGAGGGCACAAGGAGAAGGGGACGACAGAGGACGAGATGGTTGGACAGTGTTCTCGAAGCTACCAGCATGAGTTTGACCAAACTGCGGGAGGCAGTGGAAGACAGGAGTGCCTGGCATGCTGTGGTCCGTGGGGTCACAAAGAGTCGGACACGACTAAACGACTAAACAACAACAACATAGCACCGTAACATTCCTAGTTTTCTCCAAACAATCCAGGCCAACACAAACACACACACAGCTGCTGACCCCGCTTCCCTCAATAAACCTGAGAGATAAATAGGATCCGCTCCGGCGGGAAGGTAAACGGCATTTCCGTGCGCAGCTCCGGTTCACCAGAAGTGACTTAATCAGCTGTACGCCGGCTGCCTCGGCCATTAAAGCGAGATGAGCGCAGCAGCGCCAGAGTCGGTCACAACTGGACCTAATGGTCAGGGATCCCTTTACCTTGAGGTTTATTGACCAGCTCAGTTTATCCCTTACCTGGAGAAGGCAGCGCCATAATCAAGAGGGCAGCAAGAAGGAAACGAAGGAGCTTCATGATCTTAAAGTAGGTTGGTTGTGGAAAACACCCCCAGCAGGGTTGAAACAGAGCAAGACAAAAACAGCAACAGCGGTGCTGCTCCTGTTGGTAGTGTTACGCTGAATCCTTTTTCTAAAATGACACCTTTTCTGTACTCAGTCCAGAGGTGCAAGGGATAGCCAGTCCTTGGGGATTGTGACACGCTCGTCTGTTGAAAGCATGTGGGATGCAAACTGAAACGATGGCAGTGTGGTCAGCTCAACGTATTATTGCATTTGTTACATAGGGAACTGGAGGATTTCAAAGGCAGGTTGTTCCCCCTCTGAGCTCAGAAGAGTCAAGAGGAAAACCGCAAAGGTCCGTGGCAACATGCCTGAGGGAGAGCGGTTGGCAAGCTCCAGGAGAGTAACAAAAATAAAATAAAATGAAGCACGTCTCTTGCACGGACTGTTGGTCTTAAGCTTCCAATTCCAGTCACTTGGCACCAACTACTCCCTTCTAGGAATGGCTGAATCTGTCAATTCTTGGTTGTTATTATTATTATTATTATTATTATTATTATTATTATTATTATACTGCCCATCAAAAGATCTCAGGGCAGTTCACAGATTAAAATACAAGATAAAACACAGTAAACAGTTAAACCAAAACAACAAAACAATATATCTCCCCCACTTTGCCAGTCTAAAGTTTGGCTTTCCACATCAATTCAGGGAGATGTCACTTTTGCTGGTAGCTGCTCCTTTAGAAATTGCCAGTGCTTTTTTTTTCTGGGGGTGTGTGTGTGCAGGGGTATGCATACCCCTAAACATTTTGTGAATCTAAGTTTGGCCTCATTGAGGGGCAGAAGTTCAATAGGAGTAGAAGAAGAAGAAGAAGAGTTTGGATTTGATATCCCGCCTTTCACTCCCTTTAAGGAGTCTCAAAGTGGCTAACATTCTCCTTTCCCTTCCTCCCCCACAACAAACACTCTGTGGGGTGAGTGGGGCTGAGAGACTTCAAAGAAGTGTGACTGGCCCAAGGTCACCCAGCAGCTGCATGTGGAGGAGCGGGGACGCGAACCCGGTTCCCCAGATTACGTGTCTACTGTTCTTAACCGCTACACCACACTGGCTCTGGAGTAGGGAAATGAGAGTACCTCTAAACATTTTTAAAGAAATAAACACTGGGAATTGCTAAATATTAGTGTTCTGCAACAGGCTTGTCAATGGGCTCATGGTGGTCTGTTACTCTGGCTGACAAAATAACCTGCCAGGTCAGGGTGGCCAGAGTCAAGATGAGTCTTTTATCCTTCTACAACACCTGACACAGAGCAGTCAAATACAATATTCCTAGAGTGGACATGTTTAGACATAAAGAGGGATGTTTGTCCAACCACTAGATAAACTTCCTGTTTCCTCCTGTGCTGGGACAAACTTTCTTTACATGTGACCAGAGGCGGGCATGACCTTACCTGTGCAGAGACATCACGTTGCGGAGAAAGGTCCATATAGTTAAAGCTATGGTTTTCCCAGTAGTGATGTATGGAAGTGAGAGCTGGACCATAAAGAAGGCTGATTGCCGAAGAATTGATGCTTTTGAATTATGGTGCTGGAGGAGACTCTTGAGAGTCCCATGGACTGCAAGAAGATCAAACCTGTCCATTCTGAAGGAAATCAGCCCTGAGTGCTCACTGGAAGGACAGATCCTGAAGCTGAGGCTCCAATACTCTGGCCACCTCATGAGAAGAGAAGACTCCCTGGAAAAGACCCTGATGTTGGGAAAGATGGAGGGCACAAGGAGAAGGGAACGACAGAGGACGAGATGGTTGGACAGTGTTCTCGAAGCTACAAACATGAGTTTGACCAAACTGCGGGAGGCAGTGGAAGACAGGAGTGCTTGGCGTGGTCCATGGGGTCTGGTCCATGGGGTCACGAAGAGTCAGACACGACTAAATGACTGAACAACAACAACATGCTTTTTTCCAAGAAGGGACAGCCTGGCTGTTATTTTTGTTTATTGTACTTTAAATTCTGTTCATTACATGTGAAAAAGCAATAAAATGCTGTAAATAAAATCCTGCCAAGTTCTTCCTAAATGTGCTGTGCTTTTTGCAGTTATCCTAATGTCCGCCAGATGGCAATGTCCTGCTTTTCAAGGGAAGCACATTCCTCATGTGAGACCTGGTCAGTGAACTGGTTGGTTTATGCCTGTGAAATTAACCTGGATGCATTGCCTTTTAGATCTGGGTTGGTATGTAGACATGCTGCACTGAGAGATGAAGTTACGACTGGCAGGGTCTTCCTTTCAAGGTCTTAGGTAAAGGTAAAGGGACCCCTGACCATTAGGTCCAGTTGTGACCGACTCTGGAGTTGTGGTGCTCATCTTGCTTTATTGGCCGAAGGAGCCGGCATACAGCTTCCGGGTCATGTGGCCAGCATGACTAAGCCACTTCTGGCGAACCAGAGCAGCGCACGGAAACACCGTTTACCTTACCTATTTATCTACTTGCACTTTGACGTGCTTTCAAATTGCTAGGTTGGCAGGAGCAGGGACCGAGCAACGGGAGCTCACCCCGTCACGGGGATTCGAACCGCCGACCTTCCGATCGAGAAGTCCTAGGCTCTGTGGTTTAACCCACAGCGCCAGATCTAACAACACTCTTCTCCTGGGGTTCTCTGGCCATTGAAATTTTAGGGGAAAGCTGCAGCAAGTTAAGAGATAAATGAATTTCCTGCTGTTTCACAGCTTCATTTCACAGATATGGCATTTTTTTGTTGTTGCATCTCTATCTGTTCCCTTCCCTGGCTTACAATCCTTAGCTCTCTCTCACCAGCCGAACTCCCTTCCTACAAACCTGGCTTCGCAGTTCCCTGAGCTCAGTGCTACTATATCAAATATTGTAATAAATATTTTTTTATTTATACCCCGCCCTTCCCGGTTCAGAAAACCGGACTCAGGGTGGCTAACAACAAATTTAAAACACTTAATTGTAATACAACATAGAAACAGCATAAAATATAGTATAAAGGAATGAATAACAATAAAATTCAAAGTTCAAAAATCAATTTGGGGGAAATCCATCCAATAAGCATTAAATAGTCACCAGGGCTAGCTGGCTGAATTAGTCCTACTTGGGCTAGTGAGGAGGATAGGGGAAAATTAGCTGTGGGGTCTCAGAGAGGGTGATCTTCAAAAAAGGGGAGGGGAAGGGAAGGGAAGGGAAGAGAAGGGAAATAAAAGATCAGGCTGGATTCAAATTAAAGGCCAGGTGGAATAGCTCTGTCTTACAGGCCTGGTGGAAGGAGGTTAAATCCTGAAGGGCCCTAGTCTCATGGGACAGAGCATTCCACCAGGTTGGAGCCATCACTGAGAAGGGCCTGGCCCTGGTGGAGGATAGTCTGACTTCCTTAGGGCCTGGGACCTCTAAACTATGGTTATTCATGGACCTTAAGGTCCTCTGCGGGGCATACCAGGAGAGGTGGTCCCATAAATACGAGGGCAGAAGTGCAGTACAATTTAGACAGGTGGGATATATTATACCATTCAGCTTCATTGGACTGGTCATGTTGTTCAGATGCCTGATTATCGTCTTCCAAAGCAACTGCTCTCTTCCGAACTTAAAAATGGAAAGCGTAATGCTGGTGGTCAGAGGTTCAAAGACTCTCTCAAGGCAAATTAAAAAAAATGTAGTATAAACACTGACAACTGGGAAACACTGCCTGAGAGCGCTCCAATTGGGGAACAGCCTTTACCGAAGGTGTTGTGGGCTTTGAAGACGCTCAAACTCAGGACGCAAGGGAGAAATGAGCTAAGAGGAAGGCACGCTTGGCAAATCCACACCGTGATCAACTCCCACCCGGAAACCAATTTCCCCACTGTGGAAGGACATGTTGATCCAGAATTGGCCTCCACAGTCACATACAGATTCACTGTTATTACCATGTTTATGGAAGACGATCTTACTTGACTGCGAGTGATCGCCAAGGAAGAAAGAAGAATTGCGCCAATCATGGCTGGACTGCACTGGCTGCCAGTTAGATTTTGGACCCAATTCAAAGTGCTGGTTTTGACCTATAAAGCCTTGGATGGCTCAGCACTGCAATACCTCAAGGATCACCTCTCTCCATATGAATCCACCTGAACCCTGAGATCATTATCTGAGGCTCTTCTTTGTGTGCCTCTTCCACAAGAGGTCTGGAAGCTGGCAACATGAGAATGGGCCTTTTTTGTGGTGGCTCCCTCTTTGTGGAATGCTCTCCCCAAGGAGGCTCGCTTGGCACCATCATGACCTATCTCTAGGCGACAGGTGGAAACGTTCCCCTATAACCAGGCCTTTGGCCTTTAACTACCTGTGTCCTTTTAGAAGTGGGTGGGATGTTTGTAATGTATTTCTTTTTCCTCTTGGTTTCAATGTGGGCTCTTTGTTTGTAAGTTGCTTTGGGTTGCTCTGGGCAAGATAATGTAACTAGCAAATTTAATAAACCAGCCAGCCAGCCAGCCAGCCAACCAACCATAGTAACATAAATCACAAAAAATATGTTGCTGTGTGGAGGGCTGTGTTGGAAGTGCACCAGCAGGGATCATTCAGTTTGTAAGTTAAGAGTTAATTCTGCTAGTGTTAAAGTCAACTAGCCAAAAGGAAGAAAGGAGGTGTTGCTTAGCAATCAGGCAGAGTGGCATGATCTTCCCCGAAGATTGGGGGAGTTTTTCCACTTTATAATTGGCTGTATGTCTCCCTGCTATGTACAAGGCCTGAAATAATAAATATGAAACCTTTCTGTCCCTTTCTCCTCAAATTAAGTAATGCTTTTGTTCAGTTTCTTTAGTAAAGTGTTATCAGGGCTCTTGACTCCACCTCTGTTATTTAAATGACTTTGTTAACAGGCTTCTGTTCAGGATTCCAGGAACTCCATTCCATTCCCTCTACCTTGGTTTTCCATCCTCCACAACCCCATGTTGGGAGAAAGGCAGGATGCAAAACCATTTAAAGGAAAGAAGAAGGAAAACAAACCAAATGTGATTTGTATGCAACCTTATTTTATTGAAAGTGAGAAGCAATCTCCTTTTGGATCTGCAAAGTGCTGCAGAGCTTGACGAAGGCCCATGAAGACTGATGTCAAAGAAGGAGCATCTGGTGGCAATGGCGAGTTATGGTGACGCAGCTTCTCAGATTCCAAACCCTCAGCTGGGCATTCAGCCCAAAAACCTGTGTTTAGATAGGATAACAAGAACAGCGACAACAATATGACCGGTTGAACATCTTCCCAGAAAAAGAATGAAGTCAGATTAGGAAAGCCAAAGGGGGAATCGCTCCATCACTGAAAGCTGAGCTCAATTGGTTACAGCATGGTGTTGATAAGACCAAGGTCACAGGTTTGATCCCCATATGGGACAGCTGTATATTTCTGCATTGCAGAGGGTCGGACTGCATGAGTCCCTTCAATCCCTGCAGTTCTATGATTGACCACGTAGAAGGCAGCACCCTTGGCATTGTGGGAGAAATGTCCCTTGTGGAGGAGGCTCACACAAAATCCCCAGCTGCTCAGACTTCATTCAGCGATGCATTGCCAAAGAGTCTGCAAGAGCATTTCTATTATGCACACTATGAAGGACAAAAATGTCAGCTTAGCTTTTCCATCGTTTCCCCAACCACCTTCTGGCACCCTATTGAGATGAGACGATCAGTCGGGACAACCTCCTCAGACCCACGGAAACATCTAGAGAGATTCATTGGAATAGAGACTTTAATATACACGATCAACTTGTTCTAAGTAAAGACTGTAATGCAGGGGTGTCCAAAATTTTTCCAAAGAGGGCCTGATTTGATGAAGTGAACTTGCGTGAGGGCCGACCGAAGTGGTTGATTGAAGTTCTTGAGCTTTTTTATGATTTTAACCCAAAGTTGTTGAGCTTTTTAAAGGATTTTTTAAAAAGGATTTTTTAAGGATTGTTGAACTTTTGGGGGGATTTCCAGGAAATAAACTGCCACAGGAGCCGGATTAAACTGACCAGTGGGACAGATTAGGCCCCCGGGCTGGATTTTGAACATGCCTTCTCTAATGTTGCTCTAATGCTGCTCTAACATCCGGCTGCTGATATACTTTCGTCCTAAGGAATGACAGACCAGCTGCTATAGTTATTTTAAATTATGTTAATTATGTGTGAAAATGCAATAAAATGTATTCTAAAAAAGAAAGAAAGAAAAGAATTTGCCTGGATGAGGAGCTGGCACTATGCCACCATTTTGCTTTCAAACTCTTCCTATTATGGAACCAGGACTACTGCAGCGGGACCTAAACCTCTCTTTTAAAAGCCTCGCATGGAATCTGTCCTGGTTGAGCTTAAATGCCAAGCTCTAAGGACGCCACCCTGGCAGAATTTTCTTTCTTACCATTTACAGCATCTGCTGCCGTTCTTGCATATTCCGATTTGTCTCATTGGACGGCGGCAATAGCTATAATTGCAGTGGCCTGCATTAAGTATGCATCTAAGGTTTTCATCAGGCACATTGGCGAAACCTACAGAAATGGAAAGAGGTAGAAATTCACCAAGAGATAGAAAAGTTTTTTGCCGTCTCTCATAACATAAGAACTCATGGACCTTTTTCTTCATCTTTTCTTTCTTTATTTACGACATTGTCTATAACAACTCATACAAACCAACCAACCCACCACCACTGACAATAAATTATCAAAATTAAACTCCTATCCCCTTACACAAAGAAAACATAACATAAAAATAAAAGACTTCCTTTAGCCTGTAAATGGCCTCCTTATTTACTTCTTGTATACTGTTTCTTTTAGATATGATTATTACAATTTTTCCTAATTATCACTTTAAAAACCTCCAAGTTTCCTGTAGAAATTAATCGAAGTCCGGGTGTATATTTTGGGGCACTGTTTGGTAAAGTATTCTCTGCATTTCCCCCATTCTTTTTGAAATTCTTGTCTAAGTCTTCCAATGATGCTGAAGGTTTGAATGTCCTGCCATATGGTCACAGGGCTGTGACAAGTAGAAATTTCCCCGTTCGCTTTTATTGAAAGAAAGTTCATACCCTCCAACATTTCTCCAACCAAAATAGGGATGTCCTATTCCATAATGAAAATAATAATAATTTTATTATTCATACCCCGTCCATCTGACTGGCTTGCCCTAGCCACTCTGGGCGGCTTCCAACATATATGAAAACAGAATAAAACATTAAACATTGAAAAACTTCCCTATACAGGGCTGCCTTCAGATGTCTTCTAAAGGTTGTATAATTACATCTCTCCTTGGCTCCGGGGTTGCATAACTCCATACTCTCCAACACTTCTCCAATGAAAATAGGGACATCCTAAGGAAAAGCGGGACATTTTGGGATCAAATCAGAAACCATGAAGGCTTCTGTAAATCCAGGATTGTTCCTGGAAACGAGGTTGTGTTGCCATGGCCTTGCTACACCTAAATAAATATCTCATATGACTGACAGTTGGAGTCTGGGTTTTATGGGCTGTCCAGGCAGAACCCACAGAGTGTTGGTGTATTGAACCCCAATATTTCCCCAGTGATTTAGCATGCCTGCTTTTAGCTTCTCAATCATCTAGGGGGCTCATTTGGCATTTCACAGCACCAGACTCCAACCATCAGTCAAAGAAGAAATTCATTTAAACACTGCAAGGCCAGAGCGATACAACCTCAATACCTCGCAGCTAGACTGGTGACTGGGAGCGACTGCCGAAAACACAAAACACCGGTCTTGAAAGACCTACATTGGCTCCCAGTATGTTTCCGAGCACAATTCAAAGTGTTGGTGCTGACCTTTAAAGCCCTAAACGGCCTCCGCCCAGTATACTTGAAGGAGCGTCTCCACCCCATTTGTTCTGCCCAGACACTGAGGGCCAGCGCCAAGGGCCTTCTGGAGGTTCCCTCACTGTGAGAAGCAAAGTTACAGGGAACCAGGCAGAGGGCCTTCTCGGTGGTGGCGCCCGCCCTGTGGAATGCCCTCCCATCAGATGTCAAATAAATTAACAACTATTTGACATTTATTTGTCAAACTATTTGAAGGCAGCCCTGTTTAGGGAAGTTTTTAATGACTGATGTTTTAATGTATTTTTAATCTTTGTTGGAAACTGCCCAGAGTGGTTGGGGAAACCCAGCCAGATGGGTGGGGTAGAAATAAATCATCATCATCATCATCATCATCATCATCATCATCATCATATCTTCTACTAGCTTAATCAAAAATATGTGCATTAGGAGAAAATGGCATTAAAGCGCTGTGGAATTTTCATGAGGACGTTAAAAAAAATCAATTTGCAAGCTGATACAGAAAATTGAACTAAATATTGGTGGGAAAAATGAGAAACTGAAATTGACCAATTTGTCCGTCCTTAATGGTCAGGGATGATGAGCACTGGAGTCTAGCAGGAGTTGGATGTCCACATGTTCCCCATGATCTCTGCTTTAGAGTTTGCATTTAAGTTTTCTAGCTGTTGCACAGGTCCACTTATTCCTTACCTGGAGAAGCCAGAGCTAAGGTCAAGAGGGCAGAGAAGATGAGATGGAGGAGTTTCATGACGCCCCAGAAGGTTGACTCCTTCAGTGTGAGAAACCAGCACGGCTGCAGTGGAGGAGAGTGACAACAATGGTGGGGACACTCAGAGTCCTTCCAAAGGTCTGCATTTATAAGCCTCCGGGGAAATTGTGAAAGCCTGGGCAATCAGTTAACAGAAGATGGCAGGAAGGATTTTGAAAGCCTAACCATGCTCTCTCTTAGCTTAGAAGGGGCTTGCAGGAAACCTTGAACGATCTTGGAGACTCAAAGGAAGAGGTGTTGCCAAATTTACCAGGCAAGGAAACCAGAGGCACCTCAAGGCTGTCAGTATTCTTGCAGGATGCGTTCAAACCCTGCTGCCCAGAATTCGACACAGTATTCCAGGTGCACAGCAACTCATCTCTGGTAGGTCTCGCCTCCATGAAGCAGTTGCTGAGACTGAAGGTCCTCAACTCCCCACAGCTGCCTAAGTCCTCTGCTCTCCAGGGTTTTTTCCAAGCAACCAGAGACTGTGCCTGTACATCGCCAACCTCTCCTTCGCCCTTTTCATGCCTCTTCTGGTTCTGGGAGACAATTGGGGAGGAGAGAGAGATACCCTGGCTCTTCACCAGCTTCTTGGTCTCCCTCCTCTCCTACTTTAGCTTCTGCCTCTGATTCTCTAACACATACATTTCAGCATCTGTCACTTCCCACTCTGCTCCCTCTTCTCCCTCTGACCACCCATCATTGTCCCATTACAAATTCCCTGGGCTCTGAGGCTTCTTCCCTTGGGGGTCCCCCAGTTAGTTCATCCCACCATGCCTCTGCTTCCAACCAGGCCATGACATCTGCTTTATAAAAAAGCCATCATGATAATTGTGCTTTGCCTTTGCTTCAGCATTTAAGCATTGCAACTTAAACTCACTCCACTAGGTGCTCCCCTTTCCTTGTAAAACGCCCATCTCCTTCCAGAATGAAGGGAATTTGAATAGGGGAGGGAAAACATTTGTTTTAAGTCTTCACAGTGGGTGACAAGCTGAAAAGAATCCCAAATCAATGGAGACTGAGTCCTATCGGTACCCATGAAGCCCACACGGTGTCTTAGATCTGTTGCAGATTTATTTTTTTGTTCCTGGAAAGCACTTATTGAGAAACTGGTTTCGTTCTGAACATAATGGCTCTTCATTACCTCATGGTGTGGCCATTGGAAAACAGAGGGAAAGAATTTTGGAAATGGATGTGTGGGTGTGTATAATCACACCTGCCCAAGGGTGTTGGGGTTAGGCAAATACCAATTTCACAAGTCTGTTTGCCATCTTTGGCTGGCGAATTTGGAGGTGGGCCCTGGGACCTCCCCTGTGAACTGGCAACCAATCAGAGACTGGATCGTCTGATTGCCGCGAGATTGGCCAGTAGCCGCAGGACTTTCAGGGCGGTCCCCTGGGCATGGGACCAACTTGCCCAATGGTGTTCTGGGCTTTCTTGGACATTCGGCCTCTTTGAGGTAAGCTTAGATCATGGTTGGAGGGGATGTTGTAGCCTCTGCCTGCCCTTCCTTGGGTAATGGTATCCCAAAGGATCCAGAAGGAGTGACTCTTGTCTGACGCCCAGATGGGGGCTAGGGCCAGACCACTCCTCCAATGGGAACCCCTTAGGAGACACCTTGATTTGATGGAGGTCATAGGGCATACCTTCCGGTTGGCTTTACCCTTAGTGTCACTGCCAGCAGACAGGCTGAAATGACATAGTAAAGGGACCCCTGACCATTAGGTCCAGTCGTGGCCGACTCTGGGGTTGCGGCGCTCATCTTGCTTTATTGGCCGAGGGAGCCAGCGTACAGCTTCGGGGTCATGTGGCCAGCATGACTAAGCCGCTTCTGGAGAAACAGAGCAGCGCACGGAAACGCCATTTACCTTCCTGCCGGAGCAGTACCTCTTTATCTACTTGCATTTTAACATGCTTTCGAACTGCTAGGTTGGCAGGAGCAGGGACCGAGCAACAGGAGCTCACCCCATCGCAGGAATTCGAACCGCCGACCTTCTGATCGGCAAGTCCTAGGCTCTGTGGTTTAACCCACATCGCCACCCGCGTCCCTGGAATGACATACACGGCTGCTTATCCCAATGCCTTTGGCAAAACCTTCACATCTGTAACAATAAAATTGTTATTTGATCCCATAAAACCAATATTCTGTGTACTGTCTAGTTATTGAAACCTTAGGGAATGGGGGTGGTCACAGGGCCTTGACACACAATCTCCACTTGCTGCATGGAGGAAAAGTTGTGGGGCAGTCTAATCAAGGGGAGGGTTTTCAAATGCGCATTGAGTAACTACACTTGTGGATCTTGTGATCTCGAATTAAGGTAAAAATCTAAAGGAGCCCTGGATGGTTACGTCCAGTCAAAGGCGACTATAGGGTGTGGCTCTCATCTTGCTTTTAGGCCGAGGGAGCCGGTGTTTGTCCACAGACAGATTTCCGGGTCATGTGGCCAGCAGGACTAAACTGCTTCTGGCACTACGGGACACCATGACGGAAGCCACAGCACATGGAAATGCCATTTACCGTCCCGCTGCAGCAGTACCTGTTTATCTACTTGAACTGGTGTGCTTTCGAACTGCTACGTTGGCAGGAGCTGGGACAGAGCAACGGGAGCTCACCCCGTCGCGGGGATTCAAACCACCCACTTTCTGATCGGCAAGCCCAAGAGGCTCAGTGGTTTAGACCACAGCATGTTGAGAACAAGTATGAAGATTCTGGACTGAAAAAAATGGCACCTAATGAATATGCCACCTGCTTGTTTGTGGGGCCATGAAAGAAAGTGATCCCATCAAATGATAACTTCACATGTGCCAGAACGTTGCATTTTTATGGTTTTAACTGTTGGGAAGAATTACGGCTAAAACTGGATGGGTGGGTGGAGTGGAGGAGAGGGCAGGGGAAATACCTCCACTCTGATCAGAGTTGAACTGAGTTGGCATCTATCTGTCTTGGAAGACAATGGAGGAGTGTGCCTTTGTGAGTGAGGTCAGGCTGTTGGACAGTTGCAGCACCTGCTGTGGCTGTGGAGACTGATGCAGGAGAGACATGTTTTGTTGCAGCTGGGGCAGATGAAGGCATCCAGTTGTGCAGCTGCAGATGCACCACGGCGTTTCTCCTCTCTGCGCTGGAACCCCCTGGGATCTTGGTATCACTTGGCAGAGGTTGGGGTTGATTGGCCACCTTTGTAACAGTATTACTGATGAGCTGAGCATTCCCAATGTGTCAGGGTAATAATATAATAATAATAATAATATAATAATTTATTATTTATACCCCGCCCATCTGGCTGGGCCTCCCCAGCCACTCTGGGCGGCTTCCATAAAAACCAAAAATACAATAAAATATCACACGTTAAAAACTTCCCTGAACAGGGCTGCCTTAAGATGTCTTCTGAATGTCAGGTAGTTGTTTATCGCTTTGACATCTGCTGGAAGGGCGTTCCACAGGGCGGGCGCCACTACCGAGAAGGCCCTCTGTCTGGTTCCCTGTAACCTTACTTCTCGAAATGAGGGAACCGCCAGAAGGCCCTCGGCGCTGGACCTCAGCGTCCGGGCAGAATGATGGGGGTGGAGACGCTCCTTCAGGTATACTGGACCGAGGCCGTTTAGGGCTTTAAAGGTCAGCACCAACACTTTGAATTGTGCTCGGAAACGTACTGGGAGCCAATGTAGGTCTTTCAAGACCGGTGTTATATGGTCTCGGCGGCCGCCCCCAGTCACCAGTCTAGCTGCCGCATTCTGGATTAGTTGTAGTTTCCGAGTCACCTTCAAAGGTAGCCCCACGTAGAGTGCATTGCAGTAGTCCAAGCGGGAGATAACCAGAGCATGCACCACTCTGGCGAGACAGTCCGCAGGCAGATAGGGTCTCAGCCTACGTACCAGATGGAGCTGGTAAACAGCTGCCCTGGACACAGATTTGACCTGTGCCTCCATGGACAGCTGTGAGTCCAAAATGACTCCCAGGCTGCGCACCTGGTCCTTCAGGGGCACAGTTACCCCATTCAGGACCAGGGAATCCTCCACACCTGCCCGCCTCCTGTCCCCCAAAAACAGTACTTCTGTCTTGTCAGGATTCAACCTCAATCTGTTAGCCGCCATCCATCCTCCAACCGCTTCCAGACACTCACACAGGACCTTCACCGCCCTCACTGGTAGGTGGGGTGGGAAGAGAGAGCATTCTGTACCTTAGGCAAGAGCTTTGCTACATGCATCCGTTGGAAGGTGTTGAAACCTTGGAGTGACACAACTATACGTTTGTGTTTCAGTACCCTGAGGTAGAAAACTCCAACCCATGCTTGGAAAACAAAGACCAGAGTTGAGGCCGGCCTGTCCTTTTGCAGAAAGCTGTCTAACGAATTTTAGAAAGTTGCTTTCTTCAGGGAAATAAGAAACAATCATGAACCCCTGAAACAGTATTTCGTAAGGCAAAAGCATATGCAATCATTAGGGCTGCCATAGTTGGGTTTTCTCCGTTGAAAACTTGAAGGATAATCTTTCTTGCACATGCACACTTGTCCATTTTGATCTGCAGTAGCTGCTCTTTACTTGTCAGTAATCTTTCTATCAGCAGGGAGGCTCCTACACTCTCAAGCTCCCCGCCTATTTATGATTCCTCGAAAGTGCAGAATGACTATTCTGTTGCCATTGTCACATTGCCATTTCCGCAGATCAAAATGGTCAAGTAGGCATATGTGGAGCAAAGGTGGTCCTTCAGATAAACTGGTCTGAAGAGGTTAAGGGAATAATAATAAGAAGAATAACAACAACCATAATTTCATTATTTGTAGCCTGTCCATCTGACTGTAAAAGGGCAGGTCCATTTAAACGTATGTAATTCTGGACTCCGCATCTTCAAAGCCTCCTCTTTGTTTTCTAAGCATGGACTTTCCCATTTTGTGCCTCAAATGTACTGAAAAGAAAGGTTTGCTTTGTCGTTCTGAGCTTAAGTACAGAATGTACAGTACACACACACACACACACACACACACACAGTGCTTCCTTTTAGGGAACTTTTGACACTGGTCATGGCAGAAGGGGCAAGCTCAAAACAGATGGAAATCCAGACAATAAGGACTGTGAGAGAAGGGCTATAGCTTAGTGGTGGAGCACCTGCAGTATAGGCAGAATCTGCCAGGTTCAGTCCCCAGCATCTCCAGTTAGGGCTGGGAGAGTGCCCTGTTTGAAACCCTGGAGAGCTTCTGCCAGTCAGTGCAGGCAATATTGAACTAGATGGACCAATGGTCTGATGGAAAATGGTCTCACTTGCTATAACACACCTTCCAGTGTCCCTGTGTGAGGAATGTGCTAAGCAGGGTTTGCTTTCTCTAGTTCAGGGATCAAGGTTTAAAAGAAAGAGCTTGTTCCGCCCAGCAAATTCTGCAAGCGACCCACCTTTGACGTATGGGAGAGAAGAGTTGCGATGGGCAAGAAATATAGTTTGGCAAGGCTGTGTTTTCCTGGTACTGTTGGTTTTGTCCCCAAAGTGCTATGGAAAAGATGAAAGCTCCATAGCTGGAAAGTAACTGAGATAATATAATAATGAGTTCTGCTTCTTCTCTGTTTTGGAAAAATATATGCTCTGAAACGGTACATATCTGTACATAAGTCAGAACAACAGAAAAAGTACCGTATTTTTTGCTCTATAAGACTCACTTTTTCCCTCCTAAAAAGTAAGGGGAAATGTGTGTGTGTCTTATGGAGCGAATGCAGGCTGTGCAGCTATCCCAGAAGCCAGAACAGCAAGAGGGATTGCTGCTTTCGCTGCGCAGTGATCCCTCTTGCTGTTCTGGCTTCTGGGATTCAGAATATTTTTTTTTCTTGTTTTCCTCCTCCAAAAACTAGGTGCGTCTTATAGAGCAAAAAATACGGTAACTGCCAAGCCCCTCCATCTAACCCTTTAGAGAATATGGGCACACATAGCACACATAGCCACTAGAGGTCCTGCTTTCTCTGTCAAAAATCTCTCTGCAGAGTTTGTTGCTAATTTTGCAATACATGCAGTTACTCAGCAATCTGTTTTCAGAATGCGGAAGCACCCGTAAGGAAGGCTGTGTGAACTTTGTGCTTGAAGACATCGGATGGATTTCTGCATTGAGACAATCTAGGTTTTCTCCCCTCCATAAATCATGCCTACTATGGGCAAACATTCAATGCAATTATTGCATAGTTCTGGCTAGCTTTTGTCAGAGGAGTCAGTTAGATGTGGCCATGAAGCCTTGCTCTTGGGCAAAGCAACTTTTAGTGGGTGTTGCCCACATGCTCTCAACTATATCTTTGGGATTGCT
The DNA here is from genome assembly GCF_964270895.1 of Podarcis filfolensis. Classification (NCBI taxonomy): domain Eukaryota; kingdom Metazoa; phylum Chordata; class Lepidosauria; order Squamata; family Lacertidae; genus Podarcis; species Podarcis filfolensis. The sequence continues at coordinate 114,185,075 of NC_139606.1, forward strand.
TAGCATTAGTGTAGACATCCTGGGCTGACGAAAATTATATTTACAATTAAAGTACAACTCAGATACTGAGAAATATTGTAAGAGAATAAAACAACCTGCAAGGGAGTATTTCACCAGTACTTTGACTACCCGCAGCATAAAGTAGTCTTTAAAAGAATAAATCAAATCTCCCCAAATGCTAAAATAAGTTTTTATTGGTGGAAAGAAAGCAGGATGCGAGGAATCCATCGATGTGTGCCCGGGTAATGCCTAGGAGTTTTCAGCAGATGTCTTCTTCTTTTCTGGATCCATTTCAGAAACCCATTGCCTAATCTTCAGAAATAACAGCAATCTTATTATTTATACCTCACGCATCTGGCTGGGTTGTCCCAGCCGCTCTTGGCAGCGTCAAATACAAATAAAAACATAATAAAACATCAAACGTTAAAAACTTCCCAATAGAGGCTGCCTTCACAAAGAGAACCAAAAGGGGCTCTCAGCTCCTTTGTTTTTGAAGCGAGAGAGAATATATCCATTTTAAAATTTAATTTATATCCTGTTTTTTCCTCCATGGTAGGATGGGGGGGGCGCAGTGAAGAGGATAACAGGGATCCCAGACACACCAAGAATTTAAAGCACTATGATACTATTTCAAACAGTCATGGCTTTCTCCAGAGCATTCTGGGAGCTGTAGTTTCTTCAGGGTGCTGCGAATAGCTAGAAGTCTCCTATTCTTCCCCACAGAGCTATGATTCCCGGAATGGCTTAACAACCAATCCCTGTCCTCAGGGAACTCTGGGAATTGCAACTCAGTGAGGGGAAGAGGGGTCTCCGAACACCTCTCGGCTCCCTCGACAAACTACAGCTCCCAGAATTATTTGGGGGAAGCCAGGACTGTTTCAAATGGTATCCTAGTTCTTTCAATGGATGGCATGAATGTGGCCTTGGGTGGAAAAGGGACATGTATTAAATTACAATCTCTTCTGAAATTATCCTTTGGGGCAGGAGGAACTCAAGGATCTGCTTGCATAAAGAGGCTTCCAGGTTGAATCCCCGCCAGCTCCAGGTAGAGGGCTGGGAATTTCCCTAGCCTGATACCTTGGGGAGCTGCTGCCAGCCAGTGTGGACAATATTGAGCTAATGGGTCAGTGGCCTGACTTGTTATAAGGCAGCTTCCTAGGTTCCTGTGTAAGGACTGTGCTAAGCAGGGTTTGCTTTCGCTGGTTTAGGGATAGAGGGTTTGAATGAAACAGGTGTGAGTCGGAGGTAGCATAGTTTGGCAAGCCTGTGTTTTCTGGTACAGTGGTACCTCGGGTTACATACGCTTCAGGTTACAGACTCTGCTAACCCAGAAATAGTACCCCATTAGCTAAAGTGGTACCTCAGGTTAAGAACAGTTTCAGGTTAAGAACAGACCTCCAGAACAAATTAAGTTCTTAACCCGAGGTAGCACTGTACTGTCTAGCCTTGCCCCCAAAGTGCTGTGGAAAGATGAATGCTTGTTCTCGGCCAAAATAACTTTTAGTGGGTGTTGCCCACTTGCTTTCAAGCATATCTTTAGGCTAGGATTTCAAAAAGGGGCAGAAAAGGCTGAATTTCTCGGAAAGCTGAATTTTGCTCTCAATACTGCATTCTAAATAGTGGCAGGTATGCTGCGAATTTTCCCGTATCAAAGCCCATTTGGATTCTCGTGTTGTATATACATAGAAATATAAAGGAAAAAGAACACAGTTTAGTCAAACGGATAGAATTTTCTTACAGTTCTCTTACTCAGTGCTTGCAGCAAAGATTACTGCTGTCGCTGCATGTTCCAATCTTCTTTGCATTACTAGGGCATTCTGCATAGAAGCACATTCCACCAATGGTGTAGCAGTTTTTCTTTGTAGTAATTTGCTCCAGAAGTTCTGTCCAAAACAGTAAATACTTGAAAAAATGGTCTAAGCTTAATAAGAGGCAGGATAACCTAGTGTGTGATCTGATTCTTGCTTGTTTAAGAAATTTGTTTACCAATTACAGAATTCTTAGTTAATCTTCTTCCTTTACAGATAAATTTTCAACTGAGTTTAAATAAATTTGCACGTTCCCCAAACCCCAGTACATAGATGTCCTGTACTAGTTGGACAGCGTCTGAAGGACTTAGAGCAACAGAACAATCTATTATAAAGAAATTCTGTCCTTGGTATGCCTCCCCCCCCCCCTTCTCAGTTTGATTCCCTGGCACCATATCTGTATAAATTACGGTAACTATCCCAAAATACAGACGTGCCTTCACATTGGCCAGATTGGATGTGATGCCCTCTGCCGTACTTGAGGGCAGATACCAAAAGATTCCAACTGAGAAACGACTCTGCCCCTGTGGAGATGGCAATCTGGAAACAGTGGCTCATGTTCTCCTGTCCTGTCCCCTTTTATAAAGATCTGAGGAATGAGATCATCACCCCACTCTTACTTACCATCCCAGGCCGCCCATCTGAGGCCACATTGTTCTTTCTTTTATCAGATCAAAATGATCAGACAACAGCAAAGGTTGCTAGGTTTATTGAGAGTGCAATGAGATTAAGGGCCACTATCTGAACGATAATCTTGGCCATTTGATTGCCATTTTTACCAATTGCTGTCCTTTTTATTTGTATATATTTTATTTGTATATGTTGCTTGTTTTATGTTGCTATGGCCGTTGGCTAATGCGAATAAAGTTTATGTATCTATCTATTTCACCGATAAATGCAATTTTATGCACACTAGATTCCAGTATATCCATTTTTTGTATGTGTTTCTCAGATGGAAAACTGCAATGCAAAATTCAGAGCAGTGTGAATTTCAAAGGATGGCTGTGTTTTGTTCCACACATTGTTCTGATGAGTGCATATTAGGCAGTTTCACCCCTAAATGTGAACAGAATCCCCCTTCTCCCCCTTGCAACTGAGGAGATGCAAAATAAGCCACTTCATGAGATATGTGCAGATATGCTTATTTCTGCAGGCTGCAAGTCTGAGTTGACCTTGGCACAGAAGAGCAGTGTCTTTGCTAGAACAGCCTGTACATACCCCCCCCGCCCCCGTTCATGAGGCCAAAAAGTTATTTATGTTCTGGACTTCCTAGGGTAAGGTGGGCGAAGCAGTCATTTTTACAAAAGGTAGCAACTGTTTGTTTTTCAGAGATAGGAAACTTCCTTCTCCCTTTATGGAAATTAGCACACGCCACTGGTTCATATGCCCAACTGCATTGCTTTTATTAGAAGAGGAAAATGCAAGATTTTTGTTAGACAAGAAGGTGTTGTTCCCTTTTGGGAAGGTTGACTAGCTGACAAGCTCAAATGCAAAAGGCCTCTGGGAGTGGCCATGAAGAAAGAGCCCGTGTCACAGGAAAATTGCTTCAGGATTCAGAAACGTCCGAATCTTCTCCTGGGTGGATAATTGATGCCTACCCTAAGGGAACAGGTAAACAGGGTGAAGATATTCTGAGAGGTTAGGATTCCCCCGCTCCCCGCAATATGATAGGATGCTGATGGTGAAAGGGAGGGAGCCAGCTTACCAAAAGCAGCAGTAGATCTGGGACGGATCCTGAGGGCATGGTCCCCACAACTTTTCCTCCCTGTAACACTCCTTCAGATTTCTGCATACTCCATCTGCACATTTTTGACTCCTGGCCTGGTTTAACCCTGGGGGTGTTTGAAGAAATAAGAGGAACATTGTGATTAAGGGCAGACCTTCCCGAGCTGAAACACTCTTCCAATATTGTCATAATAATAATAATAATAATAATAATAATAATAATAATAATAATAATAATAATTTATTATTCGTACCTCGCCCATCTGGCTGGGTTTCCCCAGCCACTCTGGGCAGCTTCCAACAAAGATTAAAAATACATTAACATGTCACACATTAAAAACTTCCCTGAACAGGGGTGCTTTCAGGTGTCTTCTATATGTTAGATAGTTGTTTATCTCTTTGACATCTGATTGGGGGGGGGTGTTCCACAGGACGGGCACCACTACTGAGAAGGCCCTCTGCCTGGTTCCCTGTAGCTTTGCTTCTCTCAATGAGGGAACTGCCAGAAGGCCCTCTGCACTGGACCTCAGTGTATGGGCAGAACGATGGGGGTGGAGATGCTCCTTCAGTATACTGCGCCGAGGCCATTATATGAAGAAGGGCTGAGGGAGTTGGGTATGTTTAACCTTGAGAAGCTAAGTGTGAGAAGCAATATGCTGTCCAAATCTCTAAAGGGCTGTCCCATGGGAAATGGAGCAAGCTTGCTTTCTCCTGCCCTGGGTGGTAGGACTCCAACCAACGGCTTCAAGTTACAAGAAAGGAAATTCTGGCTGAGCATTAGGAAGAACTTTCTGATTGTAAGAGCTGTTCCTCAGTGGAACAGACTCCCTCAAAATGTGGTGGACTCCCCTTCAGTGAAGGTTTCTAAACTGAGGTTGGGTGGCCATCTATCAGAGATTCTTTAGCTGTGGCTTCAGCATTGCTGTGGGCTGGACTTAGATGACTCTTGCAGCTCCTTTCCAACTCTATGAATATATTTCTCGGACTATGCAATTAAAACAGCAAAGAATCCCCCCCACCCCACAGGGTTGATGTTTCCTGCTCTCCCACCTGTAGGCTGAAGATGGGTGGTCCCCAAACATCTTACCTGGCAATAGAAGGAAGATAACAAAAGACAGAAGGAAGGTGGTCTTCATGGCTGAATCTCAGAGCTTCCGGAGCATCAGTGTTTCCAGAAAATGGGGAAGAGAGGGAATGACGAAGGAGGAGTATTGTGGGAGAACGTCAGGTGGCTTTTGCGTATTCTCTGCTGGGAACAGAGCATCGAAATCTGAGTGTGTGTGGGGGGGGGGGGCTGCAACAGAATGTTCCCACTCCTTAAGAGGTGTATTGTTCAGGGCTTCGCCAGGCTGGAACAAGATAGTTACAGTGTTGCTGAGGCCTTGCTCTCTGTGGCGTTTCAGCAATTGGTGTGGGTTGTGTGTGTGTGCAGTGCTGGATTTACGTATAAGCTTAACAAGCTATAGCTTAGGGCCCCACTCTCTTGGGGGACCCCAAAAAATTTAAAGGGAAAAAACCTGGATGTACATTTCCAAAATAGAAGATAAAAAACAAATAAAATAAAACCTACATAAGCAAAAGTGCTTTGTGTTGTGTAGGCTCCTATGATGTAAATAATGGGACCTGCCTATTCACCTGCTCTCTAAAATATCACTGATTTGCTCATTTCTATATATAAGGGGCCTACATTCTGCATGGACTAGTAGCATGGCCACATGTACAAATGGCTTTAGATACCTATTAGGTCCATAAATGACCATATAGCATATATTCGACAGAAAAATCAGCAACAATTTGTTGTTGACAAAGGACAGCTGGACATATATAGGGCCCCATTACCTTCAGTAGCTTTGGGCCTCATCCAACCTAAATCTGGCGGTGTGTGTGTGTGGGGGTGGAGAAAGAAAGAGGTCAGGTACAAAGGACTCTTCCCTCCCCAATCCACTGAGTTTTTATTCTGTTGCAATAGAGGGCTCAGGTCTGGGACTGGCTTCTAGGAGGGTGGTGGTTGTGGCTCTGGAGAATGGGAAATTTGGGGAGAGTGGAGAGGGGAAGCTGTGTACTGTCTAGTGTTTGAAGCCTTAGGGAATGGGGGTGGTCACGGGGCCTTGACACACAATCACCACTCGCTACACAGAGGAAAAGGTGTGGGGCAGTCTAATCCAGGGGAGGGTTTTCAAATGCGCATTGAGTAACCACACTTGTGGATCTTGTGATCTCGAATTAAGGTAAAAAGATACAGGTAAGGGACCCTTGGATGGTTAAGTCCAGTCAAATGTGACTATGGGGTGTGGCTCTCATCTTACTTTCAGGCTGAGGGAGACGGCGTTTGTCCACAGACAGATTTCTGGGTCATGTGGTCAGCAGCACTAAACCACTTCTGGCGCAATGGAACACCTTGATGGAAGCCAGAGCGCATGGAAATGCCGTTTACCATCCCGCCACAGCAGTACCTATTTATCTACTTGAACTGGTGTGCTTTCGAACTGCTATGTTGGCAGGAGCTGGGACAGCGCAACGGGAGCTCACCCCGTCGCGGGGATTCAAACCACCCACTTTCTGATTGGCAAGCCCAAGAGCCTCAGTGGTTTAGACCACAGCATGTTGAGAACAAGTATGAAGATTCTGGACTGAGAAAAATGGCACCTAATGAATATGCCACCTGAAAGAAAGTGATCTCATTGAATGATAACTTCACATGTGCCAGAACGTTGCATTTTTATGGTTTTAACTGTTGGAAGAATTACGGTTAAAACTGGATGGTTGGATGGAGTGGAAGAGAGGGCAGGAGAAATACCTCCACTCAGTTTAACTGAGTTGGCATCTATCTGTCTCGGAAGACAATGGAGGAGTGTGCCTTTGTGAGTGAGGTCAGGCTGATGGATAGTTGCAGCACCTGCTGTGGTTGTGGAGACTGATGCAGGAGAGACATGTTTTGTTGCAGCTGGGGCAGATGAAGGTGTCTAGTTGTGCAGCTGCAGCTGCACCACGGCTTTTCTCCTCTCTGCACTGGAACCCCCTGGGATCTTCTACCGCTTAGCAGAGGTTGGGGGCTGGTGGGTGTGGCGTTCGTACGGAGCCCCTGGTTGTTTCACAGACTATTGACCCACACACCACTACAGTGGTACCTCGGGTTAAGTACTTAATTCATTCCAGAGGTCCATTCTTAAACTGAAACTGCTCTTAACTTGAAGCACTGCTTTAGCTAATGGGGTCTCCTGCTGCCACTGCGCCGCCGCAACACGATTTCTGTTCTCATCCTGAAGCAAAGTTCTTAACCCAAGGTACTATTTCTCGGTTAGCGGAGTCTGTAACCTGAAGCGTATGTAACCTGAAGCGTCTGTAACCCGAGGTACCACTGTAATCTGCTGCCACCAACCAGGTTCTCGCTGGTAAAACACTTAGTCTCAGTCGGGTTCTCAAGTTAACAACGAAGATTGTAGTTTATTGCAAACACAAATAAACTTTAAATGCATTCGAAATGCTGTTACCCTTTCTCCTCTTAGTTTTATTTTATCCTCTCTCTAACTCACTCTAACTCCTCCACCTCCCCTCACACAAGAACCAACTGCACTAACTGTCTCTCTATTTCCAACTGTCTTCCAACTGCTTTCCCAACTGTCTAAACCTCTGGCTAAGCCTTTTTAAAAACAGGTAGGCTCTGCCTCTGGGCTTTTCTATTGGTCTACCTATTAACCCTCTCTCTCCCCCTGTACAGATATTTCCAAAAGAACGGGCAAACGCCACAGTGGGCCACCTTTGTAACAGTACAGTGGTACCTCGGGTTAAGAACTTAATTCGTTCTGGAGGTCCGTTCTTAATCTGAAACTGTTCTTAACCTGAGGTACCACTTTAGCTAATGGGGCCTGCTGCTGCTGCTGCACCGCCACTGCGCAAATTCTGTTCTCATCCTGAAGCAAACTTCTTAACCCGAGGTACTTTTTCTGGGTTAGTGGAGTCTGTAACCTGAAGCGTATGTAACCCGAGGTACCACTGTATTGCTGATGAGATGAGCCTTCCCGATGTATCAGGACAGGTGGGGTGGGAAGAGATAGCATTCTGTACCTTAAGCAAGAGCTTTGCTACATGCAACCGTTGGAAGGTGTTGAAACCTTGGAGTGACACAACTATACGTTTGTGTTTCAGTACCCTGAGGTAGAAAACTCCAACCCATGCTTGGAAAACAAAGAACGGGTTTTGAAACTGCAGAGACCAGAGTTGAGGCCGGCCTGTCCTTTTGCAGAAAGCTGTCTAACGAATTTTAGAAAGTTGCTTTCTTCAGGGAAATAAGAAACAATCATGAACCCCTGAAATAGTATTTTGTAAGGCAAAAGCATATGCAATCATTAGGGCTGCCATAGCTGGGTTTTGTCCTTTGTAAACGGTGTCCAGGTGGAATTTAAGAAAATCGGTTAAGATGTCTGGGAAAACCCCAGAGTATTGGAAGTGTTGATTTTTTTTTTTTTGTGAATTTCCAAAAAGATAGCTAAAGTACTTTACAGAAAATGAGTTCTGCTTCTTCGTTTTGGGGGAAAATGCTCTAAAACAGTACATATCTGCACATCAGGCAGAACAACAGAAAAAGTAACTGCCAAGCTCCTCCATCTAACCCTTTAGAGAATATGGGCACACATAGCACACATAGCCACTAGAGGTCCTGCTTTCTCTGTCAAAAATCTCTCTGCAGAGTTTGTTGCTAATTTTGCAATACATGCAGTTACTCAGCAATCTGTTTTCGGAATGCGGAAGCACCCGTAAGGAAGGCTCTGTGAACTTTGTGCTTGAAGACATCGGATGGATTTCTGCATTGAGACTATCTAGGTTTTCTCCCCTACATAAATCATGCCTACCATGGGCAAACAATCAATACAATTATTGCATAGTTCTGGCTGGCTTTTGTTAGAGGAGTCAGTTAGACGTGGCACTGAAGCCTTGCTCTTGGGCAAAGCAGCTTTTAGTGGGTGTTGCCCACATGCTCTCAACTATATCTTCGGGATTGCTTAGCGTTAGTGTAGAAATCCTGGGCTGACAAAAATTATATTTACAATTAAAGTACAATTCAGATAATGAGAAATATTGTAAGAGAATAAAATAATCTGTGAGGGAGTATCTCACCAGTACTTTGACTACCCGGAGCATAAAGTAGTATATTTTTTTAAAAAATCAAATCACCCCAAATGCTAAAATAAGATTTTACTGGAGGAAAGGAAGCAGGATGCGAGGAATCCATTGATGTGTGCCCGGGTAATGCCTAGGAATTTTCAGCAGATGTCTTCTTCGTTTCTGGGCGCAGGTCAGAAATCCATAGCGTAACCTTCAGAAATAACAGCAATCTTATTATTTACACGCCACACATCTGGCTGGGTTGCTCCAGCACAAATAAAAACATAATAAAATATCAAACGTTAAAAACTTCCCAATACAGGGCTGCCTTCACAAAGAGAAGCAAGAGATGCTCTCAGCTCCTTTGTTTTCAAAGTGCGAGAGAATATATCCATTTTAAATTTAATTTATGTTATGAGAATTATAAGGACTATGGTATAAAAATAAATGCTCATACATGTACCAGGCAAACACATACATCAATATATAAACCACATGTCTGTGAAACATGCAGGAAAACAGTCCTAAAGCCATTTTGACTCTTTCAGTGACCTCAAATATTCCTCTGCAGTTTGGATGGAAATGCGAAAAGCCTCTCCATTGCATCTGTGCTCACAAATCCTGCCTTAAAGGCACATTTGGGTATGAATAGGGATGCGGGTGGCGCTGTGGGTTAAACCACAGAGCCTAGGACTTGCCGATCAGAAGGTCGGCGGTTCCAATCCCCGCGACGGGGTGAGCTCCTGTTACTCAGTCCCAGCTCCTGCCAACTTAGCAGTTTGAAAGCACGTCAAAGTGCAAGTAAATAAATAGGTACCGCTCCGGCGGGAAGGTAAACGGCGTTTCCGTGTGCTGCTCTGGTTCGCCAGAAGTGGCTTAGTCATGCTGGCCACATGATCCGGAAGTTGTACGCCGGCTCCCTCAGCCAATAAAGCGAGATGAGCGCCGCAACCCTAGAGTCAGTCATGACTGGACCTAATGGTTAGGGGTCCCTTTACCTTTACCTAGGGTGAGCCTGTAACCTGGACTCAGGAATTAAGTATTTATTACCACAAATTAATGGCTAGGCTGCCCAGGTAAACCTATTAACAAGTTTCCTGCCAGACAGGATTCTGCTGTAGACCGCCCCTTCTGTGATGTATGTATGATATATTGGGGTGTGGGGTGGTAGTCTTGAGCTACAGGGTGGGCAATTTCAAAAGTCTATATAAGGGCTTGCACACCATGGTTCTGGGTTCCTCCTCCTTCCTGCGTGGGGTGTGTGTGTGAGCACCCTGTTGCAACAGTTTAATAAAGATCAGGTCTACTAGCTGTTTTGCTTCTCAATATTCTCAGGTTGGACTCTGTTATTTTCTCCTACCGATAGAGAACCCACATAAGGACTCTATGTGGGCTCTTGGGTACCCCATAAGGGAAAAGGAACAGCTTTTGCTTGTAACAATTTATATCCTGTGTCTTCCTCCATGGGTGGATGGAGGGCATAGAGAAGAGGATAACAGGGACCTCAGACACTCCAAGAATTTAAAGCACTATGATGCCACTTCAAACAGTCATGGCTTTCTCCAGAGCATTCTGGGAGCTGTAGTGTCTTAAGGGTGCTGGGAATAGCTAGATGTCTCCTATGGCTTAACAACCAATCCCTGTCCTCAGGGAACTCTGGGAATTGCAACTCAGTGAGGGGAAGAGGGGTCCCCGAACACCTCTCGGCTCCCTCAACAAACTACAGCTCCCAGAATTATTTGGGGGAAGCCAGGACTGTTTCAAATGGTATCCTAGTTCTTTGAATGGATGGCATGAATGTGACCTTGGGGGAAAAAAGGGACATGTATTAAATTACAATCTCTTCTGAAATTATCCTTTGGGGCAGGAGGTACTAGAGCATCTGCCTGCATAAAGAGGCTTCCAGGTTGAATCCCCGCCATCTCCAGGTAGAGGGCTGGGAATTTCCCCAGCCTGATACCTTGGGGAGCTGCTGCCAGCCAGTGTGGACAATATTGAGCTAATGGGTCAGTGGCCTGACTTGTTATAAGGCAGCTTCCTAGGTTCCTGTGTAAGGATTGTGCTAAGTAGGGTTTGCTTTCGCTGGTTTAGGGATAGAGGGTTTGGATGAAACAGGTGTGAGTCGGAGGTAGCATAGTTTAGCAAGCCTGTGTTTTCTGGTACTGTCTAGCCTTTCCCCCAAAGTGCTATGGAAAGATGAATGCTCATAGTTACAAGGTAACTGAGATAATATAATAGTGAGTTCTGCTTGCTTTTTCTTTTTTAAAAATAAAATGCTCTAAATTTTGCATAACTGCACATCAGGCAGAACAACAGAAAAAGCAACTGCCAAACTCCTCCATCTAACCCTTTAGAGAATATGGGCACACATAGCACACATAGCCACTAGAGGAGCTGCCTTCTCTGTCAAAAATCTCTCTGCAGAGTTTGTGCTAATTTTGCAATACATGCAGTGACTCATTGTTTTCGGGATGCGGAAATACCCGCAAGAAAGGCTTTGTTCACTTTGTGCTTAAAGACAGTGGATGGATTTCTGCATCGAGACAATCTAGGTTCTCTTCCCTACATAAATCATGCCTACTATGGGCAAACATCCAATGCAATTATTGCATAGTTTGCCTGGCTTTTGTTAGAAGAGGAAATTAGATGTGGCACTGAAGCCTTGTTCTTGGGCAAAGCAACTTTCAGTGGCTGTTGCCCACATGCTCTCAACTGTATCTTCATGGGTGGAAAAGGCTGAATTTCTCAGAAAGCTGGATTTTGCTCCCAACGCTCCATTCTGAATAGCAGCAGAAGTTACAAGAGAGGAGATTCCAACTAAACATTCAGAAAAACACACAGCAGACAGCTACCAGAGTTCCTGCCTTCTCTGTCAAAAATCTCTCTGCAGAGTTTCTGCTAATTTTGCAATATGTGCAGTTACTTGGCACTCATTTTTTTTGGCATGTGGAAGAACCCGTAAGGAAGGCTCTGTGCACTTTGGGCTTGAAGAGATCGGATGGATTTTTGCATGGATAATCTCCCCTGCATAAATAGTGCTGACTGAGGAAACGTTCAATGCAATTATTGCATAGTTCTGCCTGGCTTTTGTTAGAGGATTCCATTAGACGTCGCACTGAAGCCTTGTTCTCAGCCGAGACAACTTTCATTGGGTGTTGTCCACTTGCTTTCAAGCATATCTTTAGGCTAGGACTTCAAAAAGGGGCAGAAAAGGCTGAATTTCTCAGAAAGCTGCATTTTGCTCCCAACACTGCGTTCTAAATAGTGGCAGACACGCTGTGAATTTTCCCGTATCAAAGCCCACCTGGATTCTTGGTTAGATGAGTGTTACTCTCATGTCATATATACATAGAAAAATAAAGGAAAAAGAACACGGTTTACCCAATGGGTAGAATTTTCTTACAGTTCTCTTACTCAATGTTTGCAGCAAAGATAGAGAGGGTCGATGCATGTTCCAATATTCGTTGCATTATTACGGCATTCCATGTAAGCGCACCTTCCACCATTTTTATGGCAGCTTTTCTTTGTAGTAATTTGCTCGAGAAGGGCTGTCAAAAACAATAGACGTTTGAAAAACGGCATAAGCTTAATGAGAGGCACTGCAGGATAACCTAGTGGGTGAGCTGATTCTTCCTTTTTTAAAAAGATTGTTCACCAATTACAGAATTCTTAGTTAATCTTCTTCCTTTTACAGATAAATTTGTCAACTGAGTTTAAATAAATTTGCACGTTCCCCAAACCCCAGTACATATGGGTCCCTTTGAAGATATTGAAGAACACATAAAATACCTTAGAATCCTATAAGCAAATGCCCCCACTCATTGCTTAGAAGAACAGAACATGGAAAGCTTTGATCCCACAACACAGACTAAAAATAACCTCAAGAGAAAAATGAATCGGGCAGGAAGGGCTCATAAGAACATCCAGTTTCACTGATTAAATCTAACTTTCATTCATTAAAGCTGGCTTCCACAGGTTCACCATCTTAAGACTGTGATCCTAAACACTCTTGCAAAGGAATCACTTCCTCTGAACACCATGGAATGTTCTTAAAGAAACATGATTTATTATATTATTTTAACTTCACAATGTTTCTTTAGCTCTTGTTTGTAATAAATCTAGCTGCCCAGAGTGGCTGGGATAAGACTTCCAAGGACAGCTTGGAAGCTGAGCAGAACCTCTTCGGTGAGAAGGTCTGTGATGCTTTTACAAAAGGAGCTTGCATTTCTGTAGCAACTACTTACAGAGAAAGCAGTCGTAAATGGACTGTGCAGCAGGAGCTGACAGCAGATCACTGCCTCTGCACAGTTCTATAATGCAACAGGCAATACTGTGTTAAGGGAGCATTAATATCCAGGATAGAAGCACTAGCATTATAACGAGGAAAACTAACATAATATTACAAACTTCTGAATGAACCCCTGGCATAAAAATTTAAATATGCAATTCTGCAAAATGAAGCTATTTCTACAAAGTGATTTTCCACAGTACAATGGATCTTCGTATGTTATTTCCACCAGTACATGTACAATTTAGCCCAGTATATTCATTCTTGTACACATGACTTGCATTGCTGGAGAATTGCATTTCAAAATTCAGAGGAGTTTGCATTTTGAAGGACGGCTGTGTTTCAATTAGTGTATTGTTTTAGAAAGAGAGAAGTATGTAGATTCACCTTCCAATTCAAAGGGGAATGAGTTCCTCCCACCTCCGTATTGAAAGAGAATGCTTACATTTTGGGACTGTCCTCCCCACACCAGAGCCCTCCATAGATTTTGGGACATAGGAAGGTGTCTTATTCCAAATCACACTGTTTGTCCACATTCTCTCTGATACGGGCTAAGGTTTGAGTCTTTCTACATCATTTACGGGTGGTGCTGTGGTCTAAACCACAACGCCTAGGGCTTTCTGATCTCAAGGTCAGCGGTTTGAATCCCTGTAACGGGGTGAGCTCCCGTTGCTCGGTCCCTGCTCCTGCCAACCTAGCAGTTCAAAAGCACGTCAAGTGCAAGTAGATAAATAGGTACCGCTCCAGCGGGAAGCTAAAACGGCATTTCCGTGCGCTGCTCTGGTTCGCCAGAAGTGGCTTAGACATGCTGGCCACATGACCCATAAAACTGTCTGTGGACAAACGCCGGCTCCCTCGGCCAGTCAAGTGAGGTGAGCACCACAACCCCAGAGGCATCCGTGACTGGACTTAACTGTCAGGGGTCCCTTTACCTTTACCTTTTACATCATTTACTATCCTATTCTTTTAGCACAGAAGCGAGAGGCTTCTATGATCATGTGTGTGAGGAGAAAATTAGTTGCCCTTTCATCCTTCCCATCTCCTGAAACTCCTAAGGAAGAAGACTACAAGACTCCCATTCAAAGGGGGCTGCAACCCAGGATAGAAACATGACTCCTAGGGATTGAGAATGAACCACAAAGATTTCTTGCAGGACCTGCTTGCATGATCCTAAATCTTACCTGCTTCCTCCAAAAGGGAGAAGACGAGCAAAGCATAAATCAGAAAGAAGATCTTCATGGCTACTTGGATTTGTCTAAGACTCTTTCCACTCAACGGTCATGCAGAGATGGAATGGGAAAGTGCTTCTTCCTTATTTATAAGAGGTGATGCTCAGTGCTTGAGGGACCTAGATGGAATATGAGCTTGTGAGGCAATTGTGTGTGAAATGGGTACTCCTAGGAATAAGATGTGCATCATGGAAAAAAGCCACTAACCATGGATTATAGCATTGAGGGGGAAAAGTTCTCTGGGACAAGATGCCCTCTTAGATATCTAGCAGTCAAAAATATATTTGGTGATGGAATAGATCTTCCTGTTGCTTCCATGGAGCACCAAGCCTCCTTAAATCCGTTAGTTTGGATTCAGGCTGAATTTGACAATCTGTATCTGAAGGTCTACATTCAGAGCATAACCTCGTCAATTCTCCTAGGACTAGGATAGGCAATGTGATGCCCTCTAAATGCTGTAGGACCTCAACTCCAATTAGACCCCTGAAAGCCTGGCCAATTGGCAGGGTTGATGGGAGTTGTAGTCCAACAGTTTCTACCACATTTTCTACTCCTGCTCAAGGTGTTTGTGAACTGGAGTTTATGGAGCAGAGCAGCAGAACTATCATGAAAACTGAAATCTTGAAGAAGAAATGTAGTTCTCAGCATTTTAGTGTGAAATTCTCCTAATACACTCTTTTTGCCTGATGCATAGATTTTTGCAAAGCAATTTCCTCTAATATAATACATATTGGCACGTGATTTTCACTGGTAAATGCATTTTTATGCACACTAGATTGCAGTACAAGTGGTACCTCAGGTTGCATACGCTTCAGGTTACATACGCTTCAGGTTACAGACTCCGCTAACCCAGAAATAGCACCTCAGGTTAAGAACTGTGCTTCAGGATGAGAACAGAAATCGTGCTCCAGCGGCGCGGCCGCAGCAGGAGGCCCCATTAGCTAAAGTGGTGCTTCAGGTTAAGAACAGTTTCAGGTTAAGAACAGACCTCCAGAACAAATTAAGTCCTTAACCCGAGGTACCACTGTATATGGATTTTGGGTATGTGTTTCCCAGCTGTAAAACTGCAATGCAAAATTCAGAGCAGTGTGAATTTCAAAGGATGGCTGTGTTTTGTTCCACACATTGTTCTGATGAGTGCATATTAGGCAGTTTCACCCCTAAATGTGAACAGAATCCCCCTTCTCCCCCTTGCAACTGAGGAGACGCAAAATAAGCCACTTCATGAGATATGTGCAGATTTGCTTCCTTTCTGCAGGCTGCAAGTGTGAGCTGTCCTTGGCACAGAAGAGAAGCGTCTTTGCTAGAACAGTCTGTACATACCACCCCCCCCCCGTTCATGCAGCCAAAAAAGTTATTTATGTTCTGGAGTTCATAGGGTAAGGTGGGCGAAGCAGTCATTTTTACAAAAGGTAGCAACTGTTTGTTTTTCAGAGATAGGAAACTTCCTTCTCCCTTTATGGAAATCAGCACACACCACTGGTTCATATGCCCAACTGCATTGCTTTTATTAGAAGAGGAAAATGCAAGATTTTTGTTAGACAAGAAGGTGTTGTTCCCTTTTGGGAAGGTTGACTAGCTGACAAGCTCAAATGCACAAGGCTTTTGGGAGTGGCGATGAAGAAAGATCCTGTCTCACAGGAAAATTGCTTCAGGATTCAGAAACGTCCGAATCTTCTTCTGGGTGGATAAACGATGCCTACCTAAGGGAACAGGTATACAGGGTGAAGATATTCTGAAATATGAGAGGTTAGGATTCCCCCGCTCCCCGCAATATGATAGGATGCTGATGGTGAAAGGGAGGGAGTCAGCTTACAAAAAGCAGCAGTAGATCTGGGACGGATCCTGAGGGCATCGCCCCCACAACTTTTCCTCCCTGTAACACTCCTTCAGATTTCTGCATACTCCATCTGCACATTTTTCACTCCTGGCCTGGTTAAGACCTGGGGGTGTTTAAAAAAACAAGAGGAACATTGTGATTAAGGGCAGACCTTCCCGAGCTGAAACACTCTTCCCATATTGTCATGGAATCATAGAGCGGTAGAGGTGAAAGGGGAGCCCCAAGGCTCATCTAGTCAATCTAGTTCAGCCTGGAAACCAGGCCTTATGAGGAAGGGTTGAGGGAGTTGGGTATCTTTAGCCTGGAGAAGATAAGTCTGAGAAGCAATATGCTGTCCAAATCTCTAAAGGGCTGTCTCATGGGAAATGGAGCAAGCTTGCTTTCTCCTGCCCTGGGTGGTAGGACTCAAACCAACGGCTTCAAGTTACAAGAAAGGAAATTCTGGCTGAGCATTAGGAAGAACTTTCTGATGGTAAGAGCTGTTCCACAGTGGAACAGACTTCCTCAAAATGTGGTGGACTCCCCTTCAGTGAAGGTTTCTAAACCGAGATTGGGTAGCCATCTATCAGATTCGTTAGCTGTGGCTTCAGTATTGCTGTGGGCTATACTTAGATGACTCTTGCAGCTCCTTTCCAACTCAGACTATGCAACAGCCAAGAATTCCCCCCACCCCACAGGGCTGATGTTTCTTCCTCTCCCACCTGTAGGCTGAAGACGGGTGGTCCCCAAACATCTTACCTGGCAATAGAAGGAAGATAACAAAAGACAGAAGGAAGGTGATCTTCATGGCTGAATCTCAGAGCTTCCGGAGCCTCAGTGTTTCCAGAAAATGGGGAAGAGAGGGAATGACGAAGGAGGAGTATTGTGGGAGAAGGTCAGGTGGCTTTTGTGTATTCTCTGCTGGGAACAGCAGCACTGAAATCTGAGCATGAGTGTGTGGGGCGGCAACAAACTGTTCCCACTCTTTAAGAGGAGTGTTGTTCAGGGCTTCACCAGGCTGGAACAAGAGAGTTACAGTGTTGCTCAGGCCTTGCTCTCTGTGGTGTTTTAGCAAAGGGTGCAGGTTCTGTGTGTCTGTGTCTGTCTGTCTGTCTGTCTCTCTCTCTCTCTCTCTGTGGGTGTGTGGAGAAAGAAAGAGGTCAGGTACAAAGGACTCTTCCCTTATCATTCACCTGAGTTTTAATTCTGTTGCAATAGAGGGCTCAGGTTTGGGACTAGCTTCTAGGAGGGTGGTGGTTGTGTTTCCGGAGAATGGGAATTTGGGGAGAAGGGAAGCTCTCATTTTGCTCTTCATTTCATCTTGGGGGAAAAAAATTCTTGTGAAAATATATCAGCAATTTTTTCTTTGTGATCTTGCTTAATATACATCTCCCACCCTGCAGGAATTTCTCGATGGCCTGGTGTAAACATTGCACAGAACAGTGTTTTTTCATGTTTTTGCATGGCATAGTTCTTACCCTAGCAAAGTTTCAACAGAGAGCACATCTCTTGCAAATAAAAGTACTTTCAGTGAGAGCCTAGAAATCCCTTACTTTTTCGTGTTTTAACTGTTTTGTTTAAGTGTAGTATTATGCAGCCAACAGTTTACATGTAACAGTCCTATCTGTTGCTCATCATAATCCAGAGGGCCACGCACTAGGCTCTCCCAATTTAATTAACCTTTTAATCAGAGTAATTGGTTGTTTGCTTATTAAAAATTCATACAATCCTGAACTGTACTGGTATTTGTAACCTCTGTTCTTTCAAAACTGCTGGATCTCAAATTGTTTTTCTTTTTGCTGCAGGTACTGTAGCATCATGGTTTTGGCCACTTAAAGTGAGTTTCAAGGTTACAGAATAATAGAATCACAGATTTATAGAGCCAAAAGGGACTACAAGAGTCATCTAGTCCAACCCTTTGCAATGTAGGAATCTCTCACCCAACATGGGGCTCAAACCCACGGCCCCAAGATTAAAGGGTTACATCCAAGGACTAAGTGTCTGTTGACCCAGCTGGTTTTGCTCTGCCGGCCACTTCCTCCTGACGCATTACACATTTGAGCCATTAGCGTAGCTGATTTTTTTGCTGAAATGTCTTTCTCTTATGTCCATTAAAAACCATGCATTTTAGCATCAATACTGTTGAAGTCTTGTCTGCTTGTTTTGAAGAAGGTAGTCTGTGGGGGAGATCTTTCTGAGCACATTTATGGTTGGGTGGGGGTTAAAGAAGTCAAACTGATGCGAAAATGCAGAGGACCAGACTGAAGACTGGAGAAATGTGGAACTGATATAGACAGTTATTTGCCTGACCCTCAGCAGATGGCAGCTGTGGTCTCAAACATTTTGAAGGTACCATGAAAAATCTCTAATAATAATAATAATAATAATAATAATAATAAGAAGAAGAAGAAGAAGAAGAAGAAGCAAAGTTTTTGAACTGTTTTTAAGACTTCTGACATGGTTTGCCATGTGCCTTGATTTTCCAGAGTGCATCTGGAAAATTTGCCATGTGCCTCTGGATATTCCAGAGATTTTCAGCCAATCAGCTGCCGTATTCTGGCCACGTCCAGGGAATTCCAAGTGTAGGGCAACCCTATAGCTGCTACAGATATCTTAGAAGTAAAAAACTAAGAGCAGTTTATATGGGAACTGAATAAATTTGGACACATTTGCCTGACCCCCAGCAGATGGCAGCTGTAGTCTCAAACATTTTGAAGGTATCATGAAAAATCTCAAATAATAATAATAATAATAATAATAATAATAATAATAATAATAAATGATGTTTTTGAGCTATTTTTAAGACTTCTGACATGGGTTGCCATGTGCCTTGATTTTCCTGGATATTCCAGTGATTTTCAGCCAGACAATGCTTCCAGCTGCTGTATTCTGGCCATGTCCAGGGAATTCTGAATGCAGGGCAACCCTATAGCTGCTACAGAGAATGTGAGATATCTTAGAAGTAAAAAACTAAGAGCAGTTTATACGGGAACTGAATAAATTTGGACACATTTGCCTGACCCTCAGCAGATGGCAGCTGTAGTCTCAAACATTTTGAAGGTATCATGCAAAATGTCAAATAATAACAATAATAAAATGAGGAGGTATGGTAGAAGTAAACAACTAAGAACAGTTTATATGGGAACTAAAGAAATTCAGACAGATCTAGGAGGGGTCTTTGAATTTATTTATTGCATAAAATTCATATACTGCTTGATTGTAGAAAACCTCAAAGCAGCCAATTCTCGTGCGACTCCATTACCTGAAGGTAGAGAAGCAAAACATATTCTCAGCTCCTCGTTACTGAAAACAGAGGGAGCAGGGACAATGACATAAATGTATTTACTGTTCTCAATGTCGTGCGACATGAATGGGCGACATGATGCCCGACTTCCCTCTCGCAGGCTAGACATGAGAACCAGGTTCAAAATCCTAACTCAGCCATGTGGTTAACTGGGCAATATTTGAGCTACATTTACTGAAAAGTAAGTCGCTCTCCCTCCTAGTTCTGCAGGGTTGCTGAACTTTTCCCACCTTTCCAGCTCCAGCCGAGCCACTGACCACCCCCTCTCCATGGTAAAGGTGGAACGGGACATTTTGGGGTGTCTTGGCTTCCCATGCGCACCAACGGCCCTGGGAGGGGGCTGGTGTGGGGTGTAATAATTTGTTATTATTTTTTTATCATAATCATAATTTATTTTTTATACCCCGCCCACCTGGGTGGGTATCCCCAGCTAAATATAATATGTTTAAGTTGAAGAATGACAATGGGAGAGTGTGGTAGATCACTGCCAGTTTTTGATATTGGATGGTGGGTGGCAACCTGTTGGACGTTGGATGTGCCTGCTTTAGGCCATCATTCACCAACCAGGAGCCTTGCAGTTGCAGGACTACAACTCTGCAACCCCCCGACCACTGACCATGCTGGCTGGGTTTGATGGGAATTGATGGGATCTCTTACGGAAGTGTGCAGCAGACTTTGTCTGGCAGGCATTTCCCGACTCTTTTCCAGGCAGTCATGCACCTCTCCAGCATGCACTTCCCTTTGAATTTGTCACATTCCTCCTTCGATTGTGGTGGGGAAGATGGGTTAGATGGTTTAGAAGCGTAAGCTTAAGGCAAGAAAGAAGAACATTGGTTCGCTTTGAGTTAGGGCTCCTTGCCAGCTACAGCGTTCTAAGTCCGTTCTCTGCTTTCTGCAGCCAAAGCCATTTCCGACCTGGGAGGAGAGGGGGTTGCGGGCAGAAATCCCTCCCACATCTCACACGCGGGGGCTGGCCCTTGCCCCCGCGTGGTTAGGGAATCCCCGGGCGTGTCAGCGACCCGGCCCGCCAATCAGCGGGCTGGGGAGGCGTAGCCTAGCCTATTTAAGACTAGGCACGGCCGGGGACCGCCCTCTTTGCCCCCTTTCCAGCTGAGTGGTTTTGTTCTTGTTTCTTGTTTCTGAGTCTCTGCGGTCGCAGCTGAATAACCATACCACGAGGAGCATCGCGAGTGTACTCAAGGCTCAAGAGGGGTAAAGTAACCGAGGGGAGCGCCCCTGCCCTCAGCTCGCACCCTCTCCCTTCCCCTCGCGGTGTGTGGGATTCTACTCCCGGCAGTCCTTCTCTGCCGTCCTCCCTGCTCCCCCCCCCTTTTCTTCCCTCTCTAGCCTTAGTTAGACTCTCATAGAGCACCAGCCTTGAGCTGCCTTCACCCGTTCCTTAGCCTTCTCTTACCTTAGCCTTTGACTTGAATTGCATTGCTGTCCTCGCATTTCTGCTCTCCAGGTTCGCTTGCTTTTCTTGCAGTATAGTTTGCCCGGTTGCCGGGATAGAGCTGCTGCCCGCCTCCTCTAGGCGTGGGTGAAGCTGCAGCGTCCATTTCTTTAAAGGGCATTAATAAAGGTAAATTGTCGGCGCCATCTTTGTGGGCGCACGTGGGAGTCGCGGGAGCGGCCATTTTGGTTGAGGGCATAGCGGTCGCCATCTTGGTAGGGTCCACGTGTAGTAGCCCGGGCGGCCATTTTGGGTGAGGCTCTCACTGGCAGGAATACATTAAGAACGCAAGCTTCGCATTTTCATTCAGATCGTATCGGGCAGAGGTTAGACGGACGCTGAATTAATTTCATTTAGTTCTCGTGACTTAGTTAATCTGGGAATAATTTGCTAACTACTAAGGCATTTATTCCTTTTTGCTGTTTAGTTTAGCAGGATCAGTGTGTGTTTATTCTTGGCAGTAGGTCAGAAGGCTGTGTGAGTTTATTGCTTGTATTGTACATGGTTTATTATTCTGCTGGGGCTAAAGTGCTGAGTGCTTGAATCTCTTCACGTTACTTTTCTCTTCCTGGGGTTCAGTGCTTGGTTCAGAGGAAGGTAAAGGTTTTGTGGATAATTAAGTATTTGCCTATAACCAATTACGTTTATAAATAGCCATCTGGGAAAATAAGTGCCTGTTCTCACTGGGGTTTGGTTTAGCTGCAGCCTAATTTTGAGCAATTCCTGGAACAGTTGATAGTGGAAAGCTAATTTGGATTTGTTCTTTGTTTTTTGGTTTGTTTTTTGTTTTTTGTTTTTTTGACTGTTATAAAATAAAATAGATATAATATAAGGATTCGCCTATAACCAATTACGTTAATAAATAGCCATCTGGGAAAATAAGTGCCTGTTCTCACTGGGGTTTGGTTTAGCTGCAGCCTAATTTTGAGCAATTCCTGGAACAGTTGATAGTGGAAAGCTAATTTGGATTTGTTCTTTGTTTTTTGGTTTGTTTTTTGTTTTTTGTTTTTTGACTGTTATAAAATAAAATAGATATAATATAAGGATTCGCCTATAACCAATTACGTTAATAAATAGCCATCTGGGAAAATAAGTGCCTGTTCTCACTGGGGTTTGGTTCAGCTGCAGCCTAATTTTGAGCAATTCCTGGAACAGTTGATAGTGAAAAGCTAATTTGGATTTGTTCTTTGTTCTTTGGTTTGTTTCTTGTTTTTTGACTGTTATAAAATAAAATAGATATAATATAAGGATTTGCCTATAACCAATTACGTTAATAAATAGCCATCTGGGGAAAATAAGTGCCTGTTCTCACTGGGGTTTGGTTTAGCTGCAGCCTAATTTTGAGCAATTCCTGGAACAGTTGATAGTGGAAAGCTAATTTGGATTTGTTCTTTGTTTTTTGGTTTGTTTTTTGTTTTTTTGTTTTTTTTGACTGTTATAAAATAAAATAGATATAATATAAGGATTCGCCTATAACCAATTACGTTAATAAATAGCCATCTGGGAAAATAAGTGCCTGTTCTCACTGGGGTTTGGTTCAGCTGCAGCCTAATTTTGAGCAATTCCTGGAACAGTTGATAGTGAAAAGCTAATCTGGATTTGTTCTTTGTTCTTTGGTTTGTTTCTTGTTTTTTGACTGTTATAAAATAAAATAGATATAATATAAGGATTTGCCTATAACCAATTACGTTAATAAATAGCCATCTGGGAAAATAAGTGCCTGTTCTCACTGGGGTTTGGTTCAGCTGCAGCCTAATTTTGAGCAATTACTGGAACAGTGGATAGCGGAAAGCTAATTCGGATTTTTGACTGTTATAAAATAAAATAGAATAAAATTGCTGGGAGCGTTGTTGCGTGCAGAGGGAGTTATTTTCATTTTTGATAATTTGGATAGCTAGATTACTTTGGTCCCTACAACAACGCCAGAGATCAGCTATAGGTTTTTCATTTCATTTTGGTGGGGGTTAAAGCGCCGAGGGCCTGAAAATTTTGTGCTGCTTTTCATTTGCTGTGAGCGTGGTTGGATGCAGAGGGAGTTATTTGCATAGAGGATAATTGGATTGCTATATTATTTTGGTCTCTACAACAACGCTAAAAATCAGCTATAGGTTTTTTGTCATTTGAGTTGCTAATTATTGGTCACGTATTTGGGTGGCTTTGGGGTGCCAAATAAAGAAGACAAGGGGGCAGCATCTTCCACTGGGCTGCCTTTGGCTGGGAAGTCCATTCAATCTACTCTTGTTCTTTAAGAGAACATTGTAATAAGAATAATTATAATAGCAATAATAAAATACATAAATAAAGGGGAGGCAATTAATTGCTTTCTCTTGTATGTTAATCTAAGTTACACCCAATAGCCCTTCTTCTAGTTGCGGCTGTCAACCGCTGCATCTACTCTTCAGTAGTTGTTGCGAATTAATAAATAAGCAGAGGGAGTAAATTTATAAGTAGAACCTCTAGTAATTTTAACAGCATCTTAAATCATTGGCGGGCCTTCACCAGTGTAGACAATACTGAACTAGGCAGACTCCTTTGCCAGCGCCTTAATTTGAGTAGGTGCATTAAAGTAGTGTAGACAATACTGAACTAGCCGAAAACCCGCAGCAGCGTGCCGATTTGGAGCAGGTGCATTCCTGGTTGGGTTGTTAATTTGAGATTTAGCAGGCCTTGATTCAGCTTGCAATGGCTTCCGGCGGGGACCAGCAGCCATCCACTTCTGGCAACCAGCTGGCACCATCCACAAGTGGCAGTAGCGCCCAAGTTATGGCCATGCCCTGCGATCCTCAAGCTTTTGCTCAGTTTTTTAGGGCGTTTGAAACATTTTACAGGCAATGTAGGCCTGGGGCTCTGGCTCTTCCGGCCCCGGAACCATCACAGGATGTAATACCTGACACCCCCCCTAACAATCAGTGCCAGCCGGGCATCACAGTTCCGGTAGTGGGTGGCGCACAATTGGAAACCTCAAACGCATGTCGCCCCAATACCCGTGCCCAGGCAGCCATTAATAAGAAAGCCAGCCAAAGCGCTGGAAAGGGCAAGGCACCAGTTAAAGGTCACACCAGGGGGAAGGCTATAGCCAAAGGGACCAGTAGCAATACGGTTTCACAGGTTGTAGACATTCCTAGTGTATTCCAGGAGCAGCAGCATCAGCACAGCTCTACCGATGACAGCGCGGGCTCCGCCTGGGAGGAGGAGCATGAGCAACCTCAAAGGGCTCGGGCAGCCGACAGTGTGAACCCAGCCAACGTCGAGGCCCAAGGAGGGAAAAGAAAGGCCAAGAAAAAGCACACCTCTTCGAAGAAGAAAAGAAGTAAGCGGTCCGAGACTGAGGACGATTCAGGTACGTCATCCTCGGATTCGGATAGCGAGGGCCCCATGGATAGCTACTGGGGTCTGGGTGAATCGAATCACGGGATCCCACTTTGGGCGCATGAAAGGAGGGCTAATTCCCATCGTAAGACCTTTAATGGTGTGCTGGACTGGAAAGATGGGGCTTTAGTGGAGGATGTAAAAGTTGCCACCAATCAGTCCACCGACTTTATATTGGGGAACCATTTGTCCCAGAAGAAGAGGAATAAAATCCTCAATGGGGACTACGTGGACATCTTCACCCTCCTCCCCCCGACTAAGCTAACAGGAAAAGGTGAGAAGAGGCGCCCTTACGGTAAGCGGAGGTATAGGACCCCTAGGGCGGAGCGAACTTTTGAGAATTGGCTGGACGGGTTCCAGGTTTTCATGGGAGTCGTTTGCGCGGCTTATCCGCGGCGCTCCATGGATCTGGTTGCCTATCTGGCTCACGTGAGGAGGGCACACGCGCTAGCTGGGCCAAATGCTGCCTTAACTTATGATGAGAATTTCCGTAGAAATGCTTCTCTCCTGCCTTCTACCCGATGGGATCTAACGGATCCTAATTACTGGGGCGAGGACGTCAATCCTTACATTGGAAAGAAAAACCAGGATTCAGCCAAGGCGGGTAAGACAGAGGCGAGACGGCGCCGCCACTGCTGGGAGTACAACAGGGGTGTATGCTCACGTCCCTCCTGTAAGTATCTTCATGAATGCGAGCGGTGCTGGGGCAACCACCCCGCCTCTGCGTGCTTTAAGAACAAACAGCAGCCCTTTCGTGGGGGCCGGGGGTTCTTCCACAACAATAACAGGGGCGCCCCCGGACCCTCCCACCAAGGGACCAGTAGCCGCCAGTAATTTGCATCTTGGCCTGGCCTTCTCCCCTATCCATCTTCAGCCCCTCAAAACCTTGCTGGATCAATACCCCGATCGGAAATCCGCTCAGTACCTGTGGGAGGGCTTCTCCACGGGTTTCAGAATCCCTGTGTCCTTTCCCCCTAACACCGGGGACCCACAAAATCAAAAATCAGTTAGAGAAAGGCCAGAGATAGTAAGGAAAAAGATAGAGAAGGAAATCAGCGCAGGTAGGGTAGCAGGTCCCTTTGCCGAGCCGCCAGTAGAAGGACTTCACCTATCCCCATTGGGTATTGTACCTAAAAAGACCCCAGGGGAATTCCGCATGATCCACAACCTCTCTTATCCAAGGGGAGGCTCGGTCAATGACGCGATCCCCCAGGAGCTGTGTACAGTGAAATATGCCTCTTTCGACCAAGCAGTAAAAATGATCCGCAAATTTGGGCGTGGGGCACTCCTCGCCAAGTGTGACATTGAGTCGGCGTTTCGCCTTCTTCCCGTCCATCCAGCGGATTTCCGTTGGCTGGGCTTTAGATTCGAGGG
Organism: Podarcis filfolensis; assembly: GCF_964270895.1. Taxonomy (NCBI): domain Eukaryota; kingdom Metazoa; phylum Chordata; class Lepidosauria; order Squamata; family Lacertidae; genus Podarcis; species Podarcis filfolensis. Next base: position 114,210,547 of record NC_139606.1, read on the forward strand.
GGCGTATTTCATTGACAAAGCAATGCCTATGGGCTGCTCCGTGGCTTGCTCAGCTTTTGAGTCCTTTAGTACCTTTCTGGATTGGGCCCTACGCATCAGGACAGGATCGTCGGGCGTGTCGCATTACCTCGATGATTTTATTTTGGTGGCAGATAGCAGACAACGATGCTCCGCCCTTCTGGAGGCTTTCATGGCCCTGGCAGGTGAGCTGGGGGTGCCACTGGCCGCGGAAAAAACGGAGGGGCCAGCTACGTCATTGGTCTACCTAGGCATCGAGTTAGACACCGTAGCCCAAACATCCAGACTGCCTCGGGAAAAACTGGCAGCCCTTAGGGAATTGATACAGCAGCTGCTGCCCCTAAAGAAGGTGACTCTAAGGCAAATTCAATCCCTGCTAGGTCACTTAAATTTCGCTTGTAGGGTGGTGGCACCGGGCCGACCTTTTTGTGGCCGTCTGGCCAGGCTGCCGGCTGGTCTCCGAGCTCCGCAACATAGGGTCCGCCTTTCTAAGGAAGTCAAGGCAGATTTGGAAGTCTGGCTACAATTCCTTGATAAATACAATGGCATATCCCTGTGGCAGGACTCCCTGTCACTCAATGCTGACTTCCAAGTTCAGTCAGATGCAGCAGGGTCCTTGGGTTTTGGAGTTTATTTCAGGGGGCAGTGGTGTGCGAGAAAATGGCCGGAAGAGTGGCAGGGCCAGCCCATTTCCCGGGATCTTACATTCTTGGAATTTTTCCCTATCCTAGTGGCAGTACATCTCTGGGCGGTGGAGTTTCGCAATCACAGGGTCTGTTTCAACACAGATAACCAGGCAGTGGTAGCGGTTCTTTCCAGGCAGTCCGCGCGCACCCCTAGGGTGGGAAACTTGTTGCGGTCCTTCGTCCTCCTGTGTCTGGAGAACAATATATATTTCTCAGCCAAATTCGTACCTGGTATCAATAACGACATTGCGGATGCTCTGTCTCGCTTTCAGATGGAGCGCTTCCGCTCATTAGCGCCGGATGTGGAACAATCATCGATGCCTTTCCCGGAGCATCTTTGGAGTCTTGGGAGGAAGAAGTGATGAAGGGAGTATTCGGTGCAGTCGCCCCTTCCACAATGAGATCTTACAAAAAAGCATGGGCGGACTTCCTAAAGTTCCGCAATAAATTTCCCAGCGCGAAACAGAAATCTGTTCCCTCAACGAGGGAGGTCCTCCACTATTTAGCTCACCTGAAAGAGATGGGCAGGGCACCTAAGACTCTTAATATTCACTCCGCAGGGATTTCATATTTTTGTAAAACCTTTTTCGCCACCGACCCGTGTGCAAAATTTATAGTGCGTAAGACCTTAGAAGGGTGGCGCCGGCTTCAGCCCCCCACCCCTGACAGGAGGAGGCCCATAACTTTCGACATTTTGACCCAGATACACAAAAAATTACGTGAAATTTGCTGGTCAAAATACGAAGCTCGCCTATTCTCGGCCGCTTATTCCATAGCCTTCTTTGGGGCCCTTCGCATAGGGGAAATGGTTTGTGAGGGAGGGGCTCTCCACGCCCAGAGGGGTATTCTCTTAAGCGATCTGACCCTTTCAGCTAATGAGCTTATAGTCCAAGTTCGGAGCTCTAAGACTGACCAGCAGGGCAGGGGGGCCCTCCTACGGTTACCAGCCGCGCAAGGTAGCGGCCCCTGCCCAGTTAGGGATACAAGGCGTTTCCTCTACCTAAGACCCAGTAGCCCAGGCCCCCTGTTAATTCATGCTGACGGAGCGCCTCTGGCTAGGCACCAGTTTACACGGGTGATGCGCAGGGCTCTGGCTGCATGTGGACAGCCCGCGGCCGAATTTGCGGCTCACTCCTTCCGGATCGGTGCTGCAACCACTGCCGTGCACCTCGGGCTTTCCACGGAGAGGGTAAAGGATCTGGGCCGGTGGAAATCTAATGCATACAGAGCTTACGTAAGAAAGAACCTATGACTACTGGGCGCGTCGCTGACCTCGGTTTCCTTGTCTATTTGCTTTTCAGAATTCCGAAAGGTGCGCATTTGGTTGGTGGGCCACAGCATTGTGCACTGGGCCAGGAATCGTGCCATTAGTACCGGGCTGGGGCAAAACTTGAACTTACCTGCTAATGTTGAGCTAACGTGGATAGCGCGAAGAGGGATGCGCTGGAGTGAATTTAAGCCAACCGTGATGGCGAGAGCCGCCTCTGAGGGCCCCCCGGATGCCTTGCTCATCCAGTTGGGGGAAAATGACTTAGCGTACCGCAAAGCTATTGATTTGAGATGGAACATCTTTGACGATTTTGATGGCCTGATGGCGGTTTACCCAAACATTACTATCCTGTGGTCCTCGTTGCTTGAGAGGAGGACATGGAGGGATTGCGTGAGCCCGGTTGGAATCAATAAAGCAAGAAGGGTCTTGCAGCGGGCTGTGGAGCGTAGAGTGGCAGCTCTGGGCGGGGGCGTCATCCGCCACCCGAGCATCCAGTACAGCAACGAGGCCCTCTGCAGATGGGATGGCGTGCATCTGTCTGACGATGGAAATGATATTTGGTTGGGGGACATCATAGCAGGGATTAGGAATTGGTTACAGGCTTGAAGGTATTGGCGGCGAGCTTCGCTCGAGTGGCGGTTAGGCATTGGCAGGGGGCAATTGTTATGCAAATGAAGGGGGGAAGGAAGCGCCATCACCTTCCCCAAAAGTAAGGGTAGTCTGGTAGAGGACTCCGAGGGGCGTGGCCTTGTCCGAAACCTAGGGAGGTAAGGGCCTCCGGCACGCCCCAGAGCGGTGACACCCGTGGGATCCTAGTTGGCGTACTTCAACAGGACTCCCACGGTTTGTGGACAACCCTTCCCGGTCCCCATGCCGGGTAGTCGACAGGAGCCAATGCCTAAGGCCAATACCTTCCAATTCTGTAATCAATAAAGTTGTGGCCTTTTTATGCCCATTAACCTAAAATTCTGTGTCCGGTGTCTTCATTTCACATGGGGGAGGGGACTTGCCACGCAAAGCCATTTCCGACCTGGGAGGAGAGGGGGTTGCGGGCAGAAATCCCTCCCACATCTCACACGCGGGGGCTGGCCCTTGCCCCCGCGTGGTTAGGGAATCCCCGGGCGTGTCAGCGACCCGGCCCGCCAATCAGCGGGCTGGGGAGGCGTAGCCTAGCCTATTTAAGACTAGGCACGGCCGGGGACCGCCCTCTTTGCCCCCTTTCCAGCTGAGCGGTTTTCCCATCCCACCCTCCCTTTAGGTTTAGCTAGCCTTGACCTTGCTATGGACTTCGGTTGGTCGCCGCAAGGGGCCTGGTAGGAATTTTTCCAAGTTGGCGCACTTCAAGCCTTTTGGTTTTTTCGCCTACCTCGTAGCAAACGTCACAACTTATTTTGGTATTGGCGGTTAGGCATTGGCAGGGGTCAATTGTTATGCAAATGAAGGGGGGAAGGAAGCGCCATCACCTTCCCCAAAAGTAAGGGTAGTCTGGTAGAGGACTCCGAGGGGCGTGGCCTTGTCCGAAACCTAGGGAGGTAAGGGCCTCCGGCACGCCCCAGAGCGGTGACACCCGTGGGATCCTAGTTGGCGTACTTCAACAGGACTCCCACGGTTTGTGGACAACCCTTCCCGGTCCCCATGCCGGGTAGTCGACAGGAGCCAATGCCTAAGGCCAATACCTTCCAATTCTGTAATCAATAAAGTTGTGGCCTTTTTATGCCCATTAACCTAAAATTCTGTGTCCGGTGTCTTCATTTCACATGGGGGAGGGGACTTGCCACGCAGCCAATCAGAAACTGCGCTTTGGTTTCCGAACGTTTTGGAAGTTGAACGGACTTCCCAAACAGATTCCGCTCGAATTCCAAAGTATGACTGTATAAATGTCCTAGGGTCGATCTTTATAATAATCAATCTCAAAAACAAGATATCTGGTTATTTTACTTTTAAAAAATAGAAAGAAATGGTTGGTTCAATCTCCCTGAAAAAGGCTTATGGCATCTGTCCAAGATTATGAGCTTTTAGCACCTGAAATAATTTAAATTTCCTTTGTTTGAATTTAAGATTTCATTTGAAACCATGCTCTTTTCCACAAGCCACAACATGACGGAAATGTTAAGAAATAAAACCAAATCATTTTTAAAAACAAAATAATAAAACTTTCTCTTTTAACCCTCCACTCCCCCCCAAAAAAACCACCCTCACCCTAATATTTATAATATTTTTTGTCTGTGCAAGACAGAGCAAACAGCACTGTTTCTGGGAACTTTGCCATTGGTAAGAAAACCCCTTCCCCGTTATAGCAGCATTGCTGGCTATTTCAGTGCCTGCCACAATCTAAGCAAACTCTGTGCAATACCTGAATCCCTTAGCAGGAAGAGGGAAGAAAAGAGGGAAAAAACAGAGATCAAGTAGGAGAACTTCATGTCTGCTTCGATTTGCTGGAAATTCTGAGATCGCAAAGAGGAGGGACAGAAGGTGCTCCTTATTTATAGGTCGTCGAACAACAGCAGCCCCTAGAGGGAAAGAGGAGGAGGAGTTTGAGGTACAGTCATGTAAAGCAGAGGTGGGGCCACATTCCCTTCTGAATGACTTTCTGGGGGCCGCAAGCCAGGGCTGAGTAGGGGCAGAAACAGTTATGAGACCCCCGAGCCATCTGAAGTCAGCTCTGTATAGGGAAGTTTTTAAATGTTTAATTGTTGTTGTTGTTTAGTCATTTAGTCATGTCCGATTCTTCGTGATCCCATGGACTAGAGCACGCCAGGCACTCCTGCCTTCCACTGCCTACCAACTCATGTTGGTAGCTTTGAGAACACTGTCCAACCATCTCGTCCTCTGTCGTCCAATTCTCCTTGTGCCCTCAATCTTTCCGAACATCAGGGTCTTTTCCAGGGAGTCTTCTCTTCTCATGAGGTGGCCAAATTATTGGAGCCTCAGCTTCAGGATCTGTCCTTCCAGTGAGCACTCAGGGCTGATTTCCTTCTGAATGGCTCGGTTTGATCTTCTTACAGTCCAAGAAGATGGCAGAAAGTGAGGAGGAATTAAAGAACCTTTTAATGAGGGTGAAAGAGGAGAGCGTATAATATGGTCTGAAGCTCAACATCAAAAAAAACTAAGATCATGGCCACTGGTCCCATCACCTCCTGGCAAAGATCACTGCAGATGGTGACAGACAGCAGTCACGAAATTAAAAGACGCCTGCTTCTTGGGAGAAAAGCAATGACAAACCTAGACAGCATCTTAAAAAGCAGAGACACCACCTTGCCGACAAAGGTCCGTATAGTAAAAGCTATGGTTTTCCCAGTAGTGATGTATGGAAGTGAGAGCTGGACCATAAATAAGGCTGATCACCGAAGAATTGATGCTTTTGAATTATGGTGCTGGAGGAGACTCTTGAGAGTCCCATGGACTGCAAGAAGATCAAACCTATCTATTCTGAAGGAAATCAGCCCTGAGTGCTCACTGGAAGGACAGATCCTGAAGCTGAGGCTCCAATACTTTGGCCACCTTATGAGAAGAGAAGACTCCCTGGAAAAGACCCTGATGTTGGGAAAGACTGAGGGCACAAGGAGAAGGGGACGACAGAGGACAAGATGGTTGGACAGTGTTCTTGAAGCTACAAACATGAGTTTGACCAAACTGTGGGGAGCAATGGAAGACAGGAGTGCCTGGTGTGCTCTGGTCCATGGGGTCATGAAGAGTCAGATATGAGTAAATGACTAAACAACAACAACAGCCCAACACCCTGTGGCCAAGTTGAATTATGTGCTTCAGGATTTGATTTAAGGCCCTGCCCATAGATGACAATCTGTAAACATCCCATGAGGAAGCCACTACTAATAGACCATGACATTCAGGATAAGGTCTCAGAGATAAGGTGTTCTTTTCAATGTCTGCATATATATGTGTTTGTGTGTGTGTTTGTGTATTCAAGCATGTTGTTCCTGATCAGTTGAAGACATTTTGGGAGGAAGCCCATTTACTAGATTTTTATCCATTTGGAATAAAACCCATTTGGCCTAAAGAGTTTCGGAAGGAGGCTGCAAGGGCTGGTGCTGTGGGGCCCCCAGGTGAGGCACACCTGTCCACACGGTCTGAGGGGCCACTAGCCACCCTCCCTCACAGGACCACAACCAAACAGGTGGCCAAGCAGGGGATGAAAGCAGAGTTTACCTGCCTGGTTACTCACTCAGTAAGAGCAGCTGAAAAGGGAAGCACTTGATGAGGTGGACAAATGGAAGCATATATTATGACCTACCACCATTCCTTCAGGAATTGCAGGGAAGAAAACATGCCTGCCCCTGTGTACCATTTTGGGGTAGAATAGTGGGGAATGTCTGCAAAGCTGAAATGGCTTTTAAGCGAGGCTGCACTTTAGTGCTAGAGTACAATGTTTGAATGAAGGGAAAGGTCCTAAGTTTGCCTTCTGTGTCTGCAGGTAGGGGTCAGATGAGACTCCCGTTTGAAAATCTGGAGGGTTGATAGTCCAAGTAAGACAATACTTGTAAGAAATGATTAAGTCACCTTTTCACTCAAGGCTGCAGCTGCTGAAAACGTCAGGCATAATGTTGCTTTCATTCACATAAAGATACAGGTAAAGGTAAAAGGTAAGGGACTCCTGGAGGGTTAAGTCAGGTCAGAGGCGACTATGGGGTTGCGGCGCTCATCTCGCTTTCAGGCTGAGGGAGCCACCGTTTGTCCACAGACAGGTTTCTGGGTCATGTGGTCAGCATGAGAAGACCACTTCTGGCAAGACAGGACACTGTGACGGAAGCCAGATTGTACGGAAATGCCATTTACCTTCCCCACCGCAGTGGTACCTATTTATCTACTTGCGCTGACATGCTTTCAAAAGACTAGGTTGGCAGGAGCTGGGACAGAGCAACGGGAGTTCACCCTGTTATGGGGATTCGAACCGCCAGCCTTCTGATCGGCAAGCCCACAGCGCCACCTACGTCCATGTGATAAAGATACAAGGCTACAGTTACTAGGCAGCCTCAGACATAAATTTTGCTTTGTGTTTTAGTAACGGGTGCGGGTTCTGTGTGTCCATGTCTGTATGTTTGTCTCTCTCTCTCTCTGTGTGTGTGTGTGTGGAGAAAGAAAGAGGTCAGTTACAATGGACTCTTCCCTCCCCATCCCACTGAGTTCATATTCTGTTGCAATAGAGGGATCAGGTTTGGGACTGGCTTCTAAGAGGGTGGCTGTTGTGGTTCCGGAGAGTGGGAAATTCGAGGAGAAGGGAAGCTCTCATTTTGCTCTTCATTTCATCGTGGGGGAAAAAAATCTTGTGCAAATATATCAGCATTTTTCTGTTTGTGATCTTGCTTAATATACACCACCCACCCTGCCAGAATATCTCCACGGCCTGGTCTAAATACTGAAGAGAATGTTGGTTTTCATGTTTTTGCGTGGCATATTTCTTATGCTAGCAAAGTTTCGACAGAGAGCACATCTCCTGCAAATAAAAGTCGTATACTTCCTTGTACTTTCAGTGATTGTATAGAAATCTTTTACTTTTTTGTGTTTTAACTATTGTTTAAGTGTAGTATTATGCAGCCAACTGGTTACTGGTAACAGCCCATCACAGGCTAGGCGCTCCCAATTTAATTAACTTTTTAATCAGAGTAATTGATTGTTTCCTTATTAAAAATTGATAAAATCCTGACCTGTACTGGTATTTATAACCTCTGTTCTTCACATTTAAGACGGTATGTGAACTTTAAAAGAGCAAAGGGCTTGTTAACAACAAGAAAACATGATGTTTCTAGATTCTTCATGCTTTTACTCTTGGCACTGTCGATAAAAATCAACTCATTCTGAATTTCTTTAATGGCTTCCATTATCTTTCACATGTTGTTGTTTAGTCGTTTAGTCGTGTCTGACTCTTCATGACCCCATGGACCAGAGCACGCCAGGCACTCCTGTCTTCCACTGCCTCCCGCAGTTTGGTCATTCTCATGCTGGTAGCTTTGAGAACACTGTCCAACCATCTCGTCCTCTGTCGTCCCCTTCTCCTTGAGCCCTCCATCTTTCCCAACATCAGGGTCTTTTTCAGGGAATCTTCTCTTCTCATGAGGTGGCCAAAGTATTGGAGCCTCAGCTTCACGATCTGTCTTTCCAGTGAGCACTCAAGAGCTATTACTGAAGAATTAGATGTTGGCTTCATCTATTGCTAAGGCTTTGCAATCATGACACCTTACTCAAGACAGTCTTGCTCAGCCTGGTGCAGCGCAGGTATTTTGGATGGCAACTCCCACCATTCTTGACTCTTGGCAATACTGGTTGGAGTTGATGGAAGCTGGAGTCCACGAACATCTGGAAGCCCCCAAACTACGATGGATGATCATGCAAGATTCTTTTTTTCTGGTCATAAGAACCAGGCAGAGGGCTTTCTCGGTAGTGGTGCCTGACCTATGAAATGCCCTCCCATCAGTTGTCAAGGAAATGAACAACTATCTGACTTTTAGAAGAGATCTGAAGGCAGTCCTGTATTGGGAAGCTTTTGATGTTTTATTATGTTTTAATTTGTTTTGGAAGTCGCCCAGAATGACTGAGTAAAGCAGCCAGCCAGAAGAGTGGGGTATAAATAATAAATTCTCCTCTTCCTCTTCCTCCTCCTCCTCCTCCTCCTCTTCCCATTTTTGTCTACATTTCTCTGTAATCTATGTATTTTGGCTCTGGAGCCAAGTGAGGATTCCCAGGTAAGATCCTCCCTCTATTGTGTGGGCAGGTAATCCCTCCCCTACCTGACCTGGTCTCCTTGGCAACGCTTCCCCCAGGTGGGATTGGACGACTGACTGAGGTAGGCGGAGACCTCCAGGCATCCCACCTGAGGGAAGGCAAAGCCAAGCCTATGTTGTTGGAGCCGCTCCAGATCCAGGGGCTGCACGCGTCCACGCAAAGGGCGCCCCCAGTTTTAAGCGGGGAGCGGTCATTCTCTGTAATCTATGTATTTTTGGAACACATTATTTGGTTTAACGGAAGCATCAAGTGCACCAAGTAAGCATTCCAACACTAGGATCCTATGAAAACCTGGAGGCTAGAGACAGATCAAAATGTATTTAATGTATTTTTAACCTTCTGTTGGAACCCACCCAGAGTGGGTGGGGAAACCCAGCTGGATAGGCGAGGTAGAAAATAATAATAATAATAATAATAATAATAATAATAATAATGGGGATTGTTATTTCAGATTCCCACAAGAGATTCTCTCCATAACGAGCAAGACTTATTCAGGGAATGTGAGAAGCCTCAATGTTGCTTCACCTTGGGAACAGTGAGTTTGTGTATGTGATCACTTCAGGAAGCAGAACGAGTTAGGCACCTGTGGCGACATGACTGTGTTACCACACAGAATTACACAGCAGATCCTAAGTTCTCAGAAGGAAATGGTGAGAAAACTATATATATTTATAAGGTGGGTTCAGGTTCAGTCCCCAGTGTCTCTCCAGGTAGGAAAAGCTGGACAGTTATTACCAGTCAAAGTCGACAATACCGAAAAAGAAAGCTCTGTTTTTGGGATATGTATAAGGAAGAGCCATATGTTCATATGTTGCCTCATTTCCAGGCCCTATCTAGGAAAATTAGGAACTATAGGAGAACATATAGTTTCAAGGTTACAGAGTCATAGAATCACAGATTTATAGTGCCGAAACGAACCACAAGAGTCATCTAGTCCAACCATTTGCAATGTTGGAATCTCTCACCCAACATGGGGCTCAAACCCATGGCCCCAAGATTAAAGGACTAAGTGTCTGTTGACCCAGCTGGTTTTGCTCTGCCGGCCCCTTACTCCTGACACATTACGCATTTGAGCCATTAGCGTAGCTGATTTTATGTTGAATTGTCTTTCTCTAATGTCCATTAAAAACCATGCATTTCATCATCTAGACTCTTGAAGTCTTGTCTGCCTGTTTTGAAGAAGATAGTTTGTGGAGGAGATCTTTCTGAGCACATCTATGCATGGTGTGTGTGTGTAAAGAAGTCAAATTGATGCAAAAATGCAGAGGACCAGACTGAAGACTGGAAAAACGAGGAACCGATATAGACAGATCTGCCTGACCCCCAGCAGATGGCAGCTGCAGTCTCAAACATTTTGAAGGTATCATGAAAAATCTATAATAATAATAATAATAATAATAATAATAATAATAATATGAACTTTTTGAGCTATTTTTAAGACTTCTGACATGGGTTGCCATGTGCCTTGATTTTCCTGGATATTCCAGTGATTTTCAGCCAGACAATGCTTCCAGCTGCTGTATTCTGGCCATGTCCAGGGAATTCTGAATGCAGGGCAACTCTATAGCTGCTGCAGAGAATGTGAGGTAGCTTAGAAGTAAAAAACTAAGAGCAGTTTATATGGGAACTGAAGAAATTTGGTCAGATTTGCCTGACCCTCAGCAGATGGCAGCTGTAGTCTCAAACGTTTTGAAGGTACCCTTCAAAATCTCAAATAACAACAATAATAAAATGACGAGGTATAGTAGAAATGCTCTGGCGTGCTCTGGTCCATGGGGTCATGAAGAGTCGGACACGACTAAATGACTAAACAACAATGGTAGAAATAAACAAGTAAGAGCAGTTTATATGCAAACTGAAGAAATTCGGACAGATCTAGGAGGGGGTCTTTGAATTTATTTATTGCATAAAATTCATATACTGCTTGATTGTAGAAAACCTCAAAGCAGTCAACTCTCGTGCGACTCCTGTACCTGAAGGCAGAGAAGCAAAACATATTCTCAGCTCCTTGTTACTGAAAACAGAGGGAGCAAGAACAATGACATAAATGTATTTACTGTTCTGAATGTCGTGTGACATGAACAGGCTACAAGATGCCCGACTTCCCTGTCGCAGGCTAGGCATGAAAAGCAGGTTCAAAATCCTAACTCAGCCATGTGGTTAACTGGGCAATATTTGTTTAAGCCTGCATTTTCCAGACTCTCTGTGCTAAAGAGCTTGCTTGGCCTCTGCCTCTGATGAACCTCGTCATTATTTTGCAGTGATCATGGATGTCAAGAACCCACCACAATTGCCAAAAGGGCATCTGGAGCAACTAGAGGGCTTCCTTCACCAGCTACATCCGCCTGCCATACTGCCTGCCATTTCGAACGACATCATTCTCATAGTTTTGTGAGTGCTAGAATACATATGAGCAAGACTCTCTGTGTTCCATCTAAAATAAATGCACCTGCCCAACCATTTGGCAAAACTGAATATGCCTTTTAAAAGAAGAAGAAGAAGAAGAAGAAGAAGAAGAAGAAGAAGAAGAAGAGGAAGAAGATGAAGAATAGGGAGGAGCGGTGAGCAAGCTATGACCCTGAGGTCTTGCCCTCAATCACTCAAAATCTTATTCAAGCACTGCTGCGGCTCCTAAAACTTCATGGGGCAATGCATGCAGTCATAAGGAGTAGAAATCCTTTTAAAATGCTGGCTAATAGCACATCCTGTGATTTTTCTATGGTGCTCTGATCCCAAACAGAGACCAGCAGAGGTTGACAGAGCTAGATGGAGGAAGACATCTGCTGTATCCAACTTGGAGCAATGGAGATTTGGTCACAGCCTTAGCTATTCAACAGATGCTGCATGTAACAGAATATTGTAATGCAAGCCTTGCCAGCTTAGCCAATGCCTTGGGGGTAGAGATCCCAGTATGTTTTGAGGGGAGACACTAAGGACTCAGCTACTCAGCTACACAGCTGCAAATAAAATGTTTTAAACCTGTTGTAAAGTGCAATATACAAACGCGACACTAGATGGTGAAAGTCAGCTATGCAAAATTCACTGCATTTTTCATTATTTTTTTAAAAAAGGATTATCACGGTGTTTTTTATACGTGTGCAGATTTCACCTAAGATAAATATTCTGAGAGAATATGCTCAACAATTTGTTCAAAAATTGTTTTTTTTTACCATAATCATAATTTATTATTTATACCCCGCCCATCTGGCTGGGTTTCCCCAGCTAAATATATGTTTAAGTTGAGGAAGGACAATGGGAGAGTGTGGTAGATCACTGCCAGTTTTTCATATTGCATGGTGGGTGGCAACCTGTTGTACGTTGGATCTGCCTGCTTTAGACCATCTTTCACCAGCCAAGGACTCTGCAGTTGCAAGACCACAATTCCACACACCCCTGACCACTGACCATGTTGGCTGGGTTTGATGGGAATTGTAGTGGAAGACTGGCAACATCTACCTCAGGGAGCTCTTACAGAGGTTTGCAGCATTTGCGGTGCGGTGGGCATGTCCCGATTTTTTTCCAGCCAGTGTAGCAAAACTCGATCATACACTTCCCTTTGGCTTTGTCACATTCTTCATCCGATTGTGGTTCGTGAGATGGTTCAGAAGCGTAAGCTTAAGGCAAGAAAGAAAAACATTGGTTCGCGTCGAGTTAGGGCTCCTTGCCAGCTACAGCGTTCTAAGTCCATTCTCTGATTTCCGTTCTCTGCTTTCCAATCAGAAGCCACGCTTTGGTTTCCAAACATTTTGGAAGTCAAACCGACTTCCCAAACAGATTCTACTCGACTTCCAAGGTACAACTGTTTAAATGTCCTAGGGTCAATCTTTATAATCCTCAATCTCAAAAACAAGATATCTGGTTATTCTACTTTTAAAAATAGAAAGAAATGGTTTTTCAATCTCTCTGAAAAAGGCTTATGACATCTGTCCAAGATTATGAGCTTTTAGCACCTGAAATAATTTAAATTTCCTTTGTTTGAATTTAAGATTTCATTTGAAACCATGCTCTTTTCCACAAGCCACAACATGACGGAAATGTTAAGAAATAAAACCAAATCATTTTTTTAAACAAAATAATAAAACTTTCTCTTTTAACCCTCCACTCCCCCCCAAAAAAAAACCCACCCTCACCCTAATATTTATAATATTTTTTGTCTGTGCAAGACAGAGCAAACAGCACTGTTTCTGGGAACTTTGCCATTGGTAAGAAAACCCGTTCCCCGTTATAGCAGCATTGCTGGCTATTTCAGTGCCTGCCACAATCTAAGCAAACTCTGTGCAATACCTGAATCCCTTAGCAGGAAGAGGGAAGAAAAGAGGGAAAAAACAGAGATCAAGTAGGAGAACTTCATGTCTGCTTCGATTTGCTGGAAATTCTGAGATCGCAAAGAGGAGGGACAGAAGGTGCTCCTTATTTATAGGTCGTTGAACAACAGCAGCCCCTAGAGGGAAAGAGGAGGAGGAGTTTGAGGTACAGTCATGTAAAGCAGAGGTGGGGCCACATTCCCTTCTGAATGACTTTCTGGGGGCCACAAGCCAGGGCTGAGTAGGGGCAGAAACAGTTATGAGACCCCCGAGCCATCTGAAGTCAGCTCTGTATAGGGAAGTTTTGAAATGTTTAATTGTTGCTGTTGTTTAGTCATTTAGTCATGTCCGATTCTTCGTGACCCCATGGACTAGAGCACGCCAGGCACTCCTGCCTTCTATTGCCTACCAACTCATGTTGGTAGCTTTGAGAACACTGTCCAACCATCTCGTCCTCTGTCGTCCAATTCTCCTTGTGCCCTCAATCTTTCCGAACATCAGGGTCTTTTCCAGGGAGTCTTCTCTTCTCATGAGGTGGCCAAATTATTGGAGCCTCAGCTTCAGGATCTGTCCTTCCAGTGAGCACTCAGGGCTGATTTCCTTCTGAATGGCTCGGTTTGATCTTCTTGCAGTCCAAGAAGATGGCAGAAAGTGAGGAGGAATTAAAGAACCTTTTATTTAGGGTGAAAGAGGAGAGCACAAAATATGGTCTGAAGCTCACCATCAAAAAAACTAAGATCATGGCCACTGGTCCCATCACCTCCTGGCAAAGATCACTGCAGATGGTGACAGACAGAAGTCACGAAGTTAAAAGATGCCTGCTTCTTGGGAGAAAAGCAATGACAGACCTAGACAGCTTCTTAAAAAGCAGAGACATCACATTGCTGACAAAGGTCTGTATAGTTAAAGCTGTGGTTTTCCCAGTAGTGATGTATGGAAGTGAGAGCTGGACCATAAAGAAGGCTGATTGCCGAAGAATTGATGCCTTTGAATTATGGTGCTGGAGGAGACTCTTGAGAGTTTCATGGACTGCAAGAAGATCAAACCTATCTATTCTGAAGGAAATCAGCCCTGAGTGCTCCCTGGAAGGACAGATTCTAAAGCTGATGCTCCAATACTTTGGCCACCTTGTGAGAAGAGAAGACTCCCTGGAAAAGACCCAGATGTCGGGAAAGACTGAGGGTACAAGGAGAAGGGGACGAGATGGTTGGACAGTTGTTGGACAGTGTTCTTGAAGCTACCAACATGAGTTTGACCAAACTGCGGGAGGCATTGGAAGACAGGAGTGCCTGGCATGCTCTGGTCCATGGGGTCATGAAGAGTCAGACATGACTAAACGACTAAACAACAACAACAGCCCAACACCCTGTAGCGAAGTTGAATTATGTTCTTCAGGACTTGATTTAAGGCCCTGCCCATAGATGACAATCTGTAAACATCCCATGAGGAAGCCACTACTAATAGACCATGACATTCAGGATAAGGTCTCAGAGATAAGGTGTTCTTTTCAATGTCTGCATATATATGAGTTTGTGTGTGTGTTTGTGTATTCAAGCATGTTGTTCCTGATCAGTTGAAGGCATTTTGGGAGGAAGCCCATTTACTAGATTTTTATCCATTTGGACTAAAACCCATTTGGCCTAAAGAGTTTCGGAAGGAGGCTGCAAGGGCTGGTGCTGTGGGGCCCCCAGGTGAGGTACACCTGTCCACACAGTCTGAGGGGCCACTAGCCACCCTCCCTCACAGGACCACAACCAAACAGGTGGGCAAGCAGGGGACAAAAGCAGAGTTCACCTGCCCTGGTTACTCACTCAGTAAGAGCAGCTCGAAAGGGAAGCACTTGATGAGACGGACAAATGGGAGCATATATTATGACCTGCCACCATTCCTTCAGGAATTGCAGGGAAGAAAACATGCCTGCCCCTGTGTACCATTTTGGGGTAGAATAGTGGGGAATGGCTGTAAAGCTGAAATGGCTTTTAAGCAAGGCTGCACTTCAGTGGTAGAGTACAATGTTTGTATGAGGGAAAGGTCCTAAGTTCACCCTCTGTGTCTACAGGTAGGGGTAAGATGAGACTCCCATTTGAAAATCTGGAGAGTTGATACTAGTCCAAGTAAGACAATACTTGTAAGAAATGATAAAGTCACCTTTTCACTCAAGGCTGTAACTGCTGAAAACCTCAGGCATAATGTTGCTTTCATTCACATAAAGATACAGATAAAGGACCCCTGTCAGTTAAGTCCATCCAAAGACGACTATGGGGTTGCAGCGCTTATCTCATTTTCAGGCTGGGGGAGCCAGTGTTTGTCCCCAGACAGTTTTCCAGGTCATGTGGCCAGCATGACTAAACTGTTTCTGACACAATGGGACACCATTGTGGAAACCAGAGTGCACAGAAACGCTGTTTAACTTGCCGCCACATCAGTACCTATTTATCTACTTGCACTGGTGTGCTTTCAAACTGCTAGGTTGGCAGGAGCTGGGACAGAGCAATAGGAGCTCACCCCGTCACGGGGATTCGAACCGCCAGGCTTCTGATCGGCAAGCCCACGGCACTACCCACATCCCTGTAATAAAGATACAAGGCTACAGTGACTAGGCAGCCTCAGACATAAATATTGCTTTGTACAAGGACACTAGGCAATCTCAGACAGTTCAGATTAGCAGGTGTCGGCGAGTATAGAACTTGCTGACATCTACTAATGGTCAGGATGTTGGTGTGATA
The DNA here is from genome assembly GCF_964270895.1 of Podarcis filfolensis. NCBI lineage: Eukaryota > Metazoa > Chordata > Lepidosauria > Squamata > Lacertidae > Podarcis > Podarcis filfolensis. The sequence continues at coordinate 114,226,289 of NC_139606.1, forward strand.
AATACACACGGCTCAGCAAATACAGAGACCGATTCACACTTACCTCCAGGTATTTTTGCTTGGCTTAACAAATAGTTGCATAGGAAATAGACCAAATATGGGAAATAATGAATAATGCTAATAGGGTAATATGGCAGTTGTGATAGGCTGTAAACCTTGTAGTCCCTTGTAGTCCCTACCCAAGGGGGAGATAAGGGAGGGAACCTGTGCTTAGGAAATAGAGAATATAAGCTTTGTTTTACTAACTTTGGGTGTGCCTATTTGCAGTAATGTTTTTGTAATCAATCTACTCTTTGCTGCTTCACCAATTTTGTTCAGATTTTATTTTGAGGGTCTCAGACCCACTTGTAACAATACTGAACTAATTACAAAACTGGCTGGTACATAAAGCAACATCATGTGGTCATATGCTGCTTCTTTTCCAGCTCTTCTGTCATAGTTGATGTTTGGTGTAGGGTTGGGCTGGGTTGGGGGGCTGTGTCAAGTCTAAGAAAGTCCCAACACCTTCATTCCCCCACACCTGTCTTGGATCTGGCTGCTCTTAGCAGTACTTCACTCTTCTTGGCCCTTGCTTCCTCTCATCATGTGACGGTCCCTTGGCGCCCTGTGCTCCTGTAGTCTCTGCTGCACCTTCACCCAGCCCAGGTGGCTCCATCCGCCTCTGTGCTCCAACGTCTCCAGAAAACTTTCTTGTGTCTTGCGCAGAACTTCCTCAAGTCAGCCTTTCCTCATCTGGTTTCACAAGGGAAGCCTGCAGGATCAGGCCATTGGCCCTCCTAGTCTAGCATTCTGTCCTTGCAGTGGTCAACTAGGTGCCCATGGGAAGTCTGCAAGCTGGACATGAGCCCAACAGAACTCTGCTTCCCTACGATTCCCAGCTACTGGTATTCAGAGGCACAATACCTCTCACAGTGGAGGCACATCACAACCATCCTGTTGGGTGCCCCACTGTTGCTGGAAGACGTACACTGGCTTCCAGTACATTTCCAAGCACAATTCAAAGTGTTGCTGCTGACCTTTAAAGCCCTAAATGGCCTCGGCCCAGTATGCCTGAAGGAGCGTCTCCACCCCCATCATTCTGCCTGGACACTGAGGTCCAACTCCGAGGGTCTTCTGGCAGTTCCCTCCCTGCAAGAAGTGAAAGTACAGGGAACCAGGCAGAGGGCCTTCTCGGTAGTTGTGCCTGCCCTGTGGAACACCCTTCCATCAGATGTCAAGGAAATAAACAAGTATTTGACTTTTAGAAGACATCTGAAGGCAGCTTTGTTTAGGGACGTTTTCAATGTTTTATGTTTTATTGTGTTTTTAATATTCTGTTGGGAGCTGCCCAGAGTGACTGGGGAAACCTAGCTGGATGGGTGGGGTATAAATAAAATAATAATAATAATAATAATAATAATAATAATAATAATAGGAGTGACTTCCCCTCCACTCAATTTCACATATATACTGATGGGAATATGCTCCCTGCTTGTAATCCAGATAGAGACCTTGGAGTGGTTCTGGAGAACTCAACCCAGTGTTCAATAACTTTGAAAAATGGTAAAGTCGATGATGGGGGAAAGGGGTTGAAAATATAATGTCAGAACAGTCACTTCAAATGCCTTTTTACTTTATTTTAATTTAGTTTAAAGATATTTATGTTTATGGTTTTTTTTAAATAAATCAGAAGAAATGGTACAATGTACAGATTTCTAGGACTGCACTGCAAGGCAGATAAAAAGAAGGGCAAACTCTGTGCCTTTTTAAATTGGGTGAGCAAGACAGCAGATGTGTTTTCTGCCTGAAATTTGAACAGGACATCTGTGTGGAAGAGTTTCTCCAAGGCGCTTTGAAATAAAGTTGCTTATTCAGCTGTGGGAACGCACAGAGACGCAGAGTCACAAAGAACATAGGTGCTCAAATGCATGATTTTTAATTAGCAGAAGAAGGAAAACAATCACCATAGAATCAGCTCCATTAAAAGCGCAAATGCGTAGCGAAGCGGGTTGCAGAGGCCATGAAAATGTTCAGGCTATGGATGTAACGTAGCCAACATCCTGACGTTATCTGTGCGAAAGAGAGAAGATTGTCAGATTCTGCAGTTTTTGATGCTGTATTACATAGATAATCATGAACAAAAAGCTGAACACATTCAGATGCAAAACACAAGCACACATTTTAATATAAAGAGGAGAAATACATTGATATGTGGCTTATCCTTTAAATCATGCTGTGGCTTGCCAGATGTTGTGGGAGTCCACCTCGCATTGGCCCCAACAGTATGGCAAGGGATCAAGGGTGAGGGAGATCTGTAGGCTGGCAACATCTGGAGAAACACAGATCGGCCTTTCCTGATTTGAATAGGTTCTGAGCATGATAATTTGTTGTTTGCCCCTTAAAAATACTGACTAACTTTGTTGGGTGGTATATTAGATTGGATGTAGTGAATACATATATTTTAATAGTGGACAGATGAAAAATCAGAAGTTCATTCTTTTCCGAATCTTATTTTTTCTACCTTTCTCTTTTAACCTCTTTTCTCCTCTTTTTTTTTTTTTGTCTCTCCTTCCCCCTTTTTGTGTTTTTACTGTATTTAGATAGTCTTGGTGTGGTTAAAAAAAGGGAAAAGGATATTAAGTTTTGTATTTTTCTCTGTGAATCTTAATAATATTTATTAATATTTATTATTTATTTGTGTTTTTACTGTATTTAGATAGTCTTGGTGTGGTTAAAAAAAGGGGGAAAGGATATTAAGTTTTGTATTTTTCTCTGTGAATCTTAATAATATTTATTAGAGAAAAATACAGAACTTGAAATACACCAGTGATTTGAATCCACCTCTCCTCCTAACATAATACATGATGTCAATATTAGAAGGCCAATTGATTTTTTAAAGCTTCCCTGTGGCTCTGCTCTTATTAAGACCAAAGCAATTCATTCTGATTGTTTTATTTCCACTATTCTTCACGTAACCTAGGTTTTGTGTTGTTGTTTTTTGCAGAAAAACCCTCGATGTTAGCATGTGATTCCTAAGGAAAGTATCAGCAACTGCAAATTCTGAGCCACAGCAGAACTTGGTAGAAAAACTAGAACAAAACTGGGGTTTGGTGATGTGAACTGTCTCCTGGAAAAGTCCCCAAAGCACCTCAGTTTCTATATTAACTATGTCACAATGATCTAGACCATTTTGTCTTCCTCTTCTGTTACAGATCATAACTAGAAGAGCAGGAGAGAGAGAGTTGCCGAGGCTCTGTGCTGCAGCTCAACACCAACATTTCAGAAAGCATCACCAACACACAGTGGGCCAAGTTCATAGGCTCTTCCAGCATGGATGGAATTGAGGTGGGAACCTAACAGCCTATGAAGAAGCATGTAGAAGTTCTGGATGAGTCATTTCTTGGCCCCAGCAACTTCTACAGATCAGGCACGTGTAACAGGCACAAGAACATGCCAAGCTATTTTTTTACTCTGGCCAGCAGTATTCCTACTTATTGTGTTCTGTATACAAATATGCCATTCTTATTCTCCTGCCGGATACATTAATAGGTCTTAAAAGCCAGCCTGGGTTTTGATTTGCACTGGGACCTCTCCAAACTGGCTTAGATAAAAAGAACCAATGGAAAAAACAATCCTGACAGCAGGGCAGGAGATGCATCTAGAATTCTTACCTATCTTCTGCAGCACCATCTTTTTGGGTTACCACAATGTCCCTTATGATGTTTGCCTATTGGGCAAAAGCCATTATGGCAGCTGCCACCCATCCTGCGACATTCTGCCTCTGACTTCTGCGCAAGTGCTGTAGGAAAAAGAAAGAACAAGTTGTGTTCTCATTGTCATTCCTGCTAATAGCAGACTCAGCTGGTGAGTGCCAATAGGACTGTAGCCAAATAACTGTATTTTTTGCTCTATAAGACTCACTTTTTCCCTCCCAAAAAGTAAGGGGAAATGTGTGTGCGTCTTATGGAGCAAATACAGGCTGCACAGCTATCCCAGAAGCCACAACAGCAAGAGGGATCGCTGCGCAGTGGTCCCTCTTGCTGTTCTGGCTTCTGAGATTCAGAATATTATTTTTTCTTGTTTCCCTCCTCCAAAAACTAGGTGCGTCCTATGGTCTGGTGCATCTTATAGAGCGAAAAATGCGGTAATAGAAGGGGCTGTGGCTGGAGCACTGGACAGGGGCACCTTCCCCTATTGAGAACCACCCGAATAACAAGAGAATGATTTCCGGGACTTCTTGGGCAGCCTCACATAGAGTACATTCCATTAACCCAGCTTTGAGGTTACCAATGCATGGAATATAATGGTTTGGCTTTCCGTGTCCAGGAATGACCATAGCTAACAAACCAGATGAAATTGGTAAAATACACACCTGGGCACAGGGTTTATTTGGGGCTCTATTGACAAAGATGCATCCAGGAACATCCGAAACTACACAATTTTTCCTCCACAGGGACTGCACCATCCTGAACAGTTAACCTTTCTTTCTCCTGGACATGGGATCACCCACCCAAATAAGGTCCCATCTTTGCAGCATTCAAACAAAGTTTATTGCCCCCCCCCCGTCTAATCCACCACTGAAAATTAGGTAAGCAAAAGGAAGAGGAATAATAATAATAATAATATTTGTTTGTTTGCTGCCCCTCTAACTGGGTTGCCCCAGCCACACTGGGCAGCCTTCAACAAATTAAAACACAGTAAGACATCAAATCTTGCTTAGCAGCCTGGCTCCTATAGAGTAAGCATTACATCTCCAACCACACATGGTCAGTGGTCATGGTGACTGGGCTTCAAGGGAATTGGAGCCTCAAAACATCCAAGGACCCATTGGTTGTCCACCATGCTACAGAGTGTGATAGCAAGCAGTTGCATATTTTCCAGAAGTCCCCATGTAGGGATCCACTATAGAACTGCTTTGAGCTTTACTACAATCAAGTGGCATATAAATTTTTATGAAATAAATAAGTAGCCTTACCTGGAGCAGCCATCAGCACAAAGAAGAGAACAGCTGCAAGGAAGGCAAAGATCTTCATGACTGAAAGATTGGATGGTGTTTCAAGAGATGGCGGGATGGAGAGATGCTCGAAAGGTCCTTGTATTTATATGACAAAAAGGAGCATGTCACACCATGGGCTGGACATCTTGTGCATGCTGTGCAATATTTTGCTGCAGTTGCATATTAGCACAATTAAGCAAAGATCTCCCTAGATAAGTTGGGAAAGGATTCATAAGGAAGTTACAGCCTGAGGACAACAACAGCCTGTTGTCTAGACATTACTTGTAATTCCGGAATTGATGTTAATCAAATGATGCTAATTCCCAGTTTTATGTTTCTTTTCCAAGTCTTCCCCACCACCCTCCACCCTAGAATGCTTAAAAATTGGCAAGCTAAAATCAATCAATTTCAAGGGAAGTCCCAAAGAATCTCAATAGAGTTAAATCCTTAGCTAAAGACAATTATGCAAACCTGGAGGGGGGGGGGTTATGGCAGTAACGACTGGCTCTGGGCTGCTTATCGTTCAGCTCAATACAGTTTCATGAGAAAATACAAGATACTGCTGTATCTATTACCACTTCATGGAATTTTGAAAAAAATAATAATAAACCTGTGCCGCTAGAGCAATTGTTGATAGATGTGGGGAATGTATCCCTAAGTTGTGATCTTACACATCACTTGGGAAGACAAGCAAACTAATACCAGTGTACTAGATGAAGCAAAGATCACCAGTGTTGAAGCAATGAGTCTTCAACATCAACTTTGTTGGACTGGTCATATTGTGCGGTTGCCTGATGATTGTCTTCCAAAGCAACTACTCAGTTCCGAACTTAAAAATGGAAAGCATAATGCTGGTAGTCAACAAAAGAGGTTTAAAGACTCTCTCAAGGCAAATAAAAAAAATTGTAGTATAAACACCGACAACTGGGAAACACTGGCCTGCGAGCGCTCCAGTTGGAGAACAGCCTTTACCAAAGGTGTCATGGGCTTTGAAGACACTTGAAATCAGGACGCAAGGGAGAAATGTGCTAAGAGGAAGGCACGCTTGGCAAATCCACACCGTGATCAACTCCCACCTGGAAACCAATGTCCCCACTGTGGAAGGACGTGTGGGTCCAGAATTGGCCTCCATGGTCACTTACGGACTCATTGCTAAAACCGTGTTTGTGGAAGACAATCTTACTCGGCTACATGTGATCGCCAAAGAAGAAGAAGAAGAAGAAGAAGATCCCTCAGTTGGTTCCAAGAAAATACAATGTATATGCCTGTTAGAAGATTTAGTTATGAAAGCATGGGCAACCAGAGACCACTAACGAAAGAAAACAAATTATGCAGAACAAGGGAAGTCGGGGCTCACATGCAATAACCCTGATACCATCATGAGCACAAATCATTGTGAATGCCCAATAAAAAGGATACCTGGAGGGTTCAATACCTTTCCTTCATTGAGCATTCATTCTGATTTGTTAACACAGGGTTCATGGAACAATGCACATTGACATCCTGCATTCATCCTGATTTTCTTGAGAGGTCTTCACATACAGGGCCGGATTTAGGTTTGATGAGGCCCTAAGCTACTGATGGTAATGGGGCCCTTGATATGTCCAGCTGTCCTCTGTCAACAACAAATTGTCACTGTTTCTTGTGTTGAATATATGCTGTATGGTAATTTATGGACCTAATAAGTGTCACGGGTGGCGCTGTGGTCTAAGCCACTGAGCCTAGGGCTTGCTGATCAGAAGGTCGGCGGTTCGAATCCCCGCGAAGGGGTGAGCTCCCGTTGTTTGGTCCCTGCTCCTGCCCACCTAGCAGTTCGAAAGCACGTCAAAGTGCAAGTGGATAAATAGGTACCGCTCTGGTGGGAAGGTAAACGGCGTTTCCGTGTGCTGCTCTGGTTCGCCAGAAGCGGCTTAGTCATGCCGGAAGCTGTACGCCAGCTCCCTCGGCCAATAAAGCGAGATGAGCACCGCAGCCCCAGAGTCGTCTGCGACTGGACCTAATGGTCAGGGGTCCCTTTACCTTTAATAGGTGTCTAAAGCCATTTGCACATAACAAAATATGTATTTTATCAAAATAATTGTTGAATTGAAATACAATTAAGAAGAAATGCTTTTTTATATTATATTATATTTTGGAAATGTGCATCCAGTTTTTTCCCCTTTAAAATTTTTTGGGGATCCCAAGATAGTGGGGCCCTAAGCTATAGCTTGTTTAGCTTATACATAAATCCGGCACTGTTCACATATCTTCCATTTTAGGCATTCATTGATGCCACATTTTAAAATGCATTTCCCAATCAGTGACAGTCTCTGGAGGTGTCTCAAGGATCTCATTTTTCTAATCTTACAGTTCATCACATTTCAACATTGGCTTGCAAATTACTTTTTTTTAAAAAAAGAAAAGTTCTCATGAAAATTCATCAACCTTTTCATGAACATATTTTTTTACAGATTTGTATACAATCTGGAATAATAAATTTCCCAATTTGTGTATTGCTTGGTCTAAACATGGCACACAATAGGGGCCTTTCCTGCTTTCATGTGTCATGCCTGTACCTAGTATAGGTTCAACAGAGAATGCATCTTCTGCATAGAAACGAGGTCTGTGGACCTTTCCAGGACAGTTCTGATCCAATAGGAAACTATTGATGCACTGTTTCAGTGGTAGCATTACTTGGTTTGAATCTCCTTTGGGTGAGTTGACACTGGCATTTTTGTAAAATTGCTTTATTTACAAACATTTAAGTAGCACATAAATTGCTTTTAATTCTTTTTTACAAATTTGCAGACAGCATGCAAGTCGAGGCAAACAGATTCACTACCCCACATTGGACGAAAACAACCATTTCTTCAGCTGGTGTACAAATCTTGTTTGGTCAGGATTTTGATGCAAACCTACCTGATCCCCACTTTCAGAAACATGTGTATATATAGTATTGGTGAAAATGGCATAAAAACATGCATTATTATAGGATATATTGCTTGTAAAAATGTTTGTGTCAGCAAAATTGCAAACAGAACAGTGTAGATATATGGGGAAAAATTTGCAATAAAATACTTGTGAATCTTCATGAGGACATTTTCCATTTAAAAAAGAAGCCACAAACGGATTCAGAAATGTGGTGAGCAGAAACTTAAAACTGGAAAAAAAAATAAGAAACTGAGAGAAATGAAATTGAGAGATTCATCCATCCTTCACCTTCCCTAAGGCACCCTTCCCCAGTGTGATAACTGCCAGATCAACCCTGGTCAGTATTGCCAATGGTCAAGGATGAGGGCAGTTGCAGTCCAAGATATCTGGAAGAAACCAGTTTGGGGGAGATTCTCATAAGCGATGGGGTTATAATTGCAAAGCCTTTCCTTTGATGGGCAATAGATTCCACCCACTCACTATGTACTGATCAAACATGACAGGAAGCTGTTGATCAATTGTAGGTGTGCCCAATTCTCATTACAGATTTGCATCCCTGCACATATCTCACTCTTCCTTCCCAGAAGCAATGCGAAGCAGTGTTTTGAAACCAGCCAAATTGGCCGTTTTGCTTAAATAATTGTCAACAACAGCGTTGGAGACAGAAGTATGTCACATGGGCTTACAGACAGGGCTCAGGGGAAACACCAGTCCTGAAAGACCTACATTGGCTCCCAGCACATTTCCGAGCACAATTCAAAGTGCTGACATTTGAAGCCCTAAACGGCCTTGGTCCTGTATACCTGAAGGAGCTTCTCCACCCCCATCGTCCGGCCTGGACACTGAGGTCCAACTCTGAGGGCCTTCTGGCGGGAGAAGGTGAAGCTACAGGGAACCAGGCAGAGGGCCTTCTCAGTAGTGGTGCCCTTCCTGTTGAATGTTCTCCCATCAGATGTCAAGGAAATAAACAACTATCTGACTTTTAGAAGACATCTGAATGCAGCCTTGTTTTTATTGTTTGAAGTTTTATCACATTATTATTATTATTATTATTATTATTATTATTATTATTCTGTTGGGAGCCACCCAGAGGAGCTGGGGAAACCCAGCCAGACGGGTTGGGTATAAATAATAAATTATTATTATTATTATTAAAATTATTAAACTAACCTGGTAACTTTGCAGCTTTGTTTGCAGACTTACACACAGATGTCTTTCGATGAAATTTTGAGGTAAAGGATTCCAAGTTCACCCACTGCCTTCTCCCATTACCAGTACAGAATGCTTCTGTTGTAGAGGTCAGCACTAGGAGACCAGACAGTTCCTGCTGATCTTTGGCTAACTGGACCAGTGTCCCAATCTTCCATTATTGCACTATACTTCTTTCTAGCCTTCTGGTGTCACAAATGGCCATTCCTAAATATATGTTCAGGAATGCACCTTCCTTCAGCCATCTTTCAATTCCTGCCGTGTGAGAGGAATCCTCAGAGAGTGAGGAAAGAGAGTAAGACCTCAAAGTTTGCTCTCACTGGACTTCCCCTAGTCAGGGCCACCTGCCACCATTTGTGCTGCAAGAAGAATAAAAGGAAAGAGAAGGAGACAGGCAAAGATCAGTGTAAAGCTTGTTGGAGCTGGAGACTCTGCCATGCAGCTACTGACCACCACTAGGAAGGATGCTAATGAATACTTTAATATTATGATTGTGATTCTATTAAAGTATCTTAATTACTTGCAAGACACCATGGAAGGATTTGTATCCTGACATCGTCATCACCACCACCACCACCACCACCATAATTTATATATACCCCACCTATCTGGCTGGGTTTCCCCAGACACTCTGGTAGCTCCCAACAGAATATTAAAAACACGATAAAACATCAAACATTAAAAACATTTAAATCGGGGCCGCCTTCAAATGTCTTCTAAAAGTCAGATAGTTGTTTATTTCCTTGACATCTGATGGGAGGGCGTTCCACAGGGCGGGTGCCACTACCGCGAAGGCCCTCTGCATGATTCCCTGTAACCTCACTTCTCGCAGTGAGGGAACCGCCAGAAGGCCCTCGGAAGCTGAACGATGGGGGTGCAGACGCTCCTTCAGGTATACCGGGCCGAGGCTGTATATCCTACAGGAGGGACATAAGCCATTGTAATATATAAATTCTTTGCACATCTCCATTCTGGAGACAGCAAAGCCACTTCCGAGCTGGAGAGGAGGTGGGGTTGCGGGCCCACCCCCTCCCCACGCAGGCATTGGCAGGGGTAATTGTTACTCAAATGAAGGGGGCGGGGAAGGAAGCGCCATCACCTTCCCCCAAAGCGAAGGGTAGTCTGGTAAAGGACTCCGGGGGGCGTTGCCCTGTCCGAAGCCTATGGAGGTGTTGGCCTAAGGCACGCCCCCAAGCGGTGACACCCGGGGGATCCTAGTTGGCGTACTTCAACAGGACTCCCCCGGCTGGTGGTTAACCCTTCCCAGTCTCCATGCCGGGTAGTCGATAGGAACCAACGCCTAAGGCCAATACCTCTCAATTCCTGTAATCAATAAAGTTGTGGCCTTTTTCGCCCATTAACCTTAAATAATGTGTCCTGTGTCTTCATTTCACGTGGGGGGAGGGGACTTGCCACGCAACACAGGAGCTCTAGTGACTTCAGAGGACATACTGAAACAAATGGTTAGGGGCGGCCATTTCTCCACAATTTAGGTAATGGAGAGTTGGATTCAGAGGGTGGTGCAGGGGGAAGTGACCTTTGGTTGGATAGAGTCCCTGGCATCATTTCCCCAGCCAACAGTAAACCTCCTGAAGCTGGCGACACATTATGCTGGAAGAGGAGAGCATTAGAAGACAGGGAAGCATCCTCACATTGCCTCAGAAACTGACCAACTCTTCCCTATACGACACTTCGGTCTCTGCTATAGAGCCTGGTACCAGAACACTGGGAAAAAGTATAGCACACTAATGGAAGGTTGGGACACTGATTCAGTCGGCCAAAGAGCTGCGGGAAGTGGCTGGTCTCCCAGTGCTGACCTCTACAACACAAGCATCCTGGTAATGGGAGAAGGGTCAACTCAAAGTTTCATTGAAAGATATCTGTGTGGGTATGTGCATGTCTGCAACCAAAGCTGCAAAGTCACCAGGTTACTTTCAGCTGGGCCCTGTCTGTAAACCCATGTGACACACTTCTGTCTCCATAGCTGTTGCTTGCAATTATTTTTGTTCAGGAACTATTTTTTTTTCTGGTTTCAAAATTTCCATTCCATTCCATTTGGGAAGGAAGAGCGAGGTATCTGCGAGGATGTAAATTAGTTACCAGCATCAGACACGCCTAAGATTGGTCAATGTTGCTCTGTCAACAGGACTTGATCATGACACAGCAAGTAGCTGGAATTGATTGCCAGTCAAAGGAAAGGCTTTGCAAATATGACCCAATCATTTATGCATTGTTAAGTGTTGTTGGCACCGATATATGCATTTGTATTTACATTTTTCTGTAATAAAGTCAAACCTCAGTTGTCGGATGTAATCCGTTCTGGAAGCCTGTTCGGCTTCTGAAATGTTCGACAACTGAGGCATGGCTTCCGATTCGTTGCAAGAGCTACTTCGGACATTCAGCTTCCAAAAAACTTTTGAAAACCAGAGCATTTACTTCTGGGTTTTCGGTGTTCCGAAGCCTAAACGTTCCAAAACCTAGCCATTCGGGAGCCGAGGTTTGACTGTATAATTATTTTTTGTAGACATTGCTTGGCCGGCTGCTGAAAAAGCAACACAAAATTCAGGGCAAGGCAGAAAAACTGCTGTACTTCTGTGGTTTATTGTTTCTGAATCAGGTAGGTGCGCACTAAAATCTTGGCTAAACCAGATTTGTCCCCCCAAGTGAAAGAATGTTTGCATCCAGTGTGAGGTAGTGGATCTTTTGCCCTGTGGGAATGCCTGCCGTTTGCCTCCACTTACAGTATGTGCTGCCTGCATATTTGCAAAAAAAGAAAAACAAATTTTATAAAAATGCCATAGGTTTCAAGTGCCCTGCCATCCAAAGGAAGCCAAAACCAAGTAATGATGCTGTTGGAACTTCTCACCAATAGGAACGGGTTAAAGAGTCAATCAAGGCCTGCAAAACATGTTACAGTGGTACCTCATTTTACGGTCGGGATCCGTTCTGGAGGTCCATTCATAACATGAAAAGCCCACAACTCGAAGTGCTGCATCTGTGCAGGTGCATGGCATGATTTAGCGCTTCTGTGCATGTGTGAGCAGAGAAACCTGGAAGTAACCCATTCTGGTATTTCTGGGTTGCCACGGGACACAACCTGAAAAGACGCAACATGAAGCGGACGCAACACTGGTCCTGAATGGGGTAACTGTGCCCCTGAAGGACCAGGTGCGCAGCCTGGGAGTCATTTTGGACTCACAGCTGTCCATGGAGGCACAGGTCAAATCTGTATCCAGGGCAGCTGTTTACCAGCTCCATCTGGTACGTAGGCTGAGACCCTATCTGCCTGCAGACTGTCTCGCCAGAGTGGTACATGCTCTGGTTATCTCCTGCTTGGACTACTGCAATGCGCTCTACGTGGGGCTACCTTTGACGGTGACCCGGAAACTACAACTAATCCAGAATGCGGCAGCTAGACTGGTGACTGGGAGCGGCCGCCAAGACCATATAACACTGGTCTTGAAAGACCTACATTGGCTCCCAGTACGTTTCTGAGCACAATTCAAAGTGTTGGTGCTGACCTTTAAAGCCCTAAACAGCCTCGGTCCAGTATATCTGAAGGAGCGTCTCCTCCCCCATCGTTCTGCCCGGACACTGAGGTCCAGCTCCGAGGGCCTTCTGGCGGTTCCCTCACTGCGAGAGGCCAAGTTACAGGGAACCAGGCAGAAGGCCTTCTCGGTTGTGGCGCCCGCCCTGTGGAACGCCCTCCCATCAGATGTCAAAGCGATAAACATCTACCTGACATTCAGAAGACATCTGAAGGCAGCCCTGTTCAGGGAAGTTTTTAATATGTGACATTTTAGTGTATCTTTCATCTTTGTTGGAAGCCGCCCAGAGTGGCTGGGGAAACCCAGCCAGATGGGCGGGGTACAAATAATAAATTATTATTATTATTATTATAACACGAGGTATGACTGTACTAGTTTTTCTGCATAAGGTGAATCTTCCAAGACTTTTGGACTCTCAAAGAGAAGAAAAGCAGCAGTTTGCAAGTGTTCCTCATGGCCACTGGGTGCTGTTGACCAGATAAGTGGCTATTTGGAAGCTTGCATTGAATGCAGAGTTTGACATGATCATAATCATTCATCTAAAAAGGTAAAGGGACCCCTGACCATTAGGTCCAGTCGTGATCGACTCTGGGGTTGTGGTGCTCATCTCGCTTTATTGGCCGAGGGAGCCAGCGTACAGCTTCTGGGTCATGTGGCCAGCATGACGAAGCCGCTTCTGGCGAACCAGAGCAGCGCACAGAAATGCCGTTTACCTTCCTGACGGAGCGGTACCTATCTATCTGCTTGCACTTTGACGAGCTTTTGAACTGCTAGGTTGGCAATAGCAGGGAGTGAGCAATGGGAGCTCACCCCATTGCGGGGATTCGAACCGCCGACCTTCTGATCGGCAAGTCCTAGGCTCTGTGGTTTAACCCACAGCGCCACCCGCGTCCCTAATCATTCATCTAGCCACGTTTAAAGAAATAAAAGGCAAACAAGGTGCTATCCTATTCATATGGAAAAAAACTGTTTTTCTTTTTGTTATTGTTACGACTACTGCTACCCAGGGGCAGAGGAAGGGGAGTGCAGTGGGGGAGGGTCGCCCCGGGTGTCACCACTGAGGGGGGTGTCAAAATGCCAGGCGGCACTCACCATGGGGCCTGCAGCGCCTCCGAGCCACGTGCCTCTCCTGGGTGGCATGGGCACGTGCGGTGGCTTGGGCACACGCAGGCTCCGCGCTGCCCAAATGGTCCGCCCGCTGCCTCCCCACCAGCTGTAGGGCAGCTGAGTTGGAGGAGGCAGGCAGACTCTGGAGACCCCGCAGTGCTCCCTGCCCCTATGGGTGGCTTGCCCTGCCCTCGCCCCACCCCTGGGCACTCTGCCCCAGGCGCCCAAGCAGCTTCCTCTGCTGCTGCTGCTACCGCTGCTATTGCTTACATGAACATGAGTGGTGTCTTGCAAAGCTCATAAGCAGGCATAGGCAAACTCGGCCCTCCAGATGTTTTGGGACTACAACTCCCATCATCCCTAGCGAACAGGACCAGTGGTTAGGGATGAGGGGAACTGTAGTCTCCAAACATCTGGCGGGCCGGGTTTGCCTATGCCTGCTCATAAGCATGGCAGGTCCAATCCAAATGTCAACATGGGGAAGAAGAGATTTCTAGCTGCTTGGAGCAGCTGCTTGCTGGGGTCAAGAAAATGTTTTTAGCAAAAAAAAAATATCTGGAAATGGTAGCAGTTTATGCCACGCCACCAGTTGTGGAGAGAAAATGCTGGTTTTCCCATGTACCATCACGGGGCAGATTAGGCTGAAATACCTCATGCTTGCTGGCCCAACCACACCTTTATTTGATGGTGGGTCAGTGGTGGGGTACATTCATTGCACAGGGGAATGGTCTTAAATTCAGTCCCTGGTTTATGCAGGTAGGGTCTGAGAAGACTCCTATGTGGAAATCTGGGCAGCTGATTTCAGTCCAACTAGGCAATACTGAACTAATTGGAAGATCAACTAGCACATAAGGCAACACCACCTGCTACCTCTTTCAGGTCCTGTCTAGATAATTACATGCAATATCTAGATAACAGGCTGTTGACTTTGGGCTGTAACTTCCTTATGAATCCTTTCCCAATTATCTAGGAAAATATTTGCACAATCGTGCTAATATCCAACTGCAGCAAAAACAAAAGCAAAGCACCCACGCCATGCTGTGACACGTTCCTCTTTGCCCTTTAAATACAAGGACTATGCTAACATCTCTACATCCTGTCAACTCTTGAAACGCTATCTAATTTTTCAGCCATGAAGATCTTTGCTCTTTTCACAGCTGTTCTCTTCTTTGTGCTGATGGCTGCTCCAGGTAACAATATTTATTTATTTAAAAATACAGTCAAATCTCGGTTGTCGAACATAATCCATTCTGGAAGACAATTCGATTTCCGAAACGTTTGACAACTGAGGCGTGGCTTCTGATTGCAAGAGCTTCTTGCACTCAAGCGGAAGCCGCGTCAGTCTGTTAAGGATACGTTGCTCCAAAACAGTGAGCTGCTTTCTGATTTTAACATTTTTATATCATTTTTTTCTTGTATGATTTTACATACAATATTTGTAAATGGCCCTGATATATATATTTAGATATAGTGGTACTTTGGGTTACAGATGCTTCAGGTTATGCGATTTCGGGTTGTGCACCGCGCCGAACCCAGAAGTACTGGAACGGGTTACTTTTGGGTTTCGGCGCTCGCGCATGCTCAGGAGCACTAAATCGTGCTTTGCGCATGCGCAGAAGCATCAAATCGTGACCCGTGCGTGTGCAGACGCGGTGCTGCGGGTTGCGAACGCTGCAGGTTGTGAACATGCCTCCCGCATGGGTCACGTTCGCAACCCAAGGTTCCACTGTATAAATATAAATTTATATGTAAATGGCCCTAATATATATAAATATAAATATTGGGATAGATTCCTTTATAAATGAATTAATAAGTGATAAAAAAGATGTCTGTGCCTGGGAAGTCCATTGAATGCGCAGAAATCATTCCCTTATTATTGGGGTGGTTTCCAATAGGGGAAGGGGTCACCCAAGTTCAGTATGAGAGGGAGGAAGTGGGAATTGCACCCACATTTTACAGGCTGGGGTGCCCCTGTCCAGTGCTCCAACCACAGCCCCTTCTATTAATTTGGCTACAGTCCTATTGGCACTCACCAGCTGAGTCTGCTATTAGCAGGAATGACAATGAGAACACAACTTGTTCTTTCTTTTGCTACAGCACTTGCACAGACGTCAGAGGCAGAATGTCGCAGGATGGGTGGCAGCTGCCATAATGGCTTTTGCCCAATAGGCAAACATCATAAGGGACATTGTGGTAACCCAAAAAGATGGTGCTGCAGAAAATAGGTAAGAATTCTAGATGCATCTCCTGTCCTGTTGTCAGGATTGTTTTGTCCATTGGTTCTTTTTATCTAAGCCAATTTGGAGAAGTCCCAGTCCAAGCCAAAACCCGGGCTGGCTTTTAAGACATATTAATGTATCTGGCTGGGACGCGGGTGGCGCTGTGGGTTAAACCACAGAGCCTAGGGCTTGCCAATCAGAAGGTCAGCTGTTCGAATCCCCACGACGGGGTGAGCTCCCATTGCTCAGTCCCTGCTCCTGCCAACCTAGCAGTTCGAAAGCACGTCAAAGTGCAAGTAGATAAATAGGTACCGCTCCGGCGGGAAGGTAAATGACGTTTCCGTGTGCTGCTCTGGTTCGCCAGAAGTGGCTTAGACATGCTGGCCACATGACCCAGAAGCTGTACACCGGCTCCCTCAGCCAATAAAGCGAGATGAGCGCCGCAACCCCAGAGTCAGTCACGACTGGACCTAACAGTCAGGGTCCTTTACCTTAATGTATCCGGCAGGAGAATAAGAATAGCATATTTGTATACACAACGCAATAAGTAGCAATACTGCTGGCCAGAGTGAAAAAATAGCTTGGCATGTTCTTGTGCCTGTTACACGTGCCTGATCTGTAGAAGATGCTGGGGCCAAGAAATGACTCATCCAGAACTTCTACATGCTTCTTCATAGGCTGTTAGGTTCCCACCTCAATTCCATCCATGCTGGAAGAGCCTATGAACTTGGCCCACTGTGTGTTGGTGATGCTTTCTGAAATGCTGAGCTGTACCATAGAGGCTGAGTCTGTCACCTGGGCAACTATCTCTCTCTCCTGTTCTTCTGTTTATGATATGCAGGAAAGCAAAATGGTCCAAATCATTGTGAAATAGTTAATATAGAAATGGAGGTGTTTTCAAGACTTTTCCAAGGGATAGTTTCCCCTCCAATCCCCAATTCTGCCCCAGTATTTCTTCCAGGCCCTGCTGTGGCTCAGAATTTGCAGTTGCTGATACTTTCCTTAGGAAATACATGCTAACATCCAGCTTTTTTGAAAGAAATTGGGGCTTCCTGAAGACTGGCAGAACCAGAAATCAGAATGAATTGCTTTTGGTCATGCTAAGCTTAAAATGTGCAGAACCAGTGGGTAGCTAAAGCCTTTCAATCACTATCCCCCCATTAAAAAATTTTATTGGCCTTGACATAGTGTATTAAGTTTAGAGGAGGGGTCGATAGAAATTTCAAGTTATTCTGTATCTTTAATGAGGAAACAACAAATTCTGCTGGTGAAAACGTATTCAAAGCAGAAGAGGCTGATCTGTGTTTTTCCAGATGTTGCCAGTTTCCAACTCTTCCATCACCCTTGTCCCCCTGCCATGCTGGCTGTTGGGGCCATCGGGAGGAAGAGTCTAACAACATCTGGCAGGCTAGAAGATCCCCATCTCATTTTAAGGATAAATAACGTATCAATATAGGGATGCGGGTGGTGCTGTGGGTTAAACCACAGATCCTAGGGCTTGCTGATTAGAAGATCGGCGGTTCGAATCCCCGCGACGGGGTGAGATCCCGTTGCTCAGTCCCTGCTTCTGCCAACCTAGCAGTTCGAAAGCATGTCAAAGTGCAAGTAGATAAACAGGTACCACTCCGGCGGGAAGGTAAACGGCGTTTCCGTGCGCTGCTCTGGTTCGCCAGAAGCAGCTTAGTCATCCTGGCTACATCACCTGGAAGCTGTACGCCGGCTCCCTTGGCCAATAAAGCAAGATGAGTGCTGCAACCCCAGAGTCGGTCACGACTGGACCTAATGGTCAGGGGTCCCTTTACCTTTACCTTAACGTATCAATATATTTCCCCTCTTTCTCTTTGTATTTAAATATGTGTTTGTGTTTTTGAGATGTATGCGTTCAGCTTTTTAGTCCTGATTATCTATGTAATACAACATTAAAAACTGCAGAATCTGACAATGTTTTTTCTCTTTGGTGCAGATAACCTCAAGATGTTGTCTACTCACCATGGATTTAGGGTAGCTTGAACATTTGATGGTAATGCTCTTCTGATTTGCCTCCAGCTTTTAATGGAGCTGATTCTATGGTGATAGTTAAATAAAAATAATTAAAGACAATATATTTGAGCATCTATGTTTTTTGTGTGTCTGTGTATCGAAGAAGTAGATTGTCAAAGAGATCTTTTCGGGGTGCAGATGTAGAGAAATTCACACTTCTCTGAATATTGCAATGTGGTTTTCTTGCTGAGTTATGTCTACAAAAAATGCAGTTATTAGGGAAAATTGCACTGCAAGGATGTCTATATTAGACAAGATTACATACAGAAATCTGCATAGTGGGGAAAATGCGCATTTAAATGCTGATGAATTTTCATGAGGACGTTTAAGAAATGCAAAGCAGTTTGGAGAACTGATCTTAAGATAAGGAAAATGAGCAACTGAGGAAAACTGAAATTAATAGATGCAGGCTAATGACAATTGTGGTCTCAACCATTTTGAGGGTGTCACATTGCCTACTCCAATTGAAGGCACCAGCAGGTTGCCACCTTCCAAAAAAACAACAACCCCAAACATCTTTGTTGTTAGGAACAATACTTTAGCTTTATAGAAGCCTTTGCTAATTGCTCAGAGGATATACACAGAATCTCATAATACTGAAAAAAAACCTTGCAGGGGAGGCAAAAAATTATGGCAACCACATCAGGCAGTTAAACCCTGGAACATAGATGGGTGTTGGGGATGCTTGAGACTAACAAATAATAGCTTTAGCCAGGTCAGTTCATGGCTTAACTGATCTTTGGATTCAGGACAACCTACATATAATTCATGGCCGTAACCTCTATGTTACAAAATAGCCAATGCAGCTGGCTTCACAATTCGGGATTGGAAGAGGGCAAGGTGGGTTTGTTGACACCTTGTTGCCTCACAAGAAGGACTTTGCAACTAAACTGACAGCTGGCTCCATATACAGTAGTACCTCTGGTTACGAACTTAATTCGTTCCGGAGATCCGTTCTTAACCTGAAACAGTTCTTAACCTGAGGTACCACTTTAGCTAATGGGGCATCCTGCCGCCGCCGCACAATTTCTGTTCTCATCCTGAGGTAAAGTTTTCAACCCGAGGTACCTCTGGGTTAGCGGAGTCTGTAACCCGAAGTGTTTGTAACTCAAGGTGTTTGCAACCCTAGGTACCACTGTATGCCCCAAGCTCAAACCATTTTGAGTTTTTAAAAAAGGAAACTCTTTTTTAAATGCTGGACATTTTGAAGATTTTTCTTCTTCACCCCCTTATTTTTCATTTCACTTTAAATTTGCACACCGTCTTTCCGTATTGCGATACACAAGGCGA
Source organism: Podarcis filfolensis (assembly GCF_964270895.1). Classification (NCBI taxonomy): domain Eukaryota; kingdom Metazoa; phylum Chordata; class Lepidosauria; order Squamata; family Lacertidae; genus Podarcis; species Podarcis filfolensis. Next base: position 114,245,587 of record NC_139606.1, read on the forward strand.
TTCTCAAGTTGAAGAAACAACAAAACAGACAGCAAAGATTACACACCTGATAACGGTCTGATCGAATTCAAAGAAGTCATAATAAAAGCATAACTTTGGAATAAACAACTTACGTTATATCAAATAAAAGAATATTCAACAATCCATTAGAATGTAATAGTAAATAGTAAATCTGCCCTCCTCCAGAGAAATATCCTGGCACAATGGCTCAGTCATAGCCTGAAGGGATTCAGGGTGTTGTTTTTCTTCAGCTTGATTTCCAAATATGCAAAGCAATGCTCACTTTCCTGGCATATGCTCCCGTGGTGAAATGATTATGATTTTGAAACAATCCCATCAAACGCATTCAAGGGCAGGCTGAGCATTTCAATGGAGGGAGAGAGATTCATGTTGTTCCCTCCTGCATGTATATCTTGTTTCCCTGCCTGACAGAAGCAAAATCAAATGCCATAATCTTCAGCCCAAGCAGCTGAACACATCTGTATGACTCACCTAACATTTCATCCTCGACATTGATTTCCACTTATAAGAATTAGGTCCCATGCCCTAACATAACTCAGACTATAGCTAAGCCTAGGGATGTATGTATTTGCCAATTTCATTTTCACTTAGTTGCATTTTAAGTTTGGTTTGCAGCATTTCTGCATATATTTGCCTTAAAAAAAAATCTTCATGGAGATTTGTACATTTTCGTGTTTCTCCTAACAGATGAATTTTTGTACACATTTTTTTGTCTGGTATGCACATTCTCACAAGCAATTTCCCCACTAATGTGCGAATAATTCACTAATGTGCGAATAATGCACGTTTTTGTAGTCTACTTTCACAGCAGACCCTTTGGAGACCTGCTGTGATGAGCTCTTGAGACGCTTTGAGGGGAATAAAGGCCTTTGACTTCATAAAAATATCGATGCCATGATTTCCCAGTTTAGGTGGCCTGAAGATGCTGGCCAGCATCCAATCTCTAGCAAGGAATGAGGTGTGTTGTGCTGCAGGGGGTACAATGTGTACACAACAGGGTGTCTTCAGTTGCATAGACTCCTGGAGCCTATTCCAGTGAACATGCAAATATTGGGACTGAGCTCTCACCCACTGAGCCACTGACAGCTGGAACTAACCACCGGATAGGACATCACCATACCCATATTGCCTAAATAATGCACACATTAAGGACATGGCCCTTAACAGCCGTAGTTTCCTGGTACGTTCTGGAGTTGCAGTAAATGAAGAACAAAACATGTTCAACTGGAAAGGCATTTAAGAGTCTGGGATGAACAAGTGACTTACAGGAAGAGGAGTAAAGACTTCATCCAGCAAATCAGGATGAACGCAGGATATGAAAGCTCATTGTCATACAACCATCCTGCTAATAAATCAGAATGAATGCTCAACCAAGACCAGGTTAACAGACTATTTGGGTGTTCTTTTAATTATGAATTCATGATGTTCTGTGCCCAGGGTGGTGCCAGGGCAATTATATGTGACCCTGCTTTCAGGACTGTTCATGTCAGTAAAAATTTAAGGGGGAAATGCTGTGTTGTTGCCAATCAGTTCCAATCAGTTGTTTCCAACCCTGTGGCTTCTTGCTGAAATCCTGTTACTTTCCATACCACAAATGCATACCCTCCAAGTGTCCTGATTTTCCAGGGAGTGCCGGGATTATGAAAGCTATTCTCCCGGCTTTTGATTTGATCCTGGAATGTCCCTATTTCCCCTGCTAGTGCCAGTGCCGCAGAGCTCAAGGAGGAGGATGGATCAGCGCTTGTTGTGGGTGGCGGCTGCAGTGGCCGCAGCTTTGAAGGAGCCTCCCATTGCCTCTCCTTGGCCTCTTCTGCTGGCCTCTTCCCTTAGGCATAGTGGCTGCTGGACCGCAGGTGAGGAGGAGGAGAGGTTGTGACTGCCGAGGACCAGTCCTGCTGGCTCTGAAGGGCAGGCAGAGGACAAGAAAGAGGGAGTGGAGTCATCATTAAAAACAAAAAACAAAAATCACTTTGTGTGTCTGTGTCCAGTCTTGCCCCACTTGAAAATTTATGCATTGAGGAATACCGAAACAAGAAACAACTAGATAATGGATAATATTTAAGAATTATGTAAAACTTTATTGTACAAATAACTCCATATTAGCAGAAACTGAGTGATATTTGTAAAGAAAAAGATCAAAGCAGAAAGAAATGATATTATATAATGTAAACCTATGTAAAAAAGAATTTTATTTCAACCAGTATAATGAGAAGGGTGGGAAGAATTATGTCAATGAGTACTTCTATTATATAAATAACTTTGTCTTTTTTAATTTGTTTTTTATCTTTGCTACTTCTTTATTTTTTCTTTTTCTCTTTCTTTATAAATTTTCTATTTTCTATTATTTTCTTTTTTCTACCTGTTCAGAGATAGTACATAATATTTGTATAGACATGCAAATATTTTAATCAACAAAGAATATTAATAATAATAATTTATGCATTGATGTCTTTCTTTCTTTCTTTCTTTCTTTCTTTCTTTCTTTCTTTCTTAATAATTTTTATTAAAGATGTTCTTGGGTTACAAAACTGCATGCATCACCTCTATTTTCATGTCTTTTCAACAAGATCAGTTACATTCGGCGTGAGACATTAATGTTGGATACAGTATAAGATTGGGGCAGAAGAGAGATGGGGAGAGGGAACGAATTTCTATTCATTCATTGCTTTTCCACGTGTGCTTTTCTTCTTGTAAATCTGCAGAAGAATAAAATAAAATAAAACCAGGATTAAGGGGGTTTCTCTGAGGGGTGGGGGGCATGTGCTCTGTGCCCTGTTGGTGTACTGGTGGTGGCACTTGCCCTCCCTTTGGTAGGAAATGCTCTGTAGGGGGGGCTGGGGGGACAGAAAAAAGGGGAGGGGTCAATGAGAGTCAGATGGGGGGGAAGTGAGAATGCCAGGGGTGGAGCAGAGGCAGAAAAACAGACATCAAAAGGATAGCATACCCTCCCTATTTTGACCTAAGGAAGGTTGGAGGTTATGAAAATGTTCCAGGGAGTTGTTGTCATGAAGTAGTGATTCTGTCAGCAAGTATCGCTGGGTGGGGCCCCTCAGGCAGGTGGTAACAATTAGTCCCCAAAATTGGAGCAGATGATGATGATGATGATAATTTACTTGTACCCCCACCCATCTGGCTGGGTTTCCCCAGCCACTCTGGGCAGCTTCCAACAAAGATTTGTTGTTTAGTCATTTAGTTGTGTCTGACTCTTCGTGACCCCATGGACCAGAGCACGCCAGGCACTTCTGTCTTCCACTGCCTCCCACAGTTTGGTCAAACTCATGCTGCTGGCTGCGAGAACACTGTCCAACCATGTCATCCTCTGTCATCCCCTTCTCCTTGTGCCCTCCATCTTTCCCAACATCTGTTGCGTTCTGAGGCCAAAGGAAAGGACCGGACCCTGATTAAAATAAGACACGAGGCTTTGACCGGCAAGGCTCTCGGAGGAAGTGCGTAAAACCACACCCCTAACCAGGCCATTTTATTAACAAAAGAATCCTTCACACAGTGCTCATGAGAACCAATCATATTTCCTCTGAGCATTTCATCAAACCCCACATGGGAACAAAGTTACACTACAGCACTAATTAGCATGCATACCCCGCAGGTGAGAAATATACAGATGTGTGGATTGATCAAGAATCATATCAAAATAGTTTAAACCCAGTCAACGCAATGCTTTCATTGCTGACACAGATGGCTTACTCTATATTTGTTATAATTCCTCATAGCAATCCCACCTGATCACTACAAACATCAGGGTCTTTTCCAGGGAGTCTTCTCTTCTCATGAGGTGGCCAAAGGATTGGAGCCTCAGCTTCAGGATCTGTCCTTCCTGTGAGCACTCAGGGCTGATTTCCTTAAGAATGGATGCGTTTGATCTTCTTGCAGTCCATGGGACTCTCAAGAGTCTCCTCCAGCACCAACAAATATTAAGAATACATTAAAATCAGGCTGCCAGTTTTCCTTGGCCCCATAAATCTTCGAGTTAACTTGCCGAGAGGAGGGAGAGAGCACGTCGTAGATTAGACTGCCATTTGATGTTTGTAGCTGGTGCCAGAGAAGAACTCAGTAAAGCCTGATAACCCATTCGGTGCCTATGTGTGTTATTAGAAGCTTGAAGGGGCGGCTCAGGAAAGCGATCTCCTGCTTGACAGCCCCCCCCCATTTTTGTTGTGCTGGAATCTTGCCTCCAGATGGTAGCATTGCCATCACACTGAAAGACGACTTGAGGCAAACCGAAATATGGGTCTTCTGTTCTGGAAGATCATTCAACTTGCAAAACGTTCGACAATCAAGGTGCGGCTTCCAATTGGTTGCAAGAGCTTCTTGCACTCAAGTGGAAGCTGTGACAGACGTTTGGGTTCCAAAAAATGTTTGAAAACCGGACCATTTACATCTGGCTTTTTGGCGTTCAGGAGCCAAAACGTCTCAAAATGAAGCCGTTCGTGAACCGAGGTTTGACCGTAACAGGTTATACTTATCAAAACATTAAAAGAGGATCTGTTGATCAACATAATAATAATAATAATAATAAATTTTATTTATATCCTGCCCTCCCCAGCCGAAGCTGGGCTCAGGGCGGCTAACAACAATCAAAATAATCCAACATTCTAAAAACATTAAAATCAAATTAAAATCAAATTGATGGCAACCATTAAGCAAAATTCTGTGCAGATTGCCAGAGGAGGGGGTCAGGCTGCGCCCTGACCAAAGGCCTGGTGGAACAGCTCTGTCTTGCAGGCCCTGCGGAAAGATGTCAGGTCCCGCAGGGCCCTAGTCTCTTGTGACAGAGCGTTCCACCAGATTGGAGCCGCGGCCGAGAAAGCCCTGGCTCTAGTTGAGGCCAGCCTAACCTCTCTGTGGCCTGGGATCTTCAGGATGTTTTCATTTGCAGACCGTAAATTTCTCTGTGGGACATACCAGGAGAGGCGGTCCCGTAGGTACGAGGGTCCTAGGCCGTATAGGGCTTTAAAGGTTAAAACCAGCACCTTAAACCTGATCCTGTACTCCACCGGGAGCCAGTGCAGCTGGTATAGTACCGGATGAATATGATCTCGCAGCGAAGACCCCATAAGGAGTCTCGCCGCGGCATTCTGCACCCGCTGAAGTTTCTGGGTCAGTCTCAAGGGCAGCCCCACATAGAGAGAGTTACAATAATCCAGTCTGGAGGTGACCGTCGCGTGGATCACAGTGGCTAGGTCAGGGCGAGAGAGATAAGGAGCCAACTGCTTAGCTTGGCGGAGATGAAAAAATGCCACCTTTGTTATAGCTGTCATCTGCGCCTCCATAGAGAGGGAGGTATCGAAGATTACACCCAAACTCTTAACGGACGATGCTGGCACTAATTGCACCCCCCGCAAGGGATGGGAGTTGCCCCCTCAATCCCAAATCGCTCCATCCCAGCCAGAGGACCTCTGTCTTCAAAGGATTTAACTTCAACCGGCTCCCACGTAACCATCCAGCCACAGCTTCCAGACATCTGGTCAGTGTGTCTGGGGCCGAGTCAGGATGGCCGTACATCAACAGATAGAGTTGGGTGTCATCGGCATACTGATGGCAACCCAGCCCAAAACTCCGGACAAGCTGGGCGAGGGGGCGCATAAAGATGTTAAAAAGCATCGGGGAGAGAATCGCACCCTGAGGCACTCCACACACCAAGGAGTGGTGCGATGACAATTCCCCCCCAAGCGCCACCCTCTGTCCCCGACCAGAGAGAAACGAGCACAGCCACTGAAGGACTGTGCCCTGGATCCTCACGTTGGCAAGGCGGTGGTCCAGGAGTTCGTGATCGACTATGTCGAAGGCTGCTGACAGGTCTAGAAGAATCAGCAGCCCCGACCCACCTCGATCCAGCTGCCTGCGGAGATCATCTGTTAGGGCGACCAGAGCCGTCTCGGTCCCATGACCAGCGCGGAAGCCAGACTGGAATGAATCGAGAGCCGATGTTTCATTCAGAAACCTACCAAGCTGTTCAGCAACCACTCTCTCAATCACCTTACCCAGGAATGGAAGATTCGAAACCGGGCGGTAATAGGATAGATCTAAGGGATCTAATGACGTTTTCTTTAAGAGCGGATGCACCACTGCCTCCTTCAGTTCCCCTGGGAATATCCCGGTGCCAAGGGACAAATTGATGATATCCCCCAGGGGGGCCCGCACCTCATCTGGACACGCTCTAATCAGCCAAGACGGGCATGGGTCAAGAGGACAGGTGGTGGGCTTTCCAGCTCGAAGGAGTCTGTCCACATCGGCTGGGGATATCTGGTCAAAGTGGTCCAATACTGGACCCGAGGACAGTCGAGGGGCCTCCAGTTCCTTTATTGTATCCAAATTGGCAGGGAGGTCATGGCGGAGCAACAGGACCTTCTCCGCAAAAAAGCTCGCAAATGCCTCACAGCTGTGTGTCAAATTGTTATTTAAATTTGGCTGTCCTTCAAGGGATGTTAAAGACCTAATTATACTAAATAATTGCGCCGGGCGAGAGCTAGCGGAGGCAATGGAGGCCGAGAAGTAGGACTTCTTAGCGGCCTTCACTGCCATCTCGTAGGTTTTCATAAAACCCTGTAAGATGTTCTTGAGGCTCCGTCATGGGCACCCCGCCATACTCGCTCTAGCCGTCTGAGGTCCCGCTTCATTTTCCGAAGCTCCTCGGTAAACCAGGGAGCCCGGTTTCTGCAGGGTCGCAGAGGGCACCTAGGTGCGATCTCATCGATGGCTGCCAGGAGCTGGAAATTCTAGCCCTCAACAAGCTCAGTCAATGAGTCGCCAGGGGGAGCAAGGGCCCGCAAGGCCTGACGGAATCTATCAGGGTCCATCAGCCTCTGCGGGCGAGCCCAAATTGGCTCGCCACCTAAGCAGGGTGGGGGTGGAAAATCAATCCTGGCTTTCAGAGCGTAGTGATCAGACCATGGCAACTTCATCGAAGGAGACATGATCACATCTATACCGGCGCCAAAGATCAAATCCAGCGTGTGGCCTGCTTGATGTGTGGGGCCCAAAACAAACTGGGAGAGCCCTAGTGTCGCCATGGAAGACACCAGGTCCAGAGCCTGTGAGGAAGGAATGGCATCAGCATGGATGTTGAAGTCCCCCAATACCAATAGGTTAGGGAACTCCAAGGCCCAGCCGGCCACCGCCTCCAGCAGGCCTGACAGGGTGGCTGCTGGTGCGCTAGGTGGCCGGTACACCAGCCAGACAGCCAAGCTCACCTCAGAGCCCCACACTAGGCCAACACATTCAATGCCGGGGATCGATGGCGATGGTAGAGCCCTGAAAGAACAATCTTCCCGGATTAATAATGCCACCCCTCCCCCCCGGCCCACAGTCCACGACTGGTGGAGGACGGAGAAACCCGGGGGCACCATCTCTCGTAGGGTAACTGTTTCCCCTTCGCGCACCCAGGTCTCCGTCACACAAGCCAGGTCGACCCCCTGCGAGGTAAAGAAATCTCGCAGAGTGGCGGTTTTGTTGCCTATAGACCTGGCATTGCACAGCACCAGTGACGGAGGTGAGTAATCCTTGCTCACCCTACCTTCGTCCCTCGGGATGGGGCGCAGATTGGAAGGGGTACGAGCATATCCGTATCTCGATCCCCTTCGCCTATGACATCTGCCCCCACCGCCATACCTCCCTCGCCCCACTACGGTAGCAATCCCAAGCCTCAAACCAACCTCCATTTACAAAATAGAAAAACAAATCAAACCAAAAACAATTGTACCAACAAAACAAATCCCCACCCCACCCCACTATCCAACCCCAAACCAACATAAAACGGAACAAAATAAAAATACAGACCACCGTTCACGGTGATACAACAAAGTAAAAAGTAAAAACCCCTTTAAAACACTTTAAAATATATAAAAACATTTTTAACATTTGCTGCAGCAACACCAGTGTCCTTAAAACTGTAGTGGTGGCGAGTGTGGGCCCCGCCCCCTAGGCCTGGTGGAGTGGGCCTACAGGAGGGAGCGGCCTTCCTCAACCCCCACGGTGCAGCAGCAGCAGTGGTGTCCCAGTGCCTCATGAGGCCTCTTAAGCTGTGGCGGTGGTGAGTCAGTCTGGGCCCCGCCCCCTGGGCCAGGTGGAATCAGCCTGAGGAGGGAGCGGCCTTCCCCAACTCACAGTGCAGCCTATTGCCCAATCAAACAAGTCTGGGCAAGTGAGCTGGGATAATAGGCTGATCTAATCAATCCCATTTCATGACGCATGCAGCAAGGTTTGACAAATAAGCCAATCATAACATGTAACATGGCCCAGCTGACCCACATTCACCCTGATGCACCTGACAGGCCAAAGGCCAAACCGGCTCAGATATTAATCTGATACTTTCTTAAATCTACCCAGCCACCCGGACCAAATGTCAAGAAGCCAAATTCTTAAGCACCACTCCAGTCATACAGACAACAGTGTAAAGTTGGCAAAGAAGAGGAGACATAGGCTGACTGTTGTCCCTCCCCAAAATTCCCCCACTGCCAAAGGCAATTAGCAAAGCCCATACAGCTAGAACAGGAGAGTGGGGGTCACAAGAAGAAGGGTGAATGCAGTGTAGAGAGGCTTAAATTCTGGAAGTATGAAGTGGAATGATGCATGGATGGTTCAGTATAAACCCACCACCAATGAACTATTGACATGTTGCAGGATATATCTGCAAAGAAACCAAAACCAAAGCCAATGTAGAGGGGCCAATACTCGAAACTTGGCTTTGTGCAAGCAAATCTGCATGGTTGTTGAATGAATGGGTCAGCTGGAGGGACAAGGAAAGAAACTAAAGTTGACCAATTTAGACCCCCCTCCCATCCTTTGCATTCTGTTGTAGTGTGTGTGTGGGGAGGGGAGTTGTGGGGGAGATGGGAATGATATGCAAGGGCCCTCACCAAGAGCAGGGAGTGGGTGAGAAGAGATCTCCCCTGGGGGTGGGGAAGAAACACGATCTAGTTCAATTTCTGATTTGGTTAAGCAACCAACCAAAATGTTACCAGTTGTTCTGCTTAAGGTGAATCCTTACATCCTTTTGGGCTACAAAAGAGAAGAAAAGCAGGTTCTTTGGCAAGTGTTCCTTGTGGTTACTGGCTGCTGCTGGTGGAAAGCTATACTTAGCACAGGTGATGGCCAGGTAAGGGGCTATTGGCAAGCTTGCATTGAAATGTTCGCTCAGAGTCTGAAATGATGGTCACCATTCATCTTTGTTGTTGTTGTTGTTTCGTCGTTTAGTCGTGTCCAACTCTTCGTGACCCCATGGACCAGAGCATGCCAGGCACTGCTGTCTTCCACTGCCTCCCGCAGTTTGGTCAAACTCATGCTGGTAGCTTTGAGAACACTGTCCAACCATCTCATCCTCTGTCATCCCCTTCTCCTTGTGCACTCAATCTTTCCCAACATCAGGGTCTTTTCCAGGGAGTCTTCTCTTCTCATGAGGTGGCCAAAGTATTGGAGCCTCAGCTTCAGGATCTGTCCTTCCAGTGAGCACTCAGGGCTGATTTCCTTCAGAATGGATAGGTCTGATCTTCTTGTAGTCCATGGGACTCTCAAGAGTCTCATCCAGCACCATAATTCAAAAGCATCAATTTTTCAGCGATCAGCCTCCTTTATGGTCCAGCTCTCACTTCCATACGTCACTACTGGGAAAACCATAGCTTTAACTATATGGACCTTTGTTGGCAAGGTGATGTCTCTGCTTTTTAAGATGCTGACTAGGTTTGTCATTGCTCACCATTCATCTATGTCTGCTTTTAAAAATTAAAAGCTAACAAGATGTTAACCACTTGTTATCTCATGTGGATGAGAACTGCTGTTCTTGTTACTGCTGCTACTACTAATACTGCTGCTACAACGCCAACATGAACGGGGCCTTACACAGCTCAGGTCTCTAACCCGAGAAGCTTCCAATCCAAATATCAACATGGAGAAGATGAAATTTCTATCTGCTTGGAGCAGCTGGAAAGGGAGGTGCTTGGCAAAATATTTGTGTGTGTTTGTGTGTGTGCGTGCAAAAAAACCCCTCTGGAAATTGCCACCATTTATGCCATGCGACCATTTCCTGCATTGAGAGAAAAAGATGACTGCCCCCAATTTACGATTATGGTGCAGAATCAGGAGAAATGGACTTTAGGCTGAAATGTCTTCTGCCTCCCACACATACCTTTGTTAGATGGTGGAACTGCAAGTCACTGGTGGAATACAGTCTCTGCCGTGTCTCAGTTCTCCAAAGGACCATTGTCCATGGGTAGGCAAACTAAAGCCTGGGGGTCGGATCCGGCCCAATCACCTTCTAAATCCGGCCTGCGGATGGTCAGGGAATCTGCATGTTTTTACATGAGTAGAATGTGTCCTTTTATTTAAAATGCACCTCTGGATTATTTGTGGGGCACAGTAATTCATTCATATTTTTTTTCCAAAATATAGTCCGGTCCCCAACAAGGTCTGAGTGACAGTGGACCGGCCCCCTGCTGGAAAAATTTGCTGACGCCTGCCATAGACCCTGGTTGAGTGCCTGGAAACTTGCTGCAGCTCAGCAGAGAGTAGGGGTGGCACCTAACTTTTGTAACAATATGCTGCCTTATCTCCATGCCCTATCTAGATAATTACACGTAATCAAATTTTTAAAATATTGTTTTCGTACGTGAGGATAGTTAATTACCTTTAAGGTCAACAACTGGCTGTTGTATTGGGGCTATGCATTTCCTAGAAATACTTTCCAAAGTAACTAGGGATATACTTGCATAATAATACCATCATTAGATTGCAGCAACCCACAACAAGCAGCACCCACAAGATCTTCATACCATGATATGAACACTCCCCTTTGCCCTATAAATACAAGGACCTTTCAAGCACCTCTCCATCCTGCCGTCTCCTGACACCCCATTCAATTGTTCAATCATGAGGATCTTTGCCTTCCTTACAGCTGTTCTCTTCTTTGTGCTGATGGCTGCTCCAGGTGAGTTTTCAATTGATGATCCACAAATGTGGACTCGGGGGGGGGGGTATGTAGCTGCTGCTTCCATGCTCTGCTGTATGGTGGACCACCAATGGGCTCCTAGATGTCTTGGGAATCGAATTCCCATCAGCCTCAGTCAGCATAGCCACAGCCCAGTCTGGGAGGGTGGGAGGTTGGGAGAGTCCAGCAACAACTGGAGACCCATAGATTGCCTGCACCTGCTCTATAGGAACCAGGCTAGTAAGTAATATTTCCATGTCTTAGATAGGGAGCCCTTACTCCCATGAGGACAGTCCCAGGAGATCAGCATTCTCAAGCTCAAGCATGCCTTACAGTTAATAAATTTCCACTCTTTCACCATTGTGCATAAGACAAATCTTGCATTTTCCTAGTTCTGTAAACCACCCAGAGTGTAGCGCTTTGATCGATTGATCGATTTGATTGATTTGATTTATATACTGCCTGTAAAGGGAATTGGGGTTGCTCGTGTGTAAGGGGGCTGCTGCTCTAGGCAACGTTGTCTGGCTAAACCTTTCCCTGGCTGGACAGCCCTTTCTCTGTGGCTGTGTCAGTCACTGGCAGAATCCGTCAGTGGGTGTTTCCTGAACTTCTTCCAACATAAAAGCTGCTTGACGTCAAGTCTCCGCCTAGCTTCCCTGCGTGGAAGTCTTCTGCGCAGAGTGGGCGTGGCCAGCGGAGGTCCTGGGCTCTCCCCGCTGGCCTCTGTGGAAGAGTCTTGGAGCCATGTCTCCGAAGTCCTTCCCTGCTCCCCTTTCTTCCTGGTGTCACACCGATTTCCTTCCCCAAAGGAAGTGTTCTCTCTCTCCCTGCTGGTCCCTTCTCCTGCATCGTTGGGGAGCCTTACCTCCACTCTTGGCTCCGATGGCAGTTCCCTGACACTGCCCTTCATCATAAGATCCCAGGGTGGTTCACAGAATAAAATACAGGATAAAAACAAGTAAATAATTAAAATCAAACCAGCAAAACAATAAGCCTTCCCCTTCCCACATGTCCATTTAAAAGGTTGTAGGATATTAATCAGCCAAAGGCCTGGTTGAAGATGAACGTTTTTGCCTGGTGCCTAAAACTACATGTTGTTGTTTAGTTGTTTAGCCATGTCCGACTCTTCGTGACCCCCTGGACCAGAGCACGCCAGGCACTCCTGCCTTCCACTGCCTCCCGCAGTTTGGTCAAACTCATGCTGGTAGCTTTGAGAACACTGTCCAACCATCTTGTCCTCTGTCGCCCCCTTCTCCTTGTGCCCTCCATCTTTCCCAACATCAGGGTCTTTTCCAGGGAGTCTTCTCTTCTCATGAGGTGGCCAAAGTATTGGAGCCTCAGCTTCACGATCTGTCCTACATAATGTCCTACAAAACTACATAATGAGGGTCAAAACCAGCATTTTGAGTTGGGCCCAGAAGCTAATTAGTAGCCAGTGCAGTCAGGCTAGGATTAGAGACCCTCCAAGTGTCCCTATTTTCCATGGACATCCCTGATCTCGATCATCCGGATTTCTCCTTTGTTCCCAGAATGTCCCACTTTTCCTTAGGATGTCCCTATTTTCCCTGGAGAAATGTTGGAGGTTATGGAGTTATCCAACCCCCGAGCCATTTGAAGGCAATCTTGTACAGGGGAGTTTTTTTTAATTAAAAAAATATATTTAATGTTTTATTATGTTTTATGTATGTTGGAAGCTGCCCAGAGTGGCTTGTCTTCCAAGTTGCTCAAGTGATCTTCAGGTTATTGTTTTCTTATTAGGAAAAAACCCCCTTCTAATCTGCATATGCGTGTGTTGCCGAGAAGTCCCCCGAGTAAGCTTACCAGGGGTCAGCAAATTTTTTTAGCAGGGGGCTGGTCCACTGTCCCTCAAACTTGTGGGGGGCTGGACTATATTTTGAAAAAAACATATGAATGAATTCCTATGCCCCACAAATAACCCAGAGATGCATTTTCAATAAAAGCACACATCCTATGCATGTAAAAAGACCAGGCAGGCCCCACAAATAAACCAGAGACGCATTTTAAATAAAAGGACACATTCTACTCATGTAAAAACACACTGATTCCCGGATCATCTGCGGGCCAGATTTAGAAGGCGATTGGGCCGGATCCAGCCCCCAGGCCTTAGTTTGCCTACTGATGGCTTAAACCATTCCTATGTTTGGGGTGGTGGTGGTTTCCAATAGGGAAGGGGTCACTCAAGTTGAGTATAAGAGGGAAGATGTGGGACTTGCACCCACATGTTACAGGCTGGTGTACACCTGTTCAGTTTTCTGGCCAGCCAGCTATGGCCCCTTCTATTATTTTGGCTACTGTCCTGTTGGCACTCACTAGCTGAGTCTGCTATTAGCTGGAGTGGTGATGAAAATGCAGTTCTTTTCATAGCTGTCAACAGATTTGAAAATAAGGGACCAGCAGCCTTGAAAATAAGGGACCAGCAGCCAAAATAAGGGATTTTAGTCAATCAGCTGAAATACGAATTTAAAAGGGACCAGATTATTTTGGAGAGAAGTGCTGGTTTTTACCTCTTCGTTTCCAGAGGTTGTTGCTCAAGACACCAGCCGATGAAACACTGCAATTAAATAACTACAAGCAGCAACCACTTTTCGCGCAAAATGAAGTCCAAGCTACGAAGATGCTGCTGCAATTCTGTATCTTTTCTCTCATGCTCCACCTGCAGCTCTCAATTCCATCAGGTGGGGTGGGAGGAAGGGGGGGGGGGGAATAGCGCCCGAAGTAAACCCGCAGATCAGACCATCTATGCTAGTCTACCACTACAAATCTATGGGAGAAGCGCTTGCGGTCCTTCCCTTGTAGCCCTTGGAACACCTGCCCACGCCTCCGCCTCCTCCTCTTCCTCCTCTCTCTGAACTGCTTTCTCTATGGTTGCCCTCGCTCTCCTCTCAAGACTCCTCAGCAATTCATAGGCCATGCGAGGCTGCCCATTTCATCCGGGTCCTTCGGCGGCACAGCCGCAGTATGGCCTAGCGGGAGTGGCAGCGACGAGCAGAGGAGAGGCCCCCAGGCAGAGACATTCAGTTCGGCGGCCGCAAGGAGGATGGCGGCAGAAGGGCCCGAGGCTCCTGCCAGTCCTAGAGGGGAGGGACTCTCAGGGGCTGAGGCTGGTGAGAGGAGGCCGGAGGGGGGCGGGCCGGGTAGCCAAGCAACACAGTTTGAGCCTCCCTCCTCCCTGGCTGGCAGGGAGGGAGGGAGGGAGAAGAGGTGCTTCCTTTGAAACCCAGGAAATTTAAGGGACATCCATCAGTAAGGGACAGCAGCGGGACATGGCGCTGGGATAAGGGACTGTCCCTCCAAATAAGGGACGCTTGACAGCTATGGTTCTTTTATTCCTTTTGGTATAGCACTCGCGCGGCCAAAGACATATGGTGAATGTTATCGTGCCCATGGCAGCTGCCACCATTCTTGCCCACACCATACACGACAAATTGGAGAGTGTGCACGCTATGTACGTTGCTGCAAATAAGGGGTAAGGATTCCAGAAAAAGTGTTTGTCCTATTGTCAACATTGTTTTGTCTGTTGGTTCTCTCTATATAAGCCTGTTTGGAGCAGCCTCAGTACAAGCCAGAACCCCAGCTGGCTTTTAATAAATATCAATGTAT